>NC_086098.1:148819810-149480310 GCF_963921235.1 Mobula hypostoma
CATCCTCCCCATGGAATGCGTGGGTCTCCTCCGGTTTCTTCCCACAGTCCAAAGGCATACTGGGTAGGTTAATTAGTCATTGTAAATTTTCCCATGATTAGGTTAGAGGTATATCGGGGTTGTTGGGGGTTGCTGGTGCAGCACAGCTCAAAGGGCTGAAAGGGCCTCTTCTGCCTTTTATCTTTAAATAAATAGACTCGTATTTACCTGTGTGTATTTACTTTGAACGTTGAATTTTGTCAGTATCTGGGTGTTGTTTAATATACACCAGTCCATGGGCTGAAGTTACTCGTTTGTGTTTTATATTTAATTAATGAATTATAAGAAAGAAATTTGCTAATTTTAATGAATTATAAGAAAGAAATTTGCTAATTTTAATTATTTACTTTTTCATAGATCTTCAAAAGTGACTAAATCCTGAAGCATTTTTAGAAGTGCAATAAATGTTAATAATCATTTTCTGTTTGATGACTATTGGATAAATGTTTGTTTCACTCCATAAACATATTTATTTCTGCCATTATAATGTGGTCCTTTTGCAGTCCATTGCATTTATATTAAGGTGATTTTGCATAACATACATTAGACTATTTTCTCCCCTGGAACAAATTTCTATTAAAGTGATGGGAAGTAGCATCTGTTGTGCCTGAGGCTCAGACAGAGTTCCAGCTCTCCTGCTGTGCAAGTCTCCATTTGAATAAAGGACAACCCGGGTCTTATTCTAAACCATCGCAGCAGGGTAGACACATTCTGACCAGTACCCAGCTCTGTATCAGTAATACAGCCTCGGCAAACTTACATCCTTGTTCCAGTGCCTGACTTCAACTAAAAACCCTTCCCTGCATCGTCTACCAGGTGAAAGCTTACATTCAAAGAATCTTTATCTCCATTTTAAAAAAATGCCTGATAGAAAAGTTTCCTACTAGGAAGTGGAGCTAGGCCTAGTTATATTTATTTTCAACAGTTTCTTAAAAGCCTGGTAGATACACAAGAAACCCTCTCATTGAGATATCAGAAATAGAATTCCATAAAGAGAATGACTGTAGTCCTTGTTCAGGAATCAAGATTCAAGATTGTTTAATGTCATTTCCAACACTCAAGTTTAAAGGAGAACAAAATAATTGTTACTCCAGATACAATGCAGCACAAAAAAACCCACAAAAGATAAAAAGCACTATAATAACTTAAAAATTCACAACAAATATAACTACATAGGATAGCTTATGTACACATTGATTGTATGCCAACAAAGTGACGTGGGGCTGTACACAAGCTGACTGACAGGAAATAATAAAGTAGTGGTGGAGTTAATGAGTGGAGGAGTTGATCAGACTTACTGCTGGGGGAAGATGACTGTTGCCTCTATTTAAAAAATAATTTCCCCCTTGGAAGTGAAGCTAGGCATAATTATATTAATTTTGAACAGTGTGTTAAAATTCTGGTAGATAGAAGAGAATCCTTCCCATTGACATATCAGAAATAAAATCCATGAAGGAATTTACTTTGTCTTTGTTCCCCTGCATTTGTTCAGATATAGAATATCAGCTGATTTTGACCTATTTCAAAAAGGCATGGGGTTCAATTGGTTCCTTTAAAAATCCACAAAACGTTATGTATTTGCAAGCTCAGTATTTTGTTTTGGTTAATCCATTTACTTTTTCTATGTATTATTAGGAGTGCAAAATATATTGCCCATTCTTTATTGGTTTAAAGGTGCTGAATCACCTTTGAGAATTAGAGCTCTCTGTGTGCTGAGGCTACTCCATTTGTGTTGTAAGGAGGAGCATCTCAGGATTTTGACTCAGAAACAATGACAGACTGGTGAAATACTTTGAAGCTGGAATTGTGTGTGACCATGAGGGATTCCGATTTATCTTGTGTACTTTGTAACATACAGTGAAATTTGTCATTTGTGTTAACAGCTAACACAGCCAAAGGATGTTCTCGGGCAGCCCACAAGGGTCGCCACACCCGTCAGTGCTGACATAGCAATCCCACACTGCTCTGCAAAATCAACACAAAGTATGACCACAGGCAGCAAAACAAGCCCCATTCCTCCCTCCCAACAATACACACACACGGACAGTCTTCCGACTTCAGAATAAGCCTTCATTCTCCAGGCCTCAGCCAATGCTTTTCAGCTTCTGGACTTCTACATAAGAACATAAGAACATAAGAAATCGGAGCAGGAGTAGGCCATCCGGACCATCGAGCCTGTCTCGCCATTCAATCTGTCCGTAAACTCAGCTCCATCAACCTGCCTTTTCCCCATAACCCTAAATTCCCTTACTACGTAAAAACCTATCTAACTGCTCCTTAAATATATTTAGTGAAAAAGCCTCAACTGCTTTCCCTGGGTAGAGAATTCCACAGATTCACCAATCTCTGGGAAAAACAGTTTCTCCTCATCTCCGTGCTAAATTTTCTCCCCTGAATCTTGAGGCAATGTCCCCTAGATCTAGTCTCACTTACCAATGGAAACAACTTTCCTACTTCCATGTTATCAATCACTTTCAAAATTTTGTATGTTTCTGTAAGATCCTCCCTCATTCTTCTGAACTCCAGAGAGTATAGTTGCAGGTGACTCAATCTCTCCTCATTGGTTAACCCCTTCATCCCTGGAATCAACCTGGTGAACTTCCTCTGAACTGCCTCCAAAGCCAGTATATCCTTCCTCAAGTATGGAGAACAGACCTCCAGGTAGTACTCCAGGTGCGGCCTCACCAGTACCCTGTATATTTGCAGCATGACCTCCCTGCTCTTGAATTCAATCTCCCAGCAATAAAGGCCAACATTCTGTTTGCCTTCTTAATAACCTGTTGTACCTGCACTTGCACTAGCCAGTGATGGGACCACGAACTCCAGGCTTGCCAACGTAGGAGACTGAGGGGAGGCTTGATAAAAACATACAAAATTATGACAGGTATAGTTCGGATAAATGTAAGCAGGCTTTTTCCACTGAGGCTGGATGAGACTACAACCAGAGGTCATGGGTTAAGGGTGAAAAGTGAATATGAGGGGGAATTTCTTCACTCAGAGGGTTGTGAGAGTTTTGAATGGGCTGCTCGCAGATGAGGTGGGTGCAGGTTTGATTTCAGCATTTAAGAAAAATTTGGATAGGTACATGGACGGGAGCTGTATAGAGGGCTAGTATCTGTGAACAGGTCTATGGACCAAGGCAGAATAATAGTTTGGCATGGACACGTAGATCAATGGGTCTGTTTCTATGCCGTAGTGGTCTATGGCTGCCCTTCGAGCCGCCTCTTGCCTCCCGCTCACATGGACATCTGATCTTAGGATCCACTGACCTGGGGCAGCCCAGCATCCATGGATGTGCTTTGTCACCAGTCTACATCGTTGACCTGTGAGCACAGAGTCCAGGTCAAGACTCCAGATACCTTTTGTTCCCATGTCCACATCGCTCCCGACCAATTTGCTGAAGGAACAGGCACTGCTGAAGAAACCTGGGTGTTGCATTACAATGTATAATGGTTAACTTCTGTGCCGTTTACCAATTTATCCCAGCTTGTACTTCATAAAACAGCCTATATACAGGTAACTGTTTCCTAGTGGTCACAGTACGTATATGCAGTTCTTCAGTGTGGGCCCTAGCAGTTATAGTTCTGTCTCTTTCTGGAAGCTCTTGATATTGTATTATTTGAATAGGGGCTGTTTGATTGGTTAACTCACATTTATGTATTTGATTGAAATGTTTCTTATCTATGAGGTATAAGAAGGACTGAACACATGGGCCCACCATCTTTACTCCTTCTTTCCTTCCCTTACTAGGCCTCTGCTTCTCCTCATTTCCAATTCTCTGCATTCTATTAACACTGAGTAAAGCAATAGTGAAGCAAAATGTGTTACACCTCTTTCTTGAATTCCAAGAGAACCTTGGATCAAAAACATTAGATTCCAACATGAATAAGTTACCTTAGCATGTCTTGCAGATAGCACATTTCTATCGAATGTGCACCTGTGGTAGACGGGGATAATCCGTAATATGCTGGAAGTGGTCAATTAGACGTGCACCTCCTGCGTCTCACAAAATCACGTTTATCTGGTCCCTTTGTGTGTGTTTTAATATTGAGTAGCTGATATAAACGATCACACAGGCTTCACTAATAGTAAGGGATGACCATGACACCAGGAGACACTGCTGCATGGTTTTTAATGCTCAGATATTACTGGGTACATGTGCAGCTGTCAGTGGGGTATATGGATACTCATTCATAGTCTAGCATAGTAGTTGGTGCAATCGTTTTACAGAACCAGTGAGCAAGATTCAATTCCCACCTCTGTCTGTAAGGAGTTTGTACTTTCTCTCCAAGACACGAGTTCCCTCTGAGTGCCTCCATGTTCCAAAGACATGCAGATTTGTAAGTTGTTTGCATGCGATGTGCAGCTGGCATGCTGGAGTAACAGTTAGCATAACATCTAAAACTTTGACCATTTCAAAGGATTTGTCTTGGGCCCAGCCTGTAAGTGCAATAATGAAGAAAGCCAGGCAGTGCCTCTAGTTCCTTAGAGGTTTGTGAAGATTCTGCATGAACATCTAAAACTCTTACAAGCTTCTATAGATGTGCAGTGGAGAGTATGCTGAGTGGTCACATAATGGCCTAATATGAAAACACCAATGCTTTAGAACAGAAAATCCTGTAAAAGTTGGTGGTGGTTAATGCCATCAACTATTGAGTGCATCTAAATGGAGAACTGTCTCAGGAAAGCAGCATCCATCATCAGTGACCCCCACCATCCGGGACATGCTCTCTTCTCACTGCTGCCATCAGGAAGAAAGTACAGGAGCCTCGGGGCCCACACAATCAGGTTTAGGAGCAATTATTACCCCTCAACCATCAGGCTCTTGAATCAGTAGGGATAACTTCACTAAGTTTCAGTTGCCCCATCACTGAACAGTTCCCACAACCTATGGACTCACTTTTAAGGACTCTTTATCTCATCTTTTTGATATTTATTGCTTAATTATTATCATTTTTATTATTATTTCTTTTTTTTTGTATTTACACAATTTGTTGTCTTTTGCACATGAATTGTTTATCCGTTCTGTTTAGTGCAGTCTTTCATTGATCCTGTTATGGTTCTTGGATTTACTGTTTATTCCCCACAAGAAAATGAATCTCAGAATTGCACATGGTGACATGCATGTACGTCGATAATAAATTAACTTGGAACTTTGAACTTTGATTAGCAGCACCAGTGATCAAGGTGCAATTCTGAGTGCTGTCTGTAATGAATTGGCTCACACAGACCAACCATGACCATGCGGGATTCCTCTGGGTGCTCTGGTTTTCTCCCACATTCCAAAGATACACGGGTTAGGGTAGTGAGTTGTGGGCATGCTATGTTGGCGCCTGAAGCATGGCGATATCTGTGGGCTGTGTCAGTCACTGGCGCAAGTAACACAGTTCACTGGATGTTTCAAAGTTTCGATATAAACGTGACAAATAGAGCTAATATTTCAGATCATTATCTTTGCACTCATGAGTACACACGCAGGCTCAGTTAGCCTCCCTCCTGGATTCTCACCCACAATTTTCTAGCTATGATCCATTTACCATTTCCCAAGCTGCTTGCCACATTCCCAATCCACAATAGTCACTCTGCATCCCCACATCACCAACTCCCAGCTCTGGCAACACGCTCTGACTGTAGATAGGCGTGTGATGAAAGAAAAATGGAGGATAATGCGGAAGGGAAGGGTTTAAAAAGATTAGAATGATTTGCTTTCTTGGTCACATGTACAGCAAAGCATACAGTCAAATGCGTCATTGGCATCAATGACGTGGACAGCCCCTATGCTTTGCCAGGCTTCCGGCGGCAACATAACATGCCCACAATTTGCTAACCCTATTCTGTACATGTTTGGACTGTAGGAGGAAACCTGAGCACCCAGAGGAAACACACAGAGTAACAGAGAGAACGTGCAATCTCCTTACAGACCGCGGCAGGAATTGGACGTGTACCTTCCGATCACTGGTGCTGTAACGTATTATGCTAACCGCGATCCTGCTGTGTTGACTCACAGCATGGAAACAGAACTGCAAAATGCAATTGTTTGCCGAGGATTAATGAAATAAATGTAAGGTTGAAGATTCAAGATTCAAGATCGCCTAATGTCATTTTTAGTACACAAGTGTAAAGGAGAACGAAATAATGAACAGAATTGGAGGGTGTGCCAGGGGCATCCGGATACGATGCAGCACAAAAACACACAAAAGACAAAGAACACAATAATAACAAAAACACAATAAATATAAATACATAAGTGAGCTTATATACATAGATAGATAGTGTGTCTATAAAGTGACACTAAGCACAGGAGTATCTGTACATAATGTGGCTCTGACAGGAAAGTCAAAATTCAAAGTAAAATTTATTATCAGAGTACATACACGTCACCACATACAATCCTGAGATTCTTTTTCAGTGGGTATACTTGGCAAATCTATAGAACAGTAACTGTAAACAGGATCAATAGACAAAAAACTGTGCAAACGCAGAAATAAATAAGTCAGTGCAGATAAAAAGCATGAAATATCAGGATAAAGAGTCCTTAAAGTGAGACCATCGGTTGTGGGAGAAGCAATAGTAGAATAAGTATAGCTGTCTCCTTTTATTTAAGAGCCTGATGGTTGAGGGGTAATAAGTGTTCTTGAACCTGGTGGTGCGAGTCCTGAGGATCTTGTATCTGCTACCTGGTCACAACAGCCAGAAGAAAGCATAGCCTGGGTGGAGGGGGTCTTTGATGATGAATGCTGCTTTTCTATGTCAACATTTCATGTAGATGTGTTCAATGCTTGGGAGGGTTTTACCTGTGATGTACTGGGCCGAATCCACTACCTTTTGTAGGATTTTCTGCTCAAAGTCATTGTTGTTCCCATACCAGGCCATTTTGCAGCCAGTCAGCACACTTGCCACCACACATCTATAGAAGTTTGCCTAGGTTTTTGAAGTCATGCCAAATCTCCGCAGAATCCTGAGGAAGTAGAGGTGCTGTCTTTACAATTATATTGATATGATGGGTCCAGGTCAGGTCCCCTGAGATAGTGACACCCAGGGATTTAAAGTTACTAACCCTCTCCACCTCTGGTCTTCCGATAATCACAGGCTCATTGATCTCTAGTTTCCCTCTCCTGAAGACTACAATCAGTTCCCTGGTGTTATTGATATTGAGTGAGATGTTATTGTTATTGCGCCACTCAGCCAAATTTTCAATCTGCTTCCTGTATACTGATTCATCACTACCTTTCATATGGCCCACAACAGTGCTAACATCAGCAAACTTTGTTCTAAAGACATAGAAATTCTGTATTATTTGCTGCCCTAGTCAAAAGTTTGTGACTAAATTAACAGTATGTTCAGAAATTATATAATTACAGGAATCTCCGGCATTCTAGACTTTTGCCTAGTGAAAGGGTCATGTTAATCAGCACTATAGGAACTTACTGGAGGTTTTGTTGAATAAACATGAAATAAAATTTTGATAAAGATCAGCATATTACTTCCATGTGAATTTCCTTCCTTCATGCTTAAAATTGATAATATACATTCCTTGTGCTGCTAAACTCCCAAAAGCATCCAAGGAGTTCCAGGTCACTGACTCAGAGGAACAAAGCTCTCCAGTGGCAGAAGTTCCTTTGTTCTATCCATGTTCTACAACCTAAATAAATATTCCACATTCATTTTGAATTAAAAAAACATTCAAAGTTCAAAGTAAATTTATTATTGAAGTACATATATGTCAACATATGCTACCCTGAGATGCATTTTCTTGGGGCATTCACAAGTAAATGCGAAGAAACACAACAGAATCAATGAAAAACTATACACAACAAGACAGACAAACAAAATCCTTCCGCTCAGGGGCCTTTCTATTTCCCTCGTTCAAATTTTATTATTATTCTCACTCTGTTTTCATCTTTTAAATTGAATTAATGTCCTCAATCCAACAATTAATTGGCATATTTCTGTTTTCTATTAACACAAATTACCTGCTTTCTGATATTGCTAGGATGTGTCTATGCATTTGGTTGGTAGGTCGTTTTTTGCGAGCTGTGCCCTCTGCTTAGCTAACGACCAGACCTCGGATAGTCAGGATGCACAACTGCTCCTTCCTCCCTATGGTTCTCAACACAGGTGCCCCTCAGGGCTATGTGCTGAGCCCAATGCTGTCGTCATCGTCGTGGCTATCCCTCGAGGTCGAGGATGATGGTCTTTGTTCTGTACAGGGCGAAGACGCCTGTGCGTGTATTTGTTTAACGTGTACTTGATGTTGCACTCCAAGAAGCACACGATACTTCACAAATCAACCAACTGATTCAATGGCATGGGAACCACGACGATTGGAGCTGATGGATTTGTTGCAGCCTTCCTCCGCCTTCACAGCCATTGAGTTCGAAGTAACTTCATTCGCCTGTTCCTCCGTTGAGGTCTTGGTTGGATTATTCTTTGTCAGGGACCTCACCCTCGACCTTACCGCCATGGGTGACACTACCAGAAGCATAGCTCCAGGCGGCATTGCTCTCGGGATCTCAGGACCACACAGTCCTTTCCACCGTGACAAGGTGACAATCCACAGAGAAGCCAATGCTGTACATTCTGCTCACTAATGACTGCACAGACAAACACCCAAGCAATCACAAACTCAAGTTCATCGATGGCATGAACGTGGTAGGGCTCATCATCGGCTACGATGGAGTAATAATTATTCCATTCTCCTTTACCCTTGGCATAAAGGAAGTGACATTAAACAATCTTGAACCTAAGATCCACACAGCAGACTTTCAACAAGATGGAATGAGTGCAGAGAAAATTTACAAGGATGTTGCCAGGACTTGAGGACCTGAGTTATAGGGAAAGGTTGAATAGGTTAGGACTTTACTCCCTGGAGTGCAGGAGAATGAGGGGAGACTTGATAGAGCTATACAAAATTATGAAGGGGATAAATGCATGGAAGCTTTTTCCACTGAGGTAGTCCCAAATGTATTAGCTTCTATCATCACTCTGGGCAGAGTTTTCAACGCACCCACCATTCTCTGAAAAAGGGATCTCTGCACCAACTCTTTAGCAACATATTTGTCTGTCATATCTTCCTATTCTTTCCCACTGGCACGAAGTGTAGGCAGCAATCCGGAAGTTACTACCCTTGAGGTCCTGCTTTTACTGTCTTCACCCTTCAGGATCTCACCGCTTTTCCTACCTATGTACTACGACTTCTGGCTGCTCACCCTCCTCCTTAAGAATGTCATAGAGTCAGAAAGTCATAGAACACTACAGCACAGAAACAGGCCCTTTGGCCCATCTAGTCTGTGCTGAAGCATTAATTTGCCGAGACCCATCGACCTGCACCCGGACCATAGCCCTACATACCCATCGCATCCTTGTACCTGCCCAAATCTCTCTTAAATATTGAAATCTAACCCACAACCATCACTTGTGCTGGCAGCTCATTCCACACTCTCACTACCCTCTGAGTGAAGAGGTTCCCCCTCATGTTCCCCTTAAACATTTCACCTTTCACCCTTAATCTATGACCGCTAGCTGTAGTCTCACCCAATTTCAGTGGAAATACCTTGCTTTCATTTGCCCTCTCTATACCGCTCATAATTTTGTATACCCCTATCAAATCTCCCATCAATCTTCTATGTTCTAGAGAACAAAGTCCTAACCTATTCAATCTTTCCCTATAACTCAGGTCCTCAAGTCCTGGCAACATCCTTTGTAATTTTATCTGTGCTCTTTCAACCTTATTTACATCTTTCTTGTAGGTAAGTGACGAAAACAGCACACATTATGCCAAATTAGGCCTTACTGATGTCTTATGCAATTTCAATCTATCACCCCAATCCTGTACTCAATCCTGAGGCCAATGTGCCAAAAACTTTCTTTATGACCCTATCTAGTTGTGACACTACTTTCAAGTAATGATAGATCTGTATTTCCAGATCTCTCTGTTCTACCACACTCCTCAGTGCCCTACTGCACACTGTGTAAGTCCTCCCCTGTTGACCATCCCAAAGTGCAACATTTCACACTTGTCTGCATAAAATATTATCTGTCATTTTTCAGCCCATTTTTCCAACTGGTCCATATCCCACTGCAAGCTTCGACAGTCTTCCTCGCTATCCACTACACCCCCAGTCTTGGAGTCTTCACAAATGTGCTGATCCAATCATCCAGATCACAGATATACATACCAAACAACAACAGACCCAGTACTTATAACTGCAGCATAACATGGTTACAGGCCTCCAGTCAGTAATGCCACCCCTCCTTGTTTAATCTATCTCACTCTGTCATGTCTAAAACAATGGAACCCCCAGAATATGGAGCTGCCAGTCCAGCCCCACACACAAGCAAGTCTCACTAATGGCTATAATGTCATAATTCCATATGCTGATCTATACCCTAAGCTCATCTGCCTTTCCTACGATACTCTTTGCATTGAAATATACGCAGCTCAGAACATTAGTCCCACTATACTCAACCTTTTGTTCCCTGCCTTTGTATGCATACTTAACAACATCTTTCTCAACAACCACTAAACTATCTGTTCTGACACTTTGGTTCCCATCTCTCTGCAACTCTAGTTTAACCACCCCCCGCACCCAACCCCGCCACCCCCCCCCCAATGCAGCATTAGTAAACCTTCCTACTAAGGCATTATCCCCCCTTCCAGTTCTGTACAGGTCCCACTTTACCTGCAAGTGAGCCCAGTGATCCAAAAATCTGAAGCCCTCCCTCCTGCACCATCTCCTTAGCCATGTGTTAAATAGTATGATCTTCCTATTTCTGGCCTCACTAGCATGTGTCAAAGATAGCAACGCCGAGATCCTTCCATTTAATTTAGCACCTAGCTCCCTGAACTCACTCTGCAGGACCTCATCATCCATCTTCCCATGTCATGGTTGCTGACTTGGACTACGAGCTCTGCCTGCTCACCCTGTCACTCAAGAATACTGTGGACTCTGTCTGAGATGTCCCTGACCCTGGCACTCTGGAGGCTAAAAACCATCCAGGATTCTCGTTCTTATCCACAGAACCTCCTTTCTGTTCCCCTAATCAACAAATGCCCTATCACTACAGCTCGCCTCTTCTACCCCCCTTCTCTTTTGAGCCACAGTGGCAGACAGTGGCATTGACTTAACCACTGTGGCTTTCCTCTCAAGGTCATTTCCCCCAACAGTAACTTTTGCTGGGCTAATTGCTACAGAGGTACTCTACACTGGCCGCCTATCCACTTTCCCCCTCTTGCCAGTCACCCAGTTACCTGTGTCCTGCACCTTGGGTGTAACTACCTCCCTCGTCTTGTCTATCCTGAACGATCCGGAGTTTATCCAGTTCCTGCTTCAGCTCTTTAGCACAGTCTGTTAGAAGCTGCAGCTGGACGCACTTCTTGCATGTGTAGCTGTCAGGGACACTGCAGGTCTCCCTGCCTTCCCACGTCCCGCAAGAAGAGCATTTCAGTATCCTGTCTGGCATCTCCATGGCTCTAAATGTGCAAGAAGAAATAAAAAATAAATAACAAGAAAATAAACCTACCTGCAGTGTGCACCTCCCCTCACTGAAGTATCAATGAGCCAAAGCCTCAACTCCTTGCTCTAAACTGGCCTACTCGCACAAGAGCCACTCTGCTTAAACCTAATTTCTTTTTATTGGTCCTTATCAAGTACCTAATCATGCACAATCTAATGTCTGCTTGGGAAGCGTGGCACTCAAAAATTGTCCACTGCCCCCACTCACTTCTTTTAAACTCTCTCTCCCTCTACACAATCCGGTGCCTCTTCAGGACTGTGGCACACAAAAAAGTTGTGAACTTGATCTGAGGGGACTCTAACCCTGGAATCTGGGAGGTAACCTACACACGGGAGTCTCATTTTCATCAACAGAATCTCCTGAATCCCCAATCACCACCTCTCCACCTCCCTGCTCTCCTTTCCACCCCTTCCCTTCTGAAGCACAGAATCAGAGACCTGGTTGCTGTGACTTTCTCCTGATCACCCACCGCCTGCCCCCCGAGTAGTATCCAAAGCAGCACACTAATTATTCAGTGGAAAGGCTACGTGGGTACCTTTCCCTCTCCTCAGAGTCACCTAGCTATCTGCATCCTGCAACCTCAGTGTGACTGCCTCCCTGTAAGTTCTATCAACCCCTCAGCCTCTGGATGATCCAGAGTTTATCACCTGTAACTCCAGTTCGTAATGTGGTCTGTACAAAGCTACAGTCAGATGCACATCTTGCTGGTGTAATCATTAGGAATACCAGATATCTCCCTGCCTTCCCACATCCTGTAAGAGAAGTCCATCACTGCCCTGCTTACCAGCAGCCAATGTTCCAATACAATGAAATAAAAACCTGTTCTTGGAAAAAAAAGATTTTTGCAAAGCATTAAACAATTGATTGTTAATTATATTAAATTGAAGATAAACGGGTTATTTTTTACAAATGCTGGAATGATTCTAGATTGTTTACTTCACCTGTGAGTCAGCTGGGGTGATATACTGCATCCGGTGCTCCCGATGTGGCCTTCTATGTATTGGCGAACTTCACCTGTGAGTCGGCTGGGGTGATATACTGCGTCCGGTGCTCCCGATGTGGCCTTCTATATATTGGCGAGACCCAACGCAGACTGGGAGATCATTTTGCTGAACACCTATGCTCTGTCCGCCAGAGAAAGCAGGATCTCCCAGTGGCCACACATTTTAATTCCACATCCCATTCCCATTCTGATATGTCTATCCATGGCCTCCTCTACTGTAAAGATGAAGCCACACTCAGGTTGGAGGAACAATACCTTATATTCCATCTGGGTAGCCTCCAACCTGATGGCATGAACATTGATTTCTCTAACTTCCACTAATGCCCCACCTCCCCCTCGTACCCCATCCGTTATTTATTTATATACACACATTCTTTTTCTCTCTCTCCTTTTTCTCCCTCTGTCCCTCTGACTATACCCCTTGCCCATCCTCTGGGCTTCCCCCCCCCCCCTTTTCCTCCTCCCTGGGCCTCCTGTCCCATGATCCTCTCATATCCCTTTTGCCAAACACCTGTCCAGCTCTTGGCTCCATCCCTCCTCCTCCTGTCTTTTCCTATCATTTTGGATCTCCCCCTCACTCCTCCCACTTTCAAATCTCTTACTAGCTCTTCCTTCAGTTAGTCCTGACAAAGGGTCTTGGCCCGAAATGTCAACTGTACCTCTTCCTAGAGATGCTGCCTGGCCTACTGCGTTCACCAGCAACTTTGATATGTGTTGCAAGATTGTTTAGTGTTGTTTTCAGTACACAACTGTAAAGGAGAATTAAATAATTATTACTTTGGATCCGATGCAGCACAAAAAACACACTAAAATAAAGAACACAATAATAAAAAACACAATAAATGTAAGTCTATAAGATAGCTTATATATATAGATTGATTGCATGTCCACAAAGTGACGCTAGGCACAGGAATGTCTGTACATAAGGGACACAGCAGTGGCGTACAGCTAGCAGGACACTATTACAGCTCATAGCACTGGAATTTGGAGTTCAGTTCCTCCACCATCTGTAAGGAGATTGTATGTTCTCCCCGTGACAGTGTGGGTTTCCTCTGGGTGCTCCGGTTTCCTCCTACAGTCCAAACATGTACCACTTAGGAGGTTAATTGGACATTGAAAGTTGTCCTGTGGTTAGTCTAGGGTTAAATAGGTGGGTTTCTGGGCTGGAAGAGCCAGTTCTGCACAGTATCTCTAAATAAATAAGATGACTGACAGGAAATGATAAAGTAGTGGTGGTTGGGGGTATGGTGGAGTGGGTTAGCAGCTAGAGGTGTTGATCAGCCTTACTGCTTGGTGAAAGTAGCTGTTCTTGAATCTGGTGGTCCTGAAGACCAGATCTGGAGGATTCAAGCATCCCATAGCAGAACTTAAATTCCTGTTGGGGTTGCAAACGGCACTATAACACTTCACATGTTTAATAACCTCTGAACAAAATCATAGAAATTCAACAGATTGGGCGCGGCAGATTCAGATTTATTTATCATGCAAGTGGAAATATACGCTGAAATGCGTAATTTACATTAACAACCAACACATTACGGACGTGCTAGGGAAAGCCCGCAAGTGTCACCACACCTTCCTACAATAGCGTAGTACGTCCATCATGTTCGGCAGAACAACAAGAGCAACAAGAACAAGAAAATAAGGCAACCACAGCAAAACAAGCCCCTTTCCCACCCTCACACTCACAGACATCAGACTCTTGGCCTCCAGACAAGCCTCCCCAGGGGCTTTGACTTTCAGATCTTTACCTCCGGACTCACCGAAATCAATTGTTTATCCTCCTGCACCCATTACTGGTTTCTCAGATTTCATATTCCCTCTCTTTCTTCACTGCCCGCCTTCCTCCGGCTCCTGTGTAAGCAGGAGTTGTGGGTGAGAAGTTAACTTTAAAAGAAAATGCCTTTTGCAGTTTGCCTCTCCCATTTTTGCTTAATGTGCTCTGCCTGGGTGATTAGTTGACACACAGGGAGGATGATATGCCCCTAAATCTCAGAAAACCCAAAGGATATTGCAATATTTTACACTAATTCATTTTGCTTCTTTGACAGTGCAGTTAAGATATATTCTTCAGGCAGTTAAGAAGCTTTCCTCTGTATTTACTCTGGACCCAGTCTGCTAGAGCTCCTGCTGACACAGAGGTGAAGAATATTTCATTTCCCAGCGTACCTAACCCCTTAAGGTATACAAAATTGATTTAAAAATCTGCTTTTAAAATTATATTCAACAAGCTGTGAGCAATTTTTAAAATAAGCATGTCTTGCATTAAACATGTCTTTCAATTATATTTATATTACATTAATTTTACCTTTCTTGTGTATTGGCGGTAATGAGAGAGAAAGAAGGGCTTGAGTTCCTCTCATTTAAAGTTAAGAAGCATGTGTGTTGGATCTTGATCTTTGGATGACAGCAAAGTTGGTTATTTTGCCCTTGTGGCATGATTGTAAAATGCCTTGAATTTACAGTTAATCATCTCCTGGATCTCCTGGTCACTGCCCTCGAAGGTACCTTTGTATCTTCTGGCAGAAAAGCCAAGAATCTCTTCACAAGGGCTAATTATGCTGCACATTGTGGGGATCTCTGTTGTTTGGGAAATATCCCAGTTGTTTGAAAGGCACTGGGGTGATTAATACTTTATTTTTAGACTTTGAATCCTTCAACACTAGTTTTCTCATGCAACAGGTTTTCTGTTGTTGGGATTCAGATTCAGACTTATTTATCTCATACATAGAGTGAAATGCATCGTCTGTGTTAGCAACCAGCTCACCTAAGTATTGCCACACACTCCAACACCAACACAGCGTGCCCACAATGCTGAGCAGAACAACACAGAATGCAACAAACAACAAAACAGCAGCAGCAAAAAAAGCCCCTTTCTTATCTTCCACCTGCCCACACGCAGAGATAGTTCTCTGGCTACGGGACAGGTCTCTCCTCTTCCAGTCTCGAGACTCCAGTCATTGCTCAAGCAATGAAGCATCATTGTTTCGATGAAGCTGACAGAACTGATTAGGTCACGGCTGGTCCAGTGGTGATTAGCTCCTTTCACGGCTTTGGTGGTCCTTACAGTCCCTACGATTGATGGTGGTTCCAGAAGCCTTGGTTTTGCCCTTCTAAAGTAACAACTTCTTGGTTAAAAAAAGAACTATTTTCCAAGCATTTCAGCAAGAGGAAGAACTCCATTGAAATTATCTTCCCAATTCCTTCCATGGCAGTCATAAGGTTTCAGGGATTTGTGTCCTTTTTCTGTTCTGAATTGGACATCATCAAAGTGGATCCATTAACATCATTTTGGGGCATCAACCAAAGATCATTCAAGGTTGCAAAATTCCTCTTTGGTCTCATCATTTCTGGAAAGGTCTTAATCATGCGATCAGTAAGATGTTCTCCTAAGGAGTTGTCCTTTGGTGGGTCCTCAGGTGGCTGTAGTGGGGAGATCCGGGATTCTCATACTCTGGTGCAGTGTGGGCAAGTGGGGGCTGTGGTTAGTGGTTGAGTCAATAGATGTCCTGAAGGTGCATCTATATCTTCCCAGTTTTTAGATGTAATGTTGAATTTCTTCAGGGTAATTTTGATGTTATTAAAATGTTTTCTTTGCCCATTAGGGGCTTACTGACCTTCCTTCTACTGGGAGTAAAGGATCTGTCTGGGGAGACATCAGTTAGTATCTGGATGACATGACCTAGCCATTGGAGTTGGTGTTGCTTTATTGTGGTGGAGGTATTGTTCATGTTGGCCTCCTCCTGTGCACTGGTGTTAGTGTGTCTGTCCTTCCAACTGATCCTCAAAATCATTTTTATGGATCTTTGGTGGGACTGTTCCAAGGTTTTCAGACGCCTACAGTACACGGCCCATGATTCAGCTCCATACAGTAATGGAGAGAGACTGAGTATTTAACAATTGACATCACGGATGTAACTGTCCTTCAGGCAGACAAAAAACTCTAATTAACCCTGTGGCTCAGATAAATGTTAAAGAGAAAAGAGTCCACTTGTTCTCTGTGTCAAACTCTTCCTTCAACTGGCATCAAAGATAAACTCATTAATT
This sequence comes from Mobula hypostoma, assembly GCF_963921235.1. Taxonomy (NCBI): domain Eukaryota; kingdom Metazoa; phylum Chordata; class Chondrichthyes; order Myliobatiformes; family Myliobatidae; genus Mobula; species Mobula hypostoma. The sequence continues at coordinate 148,836,417 of NC_086098.1, forward strand.
ATTCTCCATAACATTAAGCACAATGACTGCCGCATATTTGTACTTAACAATTAGTCTGCTGAGGTGTAAGAGACTTCTCATTAAAGAGCTTGCACATGTTTTACACCCAGCAGCCACTTTATTAGGTACACCTGTACACCTGCACTCAGCAAGCATCTGATCAGCCAATCGTGGGGCAGCAACTCAATGCACAAAGCATGCAGTCATGGTCAAGAGGCTCAGACCAAATGTCAGAATGGGGAAAGAAATATGATCTAAGTGACTTAGGCAGCGGAAGGATTGTTGGCGCCCGATGGGATGGTTTGAATATTTCAGAAATTGCTGATCACCTAGGATTCTCACACACAATAGTCCATAGAGTTTATAGATAGATTAGATTATGAGGACACTCAGTCCTCATTTATTGTCATTTAGTAATGCATGCATTAAGAAATGATGCAATGTTCCTCCAGTATGATATCACAGAAACACAAGACAGACCAAGACTAAAACTGACAAAAACCGACAAAAACTACATAATTATGACATATAGTTAACAACAGTGCAAAGCAATAATTTAATTTGATAAAGAGCAGACCATGGGCACGGTTAAAAAAAAAGTCTCAAAGTCCCGATAGCCCCATCATCTCACGCAGACGATAGAAGGAAGAAACTCGCCCTGCCATGAACTTCCAGCACCACAAACTTGCCGATGCAGCACCCTGGAAGCACCTGACTACAGCCGACTCTGAGTCCATCCGAAAACTTCGAGGCTCCAACCAGCCCTCTGACACCGAGCACCGAGCACCATCTCTGCCGAGTGCTTCGACCCCGGCCCCAGCCACCAAGCAACAAGCAAGCCGAGGATTTGGGGCCTTCCCCTCCGGAGATTCTGGGTCGCACAGTAGCAGTGGCAGCGAAACAGGCATTTCAGAAGTTTCACCAGATGTTCCTCCGTGCTTCTCACTTCCGTCTCCATCAAATCAGGATTGTGCACGGCATCCTACTTGACAAATAACAGATATTCATCACTGGAGTGGCCACCACGCACTGCGTCGCACAGCCATCTTCTTTTTCGGCAAAAATGCCTTATTACTGAGAGAGGTCAGAGGAGAATGGCCAGATTGGTTCAAGCTGACAAGAAGGCAGCAGTAACTCAAATAACCGTGCATTACAGCAGTGGTGTGCAGAAGAGCATCACTGAATGCACTACTCATTGAACCTTGAAGTGGATGGGCTACAGCAGCAGAAGATCATGAACATACACTCAGTGCCCACTTTATTAGGTACAAGAGGTAACTAATAAAGCAGCCATTGAGTGTATATGAAAATAAGAATAAGATAGTGAATCCAACCACTAAGCTTGTTCCAGCACCACCCAGTTCAAACGTAACTGCAGTGTACTTAATTGTCTTCAGCTTTCTTGTCTCTATACCCTGCAATGCACTTTCCCAAATAATGTATTAATGCCAGGGATGAAATTTCCCTGTAATTATGTCTGAATAGCTTTTTGAGGAAGACAATTCCAAATTCCCCTGAGTTTTGTGTAAAAAAAACACTTTCTGGCATCATTCGTAAAGGACTGACGTTGAATTTTGAAGTTGCACTCCTGGTCCTGAAGCCTCCACCAGAGGGATTAATCTCTCCCTAACTCACCAACCAAACTTCTAATCATCCTTAGACCCCAATTAAATCTTTGCTTAGTCTTCAATATTCTTGAGATTGCAATATTCATCCTTACAAGCTATATTCAGTTTGACTCCGTTAACCCCAATATAATATTTGTCAGCCCCTTCTCTTGTCTAATTTAGGTGGCATCATTTTAAGGTAAAGGTATAAGGACTTTTTACACAGAGAGTGGTGGGTTTGTGAAATGAGCTGCCAGGAGGAGCAGCAGAGAAAGATACATTAGGGATATTTAAGAAACTCTTAGATAGGCATGTAGATGATAGGAAAATGAAGGGCTATGTAGGTGAGTTAGATTGATCTTAGGGAAGGTTAAAAGTTGGTGGAACATCAATCTTTCCATGTTCTATCGTCAAGGTTTTAACTTGTGCTGCATCTTCTCTAAGACCTCCAACTATCCTCTGGGACTTCACTGGCCAGAAGGAATCAGAGCATACCTGATATATGAATGAAAGGGTTATCAGGCAAGGAATGTTTAATGGCTCTGGGTCTATACTCGCTGGAATTCAGAAGGATGAGGGAGGATCTCATTGAAACTTTTCAAATGTTGAAAGGCCTAGACAGAGTAATGGTGGAAAGGGTGTTTCCCATAGTGGGAGAGTGTAGGACAAGAGGGCAGAGTCTCAGGATAGAGGGGCTCCCTTTTAAAACGGAAATGCGGAGAAATTTCTTTAGCCAAAGGGTGGTGAATTTGTGGAATTTGTTGCTACATGCAGCTGTGGAGGCTGTGTCGTTGGGTGTATTTAAGGCAGAGATAGATAGGTTCTTGATTGGACATGGCATCAAAGGTTACGGGGAGAAGGCCGGGAACTGGGGTTGAGGAGGAGATAGAGAAAAAGGATCAGCCATGATTGAATGGCACAGCAGACTCGATGGACCAGATGGCCTAATTCTGCTCCTATGTCTTATAGCTTCTAACAGCTGGAGGATTCCTTCTATCAGCTGATAATACAGCCATTTGGAGATTAAATATACATTTGGTCTTTAGTGCATTCTTCTCCATGCTCCTTTTCATCCATTTAATGTGTTTATCTCAAATGCAAAGATAGCTGCTAAAACTGGTTGAAGGTATTCTGGTCTGCTATGATCCAGTTCATTGCAATGTTCCCTCTGTTCATGAAATCGATTAAGTGATCGCCAAGAACAAATACCTTTCTTCGTATTAGTTGTCAAAGTCAAAGTAAATATATTATTGAAGTACATATATGTCACCATATACAACCCCAAGATTCTTTTTCTTGTGGGCATTCACAGTAAGTACAAAGAAACACAGTAGAATCAATGAAAAATTGCTCAAAAGATAGACTAATGACAAATGTGCAAAAGACAACAAATAGTGCAATTTCAAAAAGGGAAAAGCAAACAAAATAAAAATAATAAATAAATAAAGCAACAAATATCAAGAAAATGAGGTGAAGAGTCCTTGAAAGTGATTCCATTGGTTTTGGGAATAGTTCAGTAATGTGGTGAGTGAAGTTATCCTCTCTGGTTCACCACTCTGATAGTTGAAGGGTTATAACTGTTCCTGAACCTGGTGATGTGGGTACTGAGTCTCCTGTACTCCTCCTTCCTGATGGCAGCAGCGAGAATAGAGCATGGCCTGGATGGTGCTGTTCCTTCATGAAGGATGCCTCTTTGACATGCTGTCCTATCTAGGCCACATCCTGGTAAGTCTCTCTGCGTTGTCTCTAAAGCTTCCACATCCTTCCAATAACAAGACAACCAGAATTGAACACAATATTCCAAGTGGGACCTAACGAGGGTTTCATAGAGCTGTTACATTACCTCAGGACTCTGGTGAGCCATCCTGCCTAGAGGGAGAATTTTCCGTCTTGTCATTGTTAGTTTATTTATTTATTTAGAGATAGAGCGCAGAACAGGCCCTCCTGATCCAATGAGCCACATTGCCCAGTAATCCACCTACTTAACTCCAGCTTAGTCACAGGACAATTTACAATGACCATTTAACCTACTATCCAGTATGTCTTTGGACTGTGGGAGGAAACAGGAACACCCAGAAGAAACCCACACACTTACGGGAAGGACAGCAAACTTCATATTGAAGACGCTGCAATTGAACTCGAAGCTCTGCCACCCCAAGCTGTACAGCAGCTCACCAACTGCTGTGCCAATGTGGCACCTCTTGTTTGATATAAAAAGTAGAGAAAAGGATAGACAAAAGCAAAGTGGTACTACGTAATTGACAACTAGCTCACTGGTTGATAATTGACAAAATGGGCCAAAGTGTAGTTGCAGGTTCGACCTACTAATAGAAGATGTTGCGTGACACAAAGACCCCTGAGGTGGAAGAACAATAATGAAGATCGTATACATATCTGGGAAGAAGCTGAAATAGAAATTCAGTTGTATTGTAAACAAAATCCAAAGGTCGATGCAGCCTCTGCCAAATTCGTGCTTCAGATATTTTCTCAGGTGATATTCTTCAAAAAACATTTCAAGGATAAAATATACAATCACGTGCCAGCTTAACTTGACAGAGAGAAGCAACATTGGCTGCAGGACGCCGTCAGAAAATCTCAGTGAATAATAATTGACCTCCTTTTATCACATTAAATGCTGACCCTGGGCGATTGGTGCAGTTTAAAATTTTAAAATTAATATTCAGAGCGCACTGTAAGGTTTATTTTAAAGCACAGACATCCCGTAGGATTTGGATTTGCGCTGGGTTAGAATCTGTCCCGGGATTCCAGAGTCAAATTATCCCTTCAAATTCTTGCCTGCCTGTGATCAGGAGAGCTGCTTTCAGTGAACCCTTTTCCCCGGTCTCCCGCTACCGTGTTCAGCAGGGAATGCAGCAGTTCAGTCTTTTCATTAACCTTTTACTCAGATCTTCCAAAGGTTAGATAGTCCAGCATTAATCTCAACCCGCAAGAGTAAAAATCAACTTTTTTATACCAAATCGTAATATTCAGTACTGTAGCTGTAAAGAATACGTCGCTTTCGTCAACACTGCGTTTTGAGTTTTGATCTATTAAATTATGTCATTGAGCAATTGGCCATACTGTTTTAAAAACAAATGTAATGTTTGAATCAGAATCGGAATCGGGTTTACTATTACTGTCATACGGTATGTTGTGAAATTTGTTGTTTTACGGCAGCAGCACAGTGCAAGACATAAAAATACTATAAATTACAATAAGAAATATTATATACATGCAATTAAATAAGTAGTGCAAAAAGCAAGCACAATGAGATAGTTCATTTGTAAAAATATAATTATTACCGAGCGATTGCAATGTTTTAATTCTGCTGTGTTTCTTAGTGGTTTCTCTGCAATTAATGCACAAACTGTTTAAATAAGACATAATGAGAATGAAAGATCTATCCTAGTTCATTGCTTCGACTGACGAGGCCGTATTCAAAATAAAATTAGCATTTAAAATACTGGGACGGGAAGCCGAAAACGGGATAAGGCAGCGTGTTGTAGAATAGGATACAGTTCGCTGAGGAAGATGGTTAAACAACGCAGTCTCAACTTTCATCCAGTTAGTTTCTTTTATTCAAATTCGTCATTTCATTTCAAACCATGCAAAGAACTACAGCCGTGGATGGTAGAGAAACTACCTTATTTTTTCTTTAAAAAGGGACAACTTGTGAGTGTTAAGGGAAAGAGGCGTTCTGAAATCTTTACAAAATTGAAGTTCTATTTAATCACTGTTGTTACCTACCTAACGTTACAATTTCAATAAATGCAACATTGTCTTTAAACCTTTGCACCTGTGTGGCAGAATAAAAGACCGAAAACATGTTAAATGCTATTAACTATTAAATCTGCCAGACATCAAGATTCTGCTTAAGAATACATTTTGTTTTGTTATGGCAAAGGGAGTCCGAGAGAAAAGCAAGACCAAATTTCTCTTCAATGGCTTTGATGGATATGAAGGAGTTTTGTTGTGTTTCTGAGTTCAAGCACGTGTGTAATTGTTATTTATTCATAGATCTGTGTATATCGATGAGTGATGTTGAATAAAACAAGGCCCAATATCAAATAGCTCAATTCTCCACGCCTGACACCAACTGCTCGCGTTTGTTGAGCTCTGTCAACCATTTACCCCGGTAATGACTGGGAATTGTTAAACGGTACATTAATGAAGAATGAAAGATCCAGGTTGATCAGCTCTGGCGCACGCTTGCCTCCCCTCAGGCAAAGAGCCCAAGGCAGGAATTGCATTGAGGAGCAGTTGGCTGTCTGCTGCAGTGGAGGGTTATTTTACAGCGCATTTCATGCCAGGGTGCAGAGCAGTGCCTTCATCTGTGTCCATCAAGGGTGAATTACTTCATAAATTAGATGGCAATATCCTTTTTGTGGGACTTCTACTTTTCTATTTAGCCAGCCGTCTGCCAATTATCTTCTCTGGCAATTATAGAACATAGAGCATTACAACACAGCACAGCCCCTTTGGCCAACAAATTTGTGCCGACCTTTTAACCTACTCTAAGATCAATCTAACCCTCCCTCCCCCATAGCCTTCCATTTTTCTGTCACTTATGTGATGAACTAGGAGTCTGTAAAATGCTGCTAATGTATCTGTATCTACCACCATCCCTGCCAGCACATTTAATGCTGGCGGGAGGAGAAGATGGCGACGCGACCGATATCATTCCAGTGAAAATGATATCGTATCCGTTAAATAGGGGTCGTAGACAATTCTGATTTGATGAAGACAGACGTGAAAAGGCACAGAGGAACATCTGGAGAAATTTCTGAAATGCCTGGTTCGCTGCAGCTGCTACTGTGCGATCGAGAATCTCCAGAGGGAAGGCCCCAAAGTCCCTGGCTTTGCCTGCTGCTGGCGACCGAGGCTGAGGTCGAAGCGTTCGGATAGAGATGGTGCTCGGTACTCGGTATCAGAGAGCTGATCAGAGCTCGAAGTTTTCAGACGTCTCAGAGTCGGACTGTGGTCGGGCATGGCAGGGGAGAGTTTTCTTCCTTCTCCCGTCTGCGTGAGATGTAGGACTTTCGAGAGACTTTGAACTTTTTTACTGTGCCCACGGCCTGTTCTTCATCAAGTTACGGTATTGTTGCACTGTTGTAACTATATGTTATAATTATGTGGTTTTTGTTAGTTTTTCAGTCTTGGTCTGTCCTGTGTTTCTGTGATATCACACCGGAGGAATATTGTATCATTTCTTAATGCATGCATTACTAAATGACAATAAAAGAGGACTGCGCGTCCTCATAATCTAATCTAAAAAAAATACACTCACTACTGTCTGTATAAAGTACTTACCTCTGACATTGCCCCTATACTTTCCTCCAACCATCTTAAAAGTGTGGCCTTTGTAATAGAACTTCTTATAGTTAAAAACTACTGAGAAAGAAATGGTAATCTGTAACTTTTGCAATTTTGAATTATATGGTGTCAAAGGTAGATTAGCACGACACCTTTACAGCTTGGAACATCGGAGTTCAGTGATCAATTTGCCCACGTCTGTAACAAGTTGATACGTTCTTCCCATGAATGCCTGAGTTTCCTCCAGGTGCTCCAGATTCCTCCCACAGTCCAAAAACGTACCGATTAGTAGGTTATTTGGCCATTGTAAGTCATCATATGATTAAACTAGGGCTACATAGATGGGTTACTGAGTGGTGTGGCTCATTGGCCTTATTCCACGCTGTATCGCTAAATAAATAAATAATAAATAAAATAAAGAATCAGCCACTCCCACACGATCCTTAAATACGCATCAGGATAACTGGAATGTAACGGTAACCTAACAAAGCAGATTGCTTTAATGAACATGGCTGACTATGTAACAAGCTAAGTACAGTGGATTGTGATTAATTGGGTCATTAGTTAATTGGGCAGCTGTTTGTTTGGGCCAACTCTTAATGAACAAAATCTAATCAAGAAAAGAGCCAGGATTCCCTTTGCTTATTTGGGACACTATGCTGCTTACCTGGGGCAGGAGACTGTTACTGAACAGTTTCTAACTAGCGTGAGACGTGTGCACTTGCTTGGCCTTTATTCACTACACTATGCTTAGAGTGAACAGTTTTTAAATGGCATCAGTTGCATGTGCTTGTGTTCAAAATGCAGTGATCTTTGTCACACATATTTGGCAAGAAATAAGCAGTAAGACAATTTTGCTCGCTGTGGTTTCAAGCATTCAGGCTTGGTGATGCCAGGAACGCCTGGGAGAGAAAATGAAATGATTTCACTACATCAACAAGTTAGGGCCTATGAAGATTTTGAAGGTATCGACAATCATCTTGAATGTTACAAAGAAAGTGAAGACTTGGAGGATGCAATCATTGAAAGCATTATATGAAGTCAATCCATTATTTGCACTTGGTGCTGCACTGATTTTGTTCATTTACTGTCAAAAGAAACTGCAGCGTACACTGGATGAATTGTTCCATCAATAATTATTAGGAACTAATACACCGTTTTATAGTGTTGTAGCGATTCAGGAACTACAAAAAATTTGAAGGTATTGGCAATCCTCTTGAATGTTATAATGAAAATGAAGACTTGGAGGACACAATCATCAACAGCATTGTATGAAGGCTGTCCATTATCTATATGTCTGTGCTTATTTTTTTCACTTATAGTCAATCAAAAGAATGCAACAGCGTAAGCTGAATTTCTGTGTCGATACCTATTAGGAACTAATACACAGTTTTATAGAACTGTAGTAGTATTGATAGTGTTCTAATTTGTTCTGTATTTCATTGAAGTATATAAATTGTAGCTCAGTTAAGCGAAAGTTTGTCTTTTTATATATCTTTTAACTATTTCCATGAAACCTGCTAACTGGGGCAGCCTCTTAATTGGGCCAAAATGTGGTCCTGATGTGTCCCAATTAAGTGGAACTGACTGCATTAATTGACTGTTTGAGGTAACCACTCAGTCAAAGCTTGCTCTATTGCAATGGAAAGGACAAATCAAAGATGCACTCACCTGAATGCACATTACGAAGATGACCCATTGACCATCCACCAGTTCTGCTCTTGAACTGGGAACAGAATATTCCTCTGTTTTCCATATTATTTGGCAGAATGCTGGCCAAATGTTCACCCACCCAAGGAAAATCAAGTGCAGTCATCAGTCAGAATGTGCAGAGTCAGGACATTCGGAATACAATCCTCAGGCAACATAGCGACTAGGCCAACTGAAGAGCCTTTTTTCACTTGCTGTGCACCATTACAATGCACCTCAAGCCCACGTCTCTACTCTACTTATCTGCACTCCTTTCAGATGTTGATAGATAATTATCTCCAATTCACAAGAATTATTCCAGGAATGAAAGGGCTAACCATTTGATGGCTCTGGGCCTGTACTCGCTGGAGTCAGAAGAATGAGAGAGGAGCTCATTGAAACGTGTCGAGTTTTGAAAGGCCTGGATAGAGCTGATGTGGAGAAAATGTTTCCTATAGTAGAAGTGTCTAGGACCAGAGAGCATAGCCTCAGAATAGAAGGACGACAATTTCGAACAGAGATGGGGAGGAGTAATTTCTTTAGCCAGAAGGTAGTGAATCTGTGGAATTCATTGCCACAGGCAGCTGTGGAGGCCGTCATTGAGGATATTTAAAGTAGAGGTTGATAGGTTCTTGATTGATCAGGGTGCCAAAGGTTACAGGGAGAAGGCAGAAGATTGGGATTGAGAGGCTTAATAAATCAGCCATGATGGAATGGCAGAGCAGAGCTGATGGGATAAATGGCCTAATTCTGCTCCTATGTCTTATGGCCTAATTAGGGAAGATATCAAGGAGAACGTTAATTTTTAAATATTACTCATTTCAGTGTGTAGTCACGAGTAAGGGATATTTGTTGAGGTGATCGAGTGATCAGCGGAAGAAATTGATTAATTATCTCATCCTTCAGTTAGGCTGTATGTCCTCAGTTCAAACCAACTCCAGTATCTACAGCACTACTTAATATCGTACAGATGTAACCCACTCCGAGCAATATTCACAGTTTTAAGTAAAAGACAATTAAACAGGTGGAGATCCAGTCCTGTATTTTTGCTACATTCATTCATTTTGGATTCATTTAGACATGCATATATCTAATTATATACCCATCCATTATTATTTATCTTAATAGTATTAATGAATACCCAGACAGCATGCAATTAAAGCAGGGGTTTTCAACCTAGGTTCTCTGGACCCCTCGCTTAATGGTATTGGCCCATGACATAAAAAAGGTTGAGATCTCCTGGAAAGGAGATATGAGAGATAGGCTTTTTTGCATAGAGAATATTGGGTGCCTGAATGTGCTGCCTGGGGTAATGGCAGCATGCACGTGTTTCCTCCGGGTGCTCCAGTTTCCTCCCACAGTCAAAAGACAGGCTAGTTAGTAAGTTAGTTGGTCATTGTAAATTCTCCTGTGATTAGGTTGGGGTTAAGTCGGCTGTTCAGAATGTTGGAAGGACCTATTCCATACTGTATCTCTAAATAAAATAAAAAAAATAAAAGGTAATAATGTACCTGTGTAGTCCTTCAGTTCACTTTTGTTAGGACGCTCTCTGAATAGAAATCGTTTCTGTACAATGCAACAGATAGTATTGGATGTGTCCAGTAGTTCCAAAGAAAATCAGAAGAATTCAGTTCTCACATACAGGCAAGATTTAAGCTAATTTTTAACAGGTATTATTTCGTTGATTTACAAGTATTTTAATCAAGGAAAAAGGATCAACTTTTCTTGCTATATACAGTACACGTACAAGGGGTCTGTTGAAGGGTCTCGCCCCGAAACATCGAGTGTATTTTCTTCCATAGCTGCTGCCTGGCTTGCAGAGTTCCTCCAAGATTTTGTGTGTGTTGCTTGGATTTCCAGCATCTGCACATTTTCTCTTGCTTGCTGAGTTCCTTCAGCATTTTGTGCATGTTGCTCTGGATTTCCAGCTTCTGTAGAATCTCAAGTGTTGAATGCATGTATAGGTTTCCCCCGCTATCCGAAAGTAGAGCGTTCTTATGAAACCTTTTGTAAACCGAAATGGCGTAAAGTGAAGAAGCAATTACCATTAATTCATATGGGAAACATTTTTGAGCGTTCCCAGATCCAAAAAATAACCTACCAAATCATGCCAAATAACACATAAAACCTAAAATAACACTAGCATATAGTAAAAGTAGGAATGATATAATAAATACACAGCCAATATGAAGTATAAATAATGTATGTACAGTGTAGCTTCACTTACCAGAATCGGGAAGACAGCGAGCACACAGGAAGGTTGAGAGGTGGTGGTGGTGGTGGTGAGGGTGGTGATGATGGTGTGTTAGGCTGAGTGGTCGGATGTTGAGATGGTGGGAGGTGCAGGAGACTGGGGTGCAGGAGAGAGAGGAAGAGGGTCATCTACTAACATCACATCGTCGTCTGAATCCATCAGGGCAGGCAGGTCACTAACATCTACACCTTCTATGTCTGCCTGCCTTGATGTTGAAGGTTGAGGTTCGTCATCTGCTGTGGCTGATGTGGAAGGCTTGCTTGACTGCTTAGCCTCGCGCATTTTTCTATCATACAGTTCTTTGTAAGCCCTCAAAACATCCTGCAAACCTGCCCTAAACCTACATGCCCTTTCAAAATTAAAGTCATACTTTTCTGCAATCATTGCAGCACAGTCAATCGTAGCGAAAATCTCATGCAAGTGCTTCATGTTCAGTTCCTGGACGACTTTCAAGATTCTTTCTCTCTGCATGTAAATAGTACAAATGGTGGAAGCAGGCAAGTTCAACGCATGCACAATGTCTTTATTTCATTCACCATGATTGAAACGCTTAATTACGTCCAGTTTTACGCAAAGTGTAACACCCTTACGAGCTCTCTTAGGCTTTTCAGATACTTAGGATACATCTTGCTAACGGATGCACAAAATAAATCGAGATAAAGCACAAATGCTTACAGACACAGTTCAAGGTTATGGCAGCTTGATGCTGAGATGGTGAGCGTAGTTCCCGGCAAAGGAGCTTGGCGGCATCGCTCTCGCTGCTCGAGGTGCGCGCTGCCTCTATAACAGCTCGCTGCAAAACAAATGCTGAACGCTATTTTTGTTTTTCATCTTGAATTGTCATTCAATGATTCAATTTAAAATTGAATATTAAAATTAAAAACTCAACAATTTAAAATTGTACTTTGTTACTATCTGACGAAGGAGGGATTGTCTAAAATGTTTCCTAATGTTGGTCATTATTGTGATAGATGTAAAACTGAGACAGCTACACTAACACACATGTTTTGGTCTTGTTCTATACTGGAACAGTTCTAGAAGTCAGCTTTTTCTACAATTTCTAAAGCACTTAAAATTAATTTTCAACCTAACAAATTAACTGTGCTTTTTGGAATAATTCCTCAAAATATCCGTGATATCTCTTTGTCTGACCAACGTGTTATTGACCAACCAATTTGTTACATTGATAGCTAGGAGGGCCATTTTGTTGAAGTGGAAGGATACATCAGCTCCCATTTTGTCACAATGGTTCTCTCAAGTGATGCTGTGTCTCAGATTGGAGAAAATTAGAGGTCGAACCTATGTTTGATTTTGAGAATAGATGGGGTTCATTTGCTCGTTACTATCCTTTGAGTTAATTGATAGATTTTCTCCACAATCTAATTGTAAATTTTGGGGTTTTTTTTCTTGCTGGCGGTTTGATGTTTATCTTTAGAAGCTTTTTGTATGACGCATGGCTTCGGGGTTGAACACCTAATGTGGTTTTTTATTCTCACTTTTTCTCGCTTAGTAGGGGTTTCTTTTCTTTTTTTTGTCACCAAAATTTTTTCAATCTTTAAAACAATGTAGTTTTTTCTTGAGACATTGTAAGTGTTGCCTACTTTGATGTACTGTTGTTAATTTTGGGTAATAATAATAATAATAAAAAGGTTTGAAAAGAAAGGAATTTGCTGTGGTTGGCACAGAACAAAAAGCAACAACATTCAACAATTATAAAGAGTAAAGAATTATATAAAAATAAGATAGAAGTTAAAGAGTGGATTCAGAATAAAATATGTATCTGTACCTAAATATCAGGTTTTCATTAATGTCACTTTCATTAACAGTTTTATTTGTATTTTTGTAGTTCTTTTTTACATGGTGAATTGCTTTAAAATCTTTCACAAATGAGCAGCTGTTACTGACAGTAAAAGAGACCTCCTAGACTTGACTGAGGTGTAAATCTTCCTCTACTTTTATCATTGTCAAAGCTGTTCAGGGTATTCCAGAGGGGAATCCTTGGCAGTGTGCTGGCTGTGGTCTGGGAACCACTGATCCCTTGTTGCACATTACTGCCTGACTCCCAGGTTTAGAGGATCATTGAAATCATGCAGGAAGTGTGGGCTGAGGCAATAAGACCGACATCTGGCTGGGGATCATAGAGTCACTCTGAGTACAGAGTTTCTTAAATATCCATAATGTATCTACCTCTATCACCATCCCTGGCAGTGCATTCCATGTAATCACCACTCTGTGTAAAAAAAACTATCTCTGACATTCGCCCCCCCCGCCCCCAAATACACTTTCCTCCAATCACCTTTAAACTAGGACCCCTTGTATTAGCTGTTTCTGCCCCGGGAAAAAGTCTCTGGCCATCCATACAATCTATGCATCTTATCATCTTGTCCACTTCTGTCAAATTACCTTTCATCCTCCTTTGCTCCAAGGAGAAAAGCCCTAGATCGCTCAGCCTGTCCTCTAAGACACGTTCTCTAATCCAGGCTGCATCTTAGTAAATCTCCTCCAAGTTCACAGTTCAAAGTAAGGGTATGATCAAAGTACTGTACATACCGTTATGTGTCACTATATCCTACCATGAGAGTCATTTCTTGCAGGTACTCACAGTAGAACAAATAAATACAATAGAATTTATGAAAAGCTGTACATAATCAAAGAAGGGGAAACCACCAATGTGCAAAAGAGACAAACTGTGCAAATACAAAAAATGATAAATAAATAAAAGTAATACTGAGAACGTGAGATGTTGAGTATTTGAAAGAGTGTCTGTAGACTGTAGGATCACCTCAGAGTTGAGGTGAGTGAAGATACCCGCGCCAGTTCAGGAGCATGATGATCAAAGGCTAATCACTGTTCTTTAACCTGGTGGTGTGAGACCCAGAGCCCCTGTACCTCCTTCCTGATGGTAGTAATGAGTAGGGTGCATGGCCTGGTAGGTAGACGCCCCTGATGATGGAGACTGCTCTCTGTGACAGTGCTCCTTGTAGATGTGCTCAATGGTGGGAAGCGCTTATCCTGTGATGGACTGGGCTGCATTCACCACTTTTTGTAGACTTTTCCATTCACAGCCATTGGTGTTTCCATACTAGTCTGGATACTCTCCGCTGTAGACGTTTGCCAAAGTTTTCGGTGACTGGCCAAACCTGTGCAAACTTCTAAGGAAGAGAGCTGCTGTGCCTTCTTTGCAACATCTGTAATGTCCTCATTCTCTGCACCCTCTTTAAACCTTCCACATTGTTCATACAACATTGCATCCAATGCATTATTGTGTATGGTACTCCAGTAGTACAGTAAAAAAAAAGTGACACCACTAAGAACTTGATCTCTTTTCTCTGTTGAAGGCATTACCTTGTTTTCCGAGGTAACTTCAATGAGGGTTTGCCTTTTCACTACAGAGCGGAAACTGTGAGGAGGTTTCATTAATTTGAATGTCAATCAACAATGAGCAATCGTCTGAGATTCTGTGCAGGAGACAAGAGAAATACCTATCATATGTCATGACTTAAATGCATAAGGTCCCCAAATGTGGAAGCACACACGGATTGAGGGATTTAGCAATGAACTACACTTGGACATAAAATGAACGAATGAGGGAGAAAAAAAAAGAGTTGAATTCAGAATCAGGTTTAATGTCACTTTCATATGTCGTGAAAATTGTTGTTTTGTGGCAGCAGTACATTGCAATGCATGATAATAAAAACTATAGATTCCAAAGAGATACAGCATGCATAAAATAAATAAAATTAAATTAAATTAAGTAAGTCGTGTAAGGAGTGGAAAATCATATTGAGGTAGTGTTCATGGGTTCAATGTCCATTCAGAAGTCTGATGGCAGGGGCGAAGAAGCTGTTCTCTGAATTGTTGAGTGTGTGTCTTCTGGCTCCTGTACCTCCTCCCTTATGGTAGTAATGAGAGAGGAGCATGTCCTGTGTGATGGGGGTGCTTAATGAAGAATGAACACCTTTTTGAGGTATTGCCTTTTGAAGGTGTCCTGGATGTTGGAGACGCTAGCATCCATGATGGAGCTGGCTGAGTTTTCCACTTTCTTCGGCTTTTTCTGATCCTGTGCAATGGCCTCTCTTTGCATCAAAGGGTGATGCAACCAGTTAGAATTGCTCTCCATGGAACATCTGTAGAAATTTGCCAGTCTGTTTGGTGACTTACATTTCCTCAAACATCTATTGAAATATCACCCCTCTAATACCCTCTTTGTAATTGCATCAAAGAGGTGTTGGTGCGTGGCCAAGTGGTTAATGCGTTCGTCTAGTGATCTGAAGGTCACTTGTTCGAGCCTTGGTCAAGGCAGCATGTTGTGTCCTTAAGCAAGGCACTTAATCACACATTGCTCTGCGACGACACCGGTGCCAAGCTGTATGGGTCCTAGTGCCGTTCCCTTGGACAACATCGGTGGCGTGGAGAGGGGAGACTTGCAGCATGGGCAACTGCCAGTCTTCCATACAACCTTGCCCAGGCCTGTGCCCTGGAAACCTTTCAAGGCGCAAATCCATGGTCTCATGAGACTAACGGATGCCTATAAGAATAAGAATTGCATCAATATGTTGGCCCCAGGATAGATCCTCAGAGGTGTTGACACGCAGGAGCTTAAAAATGCTCACCTTTTCCACTTCTGATCCCTTGATGAGGACTGATGTGTGTTCCCTTGACTTCCCCTTCCTCAAGTCCACAATTAATTCTCTAGTCTTACTGATGCTTGAGTGCAAGGTTGTTGTTGCGATGCCACTCAGCCATCTCACTCTTGTACACCTTCTTATCACCATCTGAAATTCTGCTAGCACTAGTTGTGTCATCGGCAAATGTACAGATGACATTTGAGCTGTGCCTAGCCATACAGTCATGGGTGTAGAGAGAGAAGAGCAGTGGGCTAAGCACACATCCTTGAGGTACAATAGTGTTGGTTGTCGGCGAGGAGGAGATGTTATTTCCGACCTACACAGACTGTGGTGTCCTGGTGAGGAAGTCAAAAGTCCAGTTGCAGAGAGAAGTGCAGAGGCCCAGGTGTTGGATTTTGTTGATTAGAAATGAAGTTTTGATTGTGTTGAGCACTGAGCTATAGTCTATAAACAGTAGCCTGATGTAGGTACTGCTATTGTCCAGGCAAAACAAGGCCAATTGGAGAGCCAGTGGTATTGCATCCACTGCAGACCTATTGTGGTGATAGGCAAATTGCAGGGGGCCCAGGTCCTTGCATAGGTAGGAGTTGATTCTAGCAATGACTAGCTTCTGAGGCACTTCATCACAGTAGGTGTGGGTGCCACAGAGTGATGGTCACTGAGGCAGCTCACTCTCTTGTTCTTGGGCACTGGGATGATCGTTGCGCTTTTGAAGCTGGTGGGAAACTCCAACTGCAGAGGTGAGAGATTGAAGGTGTCTTTCCAAACCCCTGCCAGCTGGTTGGCACAGATTTTCAGAGCCTGGTCAGATACACCGCCAGGTCCTGGCACCTTGCGAGGGTTCGCCCCCTTGAAAGATTTTCTGACTTCAGTCTTCAAGACACAAACCATAGGGTCAGCAGATGCTGTAGAGCTGACGCACATCTGATTCCGTCGCTAACCTCAATCAGAAAAGTTTTCTCACCCTTAAGAAGTCATCTGTCAGTCATACCTGGACTTCTTGTGTACTCTGGATCACTGCTCTTGACCTGGAAGGTGGTCATCTGACCCAGCAGATCTGGTCTGGTTCTATGCAACAGCATGTCAGTTAGTCCCATAACTTCTCCCTCACCTTGCATCCTTGCAGTTTTTGTTTTTTTCCTTCAAGAAATTATTTATCATAAGACCATAAGACATAGGAGCGGAATCAGGCCACTCGGCCCATCGTGTCTGCTTCACCATTCCATCATGGCTGATTTATTATCCCTCTCAACCCCATTCTCCTGCTTTCTCCCCATAATCTTTGATGCCCTGACTAATTAGGAACCTATCAACCTCTGCTCTAAATATACCCAGTGACTTGGCCTCCACAACCGTCTGTGGCAATGAATGTCACTGATTCACCATCCTCTGGTTAAAAAATGCCATATTAGAATCTGCCTCCACTCCCTCCCTAGGGAATGGAATCCAGATTCCAATCTACCTGGCACTCTCAACAATCTGTACGCATTTCCCTTCTATGCCGGTCTGTACGACGAGAAGGCTATAGAATTCACAGCCTCCCGCAACTTCCTGTCGTTGATCACACAGGTCTTAGACGACGGCAAGCGGGAGAGTCTGGATCAGCCACTGACCCTGGACGAGCTGAAAGGCTCCATCCATTCCTTTGAGTCGAGTAAGATTCCCGGAAGCGACGGCTTACCGCTGAGTTGTATCCGGCTCTGTGGAACTGGCTGGGCCCAGACCTGCTCCAAGTGTACAATGCTATGCTTCTGGCCGGCAGCATGTCAGAATCCATGAGGAAGGGCATCATCACCCTCATCTACAAGCAGAAGGGGGAAAGAGAGGACATTAGGAATTGGAGGCCAATCTCTGTCCTGAATGTGGATTACAAGATCCTGTCCAAAGCTATCGCCAACAGGGTCAAGTCTGCTCTGGGACAGGTGTCTGGCCAAACCTGTGCTGTATCAGGCAGGAAGATCTCAGACAGCCTCGCGCTGCTGAGGGACACCATCGCCTACGTGCAGGATAGGGGGGGTGAACGCCTGCCTGGTCAGCTTGGACCGAGAGAAAGCCTTCGACAGGATATCGCACACGTACTTGGTGGACGTGCTCTCCAAAATGGGATTTGGGAAAGGAATCAGGAATTGGATCAGACTGCTCTACACAGACATCCGTAGTGCAGTCCAGGTCAACGGGTGGGAAACAAACAGCTTCCCCATAAGGTTTGGAGTCAGGCAGGGCTGCCCTCTCTCCCCTGTCTTGTCGTGTGCTGCATAGAGCCCTTTGATGAAGCCATCAGGAGGGATGAGGACATAAGAGGGGTGACGCCACCAGGCAGTGGAGGGACCCAAGTGAAAACCTCCCTGTACATGAATGATGTCACCGTCTTCTGCTCTAATCCGAGGTCAGTTCGCAGGCTGATCAGCATCTGCAAACAGATTGAGCTAGCGTCGGGGGCCAGGGTCAACTGCACGAAGACCGAAGCCATGCTCTTCGGCAATTGGCCCAACTGATCCAGTGTCCCCTTCACCATCAGGTCTGATCATGTGAGGGTGTTGGGGATCTGGTTCGGAGGGGCAGAGGCATGCAACAAGAACTGGCAGGAGCAGACTGCCAAGGTGAAAAAGAAACTGGGACTGTGGGGAGGGCGCTCCCTATCGATAACGGGCAAGAACCTGGTCATCAGGTGTGAGGTGCTCTCAGGTCTGCTGTACTTGGCACAGGTGTGGCCCGTCCCCTGCTCCTACAGCTCGGAAATCAGCAGAGCTGTCTTCAGATTCATCTGGGGATCCAAGATGGAGCGGATGAGACGGACTGTCATGCACAAGTCCCTGGACAACGGGGGCAAGAACGTCCCCAATGTCACCCTCACCCTGATGGCCAGCTTCATGTGTGGCTGCATCAGATTGTGTATAGAACACAGATATGTGGGCACCAAGTACCACTATGTGCCCAGGTTCTACATGTGGCCCTGGCTATGAAGGATGGATCTGGCCCCACTCCCGAGCAAGGGCCCAGTCAGATGGTCGTTGCCACCATACCCATCCTTCGTAGAAAAGTTCTTCCAGGTCAACGTCTTTGACCACAGGGCCATCAGGCAGTGGTTGGCATGTAATGTCCTGCAGGCACTGCAGTAGAAGGACGTGATGGGCACAGTGGGATGGTTCTTTGAGCAAACCGTCCAGTTCATCTGGCAAAATGCCTCATCGCCAGATCTCACCAACAGGCACCAGGACCTCACCTGGCTGGTGGTGAGAGGGGCCCTCCCCATCAGATCCCTCCTGTACGCCCGGAACATCGCCTCCACACCCCGCTGCCCACGGGAGGACTGCAGTGAGGAGGAGTCTGTGACCCACCTCTTTGCACACTGTCAGTTCGCAGAGAAGGTGTGGAGGATGATGGATGGGCTAGTGTCACGTTTCATCCCCAGCAGCTGCATAACAGAGGACTCTCTGATCTACAGGCTGTTCCCGGCGACTCACATGGAGACCAACATCCGGTGCTGCTGGCAGATCATCAACTCAGTGAAAGATGCTCTTTGGTCGGCCTGAAACTTGATGATCTACCAGCACATGGAGATGTCCATGGGAGAATGCTGCCAACTGGCACATTCTTGGCTACAAGAGTACGTGCTGAGGGACGCGCTGAAACTTGGTGCAGCCACCGCAAGGGCCCGGTGGGGAAGGACCACGGTATAGGTCTCTTTACCGGCGGGAGTGGGAGGGGCCGGGTGGCAGGGTGTATACCCCTCAACAATAGTGAGTAAAGATGAACCAACAGAGTGCCACGTGGGTGGCTAAGAGTGTGGAAATGTATAGACCGTAATGGAAGCATCTGTAAAGGAGTGAGAGTCATTGAATGGTTTATTGTACATAATTTTATTTTTGAATGAAGTATATTTTGTTTAAAAAAACTGACACATTCCACTGTATGTTTCAATGTTTCAATATACATGTAACAAATAAAGATCATATTTAATAGGGCTATCTGGAGTTGAGGACTAGAGGGACCATGGTCTACAAGTTCAAGGATCTCTTTAGGTGATTTCACCGTTAGATAACGGAGGGGTAAAATATACCGGATACATGGCTTCATTAGGCAGGGCACCAGATATAAGAGCAGGGATGTTATGAACACTTTTCCAAAGCATTAGACATGGAGAGGATGTTTCCTATAGTTGGAGAGCATCAGACCAGAGAGCACAGCTTCGGGTTAGAAGAACGTTTCAAAGGGGGCGTGGCCTGTGTGGTGGTGGTCCTGCTGATGGATGCTGCTTTCCTGCAACAGTGCTCCATGTAAATATGCTTAATGTTGGGGAGGATTTTATCTGTGCTGGACTGGGCCATATCCACTTTTTTTTTGTAGGATTTTCTATTCAAGGGCGTTAGAGTTTTCATCAGGCCATAATGAAACCAGTCAATAACTCTCTACAGCACATCTATAGAGATTGTCATAATTTTAGATATCATGCCGAATCTCCACAAACTTCTAAGGAAATGGAGGCGCTGCCGAGTTTTCTTCATAATTGCCCTTATAGGCTGGGACTAGGACAGATATTCTGAAATGGTAACACCAAGAAATTTAAAGTTGCTGACCCTTAATTTAACACCCAATGTACCATCTTCACCCAATCCATGCCCTCCTCCAACTTCCCTTCATCCTCGGAAACACCTCTAGTTTTCTAGGCTTCTGCAGGGCTAAGCTCTTGGTCTCTGCAATAAACGTGAGAAAATCTGCAGATGTTGGAAATTCAAGCAACACACACAAAATTCTGGAGGAACTCAGCAGACCAGGCAGCATCTATGGAAAAGAGTAAACAGTCAGTGTTTCAGGCTGAGACCCTTTATCAGGACTGGAGAAAAAAGAGAAGTAAGAAGGTGGGGGAGGGGAGGAAGGAATACAAGGCGATAGGTGAAACTGGGAGGGGCTGAGAGCTGTGACTTTGATTGGTGGAAGAGATAAAGGGCTAGAGAAGGGGAATCTGATAGGAGAGAGGACAGATGACCACGGAAGAAACGGAAGGGGGAGAAGAATCAGAGGGAGGTGATGGCCAAGTAAGGAGATAAGGTGAGAGAGGGAACTGGAAATGGGGAATAGTGAAGGACAGGGGGTGGGGGACATTCAAGAAGTTCAAGAAATCGATGTTCATGCCATCAGGTTGGAAGCTACCCACACGGAGTACAAAGCGTTGCTCCTCCAACCTGAGCGTTGCCTCATTGCGGCAGTAGAGGAGGCCATTGACTGAAATGTCGGAATAGGAATGGGAATTGGAATTAAAATGGGTGGCCACTGGGAGATCTTGGTTTTTCTGGAGGTCCCTCCAGCATTTTGTGTGCATTGTCTGTAATAAACTTCCTTTTTCCAGTTTATCCTGCCTCACAACTTCCTCTATATTCAAAGGGGTTATAAATAGGTTCTCCCTTTACTCATTTAATGAGAAAATAATTGGGCCAAATCAGAATCAGGTTTATTATCACTAGCATATGTCATGAAATTTGTTAACTTAGCAGCAACAGTACAATGCAATATATAATATAGAAAAAGAAGGGGGGAGGGAATCAATAAATAAATACAAACGTTTGTAAATAAATAAATAAATAAATAAATAAATAAATTACAGTATATGTATATTGAATAGATAAAAAATAGTGAAAACATAACATCTGTTAGATTGGACTTTATAATTGTTATTTTCATTGTAGTTTAATTTTCTTGAGCTTGTTAGTAATTTTATATAATTACCTATGTACATATAATTGTTCAGTGTATTCTAGTGATTGTTGACGCCTTTGTATCCTCTGGAAATTCTCATTTCAGTGGCAAGTATCACGTTACTTGAATAGTTTGTTTGTTATATGATGTAAGCGATCATGGTCTTTCCATGACTGTGATTGTTCTTGGCAAATCTTTCCACAGAAATGGTTTGCCATTGTCTTCTTCTGGGCAGTGTCTTCACAAGGCAGGTGATCCCAATCATTATCAATACTCTTCAGAGACCGTCTGCCCGGAAACCAGGAATTGTGATATGCACCAGCTGCTCACATGCCCATCCACCCATCCACCACCTGCTCCCATGGTTTCACGTGACCCTGATTGGTGGAGGGGAGGTGGTTGCTAAGCAGGATCTCCACACCGCCACCTGGATTTGAATACGGACTATCTTATTGGTTTATCCAACTTATCAAATTTGAATGGAATGTGTGCTATCAAGTCATCTAGTGTAAGAGAACCAGACCATGATGATTCATTCTCTTTTGTCTTCTTTCTTCCTCTGTCACAAGGCTTTGATTTTGCTCTCTGTTGCTAGAGGAAAACCTTTGTTCGTGTAGCACTTAATTAACAATCATAAGCAACAGGTTTTATGCCTCATTCTTGACATCTGACGAAACTGTGATTGCAAAAACATCAGGATCCAACACATAAACACAAGAGATTCTGCAGATGTTGGAAATCCAGAGCACCGCACACACACAAAAATGCTGGAGGAACTCAGCAGGTCAGGCAGCATCTATGGAAATGAATAAATAGTCGATGTTTCCAGCCAAGACCCTTCATCAGGACTAGGAAAGAAAGGGGGAAAATGACAGAATAGAAAGGAGAAGGGGTGGAAAGAGGACAAGCTAGAAGGTGTTAGGTAAGGCCAGGTGGGTGGGAAAGGTAAAGAGCTGGAGAGGAAGGAATCAGACAGGAATGGACCATAGGAGAAAGGAGAAAGAGAAGGAAGAGGGGCACCGCTGGGAGGTGATAGGCAAGTGAGAAATAGAACTAAGAGGCCAGAGTGAGGAATAGAATAAAAAGGAAGGTGGGGGGTTGGGGGGTGTGGTAAAGAAAAAAAGGAAAAAAATTACCAGGAGGCGAAATCCATGTTCATGGCAACAGATTGGAGGCCACCTAGATGAAACTTGAGACGTTGCTTTTCCATTCTAAGAGTGGACTTGTTGTGACAGAAAAGGAGCCAACACATCAGATCTCCTATACTCAGTACTTAGTTTTATGAAGGCCAATGTGCCAAAAGCTCTGTTTATGACCTTTTCTACCTGTGACACTACTTTCAAGGAATTTCTCAGTATCTCTTCCTTGAATTTCTCCCACTGCTCCAATACCAATTTATCTGTTTCAATCCAGGCAAGGCAAACCATATTCTGTGTCATTCCTCAACCACATAGAATTCTGTCATTAAATTGCAGCCTGATACAAGTCTGAATTTTGCAGTTGTCTCTGCCAAGTTATTGTTCTCGTCTGCTAAATGTAATTTTAGCTTGTTCCATTTTGGGGTTCCCCCGTCACAATTGAATCTAATCGTGCTAAACTGTTGAAATTAACTCTGCCTTAAACAAGGGCCTATAGTGGAGAACACTCAAGGTCAACTGTGAAATGTACTGTATGCCAGGATTTGTTTTTTGGAATAGGTGAGCAGTAACCCAGATTGGAATATTAATAGTCATTAGAGTTAAATCCGTTTACATCAGATCTGATCTTAATCTACCAAGTAACCACAGTGGCGAAGAGGTTAGCGCGACACTATTACACCTCGGAGAGTCGGAGTTCAGAGATCAATCCCAGTGTCCTCTGTTAGGAGTTTGGACATCCTCCCCAAGGAATGTGTGGATTTCCTCCGGATGCTCCGGTTTCCTCCCACAGTCCAAAGGCGTACCAGTTAGTAGGTTAATTTTTCATTGTAAATTGTCCTTTGATCAGGCTGGGGTTAAATCAATGGGTTGCTGGCGATACGGCGTGAATGCCCAGAAGGGTCTTTTCTGCACTGTATCGCTAAACGAATAGGATTTCAATCAAATTGATATCGAGATAAAATAATATACAGACTTTAGACATTTGTGTTTTGATTTGGAACAGTTGTGGGTGTGTAATAAATCAGAATTTAAAGCCATGACGATAATGCAGCTGGGGTGGGCTATTATTTTTCTCTGGCACAGAGTCAGACTACGCTGCTGTTAGTTACAATGCACACAGGGCTCTGCATTTCTCTGTCAAAAAACACCGTACAAAAAACATGCCTTTGTGCTAATCCACAAACAGCAGCTTGTAGAACAGTTGTGTTATGCCTTTTAGTACTGGTATTCCTGTAATTGTTTGGTTTTCACACGAGCACAGAAGGGTGTCGTTATGCACTTGCTGATGCTGGTTGTGAAAATCCTATCCGACCTAATTCTATCTGCCAAAGCTGTCACAGTCCTTCACATTCTACTAATTACTTTTCTTCTTCTTCATCTTCTGTGAAGGCAATAGACTGAAAACTGGTAGCTACTCAGTAGGCTGAATGCCCTTCAGTGTCATCAGGAAATATAGGAATGGAAAGGGTGCAGGGAGGTTCATGAGAATGATTCCAAACTGAAACATATGAGGAGTGCTTGCTGGATGAGGGAGATCTCATTGAAGCCTACTGAATGTTGAAAAGCCTGGATAGAGTGGATGTGGAGAGGATGTTTCCTATAGCGGTGGAGTCTAGGACCAGAGGGCACAGCCTCAGAACAGAAGGATGTCCATTTAGAACAGAGATGAGGAGGAATTTCTTTAGGCCGTGGGTAGTGAATCTGTACAATTCATTGCCATGGACAGCAGTGGAAGCCAAGGTATTTAAAGCAGAGGTTGATACATTCTTAATTAACAAAGGCGTCAAAAGTCACAGAGACAATGGGATAGAGAGGGATAATAAATCAGCCATGATAAAATAGTGGAGCAGACTCGATAGACAAAATGGTCTACTTCTGCTCCAGTGTCTTTTAGCCTTTTGTTAAACAAGGAATCATTTCCTTCTGTTCTGCTATACCTACTCAGATCCAAATTTCCCAGCAACGCAGCAATAACATGCTGTTATCTGAACACATGATCGAAGAGCCAGGGTACTGAAATGGAAGATCAGTCGTGATTGCTTGAATAGTACATTGTAAGAGTATTCAATGCTCCCCTGGTCTGATAAAATGTACTCTTAGCTTCACAATCTACTTTGCTGTGACCTCCAGCTTTACTGACTGTCTACACTGCACTTTCTCCGTAACTAGAACACTTTATTCTGCACTTTGTTATTATTTTACCTCCTGCTCATGGACTGTTTCTCCCATTCCACTCAGGGAAGAGGCTACCAGCATCAAGACCAGTACCACCAGGATCTAAAACAGTTACTTTCCCCAAGCAGTAAGGCTGATCAACACTTTCATCCACTAACACACCCCTCCACACCCCCAACCACCACTACTTTATCATTTCCTGTTGGTCACCTTATGTACAGACACTCCTGTGCCTAGCGTCATTTTATGGCCATACAATCAATCTATGTATATAAGTTATCTTATGTATTTACGTTTATTGTGTTGTTCTTTATCTTACTGCATTTTTTGTGCTGCAGCTGATTCAGAGTAACAATTATTTTGTTGTCCTTTCCACTTGTGTACTGGAAATGACATTAAACAATCCTGACATCTTGAATCTTGAATCTGGAATCTACTACCAGACAAAACTTGTCTACCGTAAGACAGGTTTTTCACTGTACCTCTGTACGTGTGACAATAATAAAGCAATTTACCAATTTAGAAATTAAAATGATTGACTCATCGACCCATAACTCATAGAGAGAGACAGCAAGGAAACAGGGACTGTGTTCACCGAATCCATATTGGTCAGCCGTTTGCAGATGGAAGCAGGTCCTTTGACGTTCCACAACGACCATCAACCACCTATTTAAAGTTCAGCATCACTTGCCACGTGCCCATCAAAACACGCAGTGAAATGCATCGCTTGCATCAACAACAATCACAGTCCAAGGATGTGCTGGGGGCAGCCCGCAAGTGTTGACATACTTCCGGCGCAAAGATACCATGCCCACAGCTCACTACCCAGGGTGTCTCTGGCCTGTGGGAGGAAGCTGGAGAACCTGAAGAAAATGTATGCGGTCTCATGGAGATCTGTAAGGAGTTTGTATATTCTCCCTATGACTGTGTGAGTTTCCTCCAGATACTCCAGTTTCTCCCACAGTCAATAGACCTACTGGCTAGTAGGTTAATTGATCATTGTAAATAGTCCTGTGATTAGAGTAAGGTTAAGTCAGGGGTTGGTGGGCAAAGCAGCTCGAAGGGCCAGTAGGGCCTATTCTGTGTTGCATCCCAATAAATAAATAAATAAATGTACAAACTCTTACAAACAGTGGCAGGAACTGAACCCCAGTCAATGGTGCTGTACAATATTGCACTAACCACCATGCTTCCACCTCCCCTTTTTTACTCACCTCATTCCTGTTCCTGCTCCCATCATCCATCATCCTTCGTCAGGGGCCCCCACCATCCAGGACAAGCTCTTTTCTTGCTGCTGTCCTCGGGAAGAAAGTAGAAGGGCCTCAGGACTCACATCACCAGGTTCTCGAACAAAGGGGATAACTTCACTCAACTTCACACACCACCACCAAAATGTTCTCACAACCAATGGACTCACTTTCGAGGACTCCTCACCTCATGTTCTCGATATTCATTACATATTTATTAATTATTATTATTTCTTTTTGTATTTGTGCAATTTGTTGTCTTTTGCACTCTGGTTGAACACCCTAGTTGGGTGTTCTTTCATTGTTTCTGTTATAGTTATTAATCTATAGATTTATTGATTATGCCCAGAAGAAAATGAATCTCAGCGTTGTATATAGTGACATACAGTATATGTACTTTGATAATAAATTTACTTTACCATGTTTCAATATTAAAGATTGTCCCTGTGAACAGGGAATCAGCAATTCCTTTAAGCTGCAACCTCATTTTTCTGTCATTAGTTCTGCCTTTGCCTTCCTGGGCATTGGATCTTTCTCCTGAGACATCTCTGTCAGGAGGAAGATCCAAAGCCCAAGAACACAGTGGCCCAGCAAGCCTTCTAACCCCACCTGTAAGTATACTCCATCGCTTGGAAAATGTGTAAATTACTTGAGCAGTAAACAGCAAAGGATTAATCCCAATACATTACTAAATTGGAATATGTTTATGGTTTTCTTTCAGTCAAAAGACAGAAAAGTTAGATGGATGTATTTCTAATTAGCAGTTCTTCAAACAAGAAACGTTTTATCATGACTTTTTTAACTAAAGACCTTAACATCAATTTAAAAATCACAGTCAGAATCAGGTTTAATATCATTGGTTTATGTTGTGAAATTTGTTGTTTTGCAGCAGCAGTACAGAGCAATACTTAATAATAAAAGACTATAAATTACAAGAAGTATATACTGTATATAAAAATAAATTGATAAGTGATGCAAAGAGAGAGGATAAATAAAACTAAGGTAGAGTACATGGGTTTAATGTCTTCTCAGAAGTCTGATGATGGAGGGAAAGAAGCTGCTCCTGAAATGTTGAGTGTGTGTCCTCAGGGTCCTGTACCTCCTCCTTAATGGTAGCAGTAGGAAGAGGGCATGTTCTGGGTGTTGAGGGTCCTGAACGATAGAAGCTGCCTTTCTCAGGCATCGCCTTTTGAAAATGTCCGCATATCTGGGGAGGAGAGTGCTCATGATAGAGCTGGCTGAGTTAACAGCTTTCTGCAGCTTTTTATGATCTTGTGCCGCGGCCCCTCTGCACCAGACATATTTGAAAAGAATTCAGAGGCATGAACCCAGATATCAAAATAAACGGAGCTATCATTCCTTGCTGTCTGATCCTCTGCACCTGTTTCACGGGCACGTTGAGTTTCTTACTGACGCATCCTCACATCAGATTTGAGAGAGGTTCTTGGAGAGGGCAGGCAAGCACAAAGGAGCTAAATCTGTTGTTAGCAAACCTAACATTTTTTTTCATGGAGAATTCCAATGATACCTTGGAAGACGGCTGTCTAAATCATATATTTCTGAAGCTCCCTCAACCAGTGATGTTGGATGCATCTTTATCCACTTTGTTGCCAGGAGCTGCACTTCCATAAAACAAAGAAGCAGAATTAGGCCATTCAGCCCATCAGTTTTCTCCGCCATTCAATCATGGCTGATTTATTATCCTTCTCAATTCCATTCTCCTATCTTCTTCTTTTAACCTTTGACACCCTAACTAAACAAGAACCTATTAATCTCCACATTAAATAGAGCCAATGACTTGGCCTCCACAACCATCTGTGCAAATGAATTCCACAAATTCATTGCCCTCTGGTTAAAGAAATTCCTTCTCATCTCTTTTCTAACTGGACATCTTTCTATTCTGAGGTTGTGTCCTCTGGTCCTAGACTCATTCAGTATAGGAAGCATCCTCTCCACATCCACTCTATTTAGACCTTTCAGTCCTGGGTGGAATGATTGCGTCAATACACCTTGGTGTCCAGTTTGTACCTATAAGATGTGTGGTATAAGCCATTTTTCTAGGTTGAGTTTTTTAAAACTGTGATTTTAAGTTAAAGTATACCTTTCGCTGCATCCATAATCAAGGACTCCCACCATCCAGGCCATGCTCTCTCCTCACTGCTGCTGTTGGGAAGGATGTACAGGAGCCTTGGGTCCTACACCACCAGTTATCACCCCTCAACCAGCAGGCTCTAGAACCAACGCGGATAACTTCACTGAGCTGATTCCGTAACCTACAGACTCACTTTCAAGGACTTTGCAAGTCATGTTTCAGTATCTTTTTATTATTTGCCCACTTTTGCCTTCTTTTGCATATTGGTTGTTTGTCCATCTTTGTTTATGCATTGTTCATTTTTGTAAATTCTACTGCTTTTCTTTATTTTCTGTGAGTGCCTGCAAGGAAATGAATCTCAAGACAACATACTTCAATAATAAATTTACTTTGACTTTGACTTTTTATTTACATGGGTGGATTAGAAAACAAGTAGAATTTCAAATGTTAGCATTGAAGCAACGTCTCTGGAGAGTTACATGAATGCAGCACCAGTTATTACCATGTTAGATTGGTGTTTGTATGCAAGGGTGATAGGAAGAACAACAGACAACTTTAGGCTATGTCACAACTGTAAGAAATCAGTTCCTATGCATAGAATATAGAACAGAGAAATCTATAGCACTTTACAGGCACTTCGGCCCACAATGTTGTGCCAACCATGTAGTGATAGTTCACCATGTCTTTTAAGAGAGAAAAATCAAATTCAGGTCTAATGGTCCATTTTCCTTTTATTCTACCCACTTGATTGATTGTAACAGTCAGATATTATTTTGTTCTTCTCACTGGGAAGGATGCCCACCAACTATGGTATGAAAGTGGGAATATACAGTACTGTGCAAAAGTCTTAGCATGTGTAAAATGTTCTGTAAAACAAAGATGGGTACAAAAATAATGGAATGAAAAGTTCCTAAAATTTACCATAAAGAGCAGGAAACAGTAAAAAAACTAAATCAATTTAATATTTGGTGCGACTACCCTTTGCCTTTAAAAGTGCATCAATTCTCAAAAGTGCACTGTTGTGCAGTTTTATACGAAAATCAGCTGGTAGGTTGTTCCAAACATCTTGCAGAACTTGCCCCAGTTCTTCTGCAGACACTGGCTGTTTCTCTTGCTTCTGCTCCCTAGGCAATCTCAGACAGCCCTGATGACGTTGAGGTCAAAGATAGTGTCCCTATGACTTTTGCACAGTACACTATGCCTGAGACTGTGTGTGGAACTCTTTGCCACAGACAACAGTGGAGGCCAATTCACTGGGGATATTTAAAATGGAGGTTGATAGGTTCTTGAGTAGTAAGGACGTCAAAGGTTACAGATAGAAGGCAGGAGAAACAGCCATGATAGAAAGGCAGAGCAGACTCGATGAGCCAAGTGACCTAATTCTCCTTCTATGTCTTATGGTCTAAGCTGTGAGTTCAGGTAAACTGTCAGGTATTGCTGGTGGGTGAAGATGCTAACAGCTGATCTATTGACATATCATGACCTTTGTGTCCAAAACCATGAGACGTTTCCAATGGATTTAAGCTTGTTTTAGGGCAATTAATGTGTTTTCATTGCATTACTGATTGTACCAATGCAGTCGCCTGTAACCTCCTCTTATTATGTGATGCAGTAACATCATGAAAGAGTTACCGTAAGACCATACACCATAAGACATAGGAACAGAATCTGGCCGTTCGGCTCATCAATTCAGAGTTGTCACCTTGATGGATTATATGCATGTTTCAGAATTTTCACTTGTTTGGTTTAGTTACTTATCAGAATTAATTTTCAATACATTTAAATGTTAAATCCCACTTTTTCTCACTGCAGACCTCATCCACCCAGTTGGCCAGAGCTGAGTTCGCATACTAGGTCACCGAGGTACGAGGCTGCCGGCTACCCTCACCTGGTTTAGCCCGCCTGTTGAAGCAGTGTACCGGGGCGTGGCCACTGTCGCACGCAAACAGCTACTTGGAGCCACAGGTGACAGCTGAGTGTCCATAGACGAACAAAATGTAGTAGACGTAAAAAAGTTAATGTACAGAACTGAAATGACGTGACATTGAATAGAATCAGATTCAGTTTCCATGATTCAGCTAAAGGAGCAGATTTAGTCAGTAGAACTTTTCCAGATTCAAGTTTCAAGATTGTTTATTGTTATTCTTCAGTACACGAGTTTAAACAAAAACAAAGTGATTGTTACTCTGGATCCAATGCAGCATTAAAAAAACATAATAATATAGAGAACACAATAAAAACACAGTAAATATAGCCATAAACACAATCCTATCAAACACAAACTTTTATATACATAGATTGCTAGAAAATACATGAAGGGACACTAGTTCAGGGATTCTAAACTCGACCACTAGATTAATGGTAGGGGTCGGGTCCACAGTATAAAAAAAAGACTACCAACTCCTGAACTGGGTAGATGTGGTGGACAATGGTGGGGTGGGCTAATAGGCGGAGGTGTTGATCAGCTTGACGTCTTGGGGAAGTAATCCCATAATAATAAGCACATGGTTAGATATCTAAATAAATATTTAAATATTTAGATATCAATGTTGGAAAGTGTATGGTTAGGCACTTTGGCAAAAGAAATAAACGGGCAGACTATTATTTAAATAGGGAGAGAATTCAAAGTTCTGAGATGCAACAGGACTTGGGAGTCCTTGTACAGGATACCCTTAAAGTTAACCTCCAGGTTGAGTCGGTGGTGAAGAAGGCCAATGCAATGTTGGCATTCATTTCTAGAGGAATAGAGTTTAGGAGCAGGGATGTGTGTTGAGGCTCTATAAGGCACTGGTGAGACCTCACTTGGAGTACTGGGCAGTTTTGGGCTCCTTATTTAAGAAAGGATGTGCTGACGTTGGAGAGGGTACAGAGAAGATTTACTAGAATGATTCTGGGAATGAGAGGGTTAACATATGAGGAACGTTTGTCCACTCTTGGACTGTATTCCTTGGAGTTTAGAAGAATGAGGGGAGCCCTCATAGAAACATTTTGAATGTTGAAAGGCATGGACAGAGTGGAAGTGGCAAAGTTGTTTCCCATGATGGGGGAGTCTAGTACGAGAGGGCATGACTAAGGATTGAAGGGCGCCCATTCAGAACAGAAATGTGAAGAAATTTTTTTAGCCAGAGGGTGGTGAATCTATGGAATTTGTTGCCACAGGCGGCAGTGGAGGTCAAGTCATTGGGAGTCCTTAAGGCAGAGATTGATAGGTAACTGAGTAGCCAGGACATCAAAAGTTATGGTGAGAAGGCAGGGGAGTGGGACTAAATGGGAGAATGGATCAGCTCATGATAAAATGGCGGAGCAGACTCGATGGGCCGAATGGCCAACTTCTGCTCCTTTGTCTTATGGTCTTAAATCACATACTTCAACGAAGAAAGAAAGGAAATATCAAAATTAGCTTCAGTAACCCACCGTTGGAGGTTGCATGGTGGAGATACTGAATTTCTCTACCAAAGGAGGTGTAAGGCACTCCTTCCCTCTGATAGCCTGCAGGTCACCCTTGGGCAAGGTGTGGAACCTGCTTAGCCTCCCCACCCAATCAGGATCAGGATCACATGAAGCCGTGGGAGCAGATGATGGATGGTCAGGTGAGCAGCTGGTGCAGATCAGAAGTCCTGGTTATGTGGCCACTGACGCCAGGCAAATAATCTCTGAAGAGTGTTGATAATGGCTGGGATCACCCGTCATGTGAAGACACTGCCCAGAAGAACACAATGGCAAATCACTTCTGTAGAAAGATTTGCCAAGAACAATCATGGTCATGGAAAGACTGTGATCGGTTACGTCATAAGGCACAACACATAATGAACAAACTATTCAAGTAACGTGATACTTGCCACTGAACTGAGAATTTCCAGTGGATACAAAGGCATCAACAATCAGTAAAAACTACTGAACAATTACATGTACATAGATAATTATATAAAAATACAAACAAGCTCAAGGAAGTTATTTACCATGAAAATAACAATTATAAAGTCAAATCTAACAGATGTTACGTTGAAGTTGTGTAAGACAATGGGGAGACCTAACCTGGAGTATTGTTTGAGTTCTGGGCACCTATGTATAGGAAAGATATCAATATTTGAATATATGCAGAGAAAAATTTACAAGGATGATGCCAGGACTTGAGGACCTGAGTTACAAGGAAAGGACGAATAGGTTAGAACTTTATCCCCTGGAGTGCAGGAGAAAGAGGGGAGATTTAATAGAGGTTTATAAGATTGTAAGGGGTATAGATAGGGTCAATGCAAGCAGGTTTTTTTCTACTGATGTTGGATGAGACAAGTAGAGGCAATGGGTTAAGGGTGAAAGGAGAAATATTTAAGGGGAACATGAGGGAGAACTTCTTCACTCAGAGTGTGGTGGCAGTGTGGAATGAGCTGTCAGTGGAAGTGATGGATGGAGGTTCGACTTCAACGTTTAAGAGAAGCTTGGATCGGTACATGGATGGGAGAGGTATGGAGGGCTATGGTCCTGGTGTAGGTCAATGGCAGTAGGCAGATTTATTGTTCAGCATGGACTAGATAGCCCGAGGGGCCTGTTTCAGTGTTGTAATGTTCTATGGCTTCTATTTGGACCAATTATTTTCTCATTAAATGAGTAAGGCAACCTCCTATTTATAACCCCTTTGGATATAGAGGAAGGTGTGGGGCAGGATAAACTGAAACAAGGAAGTTTATTGCAGACAACACACACCAAGGCCGGAGTGACCTCCAGAAAAACCAGGATCTCCCAGTGGCCACCCATTTTAATTTCAATTCCCATTCCTATTCCAACATTTCAGTCCATGGCCTCCTCTACTGTGATGATGAGGCCACATTCAGGTTGGAGGAGCAACACCTTACATCCCGTCTGGGTAGCCTCCAACCTGATGGCATGAACATCAATTTCTTGGACTTCTGGTAATGACATCCACCCCTCTCCTTCACTATTCCCCATTCCCATTTCCCTCTCTCACCTTATCTCCTTACCTGGCCATCTCCCCCTTCCATTTCTTCCACGGTCTTCTGTCCTCTCTCCTATCAGAATCCGCTTCTCCAGCCCTTTACCTCTTCCACCAATCAACGTCACAGCTCTCACTCCCTCCCAGTTTCACCTATCACCTACTACCTTGTATTTCTTCCTCCCCTCCCCCCACCTTCTTACGCTGACTTCTCATCTTTTTTCTCCAGTCCTGATGAAGGGTCTCAGCCCGAAACATCGACTGTTCACTCTTTTCCATGGCACATAATGAATGAATGAACCCACTGATAGAGAGGGGACAAAATGAGGTTCGGTTTCTGCTCCTGTACCCATCCAATGACCTCTGTTAGGAACGTGTGTGACTAGTGAGAACCGAGCTGGCCTCAGCTGTGGCCTAACTTCATTGTTGAAAAGCCTGCCAGAGTTCACAGTTGAAAAAAAAATGATCAACAGTGTGAAGCCACGGGCTGCTGGGACTTTTGAAACTTCCCCACTTCAACTCTGGTGTACAGGGTTAAGGGGGGGGGGAGAGCACAGTGGGAAACAAAACTATCGTAAGCAAACCATTGGAAAGTGAATCCCTAGACCAGAACCCAGCGATAGTTTATTGCCAGTAAACATTCCCACATATATTATTCTAGATTCTGGATTCAAGATTGTTTAATGTCATTTCCAGTACACAAGTGTAAAGGAGAATGAAATAATTGTTCCTCCAGATCTGATACAGCATGAAAAGAAACACAAGATAAACAACACAATAATAAAAACACAATCAATATATATATATATATATATATATATATATATATATAAAATAACTTATATACATAGATTGATTGTACGTCCATAAAGTGGAGCTAGGCACAGGAATGTGACTCTGATAGGAAATGATGAAGTAGTGGTGGTTGGGGATGTGGAGGGGTGGGTTAGTGGGTGGAGGTGTTGCTCAGCCTTACTGTTCAGGGAAAGTAACTGGTTCAGAGTCTGGTCATCCTGGGGTGGATGCTACGTAGCCTCCTCCCTGATGGGAGTCCATAAACAGGGAGTGTGGGATCCTTCATGATGTTGCTGTAATATTCAATGTATTCAATGGTGTCATTGGAAGGAACCTCTGTCTGCTCAGACTGCACCAATGAAGTATGTACATTGTGCAGAGTGGAAGTGGAATGGATATTCATGGTCTTGCTACCTAGTACAGCTCGTAGTGTCAATGCTTGGAGTTCAACTCCAGGGTCTTCTGTAAGAAGTCTGTATACATCCTCCCCGTGGAACAGGCGGGTTTTTCTGCAGGTGCTCCAGTTTCAAAAATGTACCGCTTAGTAGGTTAATTGGTCATTGTAAGTTGTCCTGTGATTAGGGTAGGGTTAAACCAAGGTTGTCGTGGATTGCTGGGCGGTGAGGCTCAAAGGGCTCCAAGGGCCTATTGTATCTCACCGCACTGTATCTCAATAATCTACCAAAAAATGAAATACTGTATATTGTGAATTCTCTAAAAGTATGCATCTGTTGTCTTAAATTTAATCACTATTATGCTCACTAATTGGACAATTACCCTCAAGAGTAATTATTGGGAACAGCTGATGGTAAAGAAGCAGGTTGCAATGTGGAAATTTGTTTAAAGCATGTTGATTAGACAAAGTGGTTTTCCCTGCCTCTGATTCCTGACACCAGGACCCACACCGCCAGGTTCAGGAATAGTTACTACCGCTCAACTATCAGGCTCTTAAACCAGTGTGATAACTTCATTCAACATCACTTGCCCTGTCACTAAACTATGGATTCAATTTCAAGGGCTCTTCATCTCATGTTCTGGATATTTATTGCTTATTGATTAATGATTATTATTTCTTTGCTGTTCTCTGGTATTTGCACAGTGTGTTGTCTTTTGCACATTGATTGTTTGTCTATCCTGTTGGGTGCAGTCTTTCACTGACTCTATTGTGTGTCTTGGACTTACTAAGTATGTTCACAAGAAACCGATTCTCAAGGTTGTATACGGTGATGTATATGCACTGTGATATGTTAACTTTGAACTTTGAACTTGGTCACATTTGAACTAAAGATTCCAATGCCTGGCTGAGAACTCATGCTAAAAACTAACTGCATTTACCAGGAGTGTTGATGTTTACAACAATGCATATACAACAGCTTTGAATATTGCAATGTGGTCATTAAGATATGGCCAGATTTTAGTGAAAGCGATAAATACCTCAAGACACAACTTTAATTAGTTACTTTTATTTATTTAGAGATACAGTGTGGAACATACCCTTTTGGCCCAACTAGCCACTCCTCCCAGCATCCCACCTATTTAACCCTAGCCAAATCACAGGAGAATTTATAATGACTGATTAACCGACTAATCGGTACATCTTTGGACTGCGGGAGGACACCAGACCACCCAGAAAAAAGCCACGTGGTCATGGGAAGAACATACAAGCTCCTTACAGGCAGACCTGGAATTCAACTTTGAGTTCCAATGCCCCGAGCTTTAATAGCGTCATGCTAACTAATAGCAACTTTGGTGGCATTGTAAGAATATGTTTCAATTGACATTAGGAGGTAGGTGATGAGGCAATAATTGCAGGTGCCTACATTAATATTTTAATAGCAAAATGGGTAAAAAAACATTGCTTTCATAACATCTGACTGCATTACAATTTTATATTGTTCTGGCCATATTTTATTCTAAAAGAAAATTGTAAATATAGCAAATATGAATTAAAGAAATTGCAGGAATTTTTTGGCAGTTTTTTTTCACTGTTTCCCTCCTCATTTCCCAACAGCATTATCTCCTTTCCTGAGAATTATTCTCTTTGCCGTGGCCACCTTTTGGTTCCTCAGTGAAACAGATTGCTGTGCATTGCCAAAAGAAAAGAATATGTGAATTGATTGCACTCAGAAGGAAGTTGATTTCAAAAATTACATTCAGTTTTAGGGTGTTTGAAAAGGGATCTAATTGTCATGGAGTCATAGAACACTACAGCACAGAAACAGGCCCTTCGTCCCATCTAGTCCATGTTGAACCATTAACCTGCCTAGTCCCATCGACCTGCACCCAGACCATAGTCTTCCAAAACGCTCCCATTGATGTACATATCCAAATTTCGATAGGCTCATTCCACACTCTCACTACCCTCTGAATGAAGAAGTTCCCCTCAGGCTCCCTTTAAATATTTCACCTTTCACCTTTAACCCATGACTTCTTGTTCGAGTCTCACCCAAACTCAGTGAAAAAATACTTGCTTGCATTTACCCCATCCATATTCGTCATAATTTTGTACACCCCTATCAAATCTCCCCTCATTCTTCTAAACCCTAGCCTATTCAATCTTTCCCTATAACTCAGGTACAGACAGGGAATGTAACTCATTAGGATCCTTGGTATGAAATGGCTGAGCTGTAGTAAGACATTATATTTGCATAATGGCCTTTGAATATGATAAAATTATTTGCTACTTTTTTGATATTGATTTATTATTGTCACATGTACAAGATACAGAGAAAAGATTGTCATGCGTACTGACAGTTTTCCAGTCTTCCTGTAGTTTTCCAAGTCCCAGGACATTTGAAAAGTTGCAACCACTGCATCCACTAATGTTGATGTTATTTCTATTACCTGTCGAGTATCGAACGGCCTAGAAAGAGGATGTTTCCAATAGCGAGGAAAACTAGGTCCAAAGGCACAGCCTCAGATTACGAGAATGCTCCTTTAGAACAGAGATGAAGAGGAATTTCTTTAGCCAGAGGGTGGTGAATCTGTGGAATTTATTGTCACTGTCAATTGTGGAGGCCAAATCATTCAATATATTTAAAACAGAGTTGATAAGTTCTTGATTATTAAGAGTGCCAAAGGTTACAGGGAGAAGGCAGAAAAGTGTTGAGAGGGAAAATAAATCACCCATGATTGAATGGCAGAGCAGACTCAATGGACAGAATGACCTACTCCAGCTCCTGAGTCTTATGGTCTTATTATGATCCTAGAATGGTAACCATCAGGTCCTGGGGGCGCCTTAGGCTTTTGATTGGTGAATACTAAATCTCTAGTGGTAGTGGGAACACTTAATCCCTTCTCTGTTGTTTTTTATGGAATTGATGGAAGGTTCATTGGATGCTATGCCATAAAGACTGATGGAAAATATCTGCTGAAGCCCTGATGAAGGAAACATGGATGGCTATGAGGGAGGGAAGGGCAAACTTGTTTTTAGAATGGGTTAAAAGGTTGACACAACATTGTGGGCCGTAGGGCCTATACTGTACTGTGCTGTACTGTTCTATGTGCTTTGTCCTTTGCAAATTCTTTGTACTGAATTTTGAACCTCCATTATCTTTGGTCTAATTACTGTCTTTTTCCCTGTTATGTTTTCTCTGTCAAATGAATTTCCACCTTCACTTCCTCATTTCACCCTGCTTAGTTCTTTGTCCCATTAGAATTCTGATTTGGAGTACATTTTTATGAGGAGTTATGAATTATTTCTTAAACGTCTAAATGTCGATAACTGCTTGTCTGCTGTCTTACTTGCTAATCTATTTTTCCCATTCCACTTTAGACAATCTTCTCTTCATTCCTTTATAATTCCTCTTGTTTAAGTTTAACACAGTTGTTTCATACCCAAGTTTCCACTCTCAAGCTGAAAGCTAAAATTCTATCATACTATAATCACTATTTCCTAGGGGATCTTGCAGTCTGAAATCATTTATTCTACCTCTGTCTTGTTATAGATTATCACTTTCAAAATAGCCTATTCCCTGGCTTGGCTCCATAACAGATGGCTCCAGGTAACTATCGCATATGCACAATAAGTTCATTCTCCTGGCTATCATTTCTAATTTGATTATCCCAAGCACCCATTATTTCTTGACTTATACTCTTTCCTATAATGTGGTTGCTGGTTTGGTCTACACTCAGTGGCCACTTTATTAGGTACACCTGTACACTCGCTCATTAATGCAAATATCTAATCAGCCAATCACATGGCAGCAACTCAATGCATAAAAGCATGCAGACATGGTCAAGGGGTTCAGTTGTTGTTCAGATCAACCATCAGAAGGGGGAATAAATGTGAAATCAGAACAGTAGTGTGCAGAAAAGCATCTCTAAATGCACAATATATTGAACTTTGAAGTGGATGGGCAGAAGATTACAGAGTTCCTCTCCTGCAATTAATAAACTGGCCACTGGGTGTTAAAAGTTCAATGTTCAAAGTAAATTTATTATCAATGTACATATATGTCGTCAGAAGCATTTTATGCGGGCATACACAGTAAGTGCAAGAAAAGCAATAGAAAGAAAGTCTGCAACCAAGAAGCCGGAAAACAACCAACGTGTAAAGCGCAATAAAAAACTGTGCAAATACAGAAGAAATATAACAATAGAATAATAAGTAAATAAATGAACAATAAATATCAAGAAGATGGGATAAAGAATCCTCGAAAGTGATCCTATAGGTTGTGGGAACAGTTCAGAGATGGGATGAGTGAAGTTGAGTGAAGTTAGCCCTCTGGTTCAAGACCCTGATAGTTGAAGGGTAGTAACTGTTCCTGAACTTGGTGGTGTAGGTCCTGAGGCTCCTGTACTTTCTTTGTGATGGCTGCAGTGTGAAGACAACATGGCCCGAATCATAATGGTCCTTGATAAAGAATGCTGCTTTCCTGCGACAGCTCATTAGTGAGGAGGGCTTTACCCATGATGGGCCACATCCACTATTTTTTGTAGGATTTTCTTGTCAAAGGTTTTGGTGTTTCCATACTAGGCCATGATGCATTCAATTAATATACAGTACTCTCCACCACACATCCATAGAGTTTGTCAAGCTGAATCTTACAAACTTCAGAAGAAATAGAGGTGCCACTATGCCTTATTTATAATGACACTTACATGCTGGTTCCAGGACACGTCCTCCTAAGAATTTAAAGTCACTGACTCTCTCCAGCTCTGATCCCCCGATGAGGACTGGTTCGTGGACCTCTGGTTTCCTCCTTCTGAAGTCAATAATCAGC
Organism: Mobula hypostoma; assembly: GCF_963921235.1. Lineage (NCBI taxonomy): Eukaryota > Metazoa > Chordata > Chondrichthyes > Myliobatiformes > Myliobatidae > Mobula > Mobula hypostoma. The sequence goes on from NC_086098.1 coordinate 148,875,223, forward strand.
TGCTTAGTCTTGCTGACATTGAGTGAGAGGTCACTGTTATGGCACCAGTCAGACAGATTCGTCAGTACCTTTGATTCGGCCTATGACAGTAGTGTCAGCAGCAGACTTGAATATGGCATTGGGTTTGTACTTAGCCACACAGTCATAAGTATAAAGTTGAGTAGAACAGCGAGGTAAGCACACAGCCTTGTGGTGCACCTGTGTTGATGGAGATTATGGAGGAGATTTTGTTGCCAATTTGAACTGACTGGGGTCTGCAAGTGAGGAAATTGAGGATCCACTTACACAAGGAGGTATTGAGGCCAAGGTCTTGAAACATTGATTAGATTTGAGAAAATGATAGTATCGTATACTGAGCTGTCATCGATGAAAAGCATCCTGATGCAGGCATCATCGGTGTCCAGATTTTCCAGGATTGAGCAAAGAGCCAGTGAAATGGAATCTGCTATGGAGCTGTTATGACAGTTGGCAAATTGGAGTGGATCCAAGTTGCTTCTCAGTTTGGAATTGATATGTTTCAACACCAACATCTCAAAGCACTTCATCACAGTAGATGTAAGTGCTCCTGGGTGATCGTCTTGAAGCAGATTGCCATGTTCTTTTTAGGCACCAGTATAATTAAAGCCTGCTTGAAACAGATTGCTGAAGTGAGAGGTTAAAGATACCACAGACTGCTGAAGCTACAGGTTAAAAATATCGATGAACACTCCAGTCAATTATTCAGCACAGATCTTTAGCACTTGGCCGGATACTCCATCTGGGCTGAATGATTACCATCGGATTACCTTCCTGAAGGATGCTCTCACATCAGCCTGAAGAGACTGAAATCACAGACAGAGAGTTTGCGAAGATTCCTCTATGGTTTGATGGTCAAAGCAAGCATAGAAGGCATTGAGCTCATCTGGGAGTGAAGACTTTCCATCACTTATATCCCTTGGTTTCACTTTGTAAGAGTTAATAGCATTCGAGCCCTGCCACACCTGTCAAGCATCCTCCAGTGATTCAAGTTTGGCCACTTCCAAAGATCATACCTGGGCCTCTGGTATCTTCCTTGGTCACCAGACATGAACACCACGGACCTGGCCCTCAGCAGATTGTGGATCTCCTGGTTCATCCAGGACTTCTGTTTGGTGAAGACTCTGAATGATTTTATTGGAACACACTTGACTATGACTGTTCTTATAAAGTCCATAACAACCATGGTGAATTCATTCAGATCCACAGATCAGTCCTTGAACAGCCCAGTCCACTTGAAGCATACCTGTAGCAATCTCTGCCTCTTGTGACCACCTCTTTGTTATCCTTACCATGCATATGAGCATATATGCGTGTATATGAGCATCAATCATTTCTCACTACCATACTTACTAATCTCCAATCAGCAGAGCAGCCTCAGAATCATTTCTACCCCAGCTGGCCTGTCTAAAAGTCAAATATCCCTGAATATTGAGTTCCAAGTTTTGATTTCCTCCTAACCATGCCACTATAAGCAGGTAGATATAATCCTATCTGCTTATTTCTTTTTGTGCTTCTCAATTGTTTTTTTTTGGATAGATCACAAGACCATAAGACACTGGAGCAGAATTAAGCCACATGGCCTGTCAAGTCTTCTCCGTTGTTTCATCATGACTGATTTATTATCCCCCTCAACCCCATTCTCCTGTATTCTACTTATGACCTTTGATGCCCTTACTAATCAAGAACCTATTAACCTCCACTTTAAATATAGCCAATGACTTGGCCTCCACAGCCATCTGGAGGTGGCATGCTAGTGCCGTGGTTAACACTACACCAGTGTCTGGGTTCAATTTCAGCCGCTGCCTGTAAGGAGTTTGTACGTTCTCCCCGTGACCACTTGAGTTTCCTCTGAGTGCTCTGGTTTCCTCCCACATTCCAAAGATGTACCGGTTGGCAGGTTATTTAGATTGTCTCCTGATTAAGCTAGGATTAAATCGGTGGTTGCTGGGCGGTGCAGCTTGAAGGGCTGGGAGGGCCTCTTCCACGCTGTATCTCAATAAGTAATTCCACAGATTACTACTACTTGCACTTAGATATGGAGATCTTCATTTAGTCCTTTTGCCTGCTTTCCTTGCATTACCCACATCTACTTGTTTTGTCAAAACCAGTAACTCTCAATTTTCATTAACATGTTGCAATCATCCATTTTTTTAAAGTAAACTTTAATTAAGATTTTTTAAAGTGTTTTAATCACCATTTCTGAGTGATATCATGCTTATACCAGAAGACCATATGATATAGGACCAGAAAATATAGGAGCCCATTGAATCTACTCTACCATTCCATCATGGCTGATTTATTCTACCCACTCAACCACATTCTCAATGTACCCTTGTAGTAGACACGTGTGAGGCCTGCACCAAATATCCTAGCCTTTGGCTTGCTTTTCAACAAACTACATCAATGCTGTTTCCACTGGGAGGTGAGATTAGAAGTATTAGAAGTAGGGAACATAGTCTCAAGACTCAGGGGAAAAGATTTAGGATGGAGATGAGGAGAAACTGCTCTTCCCAGAGAGTAGTAAATCCATGGGATCCTCTGCCCGGGGTACCAGTAAATAAATATAAGACACAGTTAGGGAGATTTTGGCATAGCGGGGTAATTAAGGGTTATGGGGAAAATGCAGATAGGTGGACCTGAGTCTAAGGCAGATCAATCATGATCTTATTGAATGGCGGGATATGCTCAAAGGACCCGATGGCTGACTCCTGCTCCTGATTTCTATGTTTTTCATGGGTTTTATGTTCTTATGAATGCCATGGACAGGTTTAGAACTAGGAAATAATAATTTAAAAAATGGTTTTAAGACTATAAGACCATAAGAGATAGGAGCAGAATTAGACCATTTGGCCCATCGAGCCTGTTCTGCCATTTCATCATTGCTGATCTATTTACCTCTATACACTATTCTCCTGCCCTCCCCATAACCTTTCACATCCTGACTAATCAAGAAACTATCAACCCCCACCTTAAGTGCACCCAGTGACCCAGCCTCCACAGCAGCCTGTGGCAGTGAATTCCACAGATTCACCACTTTCTGGCTAAAGGAATTCTGCCTCATCATCGTTCTAAATGCACATTCCTCTATTCTGGTGCTGTGCCCTCGGGTCTTAGACTACCCCCACCAAAGGACCCATTCTCTTCACATCCACACTTTCAACATTTTATAGGTTTTAATGAGATCCCCTCCCCTCCTCATTCTTCTAAATTCCAGCGAGTACAGGCCCAAAGCCATCAAATGCTCCTCATATGATAAGACTTCCATTCCCAGAATCATTTTTGTAAACCTCCAATATTAGCACATCCTTTCGTAAATAAGGAGCCCAAAATTGCTCAAAAACTGTCTTCTTAAAAACTGCGTAGGCACACAGGAGTTGAAAATTAAATTTAGCTCTGCTTTGTCTCTTTCCTACTTCAGATGCTGACTCTACTGGCACCTCTATTCTTGTGTAAAGAAAAACTGAGCTTGGTTAGCAACACAGAGTCAATTTAGCACCACTGTCCATGTTGAATTCTATCTCAATGATCTGAAACTTCTGATAATTTTAAGATTTCTGTACTTGTTTTTCACTTTTCAAACAAAATTAGATGTTTCTTCTGTCAATTCTGCTCGACAAGCATTGAGAAGTTTGTAATTAGTGCCAGCGTGCTGCAATTCTATTTGGACAGGATTTATATCTACTATCAACAAGTTTTACATTTCTTATTGTCATCTATAGGATGTTTTATGTACTGCAATGTACTGCTGCCTCAAAAACCAAAGGTTTCATACATAGGTCACAAGAAACCTAATTCTGATCCTGAATTCTTCCTTCGATCATTGTTTAGAAGCTAGTCCCATTGCAATGCAACTTCAGGGTATGAAAATGATAAGCATAATGCAAAATTAATAATTGATTTCTAGTCTGAGTGAGAGGTCATAAATGGGTGTAGGGAAATGGAAAATTTGTGATAATCCTATTTGCCGATGGAGATATGGTGTTCTCTTTCAACAATGGCAAAATAAAAATGGTATAGAATTAGTAAACAACCGTGATCCTCCAGAATTGATAACCATGATTTCCATCATTTTTGCATTTACCATGAAAGATAAAATGAAGATCTCCATATCTGAAGAAAATTGATTCCATCGCTAAAAAGTGTTTAACATTGACACAAGAAATTCTGCAGAAGCTGGATATCCAAAGCAACACATACAAAATGCTGGAGGGACTCAGCAGATCAGGCAGCATCTATGAAAAAGAACAAACAGTCAATTTTGTGGGCAAGACCCTTCATCAGGACAGGACAGGTTGGGGAAAGGTGCCAGAATGAGAAGGTGGGTGGGAGGGGAAGGAAGGCAAGCTGGAAGGTGATTGGTGAAGTCACGTGGGTGGGGAAAGTAAAGGACTGGAGATGAAGGAATCTGACAGGAGAAGAGAGTGGACAATTGGAAAAAGGGAAGAAGGAAGGGACCCAGGGGAAGGTGATAGGCAGGTGAGCTGAAGAGATAAGAGGTCAGTGGAGAATAAAAAAAGAGGGAACAGAGAGTGGGAAAAAAAGAGAAACAATTTATAATTACCACAAGGAGAAAATGGGCATTTTCTTGCTCATTGTGAGACCAAATATGGACAAAGAAGAATCCATTAGATAAGAACTAGAAAAGACATTAGGGCCAACAGGATATGTGTTGTTGGAAGAACAATTCCCCTATCAGTAATCTTGAATCAATAAAAACCCACAATTCTAACTTGCGCTTAGAATGATCCAGATTCCTGACTAAGAGTTCACTGTCTCATAAACTGCGTGCCGATGGTCTTTGTTAGGCGTAATTTCAGGAATCATAGTAGCGTAGCAGTTAGCGTGACTCGATTAGACCTCAGAGCAACGGAGTTTAGAGTTTAATTCTGACGTCATCTGTAAGGAGTCTTTACATCCTTCTTATGGAATGTGTGGGTTTTCTCTGGGAGCTCAGGTTTCCTCCCGCAGTCCAAGGGCATACCAGTTAATAGGTTAATCAGTCATTGCAAATTGTCCTGTAATTAGGCTAGGGTGAAATCAGTGGGTTACTGGGCAGCACGACTCAAGGGGCTAGAAGGGCTTGTCCCATGGTGTATCTCTAAAGTAAAATAAAATACTAAAATACCTTAAAATTTGTCTGCTACCTGTTCAGCCAAATGCACTCATCAATGTCCAAGTTTTGATCATAATGTTTAATATGTACAATATGCACTCAGTGGCTATACTATTAGGCACACCTGCTCGTTAATGCAAATTATCTAATCAGCCAATCATGTGGCAGCAACTCAGTGCATAAAAGCATGCAGACATGGTCAAGAGGTTCAGTAGTTGTTCAGACCAAACATCAGAATGGCGATGAAATGTGAACTAAGTGACTTTGACTGTGGAATGATTGCTGGTGCCAGATGGGGTGGTTTGAGTACCTCAGAAACTGTTGATCTCCTGGGATTTTCACACACAAGAGTCTCCAGAGTTTACAGAAAATGGTATGAAAAACAAAAAAAAAAATCCAATAATCCAACGAGCAGCAGTTCTGTGGGCAAAAATGCCTTGCTAATTAGAGAGGTCAGTGGAGAATGACCAGACCAGTTCAAGCTGACAGGAATGTGACAATAACTCAAATAACCACGTGTTACAACAGTGTTGTGGAGAAGAGCACCTCTGAATGCACAGCACATCAAACCTTGAAGTGGATAGGCTACGGCAGCTGAAGACCATGAGGTACAGGGGGTACCTAATAAAGTGGCCACTGAATTAAAAATTTATACACACTCCCCAAAGCTGAACTGTTCAAACGGGTCATCAAAACTGCCCAATGCATCACTGGCAGCAGCTTACCAATCATCAAGGACATATATACAGAAAGGGCCAGTAAGATCATAAAGGATCCCACCCACCCACCCTGCTGATGAACTGTTTGTCCCAATCCCATCAGGGAGGAGGTTACAGAGCATCCACGCCAGGACTCGCAGGCTCAAAAACAGTTACTTTTCCCAAGCAGTAAAGCTGATCTACACCTCCACCCGCTAACTCCACCACTACTTCATTATTTCTCAACAGTCTCCTTATTAATAACTTTATGGACATACAAACAATCTATGTGTATAACCTAACTTATGTATTTATATTTATTCAATGTTTTTTATTGTGTTCTTTATCTTTTGTGTATTTTTTGTGCTGCATAGGATCTGGAGTAACATTATTTTGTTCTTATTTACACTTATGTACAGGAAATGACATTTCAGATCTTGAATCTTGAGTCTTTGATTTGTGGACATTTCTGTAGCTTTTGCTTGATGCCTTTGGAAATCTCCCAGGGACAAATACACACTAAAGAATCATGGTTGCTCTTTATTGCTTTACTGAAAGAGAGAGAAAAGAACAGTACATTTTGGAAGAAAGGTTTATTATGTTCTCGTTTGTTTCTTGAAGACAGATCGGTTTTCATTCATACAACCAGTAGGTGGACAGACCTAGCAACAAAATCTGTCTGAAAAGTGAAGCAGCATCACATATAAACTGAATAAAATACAACAAAATCACAAGGTACTCAACTCTTTTTTTTCTCTCTTAAAATGAGACCACAACTGGACAATAAACAAGTTCTACCCATCACCTTTACAATGTGTCTAGTGAACAGAGATCAGATAGTGGACTACCTAGTGTCAAGCATTTTCAACCCACTCACAGAGGTATGGAATCATAGATAAATACCCCACTACTGGCTCACCATATTTACAATCCCATTAAATTAACATTAAATAAATATATACAAACATGGACAATGATAACCCACCCGCCCCCTCCAAGCTGAATCCCAGTGGGGACCCAGAGGAACTAGTGTTCCAAATTGTATATTTGGAAAATGTTGCGTTCAAATCAGGTTACCTAATTCTGGAGACAAAAAGGGTTTTATTATGTAGCATATGACAAGGATGGGAACAGTCCAAACCGTACAGCCTGTTTGTACGCACTTTTAGCCTATGGGCTTAAGAGTTTGTGCTTATTTTTGACAAGGAGGGATTCCCTTTCGATGGATAAGAAACTTGTGACAATATTCGTGTATTTGTCAATTTAAGTATTATGTTACTCTCTGGGGCATTTATATTTAAATAACTGAGATTACAATATGAATTGTTTAAAAATAAAATTGGTGCACATTTCGAATTTGTCATATTCCTTGACACTGAAATACACAGAATCCCATGTCTTTGCAAATTATACCACCTGGGGGGATAAAAACAGTTAAAAGACTTCCAGTGGAGAGTAAACAAACTTCAAGTACTGATTGGCAACACTTTCAATAGATTGTCAATTGCTGGCGGTAGATTGGCAGTTGGTTTGCAAAACTTTACCACTAATAACAAATCACCTTTCTTCCTGCATCGATATTAGCTGGATGAACACCCAACTCTTCAGTCTAAAATATTATACGTTCCAGTTACTCTCTGGTGGTTAAAAAGATCGTTTCTGGATTAATCTTTAGGTTTCGGATTGTGCCAAGTAAGTGCACTGTTTGTATCATGTTGAATGCTTTGTGGGGCTTCCCAGAAATATAAAGTGTGCAATATCATGTTTTGTTATTTAACGAGGCTCTGGGAGCACCCCAACCCTTCTCTCAGCTCCTGACCACCTTATATCTCCTGCATTCAAAAACACCTCAGTACATACCATTACAAACTGAGTTTTATATTTCATGTGGTAATCTGGGAGAACCGGGAAGGAGGCTGGCAACTGAGGTTTGCTTTCCCTTTGTGACAAATTTACCTTTTCCATATGGTGGACTTGTATGCTTCATTACTTAGAGACGAGTTTAAAGTTGACATGGGGTGCATGTGGTTGCAATACAAAAAATGATCTATTCTGTTTAAGTTATCATCCAATCATATCTTGAATGCATGTGGTGGGAAGAGGAACAAATGCATTTGTGTATGTGTGTGTGTGTGTGTGCACGTGGGTGAGAGAGAGAGAGAGAGAGAGAGAGAGAGAGAGAGCACATGTATGAATGTGGATTTGTGTGTGGACTGTATATGTTTGTGTGTGTCTGCTTCTGGAGTGGGAGAGCAGAGAAAATTCAGATTCCGTATAAACACAAGAAATTCTGCAGATGCAAGAAATCTTAAGCAACAAACACAAAATGCTGGAGGAACTCAGCAGGTCAGGCAGCATCTATGGAGTGGAATAAATAACAGAGGGGGTCTCGGCCCGAAACATCAACTATTTATTCCGCTTTGTAGATGTTGCCTGACCCGTTGAGTTCCTCCGTCATTTTGTGTGTGTGACTCAGTTTCCACACGTTGGTTACATTTGCCTGGCTCAGCTCCACTGCACAAATGGGTGCAGTCATACTGATCTGTCTGCTTAATCTGGAATACCCATGCACTCGAAACATCGTGCCTGATTAATAAGACAGTTTTGATTTTCAAAATACATATCAGCACTGAGCTCAGAGCAACCAGAAAGATGCCATCAAAAGAGGAGTGAAAATCTAACCAAGTTACATAAAAAAAAATCCACAACACACAAGCATAGGTTGGAATGTTTTAACCAGAGATCTTTATAAGTTCTTGTTCCTCTGTCGTGGGGGATCCAAAGACCAGAGGGCACAGTAATAAATCAGCCATGATGGAATGGTGGAGCAGACTCGATGGGCTGAATGGCCTGATTCTTCTTCTTCTCCTGTGCCTTATGTTCTTAAACATATATATATATATATATAAAATCAAAAACTTTCCTGGCAATTGAAACTGGTGGACATTTGCCATTATCGTTCCTGGCAGCAGTAGCATAGCTGCCTTGATTTAACAAAATACATACAAAATGCTGGAGGAACTGAGCAGGTCAAGCAGCATCTATGGAGATTCTTCATCAGGACTCTGATCTGTTCTGATTCAGTAAAGATAAAATAGGCAAAGGACAGACATCCCACAAATTAATGCTGTTCATTTTAAACACCACAGAATTATAACTAAATCAGCAGAATGCAATAACTCTTGCCTTTTTATTCCCCCTGAAGGACTTTAATATTAGAAATAAACATTAGAAATAAACAAGATGCATGTGTGTTCGTCAAGACCATAAGACATAGTAGCAGATTTAGGCCATTTGGCCCTCTGAGTCTGTTTTGCCACTCCACCATGGCTGATTCATTATACCTCTCAACCCCATTCTCCTGCCTTCTCCCCGTAACCTTTGATGCCCTGATTAATCAAAAACCTATCAACCTGTGCGTTAAACATACCCAATGACTTGGCCTCCACGACCATCTGTGGCAATGAATTTGACAGATTCACTATCCCCTGGCTAAAGAAATTGATGCTCATCTCTGTTCGAAAGGGATGTCTTGTGTGGTGAGGAGTGCCCTCTGGTCTTCGACTCCCCCACTACAGGAAACATCCTCTCCACAAATGAATGAGCAAGTAAATTCCTTTCACACCTGTGTCCACCCCACACTCCAACTTTCCCGCTAATGTATCTAATGAGCTCAGCCAGTTCTGGCATGGCTTTGTTAGTGTCGCCACAGGGAAAACACTCCAACCGCTATCTACCACCTGTGGACTCACCGAGCAGCACAGGTTTGGCTTGTGATACGTCTTCCGTTGAAGTGCATGGCCTGGGGCGGAAAAGTGGAAAACATATGAAAAGGAAGCGGCTTCTGAAAGGAGCACTGAATTCTATGTAACTTCTCACTGATTTACTTTATTTTAAATGGTTAATTTGATAGGAAGTTAAAATCATTAGAAATAATCAGGAAATGTTATTAACATAAGAGACTCTGCAGGTGCTGCCAATCGAGAGTCACACACACAAAGTTGCTGGAGGAACTCAGCAGGTCAGGCAGCATCTATGGAGGGGAATAAACAGATGATGTTTCTGGCCGAGATGCATCATCAGAAAATACTGTACGGGCAATCATAGATACAAGACGGTGGGTGTTGGGGAGGGGTTTGCCACAGTAGTTGAGTGGTTAGCACGTTGCTTTACAGCGCTGGTGACCCAGGGTCAGTTCCTGCCATTGTCTGTAAGGAGTTTGCACGTTCTCCCCATGACTGTGTGGATTTCCACTGGGTGCTTTGGTTTCCTCCCACAGTCCAAAGACATACAGATTTGTAAGTTAAGTAGTCACATGGATGTAATTGGGCAGTACGGGCTTGTTATGCCAGAAGGGCCTGTCATTCTGCTGTTTCTCTAAAAATATGGTTTATTTATTGAACACATGACCAGTGACTCAATATTGACAATACACAGTATCTTCAATAGTTATAACCATCATATGGTTTAAGTTGTTGAACTTTACGATAATGCATCCAGTATCTAAATGGATAATTATTGTAACTACCTATGCAGGACAAATGTGCCCAGCTAGGATAGCAGAACTGAAAACTGGGATTAAAAAAAGACGATAACATTACCTACAATATGTGTCACTTAACTGCCGCGTTAACTGTGGGGAACCTGATGTCTTCACTGCGCTCACCACCATTCCTCCTCCTAACCAACACACATGTTAAAGGGCAAAAGTTTAGGGGTAACATGAGGGGGAACTTCTTTCGGTGGGACGAGGTGAGAGTAAAAGTTCGGCACGGACTAGAAGGGCCAAGATGGCCTGTTTCCATGCTGTAATTGTTATATGGTTATATGTGTGTGCATACACACCAGCACGCCAGCACACTACAAGTATATAGTTTCCCTTAAATAGATTAATTTGTTAAGAAAAAACTTTGGCGTTTGGAAGAAATGATTGAGGTGAAGTTACTATAAATTAAAATAGATGGGGAGAAATTTGAAATGTGTTCACAGAATAAGTACCTTCCTAGAGCACAAACAATAAACACAGTATTAAAAATGATCTTCAAAGAAAACACTGCTCCTTTAGTTTGGAGAGTCAGGAAGAATTTCATTTTTTTCCCAATGTTTACAGTACTGAGTTTCTTCCAATCTGCAAGAACTAATCTACTCTTTTAAACATAATTCTCAAATGATTTGCAGTGTGCAGGCTGTAAGTGGTGGCTGTACACTCACTTTTGTGAACTTCAGTTGTTCACACGATTTTTTTTGTACGCTGGGGGTTTGATGGTCTTTTCCTAATGGGTTCTATTGGGTTTCTTTGCTTTGTGGCTGCCTGTAAGGAGACAGATCTCAGGATTGTATGTTTATAGTGTACTTACAGTACTTTGACAGTAAATGTACTTTGAAATGGCTTGTTAGTCAAAAATAGGGCATTGTTTTAATGTTTGACTTCAAATGCCTGACTGATAGTTATGAGTGATCTTGAGATTTTAAATTTATTCCAAAAAAGCTATCATATATTGCTAGGGCAATATATTTAGGGATTGCACATTATGAAAAGAGCATATTTTCGAAAGTGTTTCAATATCTGATCTTTTCCCTCCAAAACTGATAAGTTATTCTGGTCGCTTTGTACTGTGTGAATTTTCTTCATGACCTTAGACCTAATTTGCAGTACAGAGTCTTGCTGGCTGCTGGAAACTCACATCTATAACTCAATAGCATCCGTCCTCCAATGGATCACTGAGTGGAGTGAGTAAGATTGGTGAACTCTGTCTAAACTTTAAAGACTTTAAATACCAGCAAATTTCTACAGATGTACTATGAAGAAAATTCTGACTGGTTACATCACCGCCTGGTATGGAGGCACTAACAGGATTGGAAAAGGCTGCAGAGGATTGTAAACTCAGCCAGCTCCATTGTGATTCCAGTTTGAGGACTCCTTCAAAAGGCGATACCTCAAAAGGACAGCATCCATCATTAAGGACCTCCACCACCCAGTACACGCTCTCTTCTCAATGAGGAGGTACAGGTGCCTGAGGGTACAAACTCAACATTATAGGAACAGCATCTTCCTCTCTGCCACCATATTCCTGAATGGTGCACGAACCAATGAACACTACCTCACCATTTTGTACTCTTTTTGCACTAATCCATTATTTTTGTATTTCCTTATTGTAACTTGCAAATTTTTATGTATTGCACAGTACTACTGCTGAAAACCAACAATTTTCATGACATATGTCAGTAACATTAATCCTGATTCTGATTCTGAACTCAAAGGAAGCAAATTGCTCAATATTTGAGGTCGAAAGTGCCCTCGGTTTGGGTAGAAATCTTGTTCACGCGCCTAGACTTTAAGTTGCGTGATCTGTGCCCTTTCGGAGATAAGGTCAATTTGTTAAAAGAAAGGCATATTCAAAGCAAGACCCAGCAAAATCGGAATAGGTTTTTAACGGGAGTTGCCTGATTTATTCTGTACTTAAATATGTAGCTGCTGCTAAATACAAAATGGTTATTGACAAGGCCGTCAAATTTGCTGATGTTATTGAGAGCACCAAAAATTAAAAGTTTGGTATCACAGGTAGGATTAGAGGGCACCTGCAATAACAAAAGGGTGGACAAACTTGGCTTATTTTCTCTGGAGCAGCAGAGGCTGTGGGAAAAATGATAAGATTAAGAGAGGCATAGATAGAGTAGACTGAGAGTATCTTTTTCCCAGGGTTGAAATGTCTAATACCAGAGGGCATGCATTTAAGGTGAGAGGGGATAAGTTCAAAGGAGATGTGAGGGGCAAGTTTTTTTTTACAGAGAGAGAGCTGGGTGCCTGGAGTTGTCTGTTTGAAACAAACTTGCTCTCTGGCTAACTGCACTCTTTGCCCTGTCCACCTTGAACTTAATTTGACAACTGCCATCCAAGGTAAAACATTATTTAGGTAGTGCTCATGTTGTATGAAAGACGATGGCCACACCACAAACTGCAAGGTCGTATTTGGAGTTAAACATGTCTTATTGTCACAGTATGTTGGAATCTGAACTCTGCCATGCACGGTCCCAAGCCAGGCTGCGAGAGGAAGAGGGTTGGGCATGGGGCTAGCAACCCCATCCCATAAAAGTTCATCGCTACAGAAATGCTAACAGAAGCTCCATCCCTCAGAGAGGAAGGATCTTCAACAGGCTACACCTTGAAAGAGTGATAGACTGGCCCAGGACAGAGGGCTCTGGTAAGATGCAGTTGGCAGCCTAAACCCCAGTAGTGGTGATGGGCATAAGAAGAAGAAGATATTGAAATCTGTGTGTGAATCATTACATCATGAGCTCTATATTAAAGCTAATGTTTCCAAATCAGGTGTGGAGATGGGTGGGATACTATTAAGCTTTCATGTTACCTGGTAGTCATTTTCTTTTTTTTTGGTGGAATGTTTCCATCCTCATATGATGCAGAACTGTGCACAAAAATAAGGTCTGGAATGAACGTGGACCAAAGAGTTTTTGATAATAAAAAAAAATCAGTTTGCAGTCACCAGGGCGGATCTTGAAATCACCTGCCATTCTGACATAAAATGGAAGTTATAGTGTCGAAAAACTGGAAAAATACCAATAAAAATGCTCTTGAAGCCTTGCATCCAGGTCCGCATTGGTTGCAAACAGTTGACCCAGTGTTGCTCCTTTATGTGTGCGTCGTTGTTTCCAAGTCAATAGAAGATTCTTTTTATATAAAGCTACACAAAATAAAAAGTTTGGAGGCATGTTTCTCATTTCCTGTTCTTTTCCTCCTTGTCTCCAGTTTTGGTGCCCGCCTCCCCTCCAGATGTGTGTCTATTTGGGTTGTTGTTTAAGAACATCTTGTCCAGTCCCTTTAATGCCTCCGTCAGGTAGTTCTGGACAGCCGTGAGAGCCGCGCAAATGGCAGGAGAGCCAAAACCATGCGTAATGAGGCTAAAGTGAGTCAAACAGCTTTGGATGCCTGGGTCCAGTATTGGGTTGGGCCTGGTGTTCCCCAAAGGACTTCTATCCTGCGCCAGCAGATCTGTGAATTCTTTGCAAAGTTGCCTGGGGGTTAAGAAAATAAGACAATGAATGTTGCCGTCAGATAACACAAATCAGATGTATGGAACAGCACATTATCCGGTTGCTATGGAAATTGGTTTAACCCCCCTGAACCCGCACATTGTGATTACCGAAGAGCCGACAGCATCGCATCGAATTCCAATCTATCTGAATTTCTATTTAAGATTTCCTTTGCTTATAATAGAACTACAATAGTGAAATAGTTCCGGATGTTTTTAATGGAATCTCATATGTTCTCAATTCCTATAATGACCCACGGATGTGAGTCTTTCTTTAATTTTCTTTTAAAGAAAAAAAAATGAATGGAACAGTGCAAAACCTAAATATAGATTAATCTCATTGTTAAGGAATTCCGTTAAAAGCACCACGAGTTCATGAAGGTGAAAGGGTTAAGGTTAGGTTACATGTTTAGTCCGCTGATTTTTCAAGCAATAACACATGTGAGGGTTAGAGGAATATTTTGCTCCTTAAGCGAGAAAAAAATCCACCTTAGAGATATGCTCAATCAGAAATCGTTAAAAATTTCACAAACTTTAAAAAATAAAATCAGATGGAAAATTTTGTAAAAACAGAAGACAGAGTGAATGAAGTACCCTGGAAAGTTAATACTGAAAAGTGCCACATTCATGGGCTCTCAGCCACTTATGAACTTCATCCAAAGCCCAAAAATGTTGGGATGTTTGGTTCATTTTCATAACATTCCTTGCAAAGAAGCGGACAACATGCACCTCATGTACCTTGTCCATTACCCTTCAACCATCCAGCTCCTGAACCAGCATAGATAATCTCACTCACTTCAACCCTAAAATGATTCAATTGCCACACACTCACTTTCAAGGACTTGTTCTCAGTATTATTTATTTGCTTGTTTGTTTATTTATTTATTATTTTTATTTGCACAACTTGTCTTCTTTTGCACATTGGAGGTACTTAGGTTCCAGACCAGCTGGTTCAGGAACAATTTACCACGCAATTGTCAGGGTTCTGAACCAGTGTGGCTAACTTCCCTCACCTCAACACTGAACTTATTTCACAACCTGTAGACTTGCTTTCAAAGACTCTACAACTCATGTTCTCAGTATGTACAGATGTACTTATTTATCTATCTATCAATTTATTATTATTATTTTTGTCTTTGTCCATTTTGTCTTCTTTTGCATGATAGTTGTCAGCTTTTAATTGCATGGAGTTTTTCATTAATTCTATTATACTTCTTTGTTCTACATTGAATGCCTGCAAGAAAATAAATCTCTGGGTTGTATATAGTGATAGATATGAGTTTGATGAAAAATTCGCTTTGAACTTTGAACTTAGTTTTCAGATTCTTTTTCAGGGGGAATATTATATTTATCTAATGAGGGCTTCATGGCCAACAGGATCTACAGACTGGTAGTTGACTTAGAGCACTTTATTTAATTCAAGAGAGATGAAAGATTACCCTGTGAACTTGTCAGAAGTTGCTTTCCCAGATTGGAGTAAGGGGGAGGGAGAGGGGTAGAAAAACATGGTGTGGTCATCTTCAGCAGTATCTACCCTGATCTGTGGAGTTCAATAATGAATTCAGTTCTTTTTAAATGTTGTATGAGTATGTGTATTATTTATTTAGAGATACAGCACATGAACAGGCCATTCGGCCCAATGAGCCCATGCCACCCATTGCACCCATGTGACCAATTAACCTAACAACCTGTCCGTCTTTGGAAAGTGGGAAGAAACCAGGGCACCCGGCGCAAACCCACACAGTCATGGAGAGAACATATAAACTTCTTACAAGCAGCAGCGAGAGTTGAACCTGAGTTGCTGGCACTGTGAAACGATGCACGGACCATTACGCCATTGTGCTGCCCCATGGTTTAACTGATGTCTTCACAAGTGAAGATCATAAGACCATAAAACATAGGAGAAGAATTAGACTATTTGTCCCAATGAGCCAGCTCCACCATTCCATCGTGGCTGATTTATTATCCTTCTCAACACCATTCTGCAGATTTGGCTCCACAACCTTTAATGCCCTGGCTAATCACAAACATAAAAACCTCCACTTTAAATATATCTAATGACTTAGGCCTTCACAGCCGTCTGTGACAATGAATCCCACAGATTCACTACTCTCTCTCTCCCTTGTCTTTTCAGACCAGCAGAAATTCACCCCTGACCGTCCCCACATCCCACCTTACTTGGAGCAAAAGGTGAGTTACTGCAAATCTAAAAAACACTTGATCTTTAACTATAAGTTGACTCTGAAAGCTGGGAGTCCATCGTTATGGTATAAATCTAGTCTAAGGCAAAAATGTCTGCAAAAACTTGTAAAACAAAACTGCTCTTGAACCAGGGGCATACAATTTGCTCTTATGACAAGCGGCCAAATTGTTGACGTATTAGATGGAAGTAAGTCGCGTCATTAAACAGACAACATACATCAAAGTTGCTGGTGAACGCAGCAGGCCAAGCAGCATCTATAGGAAGAGGCGCAGTCGACGTTTCAGGCCGAGACCCTTTGTCCTGACGAAGGGTCTCGGCCTGAAACGTCGACTGCGCTTCTTCCTATAGATGCTGCTTGGCCTGCTGCGTTCACCAGCAACTTTGATGTATGTTGCTTGAATTTCCAGCATCTGCAGAATTCCTGTTGTTGTCATTAAACAGACAACGGTTTTAGGGAGGTAATTCACGGGAACAAATCTGGAAGTGAAAGGGTTAGCGCAGGAGGAGCGTTTGATAGCTCTGTGCTTGTATTCGCTGGAGTTTAGAAGAATGGTGGGGGGGGGGAAGATGAATCTTATTGAAACCTATCGAATATTGAAAGGCCCCAATAGAGAAGGTAGGAGAATGCTTCCAATTGTGGGAGAATCTAGGAAAAGGACGACCACTTAGAACAGAGGTGAGGAGGATTTTTTTCAGCCGGGGGACAGTGAATCTGTGGGGTTCCTTCCCACAGACGGCTGTGAAGGCCAAGTCATTGCGTATATTTAAAGCGGAGGGTGATTGGTTCTTGATTAGTCAGGGTATCAAAGGTTACGGGAAGAAGGTAGGAGAATGGGGTTGAGAGGAATAACACATCAGTCATGACAGAAAGGCGTAGCAGACTCGACGGGCCGAATGGCCTAATTCTGCTCCTATGTCATATGGTCTAAGCTAGGGGTGCAATATCAATAGTGGAGACATTTTTCACCTATTTTCAGCCCAGATCAAAAAGCTCCCTATCTGGAGCCCAGAACGTTCAGTTTCAGTCCTAAATGAGAAATTAGTTCCCGTTCTTCCAGCATCTGTAATAAAATGCCGGACTTCACCTCCAGCTACTGAATAATTGCGACGTAACGGCGGTATTCCTGACCTGGAAGTGATTATTATTCACGTTCAGTGTTGACTTGGAAATGTGTCCCGTTTCTCAACATTATCCCCAATCATCTTGACAAAGGCACAACTTCGTTGAAGCATCTCGGTTTTTTTTTGCTGGAAGCAGCCGAATTAAAGTTCAACATTCAACCGAAACATAAGGTCAGGAGATCGGGGAACCTCAGCAAAAAAAATGTCGATAAACAAACATCCGGTTGGAATGAACGATTTTCCCATTATTTTTATTTATCGGAGTGATCGACAAGGTGCCTAGGTTTTCATTAACAATCAATTCAATTTTCTATCTAATCGAGGTTTCTTCCTAGTGTCGTTGATTATCGTGACAGATCAGTCATTCTTTGCTAAATACATGTATGAACTTAGTTTTACAAGTGATCAGAGAGCAAAAGACCTGAGAGTAATTATAAACAGAAGAGATTCTGCAGATGTTGGAAATCCAGAGCAACACACACGAAATGTTGGAGGAACTCAGCAAGTCAGACAGTCGACTTTTCGGGCCTAGACCCTTTATCAGGACTGGAGAGAGATTATAGTTTTCCGGGGATCAACGCCATCCGCGCATTTTATCTGTTGCCACGGTAAATGCGATTTTCCTGAAAAGAATTTTCTTGGCCTTGTATAGCAATGCAATTAACCGTTAAATGCGTGTATCTAAGTATGCGTTTAATCAAAAGTCTAATTTTAATCGTTAATAAGAGAAAGGGGACGTAGCCGAAAATATTTCTAATCATCATTATCAGAACCATTGATAATTAGGTGTTTGTGGGAGTCGGTCCAAGCCTGCGCCAAACAAACCGCGACATTATATTTGAGCCTCCGTTGAAGGTTCTAAAATGTCGTCGTGGGCATCTTCGGGGCAAACAGGACGACAGAATAAAGGGTGCACTTCTCTTGAAAGAGGACGGCTATCTATCTGCGCGAAGAAAAGGGTGACCAGAATTAGAGCAACAACCAGATCGCGGTAAATAGTGGCCAATTCGGAATTCAAGAATAATGAAACATATGCTTAAACTGCATTTCGTCTTTACGCAATCGCGTCCATTTGGAGTTGCTCTGTATTCACCACGTGTGTGGTAGTGCATATAGTAGAGATGCATCGGAAATTGCTTTGGGAACATTCTAAACGCCTGTATTCATCACCCTTGTATTTTTTTTCTCTCTATGCAAAGTAGGAAGCGTCCACCGTGAAGGATTAATGGCAGGGAAGTCAAGCGCTTCTTGTCTTCAAAGAAAAAGAGTCGCCTGCAAGCAATTAAACTTCTGAGATTGTAATATCTTCTGACCCGGCGGAAAGAAACAATTAAATTCAAATCACGTCTCGCGAACATCTGGACAAATTTCAGCAAATGATTTTCCAGTTTTTTTTATCTTTGGTGGGAATTGGGAGGATTTCCTTCGATAATATTAAAGACAGATACAGACGCATTTTTAAAATCGGTGCTGTGTTTTCGCCAGATCTAGTTGAAAATGCCTGAGTTAATTACAAGTTCGGATACTTCCTTCTTCTGGAGGGAAAAAATAAATTCCTCAGCTTGGAATGCCAAGTTAAATTAAAACGTGACTTGATTATCCAAATTAGTGTCGCTCGCCTTTTTTTTAAATACAAAGAATGATTTTATAAATTCTTTGTGGATGCAATGCCAATATTGAAACGACATTTTTCTGTAATGTGCCTACTTTTATCTGTGGACTGTAGCAATATGTTAATGCGCTATTTGAAATGATCGGATATCACAGATTCTGAAGTCTTCAGTCAGGCAGGGGGTAATTTATGTTGATCCAATTTAAAACATGCCATCTAATTTCAAATATTACTTTATGTTCGTCTTATTATTATAAAGCATCCGCTATTTTAACTGTTATTTAGTGGTTTTTTTTCTCTTAAGGGCAAGTAGAAGTAAATTAATGACTCACTTTGTGGCCAGTATCATGTTCTTTCTGGAGTGCAGCTCGTTGGGATCAGCGTGTTGCCTGTTCAGGTAGTCAGCGGCCGCTTTGGCGGGGAATTCCGTCTCACAAATATACCCAAAGTCCCGGGCTAAATGCACGGCCTCGCCTGCAAGACAAGACCCAAATGCTTAACCGACCGCTTTCACATAGAATCACGCGAGTTTGTGTGTAACTTTTAATACTATGTATGTCAATAAGGGCATTCGTGCTCGCTCGAGAGATACAGGGAAGGCAAATTCCCTCTTCTTATTGCTACCATCACGGAGGAGATTCAGGACCCTGAAGGCACTCACTCAGTGCTTTAGGAACAGAATCTTCCCTCCGCCATCAGATTCTGAATGGACAATGAGCCAACTCATGAACGCTACCTCACTATTTTTGCTGTCTTTTTACACTATATATATATAGCATAAATTAAATATATATATTAAATAAGTAGTACAAAAAGATATACGTATCATATAATTTATAGTTTTTTTAGCATTGCACTGTACTGCTGCTGCAAACCAACAATTTCACGACAATTCAGTGATACTAAACCTGATTCTGATTTCTGCCTCGGAACATTAATGACGTCATTCAGCTCTTGTTTCTCTGCCAACCATAGTCGGGAGCCTTTGCTTTTCAATATACAATCCCTGCAACGTTTCCCAGTATTTTCTAATACACACCCCCTTAGAGAGTCCAAAGCCGATTCTATGTGGGAATCAGGCTGGATTTAGAGGTTAACACGCTGCTTATGAGAAAAACTCTGACATGCACTAAATGCAACGCTCAAATGAGGTATAAATTTTACGTAATCACCCTTGGCGACTCTCCGAGAGAAGAAAGGTGTTATGGGGAAAGTAAATGTTACTCGACTCATTGCATACTATGCAAATTCTTCCAAATTATAAAATTACAATATTATAATATTGAGAAAAGTAGGGGTGAGTCATGGCGGTTAAAGAGTTCGTTATTTACTTCGAGTGTGGATTTAACTTCGTTTAAGTATCTAAATAAAAGGCCTATTTATTGAAAATCGGTTGCTTGCTATACGGCCAGACAATGGAATAATTATCTCTAATGTGTGTGGAAAAGGGGAGGAAATAAATGAGACTGGGCACGTTGAAAGCGAAGCCAGTATTTGCACAACCTCCATTGCTTATATACATAAAGACGAATATTCAAGATGTAAAATTGTTTAATGTAATTTCCAGTGCGCAAGTGTAAAGGAGAACGGAACAATTATTACTCCGGATCCAAACAAAATAAGAAAAAGAACACAATAAGAAAAAACATATATATACATAAAATAGATTATTAGCTTAGATTGATTGTTTGTCCCAGATTTAAATCGGATTTTTATCTTAGATTTTGCAGATAAGCTCAGAGCCCAGACAAACACATACAAAAGCTGGCTGTCGAGAAAACAGTAAGTGACCAATAGCTACCGAGTAGCAACAAACCTTGCAGGAATGTAGGACGTTATTTCTAAACATTAAAATCATTTGACGACCTTACAAAATATTAGAATTTTTATTGCCTTTTAGACCAGCATTGAGTTATTAGGCAGGACGCTAGCTAGGAAATGTCGAGTTCCAGTTTAACACGAGGGATTGTCATGTGTATATCATGATGGTTCAGTTTTAAGTCATTGCTGCAAAGAATTTAAACAAAATGATCAGTGGCGTGTATAATGCAAAAAAAACCGATTGATCTAAAGCGGTTAGCCATGATATATTTATTCTTGAGAAAATAAATAAATACTGGAATAAAGGGCGCTTATTGCAGAAATCTGTCGTGAAAATTTATGTACTGCAATGTACTGCTTCCGTAAAAGAACAAATTTCGCGACATACTGTGTGCCAGTCATTTTAAACCTGATACTGATTCAGGCTCTCAATCTCGGAGTTTCCATTGGGGTGATAATCGCCGTAACAACAACCTGCAAAAGTTTAAACTGTGCATTGACAATTATTCTGGTTGTCATATGAAATCAAGAGAATGATTATAATGTACCCTTTACATTCCCCACGGTGTATCACTGTGCATGTGTCTGAATGAAAGGTGCGTTTAGGTTAGAATTTATCCTCTATTGCTCATACTCAGAAATAATAAGAATTTTTCTATATTTCTCATAGCTGGTGAATTACTAAATAAATGTAATAAATATGATTTATTATTCGTATTTAAACTCGTATATAAACGACATTACCAAAAGTAACAAAATAATAGAAATTGTATTTAATAACCTTTAATACAAGGATCCAAATACTTTAGTATTGAACAATGCACTATGAAAAGTGAGTCATGTTCAAACATCATTTAAGAGAAATTTGGTTAAGTACATGAATGGGTGGGCGGGTATGGAGAGCTATGCAGATCGATGGGACGAGGGAGATTAATAGTTCGGCAGGGACTAGATGGGCCGAAAGTCCTGTTTCTGTGCTGTGGTGTTCTAACCAGGAACGGCTAAAGACTAAATTGTCACGAGAACAATTACATTGCCGAAAAGTGCCAGTGTTTTTCCGACTCACCATAAACGTATATGTATGGAGGAAAGTGCAAGAGAAGGAGAGGTTTTAAACTACAGTTTAAATAGCATAAAGCAGCTGGAAAATACCTATTCCCTATATAGCTATTGTGAGTGTGTATGTGTGTTTATTGAGAACACCCTGCAGGGAGTTCCATGCCATCAACGTTCCCGCCTGATGCTGATGTTTGCGAGAGCAGCGAAGGCCGGGTAACGCTACAAAGCCAAGCTCTGGAGGGATTCAAGTAGATAATGCTTCACCCCTCCAGCACTAAATCTTTTCAAAGTACTTTGCAAGCGATAGCTTAGACGCCGCACATGAAATTAACATTAGCATTAAAGAATTCAACCAGATACTGTACCGCTAATGAGCAATCTAATTATTTTCTGTCTTTTTAAACAATTTACCACTAATAGGGGTGTTACCATTGAAATGCAATATTCATGAAGGGTAACTTCACAACTTCTATTACATTCCCCGCACCCCAATGTATATAAAAAAAAACCATGAAGAGATCCGGAGCAACGAAGAACATCAAAATTAAATAATTGTAAGTGTGACCCGGGTAGGGAAGATAATAGTTTATAGACATAAGCATCAGTGGCAGATGGGTGAAGGAGAAAAAAGTGAGCAGTGAACAGGAAATAAATAATGTGAATATGTTAGTGTCCCACATAACTGTGTGACAAACGATCGAGTCGATTTACCTTTCAGCAATATCACGGACAATTTCGGTTCATTAATGAAGAATGCATATAATCCCCGAAACTGTACTTAGAATCGTAGAGCGCTACCGGCCATTCGGCCCATCTGATGGGTGCCGAACTATTACTTTGTCAGGTCACATTGACCTGCACCTGAATCATAGCCCACCACACTCCCCCCATCCAGGTAACTATCCAAAGCCCTCTGAAATGTTGCATTCGAATCGGCATCCAGCACTTCCGCTGGCTGATCGTTCCACACTCTCACAGTGTCATGTCTAAGAAACTACATAAAATATGTTCCAATAACAAAATGCTCCGTACGTTTGTCGAAAATTTAATGGCGTATAGCACTAGAAATTAAGTATCTGCAGCATCGTATACATACAAGCGAAAGTTATTATATTAAACGTGTTTTGGGCATTATGCCATGAAAACGTATTTTAAATTCTCTCACTATTCCTTTTTTTCCAGTCGTGTACGTATATTGCAGGTCATCCTGTGTTCAATGGATGTCTGCCTGCCTGTGATTCAGATAGAGTGATTATGAATTAGAAGTAACAGGTCCACACTGTGTACAAAACACCTCCTTGACAGTGCACAGAAACAGCTGGAGATCAATAGATGTGTGTGTGTGTGTGTGTGTGTGTGTGTGTGTGTGTGTGTGTGTGTGTGTATGTGAGTGTGTGTCTGTGTATGTGTATGTGAGTGTGTGCGTGTGAGTGTGTGTGTGTGCTTGTGGTGTGTGTGTGAACATATGTGAGTGTGAGTGTGGTTGTGTGTGTGTGTGTGTGTGTGTGTGTGTGTGTGAGTGTGTGTCTGTGTATGTGTATGTGAGTGTGTGCGTGTGAGTGTGTGTGTGTGCTTGTGGTGTGTGTGTGAACATATGTGAGTGTGAGTGTGGTGTGGTGTGTGTGTGTGTGTGTGTGTGTGTGTGTGTGTGTGTGTGTCTGTCTGTGTGTCTGTGTGCGTGAGAGAGAGAGAGAGAGAGCCCAGGCGTATTTGTTTGGTTGGTAACTAACTTAATGAAAATGTTGTTACATATGGAAATGTGAATACAATTATAAATTATTCATGAAGGTAAGCCAAGAGTCCTTACGGCTATGGGATAAATGCATTTATAATATTTAGTGTTATTATTTATGCACAAAGTACATTGGTACGTTAATTACATAATTAATGTCATTTCTCTTGAAAGTTCAAAGAAAATGGAGAATATTCGTGAAATTAGAATAATTTTGACAGTTTTTTCATCTGCCTTTACCACAATGAACGGCTACACCGTCAAGCACGACGGAATACGACGTAATGGCATCGAATCTCGTCAAGGTGATAGATTCCGAAAATTCAACACTCAAAATTTAACGTTGTTTAATGTCATTTCCAGTCCACACGTATAAAGGGGAACGAAATAATTTTCACTCCCGATGCAGCACAAAAGAACCCAGTAATATAAAGAACACAATAATAAAAAAGAAAATAAATATAAATACGTAAAATAGCTTATATACCTAGATTGATTTTATGTCTACAAAGTGACGCTAGGCACAGGAGTGGTGACTGACAGGAAATGATAAAGTAGTGGTGGTTGACGGTGTGAAGGATTATACAGACTGTATCTATATATGTATAACTATGTTGTCAAATAGACCCCTTGTCTTCACTTCCTTCTTCCTACCAAGTTTTTAGGCAAGGTGTTCAACGCATTGAGATGATTGTGGATTTAAAGCACCAATATAATCAGCAGAGCTCCCCCAAATCCTTACCTTCTACCAGTGAGGTTAGTAAAGTGACGTTCGCTGCTTTACGCCTGCCTGCGGGTAAATTTAATCCGATCTTCTCAAGCTTTTCTCTTAACGACCTTCCACCATTTTTCGATTTGGCTCTGAAACCGACAAACAAGGCATTTTTAAACGGTGACATGTCCGAGTATGGGAGAGGGCGGGGGAATGGGGCTAGAGTTTATCTTCTTCCATATGGAAATATAATATTTATTATTCTATCTAAAAATATCATAAACCCATTTCCCACAAGGTTCCAACGAAAGTTTATTAAATTGTTTATGTTCTCTAGGCGTAGATAGAGTGGATGTGGAGAAAATATTTCCTATGGTGGGGGAGTCTGGAACCAGAGGGCACAACCTCACAATAGAGGGATGTCCATTTAGAACAGGGACAACGAAGAATTTCTTTAGCCAGAGAGTATTCATACCACAGCCGGCTGGGGAGGCCAGGTCACTGGGTATACTGAAAGCGGAAGTTGCTGGGCTCTTGGTTAGTCAGGGCGTCAAGATTACAGGGAGAAGGCAGAAGAAAGGAGTTCAGATGGATAATAAATCAGCCATGATGGATTCGCGGAACGGACTCGATAGGGTGAATAGCCTAATTCTGCCCCTATGTTTTATGGTGTAATGGTCTTATGGTCTTAAAGATGAAAGTATCTCATCGCATTCATATTAATTTGGATGCGTATGTACCCCATAATCGAGGCGAGAGGTCCCATGGTAAACGAAAGCCTAGAATTATGACATCATCCATTATGACGTCAACCGCGCATGGCATTTTGCCCCCATATTTATAACTCTGAAAAAGATTAATTCTTGTTGAACTTGGGAAAGAATTTGTACGAGGCGCAGGTATATAGTTGGGAGTGAAAGCCCATTATCCCGTCCACCACGGATACCACCATGGAGCACATCTACACCGAGCGCTGTGGCAGGAAAGCAGCATCGATCATCAAGGACCCCCACCAGTCAGGCCATACTCTCTTCTCGCTGCTGCCATCAGGAAGAAGACGCAGGAGCCTCAGGACCCACACCACCAGGTTCAGGTTAATAGTTAATACCCCTCAACTATCAGGCTCTTGAACCAAAGGGGATATCTTCACTCGGCCAATCACTGAACTGTTCCCACAACCTATGGGCTCACTTTCAAGGGCTCTTCGTCTAATATTCGCTATATTGCTTATTTACCGATTATTGATGTGGCATTGACTCCAGTGCGTTCAACACCATCCGCCCTGCTCTGTTGGGGGAGAAGCTGACAGCGATGCAGGTGGATGCTTCCCTGCTATCACGGATTCTTGATTACCTGACTGGCAGACCACAGTACGTGTGCTTGCAACACTGTGTGTCTGACAGAGTGATCAGCAGCACTGGGGCTCCACAGGGGACTGTCTTGTATCCCTTTCTCTTCACCATTTACACCTCGGACTTCAACTACTGCACAGAGTCTTGTCATCTTCAGAAGTTTTCGGATGACTCTGCCATAGTTGGATGCATCAGCAAGGGATATGAAGCTGAGTACAGGGCTACGGTAGGAAACTTTGTCACGGTGTGAGCAGAATTATCTACAGCTTAATGTGAAAAAGACTAAGGAGCTGGTGGTAGACCTGAGGAGAGCTAAGGTACCGGTGACCCCTGTTTCCATCCAAGGGGTCAGTGTGGACATGGTGGAGGATTACAAATACCTGGGGTTACGAAATGACAATAAACTGGACTGGTCAAAGAACACTGAGGCTGTCTACAAGAAGGGTCAGAGCCGTCTCTATTTCCTGAGGAGACTGAGGTCCTTTAACATCTGCTGGACGATGCTGAGGATGTTCTACGAGTCTGTGGTGGCCAGTGCTATCATGTTTGTTGTTCTGTGCTGGGGCAGCAGGCTGAGGGTGGCAGGCAGCAACAGAATCAACAAACTCATTCGTAAGGCCAGTGATGTGGGGATGGAACTGGACTCTCTCACGGTGGTGTCTGAAAAGAGGATGCTGTCCAAGTTGCATGCCATCTTGGTCAATGTCTCCCATCAACTACATAATGTACTGGGTGGGCACAGGAGTACATTCAGCCAGAGACTCATTCCACCGAGATGCAGCACAGAGCGTCATAGGAAGTCATTCCTGCCTGTGGCCATCAAACTTTACAACTCCTCCTTTGGAGGGTCAGATACCCTGAGCCAATAGGCTGGTCCTGGACTTATTTCATATTTTACCGACATAATTTACATATTACTATTTAACTATTTATGGTTCTATTACTATTTATTATTTATGGAGCAACTGTAACGAAAACCAATTTCCCCCAGGATTAATAAAGTATGACTATGAATATGACTATTATTATTTTGTTTTGTTTTTTTTCTTTTGGATTCTCAAAGTTTCTTGTCTTTCGCACATTGCTTGTTTGACCGTCTTGTCGTGTGCGATTTTTCATTTAGTCTATAGTGTTTCTTTATATTCACTGTATTTACTGAGATTGCCCGCAAGTAAATTAATCTCAGGGCAGTACATGGTAATATTTATGTACTTCGGTAATAAATTTACTTTGAACTTTGGCCATCTCCATCCTTCTTAATATGGCGCCGCGGCAGTTATTACAGCATGACATTAAAAACTGGGCGTGGGGAGACGGCCTGAGATATAAACATTAAGTGGCGGGCCCCAGCGATAGATGTAGTTCCAAGTATTACTCAGCGCAGCGGCTGAGAACGCAATCTATGCGGACGAGTTATGATAAAACTATGAGCCAATAGACAAGCAAGAATGCGATCGTCATCCATTCTTGCCTACCCACTGGCTTCCATGTTTGCGGTTTAATGGTTATTAATATGCTTTGAATTCCCGCGAGACAAACTCACAGAAGGATGGATAGAGAAATATTAATTGAAATATTGCACTGTGGAGAAGCAATCTGTGAGATTCGCTAATGGCTGTAAATGTAGATGAATGGATGGATGGGACAACTGTTAGGAGTACAGTCAATGACATACAATGCACTTTACAATATAACTATGGTCGTACTATATTGTTCAAATAGTTTCCATCAGGCTCTTGAACCAGAGGGGATAACTTCACTAAACTTCACTCAACATCACTGAACTATGGATTCACTTTCAAAGACCTTTCATCTCACGTTCTCGATAATGATTGCATATTTATTTATTTATTTGTTTATTTATTTATTATTTATTATTATTATTATTATTATTATTATTATCATCTTTTGTATTTGCATACATTATTGACGTTGGTTGTTTGTCCGACCTGTTATGCTCGGTTTTTCATTGATCCCATCGTGGTTATTTGTTTTTACTCTGATTACCCAGAAGAAAATGGATCTCGAGATTGCATTCGGTGATATATATGTACTTTGACAACAGATTTACAATGAACTTTGAACTGTGTTTGGAAGGGTTCGTTTTCTACGTATAGGACCTACCTTCTCAGCACTCCCCCCAACAATGACGCGTTCAGGCATTCTGGTGGGGAAAGGCGCCTTTGGACTTCCCCCACAGTCACCTTGTACTTGGACGTGGAACTGAGAAGGGACAAGCGCCCCGGCACCGAGCAGAACACCTCGTTGTGGTTAGCAATTCCACCGAGCAGATTGTCTTTGTTCATCATCAAGGATGTGATATTCTTCTGAGGGAGTGGGACTGAAAGAAAGAAGACATAGTGACACAAGTCAGTGCTGCAGTACTGTAGGTGGGGGTATGAGTCGCTACGGAACGCAAGCATGGGTTGAAGCTCAGGCCGAAGACATGCTATTACACATCATGTCAAGATCGTTTCCATTGTAGCACTGTGCTTCAGCAAACAGATAGATCTATTGTTTAACTTGGTCTTTGCACAGAAAAGCAATGGTAAATGATAAAGTAACCGTATTCTGGCCTCCAGAGGTGTAGCTCATTTTGGATGAACACCACTGTTTTCATATAATTTCCTGCGCGGGTTAATTGTGATCCAGTTGAAGCGCATGGTGGAAAGACATTCATCTCCATTCACTATTTGCCCTTGAAACAGCAATATCTTTTCACAAGAAAGATCTCATTAAAAACCCCGAAGAAAGCCTCTGTCTCGGGTGATTTTTGTGAAGTTGTTTAACTCGCTGCATGGATGAGTAGGTACTGCGAAGGCAGTAGAAACTGTGTTCGTAACAAATCCAAAGGCTGAAAATCTATTTAGCTGTGTATATGGGAAAATAGCGCCCTCACCTTTAAGTATAAAAAGGCAACACATACAAAATGCTGGAGGACCACAGCAGGTCAGGCAGCATCAATGGAACGCACTAAAATAAAGGGAACTTCTTTTGAGGGTAAACCACTAGCTTCTAATGGCAGGGCTTGGTGGCTTCCAATTAAATTTGAATGGGGAACAACACTGTGAAGCAATTATAGAAATTTTAAACAAAATCTCATTTCGTTTAAATTTTAAACAAGTGTCTCGGTTGTGAAACAAATGCTAATAACTCACTAAATGTCTTCTAAATAGCAGCGTGACTGAAAACAAGCACTGTAGTTTAAACTTCCTCCTTAAATTCATTGGCACTGATGGCTGCAGAGGCCAGGTCATTGAGTATATTTAGTGATTCTTAGGCTAATAGGCTCAAACTTAGTAAGAGCATCAGAGTTTACCGGGACAAGGCAGGGGAACGGGGTTGAGAGGGATAGTAAATCAGTCATGATGGAACGGCCTATCAGACTCGATGGGCCCAACGGCCTTGTCCTTCTCCTATGTCTCAGGGGTTAAAAGTGTTCTGGTCAGAGTGTTCTGCGGCTGCCTGTGGACGGCCAAGAATGTAAGAGCGAATTCATATCCTGGGCAGGTTATTAATAAATTAGAATTTTATAAAATTATTTGTGTTTTGTGCAATAAATTTATGGTATAAAAATTTTAAAAAGCTGTTTGCGTTTTGATTAACGTATCTACACTCGGTTCCTTTTTGTTGGTTTAATTACATTAAACAGAACTGAAACAGCAACCCAAATGGAGTATGAAAGAGACATACAGAATTATGAGGGGTATAGGTAGGGTAAATGCAAGCAGGCTTTTTCCGCTGAGGTTACGTGAGACCACAACTAGAAGTCATGGGTTAAGGATGAAAGGTGAAATGTTTAAGGGGAACATGGTGGGGGGGGGGTCTTCTTCACTCAGAGGGCGGTGAGAGTGTGGAATGAGCTGCCAGTGCAAGTGGTGGATGCGGGTTCAATTTCACCATTTAAGAGAAATTTGGATAGGTACATGGATAGTAGGGATATGGAAGGCTATGGTCCCAGTGCAGGTCGATGGGAGAAAGCAGTATAAGTGGTTTGACACGGACTAGATGGGCCGAGATTTGTGCTTCAGTGCTGTACTATTCTATTACTCTATGACTCTAAATGACTGTTTGAACTGGCAACATAAGAGGATTGTATAATGTTTGAAAAGTACGATCACTGTTAGCTGCATTGATAGTAACCTTGATATATGTTGATATTCCACGCGGTTTTCATATCTTGGAAATTACCCAGTTCAGAACAGATAAAGGAGAAAATGCCGACGACCTGAACATTGCTTTAAGTCACCTAAGAAGTTATGTCTGCTACCGATGCGCAATGAAAAGCCAACACCATCTCACAAGTGGCTAAACGTCTCAAAATGATTTGGCAGGCTGTAGTATTACGTGTTCAGGGACGCACTGAAGTTTGGTGTAGGGCTCAGCATGAGGCGAAGCCCATGTAGAAGTCTCTCGGCGAGTGGATGTTTATACGGTCCAAGGAGACCAAATGAGTGCCAGTGGCACTTAGACAGGTAACACTGCAACTACACATAACCGATAACACCTATAGACTGAATGACGCCGTGAATGCAAAGAACCCTATGTTTTTGTTCTGTATTTCGTATATATCTTCACGAAGAACGTTTATAACAAAAAAAAATGAAAAGAAGGTAGACTCCTTACGGCTGTACACCTGCCAATTTTCGGGATAGACGGTTATTGAGCAACAATAGTCATTGGTCAAGCAAGAGTAATTAATATTAAACGACGATTTGACTTTAGCCACCAAATTGTAAAAAGATTTCCATAGTTTCAATTGGTGATTTCATTTTGCAAATGTACCAAATTAATTTTGTCTCTCCTGCCCCGCAAATCTATGTGATGCGTATAACCTCGATTTTCCAAATTAAGGAAATGCGCCCTTTTGTCCAAAATATGTTTACATCGAAAATTAGCTTAATTTATTTAACGAATAGACAATGAAAACATAATAGATAGTGCCAGCTGTGGCTATAGGCTTCCACTGCACTTAACGATTTATTTAAAGAAATCCCTGTTATAAACCATCCCCCGCCCCCCAACCAAACATTAGATTCAAGTAATCACGATTAGTTTCGGTGACATCAAGGACATATATCTAGAAAGGTGCTGGAAAGGGGCCAGTTACATCATGAAGGATCCCATCTGCCCTGGTCATGGACTCTTTGCCCCACTCCCATCAGGAAAGAGGTTACATAACATTCACGTCAAGATCTCCAGACTCAAAAACATTTACTGTTTCCCCAAGCCGTAGGGCTGATCAGCACCTCCACCCGCTAACCCACCTCACCACACCCCCACCACCAGTACTTGACCATTTCCTGTCAGTCACCATATGTACAGATACTCCTGTCACTTTATGAACATACAAACAATCCATGTATATAAGCTAACATGTATTTATATTTATTGTGTTTTATTATTATTGTCTTCATTATCTTATTGTGTTTATTTTTGTTGCATCAGATCTGGAATAACAATTGTTTCGTTCTCCTTTACACTCGTGTACTCGAAATGACATCACACAATCTTAAACCTTGAATCTTGTCAGACGTCCCTTTCTCGCTCTTTCCTTTTAAGGACATGCCTGGCGAGGTTGCATTGAAGAATTCTTAAATCCACAACGTCAGGGGAAACGTCACTGTGATGTCATAGCAATTCAGCTTGTTCACGTTGGAAGGTTCAGTAGTACCTTACTGTGCATTTCTCCATAAGCGACCAGATTAGGTATTGAGACCATTCCATAGGATTAGATAGTTTAAATCAAAAGATTTCAAAAAAAAGTTAGTTCTAATTACTGATCTAACTTCCATCATGATTCAGCAAAATTTACAAGGATTTTGCCACGACTTGAGGACCTGAGTTATAGGCAAATGTTGAATAGATTGACACGACACATGATGATGATAAATAGGTTAGGACTTTATTCTCCAGACTAGCGCGTGGAAGAGGGAGGGGAGATCTAACAGAGGTATACAAAATAATGAAGTGTACAGATAGGGTAAATGCAAGCAGGCTTTTTTTTCCTTTGAGGTTGGGTGCGACTAGAACTAAAGATCATGTGTTAAGGGTGAAAGACGAAATGTTTAAGGGGAACGTCTTTACTCAGGGTGAGGTGAGAGCATGGAACGAGCTGCCAGCGAAGTGATAGATACGGGTTTGATTTAAACATTTAAGCGACATTTGGATAGGTACGTGAATGGAAGCTGTATGGAGGGCAATGGCCCGGGTGCAGGTCAGTGAGACAAGGCAAATTAATAGGTCGAAGAACCTACTTCTGTGCTGTAGTGATCTATGATTCCATGACTCTTCTAAAATGCTTTAAACTGAGGCCTGAATTT
Organism: Mobula hypostoma; assembly: GCF_963921235.1. Classification (NCBI taxonomy): domain Eukaryota; kingdom Metazoa; phylum Chordata; class Chondrichthyes; order Myliobatiformes; family Myliobatidae; genus Mobula; species Mobula hypostoma. The sequence continues at coordinate 148,907,036 of NC_086098.1, forward strand.
AGAACAGTGAACCCACACTGTTCTGACGTTTAGCTACATCAATGCTTCATACCTCAACTAACGTCACTTCAAAGTAGCTTTATTATCAAAGTACATGTATGTCACCATATCCAGCCCTGTGATTCGTTTTCTTGCGGGCACTCACAGTAAAACCAAGAAACGTGATAGTATCAGCGAAACACTGTGCCCAACAAGACAGACAAACAACCAATGGGCATGAGACAGCAAGCTGTGCAAATACAGAAGAAAAAAAATAATTTAAGTAAATAAATAAGAAATAAATATCGAGAATAAGAGATGAAAGATCTTTGAAAACGAATCCATGGGTTGGGGGAACAGTTCATTAATAGGGCAAGTGAAGTTATTCCCCCCTCGTAAGGGGTAACAACTGCTCCTGCGGTGCGGGGGGGAGGGGCGGGGTGGTGGTAATAACGATGCTAAGAATTCTCCTGTGAATACATTCTCCTATGCTTGGTCGACAGATCAATTTTCACGTCAGGTAAAGTATTTTTTTCGCTAGTAAATTCCACCCTTTCAAACAGATAATAAGAGTTTTGATGAAACACAGCTGGACTGGAGCACCACGTCTGTTTCCAAATTACGTCGAATTGTAGGTTGTGAGGCAAAATTAATAATCCCTTAGTTCAAATTAAATCTATTTGTTTTTGCTTCTCTTTTGAAATCAATGCTGTTGCCTGCGTTTGCATAGCGTCAAAGTGACCATAAGACTGTAAGATATCGCAGCAGAATTGGGCCGTTCTATCATGGCGGACTTGTTATCTCTCTCGAACCCGTTCTCCTGCCTTCTCCCCGTAACCTTTGACGCTCAAATTATTGATCAAGACCTATCAACCTCCGCTTTAAATATACTCAATGAATTGGCCTTCATAGCTGTCTGTGGCAATGAATTGCACAGATTAACTGCAGTCTGGCCAAATAATTTCCTCCTCAACTTTGGTCCAAAGGGACGTCGTTGTATTTTGAGTCTGGTCCCCACTAAAGGAAATATTTTCTCCACGTCCACTTCTAGGCCCTTCAATATTCGAAAGGCTTCAATGAGATCCCCCCCCCCCCCCCAGGTGATCTAAGTCTATTACTTCAGAAAATAAGGAAACGTGTGAATTCCTGTTCAGATATTTGTCAACGGCTGCTTTTAACTAGGGAGCATGTAGTCGACAATTTTAAAATGGTAGGCAGGTTAACGAATTACCTACGACTGCATTTTCGGTGTGAGTTGTTACTATCACTGATCCATATTAAAAAGAAATACTTTAAACGAACTGTTCAGTTAATAGATATTTATTGTTAAATTGCACTCATTACCATTCGATTACAGTATTACAATGATGTACGGGCTTACATCCACTCACTTGCCAAAGGTCGCCATAATGAATTAACTTTCGTTCATTCTCCCGCGGACACATGAAAAGCAGGATAAACATCTCGTCAGTGAACCTCGGCACAGGAAGTCAGCCTAATTAAACACCACTTGGTTGTTTTCTTTGTGTGTGTGAGGCAAAATGAAAGAAAACTTAATGTGATGAAGTTTCTTTAAAGTTTTTACGTGTAAATCATATGCTTTTTGGCAATTGGTCGAAAATGATTCGAAAATACAAAACATGTTTATTTTATGCAATGTTATAAGATCATTAGACTATAAGACAAAAGATCAAAATTAGGCCAATCGGCCCATCGAGTCTGCTCTGCCATTCCATCGTGGCTGATTTATTATCCCTCTCAAGCCCAATCTCCTGCCTTCTCCCGGTAACCTTAGACGTCCTGACTAATCAAGAACCTATCAAACCCCGCTTTAAATATACCCAATGACTTGGCCTCCACGCCGTCGCTGGCAATGAATTCCACAGATTCGCCACCCTCTGGTTAAAGAAATTCCTCCTCACCTCTGTTCTAAAGGAACGTCGCTTTATTCCGAGCTGTGGCCTCTGGTTCTGGACACTAGGAAACGTCCTCTCCAGAACTTAAAGACCATAAATTATATCACAACTTTTTCAGATCAACACAAGTTTGGCTGCAATGTGCTTAAATCAACATAAAACAGACATGCTGGTTAATATGAATATTCTGGCTGTACTGGATCGGCAGGCATTTTTAAATCTGTCAAATGTTTTCGATATACATTCAAACCAAGTGCAGTGCACAGTCCTTGTAATTTAAGATCTCCGCAGTCATTTTAACAGACTACCTACTAAAGCCAATTCTTTAATATTACCTTTTACACATATGTGTGGTAGCGTGAGTGCTCCCGGTTGGTTATACTGGTATTAAAAGGAAAAAGAATCGCACATGTTCAATCATTTCTCACAGATATAAAAGGCTGTGGGTTTTAAGGGTGACTTAGCTCTGAATTACAATATTCTTAAAAACCTGACAATCTGCAGAAATAAAATTGGCTGGTAAATATCCTCACATCAGGTACATTTATGCGGATGTTGACAGGTTCTTGATTAGTGAGGGCACCAAAGGGTACAGGGAGAAGGCAAGATAATTGCACTGATAATAAATCAGACATGATAGAATGGCGGAGCAGACTCGATGGACCGAATGGTCCGATTCTGCTCCTACGTCTTATGACTAAAGAACTATAATAGCAGTAATCTCCCTGATTCTTTATTTATTATAATTCTTTGGACAATTATTAAAACAATAAACATACAGGTAATACATTGTCAATTTACAAATACCCTCGCCTAATGAGTAACATACTGAAATGAACCACGAATGTTTTCAATCATATTTATTAGTCTTGTAATACCACTTTGCTAATTTAGTTTTAGAATATCTCTAAGGCACATTGTCACGTTAATTTCTCTTACAGATCATCAATATGGAAAAATAATACTTGCTTCATTTGTTAATAATTATGAACAGATTGTGCTTTGAAACCTAATTCGACAACATACTTGGTAGCGTTCAAACGACTGGAAGAATCTCAAACCAATGGACCTTGACCAAAACGCAGCTTGAGGCCCCAAGTTCCTTACGTGTTCAGAATGTTCAGCCTGCACTCACTCCTTCAGTATCATTCCGTAATGCAATGTGTAAATATGTTGCAAGTGTATATGCAATCGTTATGGAGTTAATGTAATAACAATAATAACCACGAATGACAGAACATTTAACGCAGCTAAGGCGCGAATTTAACCAACACATTTCTAAACTGACTACTTTATCATTTCCTGTCAGTTACCTTAAGCACAGTCACTCCTGTGCCTAGCGTCAGTTTATGGACATAAAATCAGCCATATGTTCTCTTATGTATTTACATTTATTGTGTTTTTATTATTATTTTTCAATCTTACTGTGTTTCTTGTGTGCTGTATCGGATCCGGAGTAATTATTTTTTTCGTTCTGCTTTACTCTTGTGTATTGGGATTGACAACTAACAATCTTGAATCTTGAATCTTGACTGAAAGTTTAGTGCAGCGAAGGCGCGAATTTAACCCAAACATTCCTGAACTGCAAGCGACACAATATACAGTGACGGTCGCTTTTATTCAATAGCAATCCTGATTAAGACATCTCGGTTTACCCAGCTTCGGGGGGTAGGTATCTAGAATTGTTCTAGATATTGGGATTGCACGGAGCATGGGGATTTCCAGGAATGGGCAAGCTACTGATGTAGCTAGAAGTAACATAGATGAGATTTAAGATTCAAGATTGTTTAATGTCATTTCCAGTACACAAAGGAGAACGAAATAATTGTTGCTCCGGATCCGTTGCAGCGCGCGCGCGCGCGCACACACACACACACAATAAACAACACAACAATAAAAGCACAATAAATATAAATACATAAGATAGCTTATATACATAAATTGATTGTATTTCCATAAAGTGACGCTAGGCACAGGAGTATCTGTACATACCGTGATTCTGACAGGAAATGATAAAGTAGTGGTGGTTAAGGGTGTGGAGGGGTGGAGTAGTGAGTTGAGGTGTTGCTCAGCCTTACTGTTTTAGAAACGAACTTTTTTGAGTCTGGGAGCCCTAGCGTAGAAATTACATAGCCTTCTCGCTGATAGGAGTGGGACAAAGAGTCAGTGAGTAGAGAGGCTGGGTTCCTTCATGAGGGATTCTTCAGGAGGATTTAAAACAAACTTTTAAGGGAAGGGTCCTCTCAGTTTTGAACAAAAACGCAGTGCGTATTTTAAGTGCAACAGATCTACGTATGATACAACATTCTGTATTAGAAGCACTCCCAGCCCCATGACCTTTAGATCAAGTATAAGATCATTTCGCAAAATTCCCATTCAGTGTGGGAATTCTAGCATCCACCTAGATTTCAAATATAAACGTTTTTAACAAACTATTGTTGTCAGCACTGCATACCCTGTTTTCCCTCGACTTCAATCAATTAAAATCGCACAACGCTCCCATTATCTGTGTATTGATTGTTCATTGGCCAGACACTGCAGATCATATTCACATCTCTCTGTCGATCCGTATTAGTAGAAAAACACATTTTAAGCACCGTCCATTATCTCCACATTGAAATCAAGAGAGTGTTTTAATGTTAGCTGTAATGTCTCTGCCCAGACAGAAGCTACGGTCCCTGAGTACTATATTAATAGCTCAACAGGGGCTAATACGGAAAATTAGACTTAAACGAGCTCTAGAGATCCCTAAATGAAAGCGTCATTTATCACGCTGGCTACTTTAACTCTCCTCGTTTGCTCTCTCTTCTGGGACCAACTCATTTCCTGTTAAGTAAATTACCTTAAAAACTGCCAGGCAGCTATTCCCACACAAAATACGGCACAATGACTCTTGACCATCTCGTTAACCCCACTTTGGAAACGGAGCTGTTCTACATTTTACAATTAAGTATTAGCAGCACCCTGTTCTCGCTTGGCTAGCACTTTATTTAATTCCAAAAGAATGAAGTCACATATATTTTTCCTGCAACGAAATCTCCCTGAGGTGAATCAGAATCAGGTTTAATATCGCCGGCATATGTCCTGAAAGTTGTTGTTTTGCGGCAGCAGTACATTATAATATAGAAAAATAAAACTGAATTACAATAAGAAGTACATACTGTATATATAAAAAACAAATAGTGCAGAAAGAGAGGGAAAACACTGAGGTAGTGTTCATGGGTTCATTGTCCATTCAGAAATCTGATGGTGGAAGGGAACATTCTTTTCCTGAAATGTTTAATGTGTGTCTTCAGCCTCACGCACCTCCTCCTTGATGGTGGCAGTGAGAAGAGGGCATGTCCTGGGAGATGGGGTCCATAATAATGGATGCTGCATTCTTGAGGAATCGACTTTTGAAGTTGTCCTCGGTGCTGGGGAGGCAAGTGCCCATGTTGGAGCTGGAAGAATTTACCACTTACTACATCTTTCGCTGATCCTGTGTAGTGGCCCCTCCATATCGTACAGCAATGCAACCAGTTAGAATGCTCTCCAGGGTACATTTGTACAGTGAGTGTCTTTGGTGACATACCAATTCTACTCAAACTCCTAATGAAATATAACCACTGCTTTTGTAATTGCATCAATATGTTGGGCCCTTTATTAAACAAGTTTACAAAGATGCTAAATGGGAACAGTACTGTATAACAAACAATAAATATTAAACAAATAGGTAAATTAATTTCCAATGTAGACATATTAAAAATCTGTGTTAAAGAACCACAATAACAACAATGATGAGATTCCATTTCTGGTATTAAAGTTCTCTAAAGATGGTTATTTTACAGTTGACCAATATCAACAACAGCTTTTTTCAATTAATTGTTGAGGTAGTATCTCTATTTTTATCTAGGCAAGTATTTTGGTTTAGGTAATTGATAATTATTATGTAACCTACTATGGAGCTGAGCAATTAGTCATTTCCAAATGTTTGACACCACAAGATTCAAGATTGAAGATCCAAAATTGTTTAATATCATTTCTCATGCACATATGTAAAGGAGAATCAGATAAAGAAAATAATAATAAACACACAATAAATATAAATACATAGAATAGCTTATATGCATAGATTCATACTGGAGAGTTTGTACATAAGGTGACTCTGACAGGAAATGATAAAGTACTGGTGGTTGGGGTATAGTGGGGTGGGTTAGTCAGTGGAGGTGTTGGTCAGCCTTACTGCTTGGGGAAAATAGCTGTGTTTGAGTCTGGTCATCTTGGCTTGGGTGCTAGCAGCCTCCTCCCTGGTGGGAGTGGGACAAACAGTCCATGAGCAGGGTGGGTGCAATCCTTCATGTTGTTACTGGCTGTTTTCTGGCACCTTTCTGTATATACATTCTCGAAGGCAGGTAGGCTAGTGTTGGTGATGCATTGGACAGTTTTGACTACCCACTGAAGAACCTTCGTGTCCACTGCAGTGCAATTTCCATACATGAAAACTGATGGAGTCAAATTACCTCCATTATTAAGATGAAATAGCTATATATTTCCTTGTGCAGTCAAAATACAATAGGATCATTTTCTACTTCGTTGGTGCAGTCTTTCTCACAACCAAACTTCATAGATTTTGGGCACAGCATTGTGGGCAAAGGGCCTGTTTCTATGCTACATTGTTCTATTCTCCATGTGAGTAAAAGTCCCAGAATACTCCGTGCAACTTTAAAGATGGTCACCATTAATGCAATGCTATCCCCAGAATGGGACCGATGTAGTCTTGATCATTATGTAAAGGTTCCATGCTTTCTCTCCAAATGTAGATGTACACATTTAGGGAAAAGGCATTTAGCAGGCTGGCCTTCATCATTAAAGGAGATGGAACATTGCACTGCAATGACTTATGTTTTATTTATTTATTTATTTATTTATTTAATGATCCAGCACGGAACAGGCCCTTCTGGCATAAAGAGCTGCACCCCAATGAACCACACCACCCCTGTAAAACCAGTCTGATGACAGGACAATTTACAATGACCAATTAGCCTACTAAGCGCTATATCTTTGGACCGTGGGAGGAAGCCAGAGCACCTGGAGGAAACCCACACAGTCGCGGGAAGAACGTACAAACCCGTTACAGATAGCACTGGAATTGAACCCCAAAATCTGCAATTGCGCTGCACTATTGACTACGCTACTGAGTCATTGGTGAGGCTGCACGTAGACTACTGTACAGGTTGTTCTGGTCACATTGCTGCAGGGAAAGATGAAGTTAAAGTAGAAAGAGTGCAGAAGAGATGTTGCCAGAACTAGAGGACCTGAGTTATAGGGAGAGATTGGCCGGGCTAGGTCTTTATTTCTAGGAGCATAGGAGAATGAAGGAAAATCATATGGAAATGTTTCAAGCTACGAGAAGCATGAATAAAGTGGATAGTAAAAGTTGTTTCTTCGGGGTATGGGAACACTATGGTCATTGGTTTAGGATGAGAAGGGAACGATTTAAAAGGAACCTGTATGTAGAAGGCTGTGAGAATATGGAATGAGTGTCTGAAGGAAGCGGTTAAGGGGACTATAAGAGTATCATTTCAATTAGCCCTTGAGTAGGTACATGGAAGATCAGGGTTGAAATGGGTAGAACATGGGAAACTGAGACTACCTGGGTGGGCACTGTAGTCAGCATGGACTCATTGCGTCAAAAGGCCTGCATCCACCCTGTATTGCTCCATGATATACTGTGGACATGTCATATAACAAGATTCTTTCATGTCATTTTCAGAACAGCATTGTAAAGGAAAATAAAATAATTTTTACTCTGGATCTGATGAGGCACAGAGGGCACAGTAAGATATATAAAAACAATAAATAAAAATACATAAAATAACATATACATAGATTGATTGTCTGTCCATAAAGTGATGCTAGGCACAGGAATGTCTGTACATAAGGTGACTGACAGGAAATGATAAAGTAGTGGTGGCTGGGGGTGTGGAGGGTGGGTTAGTGGTTGTGCAGGGGTAAGTTAGTAAGTAGAGCTGTTGAGAAGCCTTACTGCTTGGGGAAAGTAACTATTTTTAAGTCTGGTGGTCCTGACGTGGCCTCCTCCCTGATGAAATTGGGACAAACAATCCACAGCAGGGTGGGTGGGATCCTTCTTGATGTTGCTGGCCATTTTATGGCAACACGAGAATCAGCAGCACCAGACTGCAAAGTGTGCGGCAACATTCATGGACTAGTTCATTCTTCTTAAACTTGTTCTTTTCTGTTTCTTTTTTCCATCTGTTTGTGTATCATTTTTCATTGATTCGATCATATTTTTTTGTTCTACTGTGAATGCCCAGAAGAAAATTAAACTCCGGGTCGTATATGGTTAACATAAATGAGGGAGCTATTGTGTATCTGAAATTTAACATGACAGCAACTATGATGGAATGAAAATTTGCCCTTTAACAATGAGAAGTGAAAAATGTATATTCTAACCATGCTTAAAATGAAGAGTCGTCAAACTTATCTGAACAGGAAAAACAACTTAGTCATTATAAGTGTTTCCTTGTACATGTTGGTGCATATGGACACATAGCACCTACTAGAATGTGCAGTGCCCATAAATAAGCATTTGAACCTTCATATTGTGACACAACGTTTGCTAAGACACTACTGCAAACTTCAGCCCATTTCTAACAATAGTTCCAGCGATGATGCTTTATTCCCTTTGAGCTATGAAAAATTGCAGACACTTGCACTTTATACCTGATTACAGAACTTTTCCATGTCTTGATTTTTTTAAGCATTTAATTTACAATCTCTGCTGAGCATTCAACTCTAGAGTGGCTTGCGGATTGGAAAATGACTCCACACACAGTGAGAACTTTACATATAAAAACACATATTATCAGCCCCAGACCTGTAAACTTATCATATACTGAAGGTCATGAGGCAAATTGCTATTTTTTCAACCATTATGGCTCTCTTATGTTCAGCTTCTTTTTCTCAAGCCTATCACCCCTAATGTGGCATAGGCCATTGACAGAAGCTCACCAGAATCCTCTATCCTGTGCTCGGGTGTAGCCCAACATATGTCTTCGAGGTGAAGATCCTTCTTCTCCCAGGGATGAGGTCTTTAGAACTTCTGTCGGCATTTCTGTAGCACAGTTATTTTTTTTTACGAGACTGGCGTTGATAGCCCCATGTCCAACCCTACTCCTTTCGTAGCCAGCTCTTGTTTTGGCCTCAAAACTAAAACTTAGTGTGTTGTGTCATAATTTATGATATTACCCCTGGACCTTTGGTGAATCAACAAAATAGAGTCATAGAGAAGTAGAGCACAGAAATAGGCCCTTCCGACCATCTAGTCCATGCCAAAGCCATCTAAACTGCCTGCTACCATCGACCTACACTATGATCATAGCTCCCCATACCCCTACCACCCATGTACCTATCCAAACTTCTCTTAAACATTGAAATTGAGCTTGCATGCACCACTTGTGCTGGCAGCTTATTCCACACTCTCATAAGCCTTTCAGTGAAGAAGTGTCCCCTCATGTTCCCCTTAAACATTTCACCCTTCACCCTTAACCCACGACCTTTAATTACAGTCCCACCCAACCTCAGTGGAAAAAAACATGTTTGCATTGACCCTATCTATAATACCCCTCATAATTTTGTATACCTCTATCAAATCTCCTCTCAGACTTTGGTGTTTTAACGAATACAGTCCTAACCTATTCAATCTTTCCTTATAACTCAGGTCCTCCAGACCCAGCAACATCCTTGAAAATTTTCTCTGTACTCTTTCAACTTTGTTTACATCTTTCCTGTAGGTAGGTCACCAAAACTGCAGACAATACTCCAAATTAGGCCTCATCAATGTCTTACACAGCTTCAGCATAAGATCCCATCTTCTGCACACAACATATTGATTTATGAAGGCCAATGTGCCAAAAGCTTTCTTTACAACCCTATCTACATGTGATACCACTTTTAACAATTTATGGACCTATGTTCCCAGAGTACTTTGTTCTACCACACATCTCAGTGCCCTGCCGTTCACTGTGTAGGACCTACCCTGCTTGGTCCTACTGAAGTGCTAAACCTCACATTTGTCTGCATTACATTCCATTTCCCCTTTTCAGCCCATTTTTCCAGCTGATGCAGCTCTATCTGCAAGCCTTCCTCACTGTCCACTACACTCCCAGTTTTGGTGTCATTCTCATATTTGCTCATCCAGATCATTGATATGGATGACTAACAACAAAAGACCCAACACTAATCCCTGCAGCATACTACTAGTCAACACAGGCCCCCAGAGAGGCAACCCTCTACTACCACTCTCTAGCTTCTCCCACAAAGCCAACATCTAATCCAATATACTACCTTATCGCGAATGCCAAGCAACTGAACATTCTTGACCAGACTCTCATGTGAGACTTTGTCAAATACCTTACTAGAGTCCACGTAGACAACATTCACTGCCTTGCCTTCATCAACTTCCCTAGTAACATCCTCAAAAAACTCTATAAAATTGGTTAGACATGACCTACCACTCACAATGCCATGCTGATTATCCTTAATTAGTCCATGTCAATTTAAATATTTATATATTCAGTCCCTTAGAATACCTTCCGATAACTTTCCCACAACTGATCTCAGACTCATTGGTCTATAATTTCCTGGTTTCTGTTTAGAGCCTTTTTTCTTTCTTTCTTTCTTTTCATATCTTTTTATTATTATTATTGTCCAAAATTAACAAGAGTACATTGAAGTAGGCAACACTTACAATGTCTCAAGAAAAAAAAACATTGTTTCAAAGATTGAAAAAATTTTGGTGACAAAAAGAAGAAAAAAACCCCTATTAAGCAAGAAAAAGTGAGGAAAAAAAAACCATTAGGTGTTCAACCCCGGAGCCCTGCGTCATACAAAAAGCTTCTAAAAGAAAATCAAACCGTCAGCAAGAAAAAAAAATACACTAAAAATTTACAATTAGATCGTGGAAGAAGAGCCTTTTTTAAACAGCGAACAACATTAGCTATCCTGCAATCCTCTGGTACCTCTCCTGTTGCAAAGGATGTTTTAAATATCTCTGCTAGGGCCCCAGCAATTTCTGCACTTGCCTCCCATAGAGTCCGAAGGAACAACTTGTCAGGCCCTGGGGATTTATCAAGGTAGAAAACACCTCCTCCTCTGTAATCTGTAGAGGGTCTATGAATTTGATGCCACTTTGCCTCACTTCTATAGACTCTGTATCCATCTCCTGAGTAAATACAGATGCAGCGAATTCATTTAAGATCTTCTGCATCTGTTTTTGGCTCCATACATGGATTACCGTTCTGGTCTCCCAGAAGACCAATTTTGTCCCTTGCAATCCTTTTGCTCTTAACATATTTGTAGAATCCCTTAGGATTCTCCTTCACCTTTTCTGCTACAACAATTTCAAACCTTCTTTTAGCCTCACAAACAACAGGAATTCTGCAGATGCTGGAAATTCAAGCAACTTTGATGTGTGTTCCTTCTTTTAGCCTTCCTGGTTTCTTTCTTAAGAGTTATCTTGCATTTCTTGTACTTCATAAGCACCTCATTTGTTCCTATTTGCCTATATCTGCTATGCTCTTCCTTTTTTCTCTTAACCAGGGCCTGAATATCTCTTGACATCCAAGGTTCCCTACTTGTTATCTTTACAACAATCTACAAATTCTCATCCTCCTTGTCAAATTCATTTCTGTCCAGCTCCTTCATGTTCTCTGTAATCTTCTCCAGCCCCATGATATTTTGCAATATTAGTGCAGTCGGCCCTGTGTATCTGCGGGTTTCGCATCTGCGGATTCAACCAACTGTGGATCGAAAATACTTGAAAAAAATATTCCAGCAAGTTCCAAAAAGCAAAATTTGAATTTGCCGCGCGCTGAGCACTACGCTGAATCCACGCGAATCAAGTGATGTGTAGGCATACCCTGCGATAGCCTCCCACCATTTCACAGATCCTCAGTCTCTCTCCAGCACTCGTTGTTTGAGCATTGTTCGCCTTCTGTCTCGTAGTTTGCTACTTGTGTTGTGAGTGAGCGGAAGGAGCTTAAGGCTAGTAAGGGATGGCTGGCTAACTATGTAAAGTGCTACAGCCTCAAGAACTTAAAGATCACGGGAGAATCGACATCGGCTGATGTCGAGGCATCATCAGCGTTCCCGGAAGAGCTACGATGGTTGCGTCTGTACTGAACATGTACAGACTTCTTTTTCTTGTCATTATTCGCTAAACAATACAGTATAACAACTATTTACATAACATTTACATTGTATTTGGTATTATAAGTAATCTAGAGATGATTTAAAGTATATGTGAGGATGTGCGTAGGGTATATGCAAATACTACGCCATTTTATATAAGGGACTTGAGCATCCACTGATTTTGGTATCCGCGGAGGGTCCTGGAACCAATCCCCCATGGATACCAAGGGACGACTGTATTCTTCCTATAATCATCTCTTAATGATTCTCAAATCCACCGTCTTCTGGACTTTGTTTAGCCCTTCAGATGCCAAAGCCCGTAGTTTTGAAAATCCCTCCCTGCGTATTTCAGCTTCCTCAACTCTATTCTCTTTTTCAAGTCGCTCTTTATAATGTACTCAATGCATGAGGTTAGATCTTCGAACTTCAAACCTCCCCATATATGTAGTGATATGTTGTGCGTTATATTCTTCTGTAGTACTGAGACATTTTGTTAATTCGAAGGCATTATAAAAATACATGATATTGCTGCTACAAAGTATTATAATACACTGACTATAATGATAGAACATAAAACATAAAACATTACAGCACAGAACAGGTCCACACAGTTGGATTAGCTACCTTCCCAATGAAGAGCAATGAAAGAAAACTAAATTTACAGACAGCACAGTTCCATAAAAACAAGGCTGTAATGTTAAGACTTTATAAGGCAATGGTGAGGTCTCACTTTGAACACTGTGAGTAGTTTTGGGCCCCTTATCTAAAAAAGGTTTGTGAGGGTTCAGAGGGGGTTTACGAGAATGGTTCCGGGGATGTAATATTTGTTGAACAAGGAACGCTTGATGGCTTTGGGCCTCTACTCACTGGAATTCAGAAGAATGAGGGGGGATCTCATTGAAGCCTATCAAAATGTTGGAAGGCTGCGATGGAGTGGATGCAGAGGGAATGCTTCCTATGGTGGGGGTGTCTAGGACCAAAAGGCACAGCCTCAGAATAGAGGGGCATCCATTTAGAACAGAGATGAGGGGGTATTTCTTAACCCAGAGGGTGGTGAATCTGTGGAATTTGTTGCTACAGGTGGCTGTCGAGGCCATGTCATGGGATATATTCAAGGCAGAGGTTGATAAATTCTTTATTAGTCAGGGTATGAAAGGCTATGGGGAGAAGGCTGGAGACTGGGACTGAGAGGGAAATGCATCAGCCATGGTGACATGATGGAGCAAATGGCCTATTTCTAATCCTATATCTTATGGTCTTTGGAGACAGCAAGATAGTGTAAAGAACATAGAGCATAGAACAGTACAGTACAGTACAGACCCATTGGCCTACGATCAAGTGCCAAACTTTTAACCTATTGTAAGGTCAATGAAACCCTTCCCTCCTAAATAACCCTTCAATTTTCTATCATCCATATACCATGAACAATGCCACGCTACTATTTTTTTAGTTTGTTTTGCTCTCTTTTTGAACAACTTATTAATTTGATTTTATATACATTATATATTTCTTATTGTAATTTGTAGTTTTTTTATTATTATGTTTACAATGTACTGCTGCTGCAAAACAACAAATTTCATAACGTATGCCACTGTTATTAAACCTGATTCAGGTTCTGATTCTAATTCTGATTCTGAGGTAAGAGTTTTATATGCTTTAACATCTTACAGATCTTCATATTTGAATGGCTTTTGCGAGAGCAATCCATAAACTATTCACTCTGAGTCCATTCTCCATAGGTATATACGTTGCTGTGCTTTGACTGTTTATCTGTGTTTTTTTTCAGAAAATATATAATGGATTCTGTCTCAAAAACTTCCAAAGACTGAACATTCCATGTTCCATGAATCTTCCATATAAGAAAATTTACCTATGCACCCCTCATTCTACAAATGATTTGTTATTAACAGTTGCCTTCCAGTAGAATCAATCTTTCCTATTCACTCAATAAATTAGTTCAAGTAAATTTTTCATCTTCGCTTAATCCAGTGAAAGTAAGTTATTTTGACAAAGTCCTTGAGAGGCTTGACTGGCAGCTGCAATTCTGAAAGAATTTTAGCAAAATGAAGAGGTGCCATATATCTGTACCACATTGTTTTCACGAGATTTTTGTGGAGCTTCTAATGAACCACTTGGACATGCATAATTCCAGTGCCCCATCTCACCTCTCCAATATTTTGAGTTCCTTGATGAAAGTAGTTTCCATCCCGGATTCCCGGGAAATCCATATAAATATACTATTGATATTTCCATATTGCAAAGGGGAAACTACACATTGTATTCTAACAGAGACCTAATAAATGTTTATACAAACTTATCACTCCTTTATTCTGTATTGTGTGCCTTATTTTAGAGAGGGGACAAGGCAGGTTTACCAGAATGGTGCCTGGACCTGACAATATGCCTTCTGAGGATAGGTTGAGCAAGCTGGGGCTTTTGCCTTTGGAGCAAAGGAGGATGAGAGGTGACTTGATAAGAGGTGTACAAGATGATGAGAGCCATAGATAGCGTGCACAGCCAGAGACATGTTCCCAGGGTGGAATACAAGGGACACCATCTTGAGGTGTTTGGAAGGAAGTATAAGAAAATGTCAGGGGAAAGTATTTTGCACAGAGGGTGGTGGGTGTGTGGAACGCGCTACCAGGGGTGGTGGTGGAGGCAAATACATGAGGGGCATTTAACGAATTCTTAGATAGGCACGTGGATGATGGAAAAATGGAGGGCTATGTAGGAAGGAAGGGTTAGATTGATCTTAGAACAGGTTAAAAAATTGTGGGCTGAAGGGCCTGTACTGTGCTGTAATGTTCTAAGATCTATGTTCTATTATATTGAGGCCCTTCTGGCTTAAATAACAGTATTGGCAATTGCAGAGGATTGCGTCTGAGAACTCCAGATCTCTTCTTTTGACTGCATGTATTCGTTTTGTGTTTGTCCTCTCATTATGCAGTACTTCATATGTATTTCTTCTGACATCTGTCTGCCATTCTGTTCAACATCTGTCTGCTTTTCTTATCAACTATCTTTGTTTCCGCTGCTAAATCTCCTACTTACATGTTGCCCGCAAGCTCTGAATTGAACAGTGGGAGGCTTACACGATTTCAATGTGAAAATAGATGCTTTGGAGGCAGCACACACATAAAATGCAGTAGGAACTCAGTAAGTCAGGCAGCATCTATGGAGAGGAGTAAACAGTTGATGTTTTAGGTTGAGACTCTTCATCAAGATTGGATAGGAAGGGGCAGGGGCTAGAATAAGAAGATAGGGGAATGGAAGGTATACGAATTGGCAGGTGATAGGTGAGAGCTGCCCAGGAGGAAGGTGAGGTTGATAGGGAAAAGGGGATGATGTAAGAAGCTGGGAAGAGATCAGTGGAAAGGGCTGAAGAAGGAATATGATTTCTTCCACCTATCACTTGCCAGCTTCTTCACGCCCCCCCCCACACTTACCCACCTTCCCCCTCATTCGGTCTCACCTATCACCTGCCAGCTGGTATTCCTCCCCACCATATTATTCTGGCCTCTCCCCCTTCCTGATGAAAGGCCTCATCCTGAAAATGTGTTGCTCTCCATAGATATTGCCTGACCTGCTGAATTCCTCCAGCATTTTGTGTGTGCTGCTCCGGATTTTCAGCATCTGCAGAATCCCTTGTGTTTATGCTTTGGCGGCGCATTGTGGGATTAATCTTCAGCTCACTGCACAGATATTGGGTGAGTGCCGGCTTTAGGGATTAAGGGTGCTCGCCAAACATGGATCATTAGTATTTTGCATTTGCTCATGCTGAGCAGCCATTTCCGGAACTCCTGGGTAACTTGCCTTCCTTCTGCAGATCAGGCGCAGGCACAGTTTCACTGAAGCTCAGCTGGCACGAGCGCTTTGCAGCCCCAGCAATCCGGGTTCAACCCCACCGCTGCCCGTAAGGAGTTCCTCAATTCTACTGATGCCTGCACGGGTTTCCTACCGAATTCCAAAGACATACAGACCATAAAACCATAAAACGTAGGAGCAGAATTAGGCCATTTAGCCCATCAAGTCTGCTCTGTAAAGATCAGGCTGCAGATCAGGGTTAGTAGATAGGGTGCACGTTATGTTGACGCTGGAAGCGTGGCGACACTTGCATGCTGCCCCCAGTTAACGCAAAAGGTGCATTTCACTGTATCATTCAATGTTTCTATGTACTTGTGGCAAATAAAGCTAGTCTGTAATCTTTAATTTAATCAAACCTAGCACGTGAAGCAAAATGCATTTTCATTGAAGCCAGAGAAAAACTGGGTGTCCGGTGTGTGGACATACTGGGAGAGGCTGAGGTATCAAAGAACTACGCTGTAGAGATGATTCTGTCTTGTCCTTGGTTTTTGGTCTGTCCAGCAGAAAGAAAATAGCAAGGCCTCTTCTGCTGAGACAGTGGGACTGAAATGACCAAATGTCAGGGAGCATTTGCAAATACCTGAACACAAGTCTACAAAATGTAGTGAATGCAGCCCAGTCTATCAGAGGCAAAACCGTCCCTACCACAGAAGATATCTACACTGAGCTCTGCCCCAAAAACGCAGTATCTATCATCAAAGATCCTCACCATCCTGGCCAAGTCCTCTCCTCTTTACTACCCTCCAGCAGGAGGTTCAGGAGCCTTAGGTCCCAAACCACTAGGTTCAGGAACAGTTATCATCCTCCAACCATCAATCTCTTGAACTGGGTGGATAATTTCACTAACTTCAACTCTGAACTGATTTCACAACCTACAGACTCACTTTCAAGGACTCTTTACAATTCGGGTTCTCAGAATTAATTTTTATCTGCACAGCTTGTCTTATCTGCACATTACTTGCCTGTCACCCTTTGTCTGTTTCTGTACATGTTTTCATAGTGCTCTACTTTATTTGTTCATTTTTCCCGTAAATGTCTGCATGAAAATAAATCACAAAGTATTATGCGGTGTCATATAGACACTTTGACAACAAATGTACTTTGAAAACAGAACTTTGATGTGACCAGAACAACAAAGAGAAAGAAATAGTCAAGAGTACATTTGTGGACTGTATCACATATTGTAACTTATTACGATTGGGAGATGGACTGGAGACGATAGCTTCAACAAGGTTTGTAGGAATGGTTTGGGAGCAGGACTGAAACTAGAAGGCCCAGTATGGTGGGGGTAGGCACAGACAACTGGTGGAAAAGATAATGAAGATGGGCAAGAGAACAAAACTTTTAAGTGGATGGAAAGAGGAGAGAGAGCATAGGTGGAATTATTAGAAATAATAAGAGTGCTAAAGCATGTAGCAAAATCAAAAAGAATGTAGCAGAATCAAACTGGCTTTAATGGTGATTTTCATTTCCACAGATATTGAAATGAGCAATTCACACTTAGACCATAAGACCATAAGATATGGGAGCAGAATTAGGCCATTTGCTCCATCATGGCTGACTTATTATCCCTCTCAACCTCATTCTCCTGCCTTCTCCCTGTAACCTTTGATGTCCTGATTAATCAAGAACATATTAACACCTGCTTTAAATATAACCAATTACTTGGCCTGCACAGACATCTCTGACAACGAATTCCACAGATTCACCACCCTCTGGCTAAAGAAATTTTTTCTCATCTCTGTTCTAAATCGGCATCCCTCAATTCCGACACAGTACCCTTTAGGCGTAGACTACCCCACTATTGGAAACATACACTCCACCTCCACTCTAAACAAACCTTTCAATATTCAATAGGTTCCAATAAGATTCCTCCTCCCTTCCCCCCCCCCCCATACTCCTGCGACTGCATGGCCAGTGCCATCAAATGCACCTCACAGTCTAACCCGTTCATTCCTAGGATTATTCTTGTGAACCTCCTCTGGCCCCTCTCCAATGTCAGCACATCCTTTCTTAGATGAGGGGCCCAAAACTGCCCACAATACTCCAAAGTGCGGTCTGACCAATGCCTCATAAAGTCTCGGCATTACATCTTTGTTTTTTGTATTCTATTCCTCTCAAAAGGAATGCTAACATTGCATTTTGCCTTCCTTACCTCTGAATCAACCTGTAAGTTAACCTTTAGGGAATCCTGCATGAGGACTCCCAACTCCTTTTGCACAACTGATTTTTGAATTTTCTCCCCATTTAGAAAACAGTCTACACCTTTATTCCTTCTACCCAAAGTGCCTGACCACACACTTCCCTGCACTATATTCCATTTGCCACTTTCCCCTTTCCCCCAGTCTGTCTAAGTCCTTCTGCAGACACCCTGCTTCCTCAACACTACCTGCCCCTCCACCAACCTTCATATCATCCACAAACTTGGCCACAAAGCCATCAATTCCTTCATCCAAATCATTGACATATAACGTGAAAAGAAACGGTCCCAACAGCAACCACAGTGACACAGCACTGTAGGGTAATGTAATGTGTGGCAGATGAAAATTATCGTTCATAATAGAAACTTTTCCACATAATTGACAAACACTGTCGTTGAGTTGTTGTGTTCACTTTAAGAAACGGTGTCTGACGTAATGACATCAGTGTAAGGCGACCGCTTTTGATTTGTTGTAACGGAAGTAAAGGGCCGCAGCTCTTTCTAAGCACATAAAACAACTGTCACATGTTTTATTCAGAAAATTCTACACCACTAGTCATGGGCAGCCAAATAGAAAAGGCCCCCCTTATTCCCACTCTTTACCTCCTGCAAATCAGCCAATCTTCTGTCCATGCTTGTACCATTGCTGTAATACCATGGGCTCTTTTCTTGTTAAGCAGCCTCATGTGCGACATCTTGTCAAAGGCCTTCTGAAAGTCCAAGTGACCAGTATCCACTGACTCTCCTTTGTCTATTGTGCCTGTTATTTCCTCAAAGAATTCCAACAGTTTTGTCAGGCAAGATTTCCCTACTGAAAACCACGCTGACTTAGGCCTATTTTATCATGTGCCTCCAAGTACCCCAAAACCTCATCCCTAATAATAGTCTCCAACATATTTCCAATCACTGAAATCAGGCTAACTGGCCTATAATTTATTTCTTCTGCCTCCCTCCCTTCTGTAGGAGTAGAGTGACATTTGCAATTTTCTCGTCCTCTGGAACCGTTCCAGAAACTAGTGATTCTTGAAAAGTCATTACTAGTACCCTCGCAGTCTCTTCAACTGCCTCTTTCATAACACTGTGGTATAGTCCATCTGGTCCAGGTGACCTATCTACCTTCAGACATTTCAATGTCCCATGCACCTTCTCCTTAATAATAATGACACTTACTTTTGCCCCCCTGACACTCTCATATTTCAGGCATTCTGCTAATGCCTTCCACAGTGAATACTGATGCAAATACTTATTCATTTCAACTACCGTTATTATTAAGTTCAACCACCATTTCTTTGTCCCCCATCACTACTCCTTCAGCATCATTTTCCAGTGGCCCGATATCCACTCTCGTCTCCCTTCTACTCTTTATGTATCTGACAAAAAACTTTTTGTATCCTCTCTTACATTATTGGCTCACTTACATTCATATTTTATATTTTCTCTCTATATAACTTTTTTAATTGCCTTATGGTAGTTTTTAAAAGCTTCCCAATCCTCTACCTTCCTATTATTTTTTGCTCTATTATATACACTTTCTTTTGCTTTTATGCTGCCTTCAACTTCCCTTGTCATCCGCGGTTGTCTGATCCTTCCTTTAGAGTACTTCTTCATCTTGGATTGTATTTTTCCTGGACCTTTCAAATTTCCCCCAGAAACTCCAACCATTGCTGTTCTGCTGTCATCCCTGCTCGTGTTCCCTTCCATTCAACTTTAGCCAGCACCCCTCTCATATCCCTGTAATTCTCTTTACTCCACTGCAATAATGATACATCCAATTTTAGCTTCTCCTCACACTGCAGGGTGAATTCTGTCATATTATGATCACTGCCTCTTAAGGGTTCCTTTACCTTATGCTTCCTAATCAAATCTGAGTCATTACATAGCACTCAATCCAGAATTGCCATTCCCCTAGTGGGCTCAACCACAAGCTGCTTTAAAAAGCCATCTCATTGGCATTTACAAAATCGCTCACTTGGGGTCCAGCACCATCCTGATTTTCCCAATCACCTGCATATTGAAATTCCCCATGATTATCACAACATTGCCCTTTTTACTTGCCTTTTCTATTTCTCATTGTAATTTGTAGCCCACATCCTGTCTTCTGTTCAGAGGCCTGTATAAAATTCCCATTCAGGATCTTTTCACCCTTGCAGTTTCTTAACTCTACCCACAAGGATTCTACATTTTCCAACCTTATGTCACCTCTTTCTAAGGATTTGATTTCATTTTTTACTATCAGAGCCACCCCAACCCCTCTGCCTACCTGCCTATGCTTTTGATACAATGTATATCCCTGGGTATTAAGCTACCAACTATGATCTTTTCGCCACAACTCAGTGATGCCCACAACGGCATACCTGTCAATCCCTAACCGCACTACAAGATCATCTACCTTATTCCATATAGAGCATGCAACGAAATATAATACCATCAGGCCTGTATCAGTCACCCTTTTTTTATTTTGGCCCCCTGTTACACTTCAACTCATCCCACTGACTATAATTTTGCCCTGTCATCTGCCTGTCCTTCCTCACAGTCTCACTACACACTGCATCTATTTGTATACCAGCTTCCCATCGTCAGCCCATTCAGAAACTGTTCTACAGAATTGACAAACACCATTCCCCCGGCCCCCAGCTCCATTCCCCCAGCCAAATTAGTTTAAAACCTCCCCAACTCCTCTAACAAACCTGCCTGCAAGGATATTGGTCTCCCAAGGGTTCAGGTGTAACCGTCCCTTTTGAACAGGTCAGAAGAAATCCCAATGGTTCATAAATGTTAAGCCCTGCTCCCTGCATCAGTTCCTCTGGCACACATATATCTGCCAAATCATCCTATTCTTACCCCCACTGGCATGTAGCACAGGTAGTAATCCAGGGTTACCTACCCTGGAGGTCCTGCTTTTCAGCTTTCTGCCTAACTTTCTACGTTCTCTCTTCAGTAGCTCCTCCCTTTTCCAACTTATATCATGGGTAACAATACGTGCCATGATTTCCGGTTGTCTACACTTCCCCTTTTGAATGCCGTGGATGCAGTATGAGATATCCCTGACCCTGGCACTCTGGAGGCAACATACCATCTGGCTGTCTCCTTCATGTCCACAGAATCTGCCGTATGGACACCCCTATCCCTACTATCTTCTTGCCCCTTCCCTTCTGGGCCACATAATTAGACTCAGTACCAGAGACCCGGTTGCTGCTGATGTTATTGTTTGGTGGTGGAAAAGACCATTAGGGTTAAGTATGAAGGTAGTACATGATGGAAGATTATTTAAGAAGTGGTAAATGCTAAATGGACATGTTATGGGTGGAAATGAGGATGTGAAAATTGTAAGTTTCGTGCAGACTCCCTGTCAGCAGAGACAAAGTTCAGAATATACAAATGCAGGGAATTGACAGACATGTCGCAGAATTAAAGCAATACACATCAAAGTTGCTGGTGAACACAGCAGGCCAGGCAGCATCTCTAGGAAGAGGTACAGTTGACGTTTCGGGCTGAGACCCTTCGTCAGGACTAACTGAAGGAAGAGTTAGTAAGAGATTTGAAAGTGGAAGGGGGAGGAGGAGATCCAATCACCTGTCCAGCTCTTGGCTCCATCCCTCCCCCTCCTGTCTTCTCCTATCATTTTGGATTTTCCCCTCCCCCCTCCCACTTTCAAATCTCTTACTAGCTCTTCCTTCAGTTAGTCCTGACGAAGGGTCTTGGCCCGAAACGTCGACTGTACCTCTTCCTAGAGATGCTGCCTGGCCTGCTGCATTCACCAGCAACTTTGATGTGTGTTGCTTGAATTTCCAGCATCTGCAGTATTCCTCGTGTGTGTGTGTGTGTGTGTGTGTGTGTGTGTGTGTGTGTGTGTGTGTGTCACAGAATTAATGTAGTTTTAATGGGTGATATTCAATTCCATAGATATTAGAGATTAGAAAATTACATATAAATTTGTTTACTGCAACGTAATCACATTATATAAAAACATAAACTGAAAACAGGTGGAAAAAGCTGTGCGTCCAGATTACAATATACAGAGACTGGAAGCCAGAAAACTACCTTCAGGAGGAAGATGCTGCGCTGTTGGATCTATTGTAAATTTCCTTGCTTGCATCGGAAATGTTTTGATTTTTTCAAAACATTCAGAGCCATTTTCAGCGACAAAATGTACTAAGATTGTCTTGTTGTCATGTCTTGTGTTTCTGTGATATCATTCTGGAGGAACATTGTATCATTTCTTCATGCATGCATTACTAAATGACAATAAAAGAGGACTGCGTGTCCTCATAATCTAATCTAATCTAAGATGACCTTCAAAAACAAACTGTAAAGACTTATAAAATTTATACATGTGTTACAATCACAGTACATTAGGGGAAATTAGTAGACAGGACCATATTCGGCCACTTGTAAATCAGTAACAGTGATGTGGTAGATGAAAGTGCAGAAATAATTGGCATTGAGTATTATTTTGTGTGAAAGGTTCAGCAGAATGTTCCTCACTACGGGATCAGCAGTGGAAAGCGTGAGCAGTTACAAGTTCTTGGGTATGAATATGTCTGAAGATCAGTCCTGGGCCCAACATATTTGGAACATTTTACTCAGTTATGGTCACCTCATCATAGGAAGGATGAGGAAGATTTAGAGAGGGTGCAGAGACTTACCAGGATGCTGCCTAGGTTACAGAGCGTGTCTTATGAGGATAGGTGGAGTGAGCTAGAGCTTCTCTCTTTGGAGTGGAGGATGTGAAGTGACTTGGTAGAGGTGTACAAGATGATAAGAGGCATAGGTCAAGTGGACAGCCAGAGACATTTTCCCAGGACCAAAATGGCTAATACCAGGGAACATACTTTAAAAGTGATTGGAGGAGGGATGCCAGAGATAAGCTCTTTGCACAAAGAGTAGTGAGAGTGTAGAATGCGCTGCCAGTGATGGTGGTAGAGGCAGATACATTATGGGCAATTAAGACATTCTTTGGTAGGCACATAGATGACAGGAAAATGGAGGGCTATGTAGGAGGGAAGGATGAGATTGATCTTAGAGTAGGTTAAAAGGTTGGCACAATGTTGTGGGCCAAAGGACCTGTGTGCTCTACTGTAGTGTCTTATGTTCTAGGTCCTGTATTCTATGATCTATGTTCCATGTTCAATGTTCTATGATCTATGTTTTATGTTAACTCATCAACCTGAAGCAATAACTTTGTTTCTCTCTCCAGTGGTTTTATCCATCCTGCTTTACAACATCTTGTGCTTTCATTAAAGTAATTTTAAACTAGGATGAGACTTTAAAAATACATTAGAGAAAATAAGAATAGCAAATAAAATAATGACATTAAAGAGAGAACCAGATAGTTTCCATCACTGGGATTCAAAGGCACGAGTGGAATGTATTGAGGATGAGGATGTATATATACAAAATTAAATAGGTAGCACATAAAGAAAGCTAAAAAGAAAAAAATAGTGAGGTTCTATACATTGGGTTCATTGTCCATTGAGAAGTCTGATGGCAGAGGGGAAGAAGCTGTTCCTGAAACATTGAGTGGTCTCTTTAGCCTCCTGTACCTGCAATGAGAAGAGGGCATGTCCTGGGAGACAGGGGTCCTTAGTGATGAACGCCTTTTGTAGATGTCCTCAATGGTGGGGAGGCCAGTGCCGATAGTTGTGATTGCAACTTTCTGCAGCTTTTTCCAATCCTGTGCAGTGGCCCCTCCATAGCAGATCGTATGCAAACAGTTAAAATGCTTTCAATGGCTCATCTGTAGAACATTGCTAGTGCCTTTCGTGACATATCAAGTATCCTCAAACTCCTAATGAAATACAGTCACTGTTGTACCTTCTTTATAATTGCATCAATACTGTATGTTGGGCCTGATGAATCTTCAGAGATGTTCAGGGAACTATGGATCAGTTTGATGACATAACTTTTGTTGAATCCATTATTAACCATGAAGTGAATCAACACCTTGAAAACTGTAAGCCAGGCTGAATTTGTAAACAGCAGGTCATGCCTGATGAATGTGATTAAAATTTTTTAAAGGCAACTAAAATAGTGGATAAGGGAGTTTGTTTCTAGAAGACATTTTTGGGAGTACATAAATCAGACTGTCAACTAAAGATGAAATGAATGCAAATGTTTGGCCTACTCCAGAAAATGGCGTGTGTTAGGAGACAAAAAGACGTGATAGAAGGAGAGGTTTCTAATTTGCAGCATACAACTAGTAGCATATTTGGGCTTTATATTAGGGCTTCAAGAACAGACTCCTTTTATGAGCAACGTAACTGATGAGAGAGAAAGCCATATATCCAAGATGTCCACTTATATATAGAAAGATGTCCACTTATATATAGAAGAGTAGCTTTATAAATAGTGTGTAAGAAAGCATCAGTTGAAAGGACCAAATTTTGGCAAATGCATTTCAAACCGAACAAATTTGAAGTCATCCACTTTGATCCTAAACATGATATGATCGTCTCCAATAAATGATGAAAATCTAGAGGAAATGGGATGCCCAAAGGCATTCATTTCCCTATATATGGCAAGGAGCCGTGCAGGAGTGAGACAGATCTGCTGGCTGAGTGGTGTTGCAACAACAATCTTGTACTCAGCATCAGAGAGACCTAGGGACTGATTATGGACTTCATGAACAGGCATTCAGGAGAAGACTGGCCAGTCCTCATTGGAAAGAGTGAGCACCTTCAGGTTTCTGGGTGTCAACATCTCAGAGGATCTAGTACATTGAAGAAGGCACACCAGCGGCTATAATTTATTAAGAGGTTGAGGAAAATCGGTGTGTCACCAAAGACTCTTGCAAATTTCTACAGATGTACAGTGGAGATCATTCTGACTGGTTGCGTCACAACCTGGTATGGAGGCTCCAGTGCACGGGATCACAAGAGGCTGCAGAGGGACGTAGACGCACTAGCTTCATGACAGGCATGACACTCCATGCCAATGAGGACATCTTCAAAAGGCACTGACTCAAGAAAGTGGCATATATCACGAAGGCCCCTCACCATCTGGGACATGCCCTCTTCTTGTCACCGCCATCGGGGAGGAGGTGTAGAGTATGAAGTACACAAGAGTTGTTTTAGGAACAGCTTCTTCAAACTGTCCAAGAGGTCATGAACATTAACTCACTATTTATATTTTGCAATTCTAACGATTTCTTTTTGTATCATATTGTCATTTTTATGTCTTGTACTGTTGCCAAAAAACAACAAATTTCACAATGTATCAGTATTAACGAACATGATTCTGATTCTGATATATTGACATAAAGCCAAAAGCAATCATGATTTTCAAACCATAAGACCATAATATATAGGAGCAGAATTAGGCCATTTGTCCCATCAAGTCTGCTGTGCTATTCCATCGTGGCTAATTTAGTATCCTTCTCAAACCTATTCTCCTGCCTTCTCCACATAACCTTTGACATCCTAACTAATCAAGAACCTATCATCCCCCACTTTAAATATACCCAATAATTTGGCCTCCACAACCGTTTGTGGCAATGAATTCCACAGATTCACCACCCTCTGGCTAAAGAAATTCTTTCACATCTCTGTTGTAAAGGGTTGTCCTTCTATTTTGACACCATGCCCTCCAGTCCTATGCTCCCCACTATAGGAAACATCCTCTCCACATCTACTCTATCTAGGCGTTTCAATATTCAACATATTTCAATGAGATCCCCCTCATTCTTAGCAAGAAGCCTGAAGAATACAAGGCTGATTATACAAAGGGTTGAGTATGGCTGAACAAAGCTTTGGTTAGGTTACACCTAATGAAATGTGAACAGATCTGTCTAGCACACATAAAGAAGAAAATATTAGCTTTAGAGAAAATGTAGCATAGACTTACAAGTTACACCTGAGCTCCGAAGTCATAATTATAAAGAAAGCTTAGAATTTCAGGTTCACCTTCTCTGGAATGTAGAAATTTAAGAAGTGACCTAATCAGTTTCAAATTGTCTTTTTAAACCAATAGAGTACTTAAACCAAATCTCATTCCGCTGTCTGTCCGCTTTCAGAGTGGGAAGCATTTTTATAAATCTCATTCCGTTGGCTGACTGTTCTCAGACTGAGAAGCATTTTTATAAATCTCATTCTGCTGTCTGACTGTTCTCAGATTGAGAAGCATTTTTATAAATCTCGTTCCGTTGGCTGACTGTTCTCAGACTGAGAAGCTTTTATGTAAATTTCATTCCACTGTCTGGCTGCTCTCAGCGTGGGAAGTATTTTTATAAAAATTAGAACCAGCTCTCTTTGGAGTGAAGTTTGAAAATACTGTACTTCTGCATGCAAAATGTTACAGTTCTCTTCTCCAAATGGTACAGATGCTAGGTTTTCTGTTACTTTCAAATCCACCATGATACAAACATATTCACATTCATGATAGGCACAGACATATGCAGACATATTGGAAAAGGGCAAGTGACATCATGAAGGAGTCTCTCCACCCTGCTCATGGACTGTTTGTCCCACGCTTATCAGAGAGGAGGCTATGTAGCATCCACATCTGGACCCACCAGACTCAAAAACAGTTACTTTCCCCAAGCCGTAAGGCTGATCAACACCTCCACCCACTATCCCACCCCTCCACACCCCCAACCAACACTACTTTATCATTTCCTGTCGGAGTGGCCTTATGTACAGACACTCCTGTGCCCAGCATCACTATAAGGACATACAATCAATGTATGTATATAAGCTACCTTATGTATTTATATTTATTGTGTTTTTTAATATTGTGTTCTTTATCTTAGTGTGCTTATTATATGCTGCATTGGATCTGATAACAATAATTTCATTCTTCTTTACACTACAGGAAGTGACTTTAAACAATCTTGAATCTTGAATGAAGAAGTTTGAAACAGGATGGCCATTGAATACCAAATGCACAATCCACATCCCTAATAATCTTGAATTTTGAATCTTAGTTAAAGATGATAAGTAACATGTTCTATTTCTTATGTTCTTATGTAATATGGGCAAAGGCAATTCTGTCATCACTTAACCATAATCCTATTGAATACCGAGATGGACTTGAGGTGCCACGTGACGCAATCCTTTTTGTCAGTCATTTTGACCAAGCACTTTTTCCATGTGGAAAATGTATTACCAGCTTATCACCTGAAGACAGGCTCAACCTTACATTTTCCCCATTTCCATGATTATTGCCTTTTTACAGACTGAGAATAAAAGCATTCCCCTCTCTGTAGTACACCCACTTCAGCTTGTTTCCAGCATTTTCTGAAAATGAATAAACAGTCAAAATTTTGCACTGAGACCCTTCATCAGAACTGACTAGTCCTGACTGAGGGTCTTGTCCGAAGACGTCAACTGTTTATTCCCCTCTGTGGATGCTGTCTGAAGTGCTGAGTTCCTCCAGCGTTTTGTGTGTGTTGCTCTAGATTTCCAGCATCTGCTGAATCCCTTGAATCCAGCATTTTCTACCACCTTGCTTCATGTCAAATCTTTTTTTTTTATTTTTGAGCTATCTTTCTACTTTCTCTTATATTATTGTATTCCATGCCACTGGACCCTGGCCTTGATCTGTCAAGGACTGTGTGGAGGCTGCCTGTGCATCATCCTCTTCACGTTAAACAAAGTCACAGACAGTTATTCTGAATCAGAATCAGGTTTATTATCACAGGCTATGTTGTGAAATTTGTTGTTTAGTGGCAGCAGCACAGTGCAATACATAATAATAATATAACTATAAATTACAATAATAATTATGTGTAAAATATAAATTAAATAAGTCGTGCAAAAAGAGAGAAAAAAGTGAGGTAGTGTTCGTGAGTTGGTTCATTAATCTGTTCAGAGATCTGATGGCAGAGGGAAAGAAGCCATTCCTGAAAGGTTGAGTTTGTGCCTTCAGGCTTCTGTACCTCCCCCTTGATAGCAACAGTGGCAAGTTCTGGATGTTGAGGGTCTTTTATGATGTGCTGCAATTTGGAGGCATCTTGAATGCTGGGGAGGCTCCAGTAATGGATCACCCCTTCGGAGAACATTACACCCGGATCTACTGCTACTAATGCTATATTATTGGTCTTTATTGTTCCCATTCAACAAGCCTCTTCCATACAAATGGAATGCATTCCAAAGTCCGTGCCTGCAGAGAAGATTCATCAGGATGCTCCATGAGATGGAGTGTTTCAGTTATGAGGAGAGACTGCAGAATGGAGAGGCAGGCTCCATTTTTCCTGGAGTGGACGAGGTTAAGTGGAGACCGGATCACGGTTTACGCAGTAGTGAAGGCTGCAGGAAACCTTTTCACATGTCAGAGATAAATAAAACCAGCAGTTAGAGATGCAGGGTTAGGGATAAATGTTTCAAAGGGGATCCATCATTAAGGACCCTCATCACCCAGGATATGCCAATTCCCATTGCGACCATTGAGGAGGAGGTACAGGATCCTGAATGTTTTAGGAACAGCTTCGTCCCCTCGGCCATCAGGTTTCTGAATCCGTGTTTTTTGTTCCAATTTTGCACTACCTATTTAATTTAATTTTATGTATATTTCTTTTTGTCATTTATAGTTGTTTATTACTATGTAATGCAGTGTGTTGGCCACATGGCCAAGTGGTTAAGGCATTCGTCTAGTGATCTGGAGGTCGCTAGTTCGAGCCTCAGCTGTGGCAGCATGTTTGTGTCCTTCAGCAAGGCACTTAACCACACATTGCTCTAGTGTCTGTGCGAGGAGTGGCCCCCCACACAGACTTCCAATCTGTGCCTTGTAAGGCATGAAAATGCCCAACGCAGGCCTCTCACGGTCTGAGTTGATGTTCCCTCCCTCTCCAATGCATTGTACTGCTGCTGCAAAACAACAAATTTCATGACATATGTTAGTGATATTAAACCTGATTCTGATCTGAGGGCAAAGATTTCTTTTTGATACCTGGAATACACTTGAGTATTTTGATGAGCATTTGAGTCACCGAGGCTTAGAAGCCTTTCAGCGAAATAGCAGAAGATGGGATAATACAGATGGGTTCCCAGATGGTTGGTGTGGATGTGAATAACCTATCTCCACAATGTGTGATTCCATGGCTTTATGATTCTACTCACTTTATCTATCTAATCTCCAGCAAAATACCATCAAACACAACCTGCCTTTCACAAGCTGGTGCTGATTGAACTCAGCCCATTACTTTCTTACACTTGTCTTAAGAGTGAAGGTTCAATATTGTTTAATGTCATTTCCAGCACACAAGTGTAAAGGAGACAAAATAAGAGCTGGGGTTCTCAGAGAAGAACTTCCAACCTTTGTAGTGAATGGCTAAAGATGGGTGGTGTTCTTGCATCCACCAATATGTCCCCTGCCTAATGGGTGGGGATTAGAACAGCCATTTGTCTACTCCTCTGTCTATTGATGCAAATTGGACATTCCATTGAAAATTTATGAACTCCATGCCATTTATTCTCAGAAGTTAATAACAGAAGTCAATTTCTAATCTGCCTTAATTTTCCCAGGTGAATTTCTGTGCTATCCATTCCAAGACATTTAAAAATAAGTCACTGTTTATATTTATGCCACTTCCTAGTGCTTCAACATTTGTTTTCATCTTACGCAGCTCTCATCGTATTGAGCCCCACTTTGTGTTTTATATCCAGTGTCGTTGTTGGCTTTCATTTTGGAGATTCAGATTAAGGTTTGGGGGTTCCTTTTAGGGTGTGGAATTTTGCTCCCTCTCTCTCTCCCTCTTCTCTCTCTCTCACTCTCTCTGTCTCTTCCTCTCCCTCACCCTGTCACTCTCTCTCCCTCTCTCTCTCCCTCTCCTTCACCTACTCCCTTTCCCACTCCCACTCCCTCTCTCTTCCCTTATCCCTCTTCCTCTGATTCCCTCTCCTTCTCCCCTATATCTCACTGTTTCCCTCTCTATCCTCTCTCTTTCTCTTCCTCTCTCTCTCTCTCCCCCTCTCTCTTTCTTTTCTTCCCCTCTCTCTTGCTTCCTCTATCATTTAGAATTTCTTTAGCAGAGGATGGTGAATCTGTGAAATTCATTGCTACAGACAGTGGAGGGAAAGTCAAAGCAGAGGCTGACTGGTTCTTAAATAGTAAGTGCATCAAATATCATGGAGACAGGGGAAAAGAAAGGGATTGAGAGGGAGGGATTGGCAGAGCAGACTCAATCAGCTGAATGGCCTAATTTTGCTCCTATGTTTTGGTCTTAAAGTCTATCTCTCTCTTTCTATACTTTGAGCAATGACAGATCCTGCAGACTTGTTCCCTAATTCCAGGTTTCTATGAAGATTTAGGAATACCTCTAATTTAGTGCAAGGATTCCACTTACTCATGTCCCCTTTCTGAGTGGTTTCATGGAACTTTTCCCCTATCTGCTAAATAAAAGTGGACCTAACACCGTGAAGGACAGTCCTACCAAGCATAGGATTTAACTCATTCTTATTGATCAGAAACTGCACATTTCTACATGGATTATTAATGGTTATTGTTAAGTTTACATGGCAGAGTAACTTTCCAGGAAAGTCGATAACATAATTAAGCAGAGCCTTTATAAGACTGACTGGAGGCACCTTAGGGAAACCATGTTTACCCAAATACCCATCATCTTAATGTTGTCCAAGCCTGAAATATAAACCATTTAATACTGTGTCCTGTGTAAATCTTGAATTGCATGCATTTCAAGTTTTACACAGATTTGCACAGATTCAAGATTTGCATTTATCTTTTAGTCCCTTTGTTTTTACAGGATTACAGTATTACAGTCCATTTCAGGAAGTTAAGATGTAGGAGCGGAATTAAGCCATTCAGACCATCGAGTCTGCTCTGCCATTCCATTACAGCTGATTTACTATCCCACTCAAACCCATTCTCCAGCCTTCTCTCCCTAACCTTTTATGCCGTGACTAATCAAAAACACATCAACCTCTGCTTTAAATATGCCATGTGACTTGGCCTCTACAGGCATCTTTGGCAATGAATTCCACAGATAAAGCAGCCTCTGGCTAAAGAAATTCCTCTTTGTCTCTGTTCAAAATGGACATCTCTCTACTCTGAGGATGTGATTCATCTAGGCCACGTTTTTTATTACAGACACAGTTACGATTGGCTGAATGGACTCCACCCATGTCCTAAATTTCTGGGATTCTATGGTAGGAGTTCCAAAACTCTATCATGTGTATGTATCTATGAAGCTAACTATACCCCAGAATGTTATTTTGCCAATGTTTACTCATTGTAACATGTACTATTAAATCTGAATGAGGAAGGCAGTGATATCCCCTGCCCCCCCCACCATATAGAAGAATGAAAGTGTTTAACCAATTACTTATTCATGCAGAAAATAATTTATCTCTCCACATGACACAGATTTTAAGACTTTAAGACCATAACAGCATAAGACATAAGAGTAGGATCAGGCCTTTCAGCCCATCGAGTCTGCTCCACTATTCCATGATATATTATGATTCTCTACGCCTAATTCCTGCCTTCTCCCCACAACTTTCGATGCCCCTGACCTACCAACTTCTGCTTTAACTATACTCAATGACTTAGCCTCCACGACTGTCCGTGGCAATGAATTCTACAGATTCACCACCCGCTGGCTAAAAAAATTCCTCCTCACCTCTGCAGTGATGTAAAACTAGAGGGCAAAATAATCTAAATCTGTCACATTTCATTGTCAAGTGAGGAGTTTAACAAAATAGGTTCTGTCTTTCCAAAACTGAGAACTTTTTGCACTACTTATTAATTGAATTTATATTTGTTTTATTTCAATTTATAGTTTTTCTTATGTATTGCAGTGGACTGCTGCTGCAAAAGAAAAACACAAATCATGATATATGCCAGTGATATTAAACCTGGTTCTGATACTGATTCTTTCTCAGAAATGCTTATTGTGCCCAGGGGACAGATTTCTGAATGGACAATGAACCCATGTACACTACCTCACTGTTGTTTTGCCATTTGTGTTCTCTTTTGCACCACTTATTTAATTTAATTTGTACATCATGTCTATTTCTTATTGTGGTTTATAGATTTTATTGCTTTTATTACAGTATTTCATGAGTATGACATTGTACTGCTGCCGCAAAACAGCACATTTCACCACCACCTGATTCTGATTCTAATTCTCTTTCAGGAAAACTATTTTATCCATGGAGTAGATTCTGAAGTGCAGAGTACCGCAGTGAGGATTAGGGCATTTTGCAATCATTTTGTTCACCCCCAAGCTGTAGTTGCTCCGAGGCCTTTATCCCCCGGCAAGCTCGTCTTCCTCCCAATATATAAACGCAAGAAGGTCGAATGAAGTTGTTTCACCCTTCTTGTAATTCTGCTCTGAAAAGCTATTTTTGGTTAAGGACATTGTTTTTAACGAAAACGGTTACAAAATGTGTCAAAGGGGGAAATTATCTGACTGGTAATGACCTGTACTTCTAAAGAAAGTTGATGGTATAAGGAAAGATAACTCTGGAAGAACTTAGTAGCAGTAATAACTCGCAGCTGTCGTTGTGTCGTTACTTATCTGCATCAGTTATGTTCAGATATAGATCGCTATTTCTTTTCTGAAAAATTAGAGTCAGACTTTAGGCTGGAAGATACGCATTAAATAAATCTTTTTTTAAAAAAATCTGCTTCAGAGCTGGTAATCAAAGCTTTTAACAAATATTCTTTCGAGAAAGGGGAGGAAGGAACTTTCTCTCCCTGTTGGAATGGTGATTTTAACCCCTGTTACTATAAACTACCTCACTATTTTGTTTTTCTTTTTTTTTGCTCTCTTTTTGCACTATTTATTTCATTTATATATACTATTAGTATTGTGTTGTTGTAATTTATAGATTTTTATTATTATGCAGTGCGAGATCCTGTTGCCGCAAAGCAACACATTTCACGACATATGCCAGATATATTAAACCTGATTCTGATTCTAATTCCGTTTCTGAAGCATTTATCTAGAATTGTCAACGAGCTGAAATACGAAATCACTCAGCTGGATTCAAAAGCATATTTCTAATCTAAAGTCGCAAAATATTGCAGATCGGTGGCCCGTCGCAGTTTTACAATGTGGTATCTTCTCTGAACACTTGCAACAAGCGTTTGTCTGAAAGTTGTCCGCGAAAAAAAATCCATCACAGCAAATTCAAGATAAGGGGAAATTCCAGTCAACACGTCGCCTAGAAAGGAATGCGCTCAAGCGGAGATGATCTGGTGTCTCTCTATATTCACCTGGTGACGTGCCAGCTGAGAGCAAACCGCTTCTGTCCCTTTTGGTTGTGTGTGTGTGTGTGTGTGTGTGTGTGTGTGTGTGTGTGTGTGTGTGTGTGTGTGTGTGTTTAACCTGTTGACGGAGATTGGAGACGGCTGATCGGTCAGACGTGGGAAAAAAATAGAAAGTTGGCCGGTGCACGGTTCACAGGGCTTCCATTGAGAGAGCAAGGTGCAGCGAATGTCAGAACTATCACAACACATTAGCGCAGGTTGCCACACACGGACTCCGAGACAACATCAAAACGGGAGGGGCGAGCAATCGGAAGATTATTCTGTTTGCAACCTTGTGCAGAAAATCAGCCTGGCAGATTTCAAACACCAGTATGGGAAAAAAAAAATTAGAATAGAACTTAAACTCCATCGAGAATGCAACCAAGAATAACCTATGTCCAGTGTTGTCTTACACAGAAAAAAACGCCGGCAGAGAGAAAAAAAAACCATGTGGAGATAGTGATACCATCAAAGGCGACATAGTCATGGACAGAAATTTGACAAGAGAATGAAACAAAACAGATAACCATCACACCGCACCCATTCCCACTTCAAATACAGCCAGCACTGCATAACACAACCAACAATCTCCAAATTGCACCTTACAACTGGACAAGTTGATGCTTTCGTGCCAAACGTGAACTTCAGTCATTTGGTGACAATATTGTGAACGTAACAGCAAGGTCACCTGCAGTTTTGTTCAATCAGGGCTAGACACATGACCAAATGATTTTTTTCCTTCATAAAGACCAATATTACCACATGGCATAGAGTGGCAAACTCATTTTAAACATTGTTTCCCATTACATCTCCCCACCACCCCTCGACCATCAGGCCCTTCAGACCAAGGAGAAAACTTCATTTAACTTCATTCACCCCAACACTGAACTGTTCACACAGCCAAGGACTCTTTGCCTCGTGTTCTCGATATTTATTGCTTACTTATTTATTATTTTATTTTTTCTCTTTTCGCATTTGCATAGTTTGTTGTCATTGGCACATTGGTTGTTTGTCAGTCTAGATGTGCGAGGTCTTCCATTAATTCTAATCTCTTTATTAATATTTGCTGTGAATGTCCACAAGTAAATCTCAGGGTTGTATATGGTGTCATAGATGAACGTTGATGATAAATACACTTTGAACATTGAACCATAGAATGAATTCTTTTTTTGGATAGCCAACCAATATCACGTTTCATTCAACTTTATTCTATCTTTTTTTTTGATTGGTGTGAAAAGATTTGTTTTAGTCATCCGGATTTTCAACTAATCTTTATTTCAGAAAATAATCAGCAAGGGGTAATTACTGATGGAAACTAAAATAATCGAGACTAATGGATGTTTTCCTTCACCTCCCTGCCTGCCTATTCCTCCAATTCACGGTGTTGCTCTTAATTAACCTTCCATGGATCTAACCGTCCAGCCGCCAATTCATCCATCAGCCAAACCAAACCTATGTTCACAGATTTCACTTCTAAACCGAAGTTAATTCATAATTTGAAATTATTATTGAAACAATTTTACCATGCTCTAAATCGCTGTTTCAGTTTTGTAAATTAATTATAAAATTCCTAACCAACGTTTATAACTTAACACAACTTCACCTGCCCCATCACTGAACTGTTCCCATAACCTATGGACTCACTTTCAAGGACTTTTCATCTCATGCTCTCCATACGTGTTGCTTATTTGTTTATTGTAGTTATATTTTCTCTTTCTTTTTGTATTTGCCTAGTTTGTCCGTCTTGTCTGGCTTTCATTGATACTATTGTGTTTCTTGTATTTACTGTGATTGTCCACAACTAAATGAGTCTCAATAGTGAAATATATGGTAATAAATTTACTTTGAACTGAGAACATTATTATAATACCCGTAAACAGCTAAGTGTTGGCTCATTAAGAAACGTTCCTCAAAAATTTAGAAATGTCACATTGGTTACCTATTCTTAATTCCTTCTTGAAAATAGATGCAGCACTTGAGTTAAAATTAAATGAAACATCATATTGGTTGGATATCCATGAAATACCTGCTTCATTTCTTGGTAATATAATGGTTAAAAAAACTTAGGTTTAAAATCGTGCAAGGGCGAGACATGAGCACATCAGCAGGTTGTTCTATGGTACCCTGAAGCAACTAGCTACAATTTCTGTTTATGCCACACCACCCTGGACCCAGCGGGGGGACAAAAATGAACTGATATTATGTGTACTAAAGAAAGTCAGTATTTCGTTTTTGGCAAATCAAGACATGAGTGTTCTCTTTTTTTAAATCAATAAACATAGATACAATTAGCCAATCTGAAAAGTGGTACTGCTGCAATGGTTCTGTAATCAATTATTTCAATAGACAGTGTCGGTATAAGGTTACAGACATACAGCAAAGAAGGTTCATTGTACATGGTTAGGGGAATACACAACAGAGACGAAGCAACTTAACCGTGCATTTTAATTCGTTTTTATATTCCATACCCTTTTTAATGACGGATTGGTCCAATAAACTCATGCCAGTCGTAGCCGTGTCATCCAAAGCCTGTTAATATATAAAAAAGGTCATATCACTATTCAAATTGACTTGATATTAAACAGTCATGTATATAAATCAAGCCGAACCGAAATCGACTATCTGTTATTTCCATTTATATTACCTGTTCGAGGGTTTATTATTCTAAGAAGGAATTACCAGAGGAAATCAAATTCGCCAAAATTACATATTATCAAAAAATAAGCTGCCTAACATCTGGGACCCGACTGCCTTTTTTTTTTGTCGTGGCGGAGAACAAACGCAGGGACAAAAACATATATTTCTTTAAAATGTACAGCTAAGTAATCGAATTTAACAATTCTTCCCGAAGGCGCATTTATCGTTATATGTAACTGTGTAAATATGTATGTAATATCACCTATATAATTCATGTATGATATAGTGACGCATATTTTCACCTTACATGCTCAATATAATAGCGCATGAGATATGAGATGGATGTATATCTCAGTTTATGCAATTATATAATAGTGCCATAGTAAACAGACCGCCATTTTGCAATCGCAAATATTATTAACTAAACGAGTAACCAATTAAAATGTTAATTCGGTATTGAAGTAAATATATGATGGGAGATGTATGATATTTTCGGTTTACTTCAACAGGAGCACAAATTAGTACAACATTTATTAGACAATGAACTCTAAGTAGATCATGCGGAGTAAAGCACCCGTATCCTTGCTTTGAATTAGTTTCTGCAGAAATTCACTCATCTAGAGACTCGAGCCTGGAAATGACTTTATGCTATATTGACCCATTTAGATCAAGGCAGACAGAATCTTGCCACATCTTTAATTAAATCGTGATCGTGCAACTGCTAGAGCCTATTATGTCTTCTTGTGTTCAGATGCGTGCGATAATCTGACCCTTAGCGTCAGACGGTTAATACCATACGACACGCACGATTATTTCTTAAATGATTAGCTTTGTTTCTGTTTTGGTTATTTACATCTACATTGGTTAAACAAAATAAGTAATATGTAACCCTCCGAGCATTTAACTCTTGTAGGCCCTTTAGATAATCATAGATGCGTCATATAATTGTTTTTATTTTAAATCCAAGGTTTTACATGGATAGGAATTTTGGAACGTATTCCGGGCTTGCGCTGGAGCAATAAAGGACAACTTCATCTTCTACGATTCTCTACAAATAGAAGCCCAGATTGATAATCTCCTTCACCTGCCCTCATCATAAGAGAACAAGCAACATACACAGGAGTTTAAGAACTTGGGGAGAAGATGTAATTCCTCACGAAAATGTTGAAATATTTTAGGAAAGCCCTGTCTTGTCATTTTGCTGATGTTTTCAAACTCCCCACAAAGATTTTGTTTTACTGACTTTCCCTCTAATAGTGAAATCACCTTGCTACACCATTCAAAAATATGCTGTGGGTATAATTGGTCTAGGTAGGGTCTTTAATATCTAATCTGCAAACATAACCAGGAAAAAATATTTATTTATTTGAGACATACAGCACGGAAGAGGCCCTTCCGGTCCTTCGATGCCCCACTGCCCAGCAACGCCTCGATTTAACCCTAGCCTAATCACCGGACAATTTACAATGACCAACCGGTTGTGGTCACGATTGCTCCAGGATTTCTAATATCTAAACTGCAAACATAACCAGAAACAATATTTTAGATAGTATTTGATTTCCAGCACACTGTTAAGCCCAGTGCATAGGAGATATTATTATATACTTGACCGAACAACGTTAATAGAGCGTGGCAACATCCACGTGTCCCCCAGACACGTGCTGTTATCTCTTTAGACGATGGGAAATGGGATGATAGCACATAACGTGAAAAGAAATATCACGGCATCGAATTCAACCTAGCTCGAGTCATTAACTTCAGCGTTTAATAGATTGAACAGTGAATTACCGTGCATGCATTCAATCAATAATATTTTATCACTTAAGATGCGCATATTTCCTTCGGGCAATAATTTTAGAAAAAATGTTTTGAGATGAGCTTTAGATCAGCGAAATTTTCAAGAGAAGTTTGTGTAGCTAATGAGAAAGGTCTTCTTTGATTTTCTACCTAATTATCACCGCCTGCTGGGTTTTTGTAGAGGATATTCACACAGCATGTTGGCAGTTAATAGTCACAGAGAGTATCATAAAGATTTAATTAGAAATGCACGCGGAAATGAGGGAACAACTAACTCACACTTTTAATTACCAGACTCTTTGCTTTAAAGGGTTGCGAACAGCGGGATTTTTAACAAATTGCGAAAGGAAACGCGTGCACGTTTACAAACAGTTTACTCAACGTATCCCCCTTGAATTTCGCCGAAGTTTTATTGTTTGCTCTTCTCTTTACGCCGTGACTGCAACGGCGCCCTCTCTACATTTCAAATCACGCGCTTTTCCAATTAAAAGAGCTAGGATCGAATCGTTGAAGTCGAAGCGGCCGAATTGCTAGCTGGTGCGTTACTATCTTTCATCTCCAAATAGACAGTCTCTGATGTATATTCGATTTAGAAACAAGGTCGTTCATAGCCACTTTGTGGGTGTGGCAGAAGGAAAGGAAGTTTTGCAATGATTATCCTACAATACTTCTCCTTTGACATATACGAGTGTTTTCACACATTTAATTTTTAACAATCTCACTCAAAAGATAATCGGCAGATCAGTGTTTTTGAACTACGCTCCAAAACTGTGGAACTCAATATCTAAAGTTATAAGGGAGGCAGACTCAGTTCACACTTTTAAACGCCAGCTCAACAGCTGTTGATTAACCTAACATCATTTTGTCTTTTATTTTCATGTTTACACCTTAATCCCATTGTAAAGCACTTTGAAATTTGAACAAGTTATTATCATTATTTTGTGTATTTTTTTGTCTTAGTCCAAGCTGGTAAAACCTAAGGTTCAGGCATAGCCAAGCACACTCGTTTGTCAATTGCTAGGGACTTCCGGACTGTTCTGGTGGTGTTTAGTATTGCGGCTTTCTCAAGGTTTACATAGATATTGCTGTGTTGGCCTGATTGTTTGATGCTATTGTGTAGTGACTTTGGGATGGTATCAAAATATTATTATTATATTTATTATTACTATTAAATGACGATTTAAAATCTCTCTTCTGAAATTTAGGGCATTGGCCTGCCGGGCTGCAAAAAGTTATTTATTTGTGTAAGTCCACGAGTGACACAAGAAAAGAGTCGTCGTTGTTCAAAAAACAACACTAGGTATCATATTTAAGCCGGCTATTGTAATGAAAACGAGTACCAGCGCAGATAAAAAGGTTTGGCATCGTTTACCAACCTGGATCACATCCCGGCAGATATAATCTGTACTACGCGAGTGTCGCGGGAGTTACACTTTCCGCGGCTGCATGCAATGAAGAGATGTATCTACGTCTTTTTAGGCCATGGAGGATTTGTAATATACATTCTTCGTCATGGCGTGAATCCTCTTAGAAACGCGCTGTATTATTTTAACACCAGCGTGGAGTCAATACTGTTTGTGGGCGTGTAAAAAGTAGGGTAAAGAAATGATTCAATGAACTGTCTCAGACCGTAGGGGGACAATGAGATCCCGTCAGCTGGCTGCGCCCGATGAAAGAACTTCATAGATCAAAGTTCATTTATATATATATGAAACTGGCGCTCACCCCAATGATTGTTATTGTGTTTATCTGTCCATACTATCCTACCAGTAATTTTTAAATCACGGCAATAATTATTATCCTCAAAAAGCAGCATCGTTCATTCAGGACCCCCATTACCGAGGACATGCCCTCTTCTCGTTGCTACCAACAAGGAGGGGGTAGAGGTCCGGGAGCCTGCACACACTCACTCAACGTCTCTGGAACAGCTTGTTTCCCTCCGCCATTAGAATTCCGAATAGAGAATGAACACGGCCTCGCTATTTCTGTTCTCTCTTTGCGCTACTTTTAAAATATAATTTATGTATTTTTATCGTAATTTTAGCTTTTTATTATGTATTACAGTGTACTGTTGCCGCAAAACAACAAATTTCACGACATATGCCAGTGATATTAAACCTGATTCAGATTCTGAATTTGTCATTGATAAAATACATTCATCCCTGCCAATAAACGTCTGATGCTATAAGGAAAAAGATGGTTATTGAAAAAGACCCTCTGCTGAATTAGAGCGGAGTTGATCTTAAGGCCGAAATGCATCGTTAGGGATCATCGTAAATGAACCACGAAACCATCAATCACTAAATTCCCCTTTCTCCTCCTGGGTAAAAAAATCTATTCGCCGAATTATGATTAATTCTGACAGATTTTAGTGTTGTTTTCATTTTCAATTAACCAAATAATCCAAGGTTTGAAGGAGTTACAAGTATCTGGGATAAAATCGTTGTAACCTAAATATCTTAACTCTGTCAACAAACGGTGACAACCTTCATCTTTGATCTTTAATCCAATTTTTAATTTACAAAACACTGATGTTTGCATATTTGACTTTCACGGAGGGGGTTATATTTCGTCATTCCTTTCACTTGGCATCCTTCCCGCCACAAATAGTGACGGAAATCAAAACAGCCATTGTATCCGGTAAAAAAAATTCGAGGAGTCTGCACAACTTTCCTCAAGACTCAGACATTAGAGGGCCGCAAAGTATTTCCTCCATATTTTCTTTCTTACATTCATCATGCAGTGGTAATAGAAAATATGTTTTGATGTTATTCAGTAACCCACATAAACTCTGTCATATAAATACCACGGCTCAATCTGGTTCTTTAAGGATGGCTAAGGAGCAATTTGTCATCATTCTCTTG
Organism: Mobula hypostoma; assembly: GCF_963921235.1. Classification (NCBI taxonomy): domain Eukaryota; kingdom Metazoa; phylum Chordata; class Chondrichthyes; order Myliobatiformes; family Myliobatidae; genus Mobula; species Mobula hypostoma. The sequence continues at coordinate 148,947,691 of NC_086098.1, forward strand.
ATTAACACCCCGTTTATTTTAAACGTGTGAAATGTAGCGAAATGATGAGAAATTGAATTTTATTTAATTTTTTGGTAATTTGGGCGGACAGGAACCAATGAAGTAGACTGTATCGTTCTGGGGAGATTGTGTGTGTGTGTGTGTGTGTGTGTGTGTGTGTGTGTGTGTGTGTGTGCATGCGCGCGCGCGCACGTGCGCGCCAGAGAGAAATAGGAAGGGGAGAGTGTAAGTTTGATGTGTTTGTATGTGTGTGTGTGAGAGAGGGAGAGGGGGAAGTGTATGTCTGGTGCGTGTGTGTATGCATATGAGTGTGAGGGAGTGTATGTGTTGTGTGTATGTGCGCGTGTGTGTCTGAGTGTGCGTGTGTGTGTGTGTGTGTCTGTACAAGTGTGTGTGTGTGTGTTTTATGTCTGTGTGTATGTGGAAGGTGGTAACGGGAGTGGGTAGTGGCGAATCTGTGGTGTAGTAGAGAGGGAGGGTGACGTGAGGGATGTTGGCTTGAAGAATATAATGGTTCAGACAGGTAAACTGTTTAACAGTGAACATATTTTTTACATCCGAGTTTAGAATGCATGCAAGCAAACAAAAGACTGAAGCATTTCACTGGCCATAGAAAGGTTCGAAACAGTCATGAAAACGTGCTTTCGTTTTTAAAAGCCTCTATAGTCAGTCACTATAGTCTCGTCGGATTTCCCATTTCCATTGTTCCAATTTTACACTTTAATGACAAATGATGCTTAGGTTAATCAAATGCAAATTATTTAAGAGAAAACTTTCAGAATAAACATCATACCTGTGCTTCTAACGCATCAGACGGAAATATTTGCTACAATCATTTAAATGCCATCGATTATACTGCTTCAAATGTGTTAATAAATACTCTCTCGTTATGTCGCTAAACGTTCAATATGACTCGCGTATTATTAATATGTTAAATGATATTAGCTCGGATTTACGATGCATCGTCAAATATTATTAAAGTGAAATCTAAATCGAAATGAATGGACCAATTAGAAGTACGATTAATTTATTGAACATTTATGCCAAACTAAACATATTTTAAAAAGAAATCTCATTTTGCAGCTGTCACTTCGTAGTTGTTTTCAGCTTAATTTTGTCAAAATCAAGAAAGTCGCTCAGGGAAAAAATTCAAGTAGGGTAGTGTAAATTGTGTAAATACTCTATAATATTTCCCCCTTTTAATTCTCTTTCCGAGCAGCTGCCTACACATTAAAAAAAGAAACAGTACGCGTAAACAATCTAAAGCTTTCTGTTAAGAGGCATTCCTGCCGCTATCAGCTGCACCATGGTATTTTTGTGCTGACATTATCCACAATTAGCTCCTATAATTACCCACTATATTTCCGTTCTATTTGCTGTGATTTAGGTAATGGTAAACCAAACGGTATTCCAAAATGCATCGCGTTTTCTGTGGAATCCCTCTGGTTTTTTTCTGATTCGCAACACTGTGTCCAAAATACGAACCGTGGCGTGGTTCAGGAACCTGACCATTTCAATTCAATGAGGACGATCGAATCCCGCGTTTGGTCGTGTTAAGAAGCATATAATTCTCGTAAAAAATAAAAGGGCTTTTCTCTTATTTTTTACAGGCCATTCACTGAGGGTCAAAGTATACTCCACGAAATAGAGTTAACGTTTCAACGAGGAAGTTATTAGAGTTAGTTTCTTCTAGCAGTTGGACTGTTAAGGCAATTGTCTGTAATATATTCATTTCCGAACAATTTCGGACTTTAAAACCAATATTTAATTCAAGTGAACATATAAAATATGAATTGCCGCTCTATTCAGGCTGGGTACAATCTCTCGGATTGCTTCTGGAATACTGAATTATTTTTTACTGAAATTATATATTCAAGAGATAAATCGATTTTGGCATCTATAGTGAATTATATTACTAGTTCTCCGAAACTCAGTGCATATACAGCTGAACATCATCTTAGGTTCAAAAGGAATCGCATTAAAATGTTGATGACAAATATTTATACATGTATCACGGTGGCATTATCCGATTACATCTATGGCTGACGCCCTTAGTCATGAAGTGGAATCGCAAAACAATATGGTAAGTATAGAAAGGGTACTGAGACATTAATGCTGTCCCAACTTGTAGGTATAATTTTAAATTTGCTGAAATAATTGTAACTGTGACAAAATACTCATGCTTGTCACAACAACAGTGGACGAATAAATAAACGCACGTTTAAATGATAGTCTGTTTCTGTGATTAAAGTGACTGGGTCTAAGCCCGGGCTGCTGTTACGTAGTTCCCCCCGCTGAAAAGCATTGTCAAGCACGCGTACAAAACATTCACGGGGAAGACAGCAACATGAAAAGTGATCTTTGTGGCTATCAATAAATCCACAGCATCGCCTCATTTGTTCAGGCGGTAGCAACTACCAAGCGAACAAGCTGTGGAGGGACAGATGTCCAGAACGACCTGGAATTTGTCCCCTGTGAACCTTCGGAAGCAATAATATTTTTGCATAAATCAGCGCAGCATTCAGTAGAGTTAATTTTGCCGTTTCAGTTTATAAAAATATTGAATGAAACTAGGAATAAAATCCCAAGTGCCAGCTACAAGACCGTGGTTAAGGCTGATGCCGATAAATAATCGAAACACTTGGTAAAATAATGTTTTATATTTCGATCATTTGCAATCTAATTGACTGAAATAAATTAACTTCCTTGAAAAGGAAGGAAGACTTATTTACTGAGCTACCCTGGGATTAAAATCTGCAACATTTAATCACAAGTCCAGGCCATTAACGCAACAGATAAACTATGATCTAATATGAAAGTGATCCAAAAACCTAAACATCCAAGCCAATTCAAAGGTCCGTACGATGCTACTGCGATTTGTAAACTGTCGTTGGTCAACAGACATCATTCACAGAGGTATTTAAACTAACACTTACTAACTTCAAATTAATAATTCAATGTGCACAGTCCTCCTCATTATTAAATTCGCCTGAATGATGCAGACGGCATGCAGACAATCGTTTAGAGAACGCAGAGTGGCGGACCACAGCGGCCATATTTGTTTAAGAGATTGTACGTTTCCCTCCAAAACTATGTATTGCTTTGAAATGAGTTTTCTTAAATAAATTAAGAAGAACACAGTCTCCATTTGTTTCTACAGTAATGGTATGTTTCAATCCAGGTTCACTAGTAACATCTGAAACTATCCCCAATGCCTGGCAACCATTCACACACAAACCGGCAATTCACCGAGCACACACGCCACAGTTCAGGACACTAGTTTAATAAGCAGGTTTTCTTGGAATATGTACTGATTTTCAAGGTCATCAACTTAGTAATTTTCTAACTGCTAATTTACACACTTTCCATAATTCCCAAACTCCACATTTGTACAAACATATAAATATTGCCGATGAAGTACCATCTATTAAATATATCATAAGATAATTCTTACAACAACCGTGCATTGCCGTTCCCCGAATGCACCCCTTAATTACTATTAATCTGGAGGAAATCTAGTAGTTCTTACTTTGTGTGGTCCTTTCTACACCTCACCTGTGACGGCACAACTTGTGAAGTTTTCTAATTTCACACAGTCTCGAAACCTGCATCTGATCTCATCTCATCTAATTGCAGAACGACTATTTTATTGCATTTATTTATCTATGAAATTGATTCACTAAAATAAATGGAGATAGCAATTGAAATGGATTGGATGCACTAAATCGTTTCACGCACATCAGAAGATAATGTTAGAAAGCACCATCACTCATTATTATCCAATATGATTTCCTCTCTGGGGGGCAGTTTTGATAAGCGCTTTTGTGGCCGACAGTGTATGTGTTTAACAAGAATCAGGTTCTATACCAACAGAACATAGAACAGTGTAAGCACAAGACCAGGTCCTTCGGCCCACAACATTGTGCCAATCCAAATAAATTAGTGATCAAATGGCCAACTAAACGAATCCCTTCTGCCTACACAATGCCCATATCTTGCCATTTTTCACGCATCCATGTGACTATCTTAACGTCCCTTAAAGGTCCTTAATGTATCCATCTGCCTCTACCACCACCACAGGCAGTGCATTCCAGGCACCCACAACCCTGTGTGTAAAATAACTTGCCCCCTGCATCTCCTTTGAAATTACCCCCTTTCTCCTTAAATGCATGCCCTCTGGTATTAGACACTGCAACCCTTGGAAAAAGATGCTGTCTGTCAACTCTATCTATGCCTCTCATAACCTTATAAGCCTCTATCAGATCTCCCCTCAGCCTTTTAATAGTTTCAGGATACGTATAGTTTGCCAAAAGATAAATGATAATTTGCAACTTATACTCAGCTAAGTGGACCATCTTCCCACATAAGTGAGAATTAGATTATGTTGCAAATATCGAAGAAACAAGCTGTGACAATGAATCTCTCGTTTAGATAAAACAAACTCTTAAAGGAATTTTAGACGGACCTATTGTTACAATGCTTGTACCTGAACACAAAGTAACACAAAGACCTACTGCTGTAATATTACATTACAAATATCACTTTACTATCGAGACCAATGATTCTTGCAACTTTGCAATGGAAGCGACATTCAAAACTGCATTTGAATTGGAATGCCTTTCTTATATAAGGACACTCACCTGGATGTCTTCCATGCCTTGGTGGCTGATACTGTGCAGAGACAGACTATCTCCCATCCCCGACTCCAGTCCATGAGCAGAATGGACGAGAACGTCTGGCCGCCGCACGCCGGGGTAATCCCGGCGAGGGTCCAGCCCTGTGATCTGGGGCAAGACCCGGGGCTGGTGTAGTAGACTGGGCTCGGCACCCACGTCTTGCCGCTGTCTTTGCTGCCAGGGGTGTTGCTGAGGTTGGTGAAGAGCGTTCAGGGAGTAAGGGTCGTTGACGTGCGTGTACGGATCCTGGCTCTGGTGGTATGGGAGAGGTTGGTACGGAGGAGGGAAGTATGGCGGTTGAAAGTCCGACGTCGGGGTGTGAGAAAGCGGTGGAGCAGTTGAATAGTGTCCCTGGGAGACCGACCCGAGTTGGGACAGCCTCGAACTGTGACTGTTAACTCCATCGTGTCGGTCCTGCGAAAAAGAAATGGCAGGGCTTAGTCCAAACATTGTGAATTTATGATGCATCCCCTATGCACCAAAACAGACAAAATAGTATGTGTAAAACGGCGCAATATATGATCCAACAGAGGGGGAGAAAACCCTTAAATATTGTCTAATTAGCTCCGCCATAGAAGTCCCAAACCCGGCTGCAAAAGAAGGAAGGCTGGGTGTGGGGTTAGCAACCCCATCCCGTAAAAACCCAGAGCTACAGAAACGCCCACGGAAGCTCTGAAGTGCTCATCCCTGCGAGAGCAGGGTGTTCCTGCACCTCAAAGAACTGAAAGGCTGGACCAGTGCAGGGGGCTCTGGCGAGCTGCTGTCGTCGGCCTGTGCCCCGGTAGGGAGGATTGGCTGAAGTAGAAGGAAACATTCTCTAATTGTTTTAGAAAGGATAAAATTATCAACGAAGTAGGCATCTTTGTCTGTATGTTGTTATTTTTCATCGATTTTATTGCGTTTCTTTGTATTTACTGTTAATGCCCGCAAGACAATGAATTTCAGGGTTGTATATGGTGACATATAGGTACTTTGATAATAAATGTAGTTTGAACTTTGAACGTTCTAGCGCCAAACTGAACAGAGCACGTGGAAACGCATTAAAATGTTAAAAGTGGTAACAACGAAAAACGTAAACAGCAACACAGGGAAGAAAATAATCTTGAAGACTTAACAGGCTTTTAAATAACTTCTTAATATCACATCTGCAATTTTAGATGTCACTTCTTACGTTCAATTGGAATTGTGCATTTAATATAAGGAAACCGAGTTTGATGGATTTATCACATCAGATCCAAAACAAATCTTTAAATATAAATATGATAAAGTCGTGCGATGCAGGGAGGCGCCGCTTGGATAACCCATATAGGGGTTAATGGATGGGAGTATAATACTCCTCTAAACGTTATTACAATTAATATGAAATAATGTGAAATGGAGGTTCGTCACAACCCCAATACACCAACAACACCCTCCCTCCTCCCCCCCCACACACATGTGCCACATGTAACTTCAGAGAGAATTAATACGAAAGCATCAGTGGATTTTAACACGCTCGAAATGTTAAAAATAGTAACAAATTAAGGCGTTGTGGGAAGGAAACGCGAACTTACGAAAATCAGCGATGGCGAATAATGGGGATGTATTTAGCAATCGCCTCGATTAGAACAGAAGTAAACAGCCAGGGTTCGAAGTCGAATGTTAAGTACACTTAAGAACATATTTACCCGAAACTGAACCTCAACTCGCCAAAAGCGATGAAGCGCGGTTGAAAGTTTTGGCCAAGTGACGCGTCCATTTAAACCCGATTAGATAAACAATGCAAACAGGAGAGAGGGAGCCTCCAATTACGGAGTGAATTACAAAGCCACCGGCGTTTTGGGGCGGAATGGGAATGTACCGAACACTGATCAGACTCACCATAGCTGTGTAAGTGTGGACCAACATCTGTGGCAAATCTGATCACGGACCGTCAACAGAAGAGAAAAGAGAGTGCAAGAAGAGACGCCCGATTGCCCGAAGTATCTCCAACGCTATAGCCATCAAAATTGCTCAAAAAAGGGGCGAACGCTGTGGATTTTTGAAGTCCAGCTTCACGACCAGTGTTCCCCTCTCCAAGGCAGGATGCTGACTATTTACATCCCTCTCTGCCCTCTACGCCGCCTCATAATAATTCATATTCATGACTATTAATATTACACGAATACTTAAAGGAAGAATAGTGGCAAATCGAGCGTGAAGCAGCCAGCCAGCGCTCCCCGACTATTGTAAATGACGTTCATTCAGACGAGAATTACCAGATGTAATCAGGCAAGGGGTGGGGAAGGGGGGAGGGTGGGGGAGGGTGTGGTGGTGGTGGGTGTTACTAGTGACACCGTGGCCAGACTTTTTTTTGGGGAGGAAGGGGGGAACAAAGTTTTGCCGAAATTTAGCCAGGCATCTGAAGGAGCGTAGTTAAGTAGTCCAGTCAGATCCAGCAAATGAGCTATCTTAAAGAAACAGAACCCTCGTCTCAGCTTCGTTTTAAACTCTGAGTGTCCCGCGACCTTTTCAACATAGCCCAACCTTTCAGGGAGGCTGTACGTAAATGCCTTCTGTAGCCATTCGCCTTGCGAATATTAAGGTTTTTTTTACACACACTCTATAAAGACTAACAAGTAACAGCGCAATTTTTACAACGTCCTGGTTACGTAACTTATACCGGAAGAATTTCGTTTTCCGCATCGATGGGGCCAGAAACAAGTGCACTGATCGGGAGTAACACATTCAAAATGCTGGAGGAACTCAGCAGATCAGGCAGTATCTATGGAGAGGTATAAACAGTCGATGTTTCGATCTGAGACCTTTCTCACGACTGGCAATGAAAGGAAAGAAGCCGGGATCTTTTTTTTTTATCGGGGCGTTAATACTGCGCCACACGTTTAAAGCATCAGATATCATGAGCTGAATATGGAGGGGGACGCAGATTGTATAATGTTGTTATCTCATATATAAAAAAGGTCACTTGTTAAAGTCAAACGTGTAAAAGAAATGTGTGACATTCGGGAGTTTCAGCCCTGACAAGATCGAAACCACCTTGTCGCTTCGACAACATGAAGTTGATATTACCGGAGATTCACTTAAACTACCTTTCGCATCTTGAATAGTTCACATGTCACGTGGCACTGCCAAGAATATTATGCGGTGAAACAGGTTAAAAGAAAACCAACCTTTTCTAGCTTGAGAGACCGTAAAGATTGTGATACTAAATTCCCTGGATCTGATCTTTTTTTAAAAAAAATAGTTCGTGTTCTAAATATAAGATCATCTGCACGGAATGTAGAAGATTCACAACCAACGTGTGAGCGGGAGAACGCCAGGCATTTTGCAAATTGTTTCTATGGAAGAATCTACCGCCAAAAGCTTTCTTTGTTATCGAAGGCGTTACAAATCTAGTCCTCACGCTCCCTAACTTATTTTTAATAAAGTATTCCTTTTCTGCCGCCAGCTGTAAAACATTTACAAGGGTTTCTGCAGAGATTCTTGAAGTTTGCAGAACTGATGCAAGCAAGTGGGGGTGGGGGGGTGGGTCGGGTAGTTGTGTGTGTGTGTGTGTATAGGGGGTGGGGGCGTGATGCTGCGCGCTACTTGTTCCGGGTTATTGTCGAACCCGTTGGACTGGATTGTCCGCTCGTTCTGATTAAAAACGCAGCCCCTTCATATGACATCAGTTGCCTCGACCCGTTCCTCCAAAACCAGCGAGTTCGAATAACAGCCGTAACAAAAAGAAAGTTCCAAATGTTCACCGATACTGAGTCTAAAATATTTGAGTGAACCCAGTGAGCGTCCAGATTAACCGGTGTTCACTCACTGACCACTGGTGTTGTGCATTTCGGACAAATCGCGAAGTTTTAATCTGAATTTTAACTTGGTGTTTCAAAGCAACCACAGCCGAGAGTCGATTCTATATTTTAACCGAATTCAGTTGATAGCTGATAGTTGTTAGTTGATAGCTTATCTTTTCCAACACGAAAAGCTAGGTCAAAAATAACTGTTATTTAAATAAATTAAATTATTGCTGATGATAAAAGTGTTAGATTACGTTCAAGGCTAAGCTGCTTAAATGCATTGGCAATCTAATTATGTATGAATCATTAAATAGTTTCGACATTTTAAGTATACGGCGTTAAACAAATCAGGAAATATGGTCTTATCCTCACATGCTCTTGATAATTAAAACGTTTGCATATAAAATTACGCATTTGCCAACGGTCTTTTGTATGCTTGATTAAAAGAAACAACGAGAGTGAAACAGTTCCTTGTCCACGACAGATTGAAATTAAACCAGACCTTCAAAGACTCTACCCAGAAGCTGGCGGGATCTTTTGCAGAAGGGATAGAGTTGGGGAATAAGCGATGAAGTTAAACTGATTTATGATTTCTTGTATTGTAATTCTGAAACAAATGCTTTGGATTTTGCCAGCGTTCGTTTGATAATTAGCCTGGCGAGTGCCTTGAGAGCGGAGACATTTGCGGCTCTATAGAGGGCGGCTACCCGCCGGGCCGATCTAAAAGGGTCTGAAAGCGGAACGTTGGCAGTAATTCATCAGCCTCTATAAGCCATTTTCTGGCCTCTTTATGTATTGTTATCCTGTTCGTTTAATTCAACAGACCGCTCCGGGAACATATTATAAAATCTTTTCCCAAACGCGTGCTATTTGCGTTAACTTTTAGTCAGTGCCAGCTCTGTATAAAACCAATGACCTTTTCTCGTTCCTCTTTCACAACGGCAATCTTTGGACTGCTGATTCTAAGCACAGCGGACGCCAGTCTCTCCTTCTCCCTCCTGTACGCCCGCTCTACTCTATGCACACCGTTTTTCTCCGATTCTTTCCGCCGATTCAACTCTGCCAATGCGAAAACGTGCGAACTACAACTTTTTAAAACATTAACCGGCTTCTCGAATTACCCGCTTGCTGAATGTGACCTCTCGCAATTCCTAGCCTGACACCGTCTCACTTCACCAGCTTTGGGCAACAGCGGTGAATGCGCACGACCTGTATCTAAAAATATTCTTTACAGTCTCGGCGCAATTGCATTATAATAACGGCTCGGCACCGGAAGATCACCACAGTTTTGAAATTGTCTTTCCAGAAGCAATGCAGACGCGCTAAACTAAATAGGTGTTAAGAAACCGCCGCCTTAACGAAAACCCCACAACAAAGCTGTCACAAAAAGTCCAGTCACAAACAGGACTCAATATATACAAGATGTGTTCTCCAATATTGGGTGGAATGCAACATCCAGAACAACGCACACAAAATGCTGGAGGAACTTAGTAGGTCAGGCAGCATCTTACGAAGAGGAGTAAACAGTCGACGTTTCGGGCCGAGACCCTTCATCGGGACTGGAAGGGAAGGGGGATGATAGAGTAAAATCAGAAATTATTTTGGTTAGCAGACGTGAATCGGACATTTCAGAAAGACACAAATCTGACGTTAAATGTTTCATATGTCGAAGGCAGAAAATAGCCAGGTTTACGTTCGAACACCCAAGAAAGTCTCTTACACCCGATGAATCCGCTCCATTATAAAACACAAACGATTTCCGTCTTTGCTCACCTCGTAGATGTCTTCGTATTTGACGTTTTCCACGAGTTTCCAGAGCATGTTTGCAGTCTGGTCTTTACAAGATGAGTGCATTCATGTGAAGAGCAGCTGTCCGCTTTCTCTCTCTCTCTCTCTCTCTCTCTCTCTCTCTCTCTCTCTCTCTCTCTCTCCCTCCCTCTTCTCTCTCTCTCTCTCACTCTCTCTCGCTCCCTCTTCCACTCTCCCCCTCTTTCCCCCTCTCCACTGATAAGTCTTCACCGAGGGAAAAAAGAGCTCAAGCCGACGTGAATCGCCGTAGCTCCCTGAAATGGCAACAGTTCTACCCCTGCACTACTCCGGCACATTTACTAACTCAGCAGTAACATTTAAAGTTCAGTTCTAATCCTAAATAATAAACTAGAGACCGGGGATTTAGTTGTAATGAAAATCCCATCAATGCGGCGGATTTACAGCCCTGTCTATATGTGATGCAAAACATAAAATCTGTCTGTCTGCCGTTTTAGTTTCCTATCTATTTATATGTCCACCTTTCTGAAACATTTAGAGATAGAATATATGCGTGCACGGTGTAATGGGAGGGCACTCCCCCGCCTGCCTCCCCATCAATCTATCTCTCCCATTGGATGCACACCATCTCGGCAAAACTTACAATTGGAGTATATTGAATGATTTAGTTCTTTCGTTCGACCCAATTGTTTGGTAGATTGTACCACCAAAGAAAATTAAACACCACTATTTAGAACATAAAGAGATACGGCAACAGCATTCGTGTGTGTGAGGAGTTGAATCAAGTGTGTGACTTTACATTCTTGGCGCCGTAGACTATCAATCATTTTGTTAGTTGATAAATACATAAATAGATTGTCTAAGCAGGTAACAGATTTGACCCCCCCCCCACTTCATCCAGCAGACGTCCATCACAGCTTCCAAATCAAATGTCCATGCTGCTAACGACCTGGAATAAGTTTTCTTTTCAAAAGCTGGCTTTATCAAATATCCAATTTATGCTAAATTGAGAACAGGAGGGTCAGGAGCCTGAAGACACACAGTCAGCGTTTTCGGAATAGCTTCTTCCAGTCAGCCATCCGATTTTTCAATGGAAAATGAACCCACGAACACCACCTCACTATTTTGTTTTAACCTTTTTTTTGTGCTACTTATCTAATTTTATATATAAAATATTTCTTATTGCAATTTATAGTTTTATCATAATGCATTGCAATGTCCTGCTGCCGCAAAACCACAAATTTCACGACACAGGTCAGTGATATTAAACCTGATTCTGATTCTGAACGAATCGTCTCTGTCGTCTTTAACAGGCGCATTCACCAATTGTGGATTCTAAAAAATACGTGCAGGCAACACCAGCCCGTAAAACAGAACTTTGCGCTTGCTATCTTAAGAGAGAAGTTAACAAAATATTGCGAATTAATATTGGCCGATTTCAATGTTTCCACTATACCCAACCTGAAATCGACTTTCTGAAACTTTAATGTCACATGAGCTGTAACCCTAAATCTCAGCATTTTGCAGCCTAGCTTATTTTTAAAAACATGTTTATTGCCGGCCACAAAAAAATAACACTGATTAAAAGTTGTAAGGAACAATTATACTGCAGATTATTTTGTGTCGTTCTGCACAGAATATGTGCGAGGTAAACACCGCTTACTTTCTTTTTCAACTGAGATATGCATCATTCACTGGAAGATGTCCGGACAGATGAGAAACAGATGCCCACCAGTGGATAGAAAATGCGCGTAAAACTACGCAATAAGTATTTTTAAAATTGCAAACCATAAATGTTACTATACTGCCTTTCCTTTAGGCAACTATAAATAGGAAGAGATCGACGAACACTATCACCGAGGATATGCCCTCTTCTCATTGCTACCATCAGGGGCGAGGTACAGAAGCCTGAAGACACACACATACTCAACGATTCAGGAACAGCTTCTTCCCCTCTGCCATCAGATTTCTGAATGGACAATGAACCCTTGTACTGTACACTACCTCACTATTTTTTTCTCCTCTGTTTTTGCATGACTTATTCACCTTGATTTTGATCTCAGGGTAGTATATAATGACATATCTGTACTTTGACAATAAATTTACTTTGAAATTTGAAATCCGATTAAAGGTTGATAATACATTTATAGATATCTGACTAGCAATGGATAGTAACAACTGTATATAGTTTTCCTAATTATTGGTATGAGTTGTATTCGTCCGATCTGTTGCTGAAATAGACTTCCTGTTGTAACTTATAGTTTAAAAAAATATATATATTGCAATTTACCGCTGCCGCAAAACAATGTCTTTCACGACCTATGTCAGTGATGTTAAACCTGATTCTGATTGTGATTCTGATAACACGCTGACTGATTGGGTTACTGTGGGTGAGGATATACACGTGATGGATTGTTATAGAACGATTCTTTATTCTGAACGGAAAATAAAACAAGTTTCACCCGCGACAAATTTAGAAAAAGAAACGCAATTACCAAAGCTAATTCGCAAGTTAAAAACAAAATGTATCGAAACTCACTTTGATTGATTGGTCACGGCTGGTTTGCGATCATTTAATGATGATATGATTTTACTGGGAACGGAGAGGGTGTGCGAGGCCCGGGGTTATGCCCGCTTCCACAGCTCCATCAATAAACCAAACAGCTGTTTCTATCAGCTGATCTTTCCTCACAAAAGAGCGTTTAAATCGAATTGCACGTTATTATGGAAGCAACCAAGCTATTGCCCGCATCAATAATACCAAGAACAGGTACTGTACGTCTCTTTGCAACGACGGATATCGAATATAGGAAAACAAGGTAATTCTAACTCCAGATCCTGCCTGAAAGAAATTTCACAGGCACTGGGACATCAGAAGTTTCTTGTTGTTGTTTTTTTTTGAATATATATAATTACAAATTTTAAGTAACACGTTAGCATCAGGTTCAGGAACAGTTACTACCCCCTTAACTATCAGGCTCTTGAACCAGTGCGGATAACTTCACTCAACTTCACTTGCCCCATCAGCGAGCTGTTCCCACAACCTATGAACTCACTTTCAAAGGATTCTTCATCTCATATTCTCAGAATTTGTTTATTGTCATTATTATTATTATTATTATTATTATTATTATGTTTATTTGTATTTACTGTGTATGCCCGCGAGAACATTAATCTCACGGTAGTATGCGGTGACATATATGTACGTACTTTGATAATACTTTTATTCTGAGCTTTGAATTTTCATTAAAGGTTGAAAATACAGCTTATAGATATATGACTAGCAATGGATATTAACAGTGTATATTATTTTCCTAATTATTGGTATGAGTTGTATTCATCCGTCTGATTGTTCAGATAAACTGGTGCATTCCAATTTAACTTCTACCTAAATAATTTCTTTAGGAGTCTTCCCCATAAGGTAGCTTAATTTTATCTCTCCTCTCCTTTCTGAACTCCTCGTAATTCTTGAGAGTTACTATTATTGCCGCATAAAAAAATAAAGTTTGCTATCGTTACTTCCGCGCTTTGGAACGATGCAGCACGATGGAAAACAAGCTTTAGACTTTTGTAATGATCTGACAGCGGACGATTATATATTACATGTAGTTGGTCTGCCCTCTATCGGGAGCTGGAAGAAATGCTGTTCTGTATTTATTGCACAGTTAAAGAAATTTCACTTCTTTCACCCCCTTGGGACAATAAACTGTTAGAAATACAAGTTTGAATATAATTTGATACTTTCCTACTTCATTTGCTATTCTTAGTGGGAGGATCTGAGCCGCTCACCTTAAATTATTTCATGTACCCCGTGGGAATATTAAACACGAGATTCTGCGGATGCTGGAAATCCAGAGCAACACACACAAAATGCTGGAGAAAATCAGCAGGTCAGGCAGCATCTATGGAAATGAATAAAAAGTCGACGTTTCCGGCCGAGATCCTTCATCAGGACTGGAAAGGAAGGCGGAGGACGGCCACCCTTTCATTCTGGCGTCTTCACCCTTTCCTTATCTGTCTGACAAAGAAAGGGTCTCGGCCCGAAGCGTCGACAGTTTATTCATTTCCATAGACCCGTGAAACTATTGACGAAGTTGTAGTGCGTTTCCCGTGTGTGTTTAGACAAGGGATTTGGCATAAGTAGCCTCCGTACATAATTGGGGATAAACGCCAAGCGATACCAATAACGATGCACCAGAAAGGCGGCTTCCGACATTAAGGACCCCCACCACCCGGGACATGGCCTGTTCCCATTGCTAACATCGAGGGGGAGTTACAGGAGCCTGATGACTCCAATTCAGCGTTTTTGGAAAAGCTTCTTATCCCCCCGCCTTCAGATTTCTAAATGGACAATGATCCCATGAACACTTTTTTGCACACTCATTTTATATATACTGTGTGTGTATATGTATGTATATGTATGTATATATATATATATATACACACACACACACACACACACACATATACACACACAATACAGTGTATGTAAATATTTTTATGTATGCCTATTGTTTTTATTATTAAATATTGCACTGTTGCCGCAAAACAAATTTCAGGACATATGCCAGTGATATTAAACCTGATTCTGACTCTGGATTTGAGTAAATATTGAACTGAAATAATGTTGTATTTCTCTGGAGTCTGGTCGTCTTTCGAGCGGATGATATCACAACTGACCAAATACGCAGACAAGTTATTATTTACGTTTGTCTCAACCAGTCTTTCGGAAGTAAACTCTTGCGAATTTCACGCCTTAAAATCTGGTCTGGAAAACTGTTTGAATTGTAGCTGGAGACTTATTTAGTCGAATAGGCTAGGTGAAACTTGTCGCGTACGGGCTTCATAACAACATTTAGGGAACGAAGTAGTGTCGGTTGTATCCAACGAAGACAGGAGACCATTGCAGGAGAGGTTTTTTAAAGTGTAAATGCGGTTGTATCGGGGCAGTTTCACTCTGTCGACGTCGGAAGAGTGTGGTCACAGCTGGGGGATTTTTTTTGGTTGCAGTGGATGGCCATGACTTCGGTACCTCGTCATGCTCTTCGCTCTCCACGGAGCATTGCGGAACCACCTTGGATCTCACCTTTGACCTCATTGGTCCAGTCCGCTGGAGATGATGTCGCAATCTCGGACAGGCAGGTCCATGTCTCACCGGGGTATGAGGCGCGCCTGCTACCCTCACCCGGTTTAGCCCACCTGTCGAAGCGGTGCCCCGGGGTGCGGCCGCTGTTGCAAGCAAACAGCTACTGTGCTTGGAGTCGCAGGTGAGAGCTGAGTGTCCGGAAGGGACCAAAGGTGAGTGAGCTGCCTCAGAATGGACATGAAAAACCCTTTCACCAGAGGTGCTACCGCTCCCTGGATACCTCATACAACCCACTTAAACGTAAACACAATATTTACAATTATATTATTTCGATGACATATACATGCTAAACTTTCTTTTCGAAACATTTTAAAGATAATGCAAATATTCGACAAAATCTTTTGTTCCCAATAACGATATGCGACTAACACCTTCTTAATTCATCCATTGCTATTTGAATTTTGTAACAACATTTAGTTGCCTTTGTATTTTGCGTCCATATTTACAATTAAACTGCATTTTCCCGCGGCAGCAGATAAAATGAGCACGAGATTCTGCAGATGCTGGAAAACAAACACACACACACACACACACACACACACACACACACACGTCCTGATGAAGGATCTCAGCCCGAAACGTCGACTGTTTATTCCTCTCCATAGACGCTGGCCGACATGCTGAGTTCCCCCAGTACTTTATGTGCGTGTCGCAAGAGATAAACTGAAACTTGAACGAGGACAATGCTTCAGTGCGCATATTTATGCACAATAGTGCCATCGCGTGGAGCCCGTAGAAAAGTACAAGACGAAATGTTTCTACGCATTTTATAGATTGCGACTCTGAATCTCACCATAAATTTAACTAACTCATTAGTCTTAGCATAATCGAACAAATTAAAAGCTACGCGTTTTTCTCCGTCTAGCACAGTTGTAAATTGTATTGTTACAAAGTGACTTCAGCTGGAGAATGATAGGCAACACTAAACAGAAAAAGTGAGTATCTGTTTAGTTCAGGGCCTGCCATTGAGGTCAGCTCAGAGCTACTAAAATGTTGCGGTCTATGTCATTTTATTTTTATGCTTGCAATGTAATCAGTGCAAATTGAACCTTCACAGTTAATGCTTAGTTATGATGAGCCAAGGAAATAAGCAGTAACTACATTGATGCAGCATCTTTAACATGGCCAGAGACAAGTTTTACTGAGATGGTATGGATCCAGTTGGAGAGGTAGGGAGGCAAACACGGGTCTGTGTGTGTGTGTGTGTGTGTGTGTCCCATTACACTGTGGATGCATATATTCTATCTCTAAACGTTTCAGAAAGGTAGACAGGAAACTAGAGACAGCAGACTGACAGATTTATCATCTCAGTAAAATTTACAATTGGATTGTAAGACCATAAGATATAGGAGCAGAAATGGCATTCACCCATTGAGTCTGCTTCGCCATCTCATCATGCTGATCCAGTTCCCTCACATCCCAATCTCCTGCCTTCTCCCTGTAAACCTTCATGCCTGACTAATCAAGAACCTATCAAGCTCTGCCTTAAATCTACCCAATGACTTGGCCTCCACAGTCATTTGTGTCAGCAAATTCCACAAATTCACCACTGCTCATCATTCCCAATGGATGCCCCTCTATTCTGAGGCTGTGTCCTCTGGTCTTGGACTCCCCTCTATAGGAAATACTCTCTCCACATCCACTCTATTGCATTATTTCCACATTCAATAGGTTTCCACATGATCCTAAGATGTCAGAGCAGAATTTGGCCCATCGAGTCTGCTGTGCCATTTCATCATGATTGATCCAATCTTTTGTCTTCTCCCTGTATCCCTTCATGTCCCGACGAATCAAGAATCTATCAACCTCTGCCTTAAATATACATAAAAACTTGGCCTCCGCAGCTGACTGTGTCCTTCTCAGCTCCATTCTAAAAGGGTGTCTCTCTATTCTGAAGCTGTGTCCTCTGGTCTTACACTCTCTCACTATTGGAAACATCCTCTCCACATTCAGTCTATCAAGGCCTTTCAACATTCGATAGGTTTCAATTAAATTCTAGTGAATACAGGCCCAAAGCCATCAAACACTCTTCATATGACAAACCATTCAATACTGGAATCATTTTTGTGAGCCTCCTTTGAACTATCTCCAATTTCAGCACATCATTTCTAAGTTAAGGGGCCCAAAACTGCTCACAATACTCCAAGTGAGGCTGCGCCAGTGCTTTATAAAGTCTCAACATTACATCCTTGCTTTTATATTCTCGTCCTCTTGAAATGAATGCTAACATCACATTTGCCTTCCTCACCACAGACTCAACCTGCAAATTAACCTTTAGGGAATCCTACACAAGCACTCCCAAGTTCCTTTGCACCTCAAGTTTTTTTGTATTTTCTCTCCATTTAGAAATTAGTTAACCTTTTCATTTCTCGTACTAAAGTGCATGAATATACACTTCCTACCACTGTATTCCATCTGCCATTTCTCTGCCTATTCTCCTAATCTGTCTAAGTCCTTCTGTAGGCTCTCTAATTCTTAAAAACTACCTGCTGCAACAAAGCCATCAATTCCATCATCTGAGTTATTGACATAAAATGTAAAAAGCATCGGTCCCAACACAGACCTCTGTGAAACGCCACTAGTCACTGGCAGCTGGTCAGAAAAGGCTCCCTTTGTTCCCACTTTTTGCCTCTTGCCAATCAGCCATTGGTTTTTCCATGCTAGAATCTTTCCTGTAACATCATGGGCTTGTATCTTGTTAAGCAGCCTCATGTGTGGCATTTATCACCCAGTAGCGGTTACATCCACAGTGATGAAGTGTTTTGAGAGGCTGGAATTGAAGCACATCAGTCTCTATTTGAGTGGCGACTTCGATCCGCTCCAATTAGCCTACTGAAACAAAAGGTCTATGGCACATGCCATCACATTAGCTCTGTTCATAACTTGGGAACACCCGGACAGCAAAGGTGCGTACATCAGGATGTTCTTTATCGATTACAGCTCAGCATTTAATACCATCATCCCCTCAAATCAAATCAGTAAACTCTAAGACCTGGGTCTCAATACTACCTTGTGCAATTCGATCCTGGATTTCCTCACTTGCAGACCCCAGCCAGTTCAGATTGGCAAAAACATTTCTTCCACAATATCAGGACAGGAGTCCTGCAGGGTTGTGTAGTTAGCGCCCTGCTCTACTCACTTTACACCTGTGTCTGTGTGACGAAGTATAGCTCCAACACTATATACAAGTTTGCTGATGGCACCACTGTTGTGAGTCGTATCAAAGTTGGTGATGAATCAGCATACAGAAGGGAGATTGAAAATTTGGCTGAGTGGTGTAAGAACAATAACCTCTTACTCAATGTCAATAAGACCAAGGAACTGACTGTAGACTTCATGAGAGGGAAACCAGAGGTCCGTGAGCTGGTAATCTTTGGAGGTTCCAAGGTGGAGAGGGTCATTAACTTTAAATTCCTGATGTGTCACTATCTCAGAACACCTGTCCTGGACCCATCATATAAATATAATTGCAAAGAAAGCACAACAGCACCCCTACCTCCTCAGGAGTCTGCAAAAGATTCGGCATTTCATCAAAAACCTTGGCAAACTTCTATACATGTGTGGTGGAAAGTGTGCTGACTGGCTGCATCACGGTCTGGTATGGGAACACCAATGCCTTTGAGTGGGAAATCCTACAAAAGGTAGTGGATATGGCTCAGTACATCACAGGTATAACCCTTCCAACCATTGAGTACGTCTACATGAAACATTTCTGAAAAAAAGCAGCATCCATAATCAAAGATCCTCACCACACAGGTCATGAACTTATCTCACTGCTGCCATCAAATATAAGGTACAAGAGCCTCAGGACTCGCACCACCAAGTTCAAGAACAGTTACTATCCCTCAACTATTAAGCTCTTGAACAAAAGGGGATAACTACACTTATTTAAGGAATCTTTTATCTTGTTATTTCATGCTTTTCATTTATTGCTATTTATTTATATCTGCATTTGCTCAGTAGTTGTCCATTGATCCTGTTTACAGTTACTGTTCTATAGATTTGCTAAGTATACCCGCAGAAAAAAGAAACACAGTGTTGTACATGGTGATACGTATTAACCCTGATAATAAATTTTAATTTGAACTTTGAATCTTGTCAATGACCATCTGAACATTCAATTACACAACATCAACTGATTCTCCTTTGTTTATCCTGCTCATTATTTCTTCAAGAATTCCAAGAGATTTGTCAGGCATGATTCTCCCTTGAAACCATGCTGACTATGGCCGATTTTATCATGTGCCTCCAAGTACCCTGAGACCTCATCCTTAATAATCGACTCCAACAGCATCCCAAACACTGAGGTCAGACTAACTGGCCTATAGATTCCTTTCTTCGGCCTTTCCCCATCTTGAAGAGTAGAGTGACATTTGCAATTTTCCTGTCTTCCAGAAACATTCCAGAATCTAGTGATTCTTGAAAGATCATTACTAATGCCTCCACAATCTCTTCAGCTACCTCTTCAGAGCCCTGGGATGTAGACAATCTGGTCGAGGTGACTTATCTACCTTCAGACATTTCAGTTTCCCAAGAATCTTTCTCTAGTTATGGCAACTTCATGAACTTCATGACCCCTGACACCTGGAACTTCCACCATACTGCTAGTGTATTCCAGAGTGAAAACTGATACAAAATACTTATTCAGTTCATTCATCATTTCCTTGTTCCCCATTACTACCCCTCCAAAATCGATTTCTAGCAGCCTAATATCTACTCCAGCCTCTCTTTTACACTTTAAGTATCTGAAGAAACTTCTGGTATCCTCTTTAATACTATTGGCTAGCTTACTTTCACATTCCATCTTTATCTTCTTAATGACTTTTTAGTTGCCTTCTGTTGGTTTTCAAAAACTTCTCAATCCTCTAACTCCCACTAATATTTGCTCAATTATATGCCTTCTGTTTGGATTTTATGTTGCCTTTGACTTCTCTTGTTAGCCACAGTTGTGTCATCTTGCCTTTAGAATACTTCTTCCTCTTTGAGATATATATATATCCTGTGCCTTCCAGATCGCTTCCAGAAATTCCAGCCATTGCTACTCTGTTGTCATCCTGCCAGTGCTCTTTTCCAATCAATTCCGGCAACTCCTCTCTCTTGCCTCTGTAATTCCCTTTAGTCAACTATAATACCAATACATCTGACTTTAGCTTTTCCTTCTCAAAATTCAGGGTGAATTCAATCATATTATGACCACTTGCCCACCAGGGTTCTTTTACCTTCAGCTCTCTAATCAATTCCAGTTCGTTGCACAACACCCAATCCAGAATAACTGATGCCCTAGTGAGCTCAATCACAAGCTGCTTTAAAACGTGATCTCATAGGCATTCTAGAAATCCCCCCTCTTGGAATCCAGCACCAACTTGATTTTCCCAATCTACCTGCATACTAAAATCCCTCATGACTATTTTGGCATGTATTTTTTATCTTCCTTTGTAATTTGTAGACCACATCCTTACTAGTGTTTGAGGGTTTGTATATAATTCTCATCAGGGTCTGTTTACCTTGCAGTTCTTTACCTTTATCTACAATGATTCAACATCTATTTCTAATGATTTAATTTTTTACCAACTGAGCAATGACGCCCTCTCTGCCTTCCTGCCTATTCTTTCAATACAATACATATCCTTGGACATTAAGCTCCCAGCTATACTCTTCTTTCAGCCATGATTCAGTGATACCTACAACATCACCATGCCAGTCTTTACTGTTCATCTACTATTTTCCGTATATTGTGCACATTCAAATGTAACACCTTTAGTCCTGTATACAGGTTGAATTTTAATTTTGTCTGCCTCTTACATTGCAGCTCATCCTGTTGACTGCATTTATCAACAGCTTCTCTTTACTACACATTGCCTCTGCTTGTAAACCAGCTTCAGTACTATCATCCCCCTTTCCTATGATATTTCTTGCACTGGAATATATGCTGCTTAGGACAATAGTCACACCATACTCAACCTTTTGATTCCTAACTTTGTCTGAGGTCTTATCAATATCCTTGCTTTCAATGAGATCCCCACTCATTCTCCTGAATTCCAGTGAGTAGAACCCAGAGCCATCAAACGCTCCGCAAATGATAAGCCTTTTAGTCCTGGAATCATTTTCGTAAACTCCTTTGAACCCTCTCCAATGTCATTACATCCTTTCTCAGATAAGGGGCTCAAATCTGCCCACAAGTGAGGCCCCACTTATGCCTTATAAAGCCTCAACATTACATCCTTTCTTTAAAATTCTAGTCCTCTTCAAATGAATGCTAATATTGCATTTGCGTTCCTCACCACCAATTCAACCTGCAAATTAACCTTCAGGGAATCCAGCACGAAGACTCCCAGGTCCCTTTGCAGCTCAGATTTTTGATTTTCTCTTCTTTTAGAAAATAGTCTATGCTTCTATTTCTTCTACTAAAGTACATGACCATACACTTCCAGACCTTATATTCCATCTGCCACTTCTTTTCCCATTCTCCGAATCTGTCTAAGTCCTTTGGCAGCTGCTCTGTTTCCTCAACACTACCTGCCCCTCCACCTATCTTTGCATCATCTGTAAAATTGACCACAAATCCATCAATTTTGTCATCCAAATCGCTGATACACATACATTGTAAAAAGAAGTGGTCCCTACATAGTTGCCTGTGGAACACCATTAGTCACTGGCAGCCAAACAAAAAAGGTGACCTTTATCCCCACTCCTTGCCTCCTGCCAAACAGCCAGTGCTCTATCCATGCTAGTATCTTTCCTGTAATAGTATGGGCCCTTACCTTGCGAAACGGCCTCATATACACACCTTGTCAAAAGCCTTCTGAAAATCCAAATAAACAACATCCACAGACCTTCACTTGTCTATCCTGCCTGTTATTTTTTCGAAGAATTCCAACAGATTTGTCAGGCAAGATTTCCCCTTAAGGAAACAATGATGACTTTGGCCTACTTTATCATACACCTCCAAATCCTCATCCTTAATAATGGACTCCAGCATCTTCCCAATTATAGACTAACTGGCCTGCAAGTTACTTTCTTCTGTCTCCTTTCCTTCTTAAAGAGTGGATTGACACATGCAATTTTCCAGTCTCCAGAACCATTCCAGAATCGAGCAACTTTTAAAAGATTATTGCTAATGCCTCCACAATCTCTTCAGTTGTCTCTTTCAGAACCCTGGGGTGTAGTTCTTCTGGTCCAGGTGACTTACTGACCTTAGCTTCCTAAGCTCCTTCTCCTTAGTCATAGCAACTGCACTCACTTTTGCCTCTGACACTCTCGAATTTCTGGAAAACTGCATGTATCTTCCACAGTGAAGACTGACGCAAAATCCTTATTAAGTTTTTCTGCCATTTATTTATCCCCCATTATTACTTCTCCAGCTCATTTTCTGGTCTCACCTTCCTTTTATTTTTTCTATCTGAAAAAACTTCTGGTGTTCTCTTTTACATTATTGGCTAGCTTACCTTCATATTTCATATTTTCTCTCTTTATGACTTTTATAGTGGCCATCTGTTAGTTTTTAAAAGCTTCCCAATCCTCTAACGTCCCACTAATTTCTGCTATATTATATGCCCTCGCTTTTGATTTTATGCTATCTTTGACTTCCTTTGTTAAACATAGTTGCATCATCCTCCCTTTGGAATACTTTTTCTTTAAGATGTATCTATCCTGTGCTTTCCAAATTGCCCCCAGAAACTCCACTGCTGTTCTACTGTCATCGCTGCTAGTGCCCCCTTCCAATCAACTTTGTCCAGCTCTTCTCTCATGCCAGAATACTGATACATCTGACTTTATTTTCTCCCTCTCACGCTGTAGGGTGAGTTCTATCATTTTATGATCACTGGCCCTTAAGGGTTCCTTTACCTTAAACTCCCTCAATAAATTTGTTTCATTGCATAACACCCAATCTGGAATTGCCTTTCTCTAGTGGGCTGAACCTTAAGCTGGTCTAAAAATCCATCTCATAGGCATTCTACAAATTCACTCTCTTGGGATCCACAAAGATCAGATATATAGTAATTAAATAATTAGTGCCAAAAAGGGAGGAAAAATATTGAGGTGGTGCATGTGGGTTCATTGCCTAATCTGAAATCTGATGGTGGAAGGGAAAATCTGTTCCTAAAACACTGAGCGCGTGTCTTCAGGCTCCTGTAACTCCTTTATTGATGGCAGCAATGAGAAGAGGGTGATGGATGCCGCCTTTTTGGGACATGTCCTTTTGAAGGTGTCCTGGATGCTGGGGAGGCAGGTGCCCATGATGGAGCTGGCTGAGTTTGCAACTTCCTGCAGCTTTCTCTGATCCTGTGGCCCCTCTGTACCAGACAGTAGTGGAAAAAAGCCAGTAACACCATGAAAGATCCCATCCACCCTGCCCGTGGACTGTTGGTCCCACTCCCACCAGAGGCATCGGGACCACCAGACTCACAAACATTCACCTCCCCCAAGCAGTCAGGCAGAATAACACTTCCACCCATTAACCCAGCACATCACCAGGCGTCACTTTATGTACATACAATCTGTATAACAGTTACTTGTTGTCATGGCTATCCCTCGAGGTCGAGGATGATGGTCTTCGTTCTGAAGGAGTGGCCCACAGAGCGAAGACGCCTGTGCGTGTATTTGTTTAATGTGTACTTGATGTTGCACTCCAAGAAGCACACGATACTTCACAAATCAACCAACTGATTCCAATGACATGGAAACCACGACGACTGGAGCTGATGGATTTGTTGCAGCCTTCATCTGCCTTCACAGCCATTGAGTTTGAAGTAACTTCGTCTGGCTGTTCGATCGCTGAGGTCTTTGTTGGATTGTTCTTTGTCAGGGACCTCACCCTCGACCTTACCGCCATGGGTGACCCTACCAGGAGCATAGCTCCAGACGGCATCGCTCTGGGGATCAAGGTGACAATCCATGGAGAAGAACAGTTACTTGTACATTGTAAACAACAGGAATTCTGCAGATGCTGGAAATTCAAGCAACACACATAAAAGTTGCTGGTGAACGCAGCAGGCCAGGCAGCATCTCTAGGAAGAGGTGTAGTCGACGTTTCAGGCTGAGACCCTTCGTCAGGACTAACTAAAGGAAGAGTGAGTAAGAGATTTGAAAGTGGGAGGGGGAGGGGAGATCCAAAATGATAGGAGAAGACAGGAGGGGGAGGGATGGAGCCAAGAGCTGGACAGGTGATAGGCAAAAGGAATACGAGAGGATCATGGGACAGGAGGTCCGGGAAGAAAGACAAGTGGGGGGTGGGAACCCAAAGGATGGGCAAGGGGTATATTCAGAGGGACAGAGGGAGGAAAAGGAGAGTGAGAGAAAGAATGTGTGTATAAAAATAAGTAACAGATGGGGTACGAGGGGGAGGTGGGGCATTAGCGGAAGTTAGAGAAGTCGATGTTCATGCCATCAAGTTGGAGGCTACCCAGACGGAATATAAGGTGTTGTTCCTCCAACCTGAGTGTGGCTTCATCTTTACAGTAGAGGAGGCCATGGATAGACATGTCAGAATGGGAATGGGATGTGGAATTAAAATGCACAGACTGGGAGACCGCTTTACTGAACACCTACGCTCTGTCCGCCAGAGAAAGCAGGATCTCCCAGTGGCCACACATTTTAATTCCACATCCCATTCCCATTCTGACATGTCTATCCACGGCCTCCTCTACTGTAAAGATGAAGCCACACTCAGGTTGGCGGAACAACACCTTATATTCCGTCTGGGTAGCCTCCAACCTGATGGCATGAACATCAACTTCTCTAACTTCCGCTAATGCCCCACCTCCCCCTCGTACCCCATCTGTTACTTATTTTTATACGCACATTCTTTCTCTCACTCTCCTTTTTCTCCCTCTGTCCCTCTGAATATACCCCTTGCCCATCCTCTGGGTCCCCCCCCCTTGTCTTTCTTCCCAGACCTCCTGTCCCATGATCCTCTCGTATCCCTTTTGCCAATCACCCGTCCAGCTCTTGGCTCCATCCCTCCCCCTCCTGTCTTCTCCTATCATTTTGGATCTCCCCCTCCCCCTCCAACTTTCAAATCCCTTACTCACTCTTCCTTCAGTTAGTCCTGACGAAGGGTCTCGGCCTGAAACGTCGACTACATCTCTTCCTAGAGATGCTGCCTGGCCTGTTGCGTTCACCAGCAACTTTTATATGTGTTACTTGTACATTGTGTTTGATTGGATTACTTCTTTAATTACAGTTATTGTTTTTTTAAATTCTGCTTGTTGTGCTTTTATATGCTGTATCAGATCCAGACTAACAATAATTTTGTTCTCCTTTATACTCATGTATTGAAGAATGACAATAAATACTCTTGAATTCTGAATGGTAAATAACCCTAAAATAATCCAGATTAATAGCGACATCTTGATTATTCATCTTCTCTGGTTTCTGAGCACTCAGCAAGAACCAGGTCATAATCAAGTTATAGAAACAATCTATCATAGCAGTATAGATAGCTGCTGAAGCATAAGGCTTTCAAGTGTCACAGGGCTGGGTTTATTTGTACAGTACACCTTATGCAGATAGCCCACTGGGATTACTTATTGGAACTAACGACAAGCAACACTCTCACTTCCCTCCCCATTAAAATGTGCAAATGTGAAACTGAGGAGAACAAACTTCACAGTTTTCAATACATACTCTCGGGCAGATCTGATTAATGTGGGTGCCATGGTAGTCTAACGGTGAGTGAGACGCTGTTGCAGCTTGGGGCATTCCAGAGTTCGCAGTCCAGTCCCAGCCCTGGCTGCATGGAGTTTGTCGGTTCTCCCTGTGAACTGCATGGGCTTCCTCCTGCAGTCCAAGGATTACAGTTTAGCAGGTTAATTGGTCATTGTAAATTGACCTGTGATTAGCAGCTGATTGCACCAGAAGGGTTTGTCTTGCACTATACCTCGAAATAAATATTACAATTACTCAGGAGGTTTCTCATTTACAACAAAATAAAACCCCTACGCATTTTCAAAGGCTAATTTCTTGACAAATTAGTTGTAAACTCGGGAGGAGAAGCCTGTTACCGAATAGAATCCTACAAATGTTGACTTATCATTTAAAAAAGTAAGGAGTTTTTTGACTTAGCTTTATTCCAAAATGGACCAGCACAGTGTTGATTAGCAAAACACCATTATAGTGCCAGCAACCCGAGTTCAACTCCTGCCGCTGTTTGCCTTTACGTTCCCCCCACCATCGAGTGGTTTTCCTCCAAGTGTTCCAGTTTCCAGTTCCCCAGCATTGAGGGCGTCTTCAAAAGGTGATGCCCCAAAAAGCAGCATCCGTCATTAAGGACGCCCAGCACCCAGGACATGCCCTCATTTCAATGATGCTCTCATTGCTAGCGTCGGGAAGGAGGTACAGTAGCCTGAAGGCATGCACTCAAAATTTCAGGAACAGCTTCTTCCCCTCCATCATCAGATTTCTGAATGGACAATGAACCCATGAACACTACCTCAGTATTTTTGCTCTCTTTTTGCACTAGCGTAATATGTCACGACACATGACGAATGAACGATTGCGATGTACTGCTGCCACAAAATAGCAAATTTCATGACAAATGCCATTGATATTAAACATAATTCTGGTTTCTCCCACTTTCCAAAGACATATGGATCAGTAGGTTAATTGGTCATCATCATAGCTTGACACACCAGACAGCCAGCCACTCTGGTGTTGTTTGGTTGATGTTAAGCGGGTCAGTGTCAGCTAAATCAGGTGAGAGTGGGCAGTTGCACAGAACGTGTTCAATGTTCTGCACCCTTTCGCCATGCTCACAGGATTGCTGGTCTTTAAACCCCACTTCACCATGTTGTCTCCCGCCCTACAAACTCCCGCTCTTGCTCTGTTCGGAGTGTACCACTTCCGTCTGTCAAGCAACATTTCTGTTGGATCTTGCACTGTATTGTTTGGTGGGGTTCTGGCTTCTGTTTGTTGCCAGAGGTCAATCCTGTATGCCTGGGGGGATGTTCCGTGCGGTAGTTCCTCCACTGTAGCAAAGCTTTTCCTTGATTTTAGGCAGTTGGAAACTGGCACATGATGATGTAGTGGGTGCCATGGATCCAAGTCCCTTTTAGCTTTCCCAATTTTTGTTGTAGTGTGTCTTTGGATCTGTGGGGGAGCAATGCCTGCAAGTCTGTAAGTGATGTTAGTGGGTGTGGGGCGCAGTGTGCCCGTGATTAGGATAAAGGTTAATTGGTTACAGTGGTGTAATTGGGCGCTGCGGGCTCGTTGGGCTGGAGTGCCTTTTACTGAGTTATATCTCCAATAAATTGTCAAATTGAATCCTGAAAATACATAGCCAGTTTGAGGTATTATTTAATGAAATAGGGATCTCTAAAATGGGGTGGTATGGCAGTGCAGAGGTCAGTGAAATGCTATTGGCCTTCCAACAGTTACCGATAAGGGTTTAATTCCCACTGTGGCCTGTAAGGACTTCGTGCATTCTACGCGTGATCACTGGGCTTCCTTCGGGTGCTCTGGTTCCCTCTCACGTTCTAAAGATGGGTTATGGTTATTGAGTTGTGGGCATACCATGCTGGTGCCAGAAACATGGCGACACCTGCGGACTGCCCCCAGTACAATCCTCGCTGATTTGATTTGACGGAAACGCTGCACTTCACTGTTTGTTACAATATTTCAATGTACATGCTAATCTCAATACTTAATGCCTATCCTGGGGGTTAGAGGACTGAGGAAGTGCGTTTGGAATATGGCTTTTTTTGCTGCTGTTGTCTTATTGCTTGGCATTGTTGTGTTCTATATATGTACCATGGGTTACTAAGAAGAAACCATATTCTGGAAGAATTAAAATTAGGACTTTTATTTACAACAGCAACAGCAACCATGTTTTCACCATAAAAGTTTATCGATCATTCTGTCATTTCTGCGCATGCTCTGAACTCTGTCCAATCATGTTCTTACACGAACCACGTGATATCACCACATCATCCTTAAAAAGAGAAACAATTAGCAACAATTAAAAACAGTTAATCAAAAACAAATGCATAATTTAACATGTCTCTATCAGTCTCTGTGGGGGTTTATGAACACGAGTAGACCTTCTAAGTGGTTCACACAGTTCTTGTGTTTCGTTATTATTTTCATGTGTTGTCTGGTCTGCATCAGTTAACTGAAACTCTGAAGTTGGCTCTTTCTTGAGGTCTTTGCAATTTCTTCTTAACACTGCTCCTTCTTCTGTTTGGACCATGTATGATCTGGGTTGTACTTCTTGAAGTACTGTAGCTTTCTTAATTCCTTCACTTCCATTTGTAATGAAATACGAATCTTCTTTTCTTCATCTAATTCATTCATTAACTGTGTAATCTCTTTTTTATGCTGAGACTTCATCATTCAATAAAACTTCTCAATTCCTTCACTTGTACTTTCACTTCTTTAACTGGCTCACTATCCAGGACTAATACTCTTTTCATCAAATTCAGTCTCTCACAGGCAGACAAACCAAGTATTGTCTGTACATTTTTTTGGCACGACCACAAATGAAAGCATGTGCACACTATTTTTGTGTGATAGTTTTGCCACACATGTTCCTTTAACTGGAATGTCTGCACCTGAATACCCAGTCACTTTTATATTTGTCTGATTTAACTTTGGTCTTGGCTTTAATGCATTAAACACAGATTCTGCAAAAACATTTACTTGTGCTCCAGTATCCAGTTTAAACAGAACATTGATTTGATTCACTTGCAATGGAATAGTCTAGTTATTCTTACTTTGTTTGTTTTCACAAAGCACATCTATATAAAACTCCTCGCATTCATTTTCAAGCACTGCATTTACTTGTTTTATTTCCTTTCTACTTAGATTAGATTATTAGATTATGAGGACACGCAGTCCTCTTTTATTGCCATTTAGTAATGCAGGCATTAAAAATGATACAATATTCCTCCAGTGTGATATCACAGAAACACAGGACAAACGAAGACTGAAAAACTATCAAAATCCACATAATTATAACATATAGTTACAACAGTGCAACAATACCATAACTTGATGAAGAACAGGCCATGGCACAGTAAAAAAGTTCAAAGTCTCTCGAAAGTCCCACATCTCACGCAGACGGGAGAAGGAAGAAAACTCTCCCTGCCATGCCCAACCACAGTCTGACTCTGAGTCGTCCAAAAACTTTGATCTCCGATCATCCATCTGACACCGAGAACCGAGCACCATCTCTGCCGAACGCTTTGACCTCAGCCTCGGTTGCCAGCAGCAGGCAAAGCTGGGAATTTTGCAACCTTCCCTCCGGAGATTCTCGATCACACAGTAGCAGCGGCAGCGAACCGGGCATTTTAGAAATTTCTCCAGATGTTCCTCTGCCTTCTCACGTCTGTCTCCATTAAATCAGAATTGTCCACGGCCCCTGTTTAACAAATATGATATCATTTTGCCGGAGAGCTGCGCGCACTGCGTTGTGCCGTCATCTTCTCCTCCTGCCCTCTGCAACAGCATGAAAAATGATTACTCTTACCGCAGGGGTTGCACATTTTCCAATTCGCTGGACACTCATTTTAGATGATTTTGCCACCCACAGCGATCACAAAGGGTTTTTCTTTCAGATGACATCTTTCTCTGTCAGTTTCATTGTTGCTGCATTATTTTTTCTAATATGTTCATGTTTTACAGTGTCTACGCAGCCATTCTCAATAAAAAGCTCTTTAGCCTACGACATCAGGGTCTCAGAAGCTTTGCAGAGTGCCACAGCTCTTTCGAAATCCAAAACTTGTTCTAACAGTCCTTCTCTCAGACCATTATCCAGAATGCTGCAAACAATTCTGTCTTTAATGAGAGAGTCTGTAAGCTCTACAAACTCGCATCTTTTACTGTGGTTTCTCAACTCCGTAACAAATTGATCAATTGTTTGACCAGATCTCTGCTGACATTTGAAAAATTTATTGTGCTCATACATCACATTACACTTCAGTATACAAAATGCTTCAAATTTGTCAATTATTGCTTTTAGATTCAAATTATTTCCATTTTCAAAAGTAAAATGGTTATATACCTCATTTGCGTCATCCCCTATTATGTGGAGTAGGATTGCTGCTTTCATTTTTTCCATTTTATTTTCTGCTCCGATTGTCGATAAATAAATTTCAGATCTTTTCCAGTTTAAATCTTTTCCAGTTTTCAGCTACGTTTCCAGTGAGCTGAAGCGTTGCTGGGGGTTGCAAAACTTCCATTTTTAAAGCTGTTAGCAAACAACGAAAAAGTTTGCGCTTTTTTCCCCAATTATCTTCGCATCTCCTGTGTTAGTGAAACAAATTATTCTTCCAGACCTACTTCTGACACCATGTTGTGTTCTTTATACGTACCGTGGGTTACTAGGAACAAACCATATTTTGGAAGAATTAAAACTGGAACTTGTATTTCCAACAGCAAGAGCAACCACGTTTTTAACATGCAAGTTTCTCAATCATTCTGTCATTTCTGTACATGCTCTGAACTCTGTCCAATCATGTTCTTACACGTGACACGTGATATCACCACAGGCATCTTCTGTTCATTGTGTTCTGCTGAGCATGGTGTGCATGGTACGTTGGCATCAGAAGGTGTGGCAAAACTTGTGGGCTGCCCCCAGCACATCCCTAGGCAGCGTTGGTTGTTAATGCAAACAACAGACTTGTGTATATTCTTAATGTAATTTACTGCATTTTATCTACTGTTGCCACAAAATAACAAATTTCACGGCATGTGTCAGTAATAATAAGCTTGATTCTGATTGTGAAGTGCATGCATTAGGAGGATAGGGAGGGCTGTGGTCCAGGTGAGGGTTGACGGGACTAGTCAGAATAACAATTCAGTATGGAGTAGGTGGGCTGAAGGGCCTCCTTCTGTGCTGTAGTGCTTGTACAACGCTGTGAGATCACTGTTATTATTATAACCATGAGGAATATTTAAGGCTTCCACCTGGCTGATCCCCAGTTAGATAAATATCCCTGAACAGAGTTAGATTACTTTTGACAGGATTTTGTTCTATGTATTTGGATAAGTCTAGCTATAATATTATCTTGGACTTGAGCTGTACTGGCGCTTTGGGAATCATCCTTCACAATTCCATCCTCTTCTGGGCTGAATAATTCCAGTTTATTTCCAGAGCCCCTTTTTGCGTGTAGGTTGATTGGTGCATTGATGCAGTGACCCCGTTCTTACTTCTGTGTTCAGCTTATTTTATATACCGTGTAGTACTCCCACTGACAATGGACTTCCCATTGGGATTTTACCTATTAATAGGCGGGAAATTGTGCAGTGCTACAGGGAAAGTGCCTTCAGTCTGACTATTTCTGTCCCTGTGCAAACATCATTAAGCCGATATGAATTTACAGCATTGTCTTTATCAAGTTGGCCCCACTACACATCCCTGCAGGTGAAGGTTACAGAAAATGTTGTCAAAACAAGTAAGCCAGAGGAAAATGCTCATCTTCTAGATTGATAAATGCCCAGTTTCAAGATAAGCTTCTCAGAGTGCCTGGTATAAATATAAATTGCCCCTGAACCATTTAATGTTCCCTGGGAAAGTTTAATAAGATCATCATGCCTGCCAAGATAGAACAACCTCCGTATAAGCAACACATACAAAATCCCAGAGGAACTCAGCAAGACAGGCAGCATCTGTGGAAGACAGTAGATAGTGCTACACTGGGACTTCAAGCACCTCCACCGACTACCCCACGCCTTCACACCCTTCACCACCGCTACTTCATTAGTTCCTGTCAGCGCCACCTTATGTCATGCACCTATTTTTTATTGTGTTTTTTATTATCATTGTGTTCTTTATCTGATTATGTTTTATTTGTGGTACATCATATCTGGAGTAACGCTTACTTCATTCTCCTTTACACTTGTGAACTGGAAATGACATTAAACTGTCTTGAATTATACAACACCTCAATATGACCATGGATGAATTCTGTGGATATCAAGGTTTCTTCTTACAATACTTGCAGTCCTCTATAAATATCTATTTAATACTCCACAAGATAAATTAGAAAGGCAAATCAGAAGGGATTTAAAGATCAAAAGGGATTTTTAAAAAAGCCCATATGCCCTGGACCAATGCCATTAAGCAAGGGGTCCATGGAATGCCCCTACATTTCAACAAAAGCTGATGTCTCTTTCTGGTCCAACCTCGCAACTCCATTCCATTTATACTGTGCCTGTGCTCTGGTTTTACCATGAAGGTGAAATGTAATTTCCTCCAAGTGATCTTTTCTTCTAATAATTAAACATCTGGTAGACCCATGAGTATTGACAGGGTAGAGGAGGAGGGAAGGACAGGAGGTGACAGAGTCTAGCTGCTCCAATCACCATTGCATAGTAAGGACAGATGTCTGTGCATATTTTATATGATATACTAGGATGGTGGGGTGGAGATATGTCTCCACCAAAGGAGGTGTAAGGTGCTCCTGCTGTCTGCTAGCCTGCAGGTCACCCTTAGGCAAGGTGCAGCACCTGCATAGCCCCATGGTCAAGGTCACGTGAAGTCATGGGAGCAGGTAGTGGACAATGCTTCCTCTAATTTGTAATGATCAGTGTGCGCAAAAATCTTGTGTTGTGCAATTTTTTTGCCCAGTGACAACATGTGCACATGGAATTTTATATACAGAGGCATTCATTTTAACAGTTGGCAAAGAACTTTGATCTCCTCTGGGTTTGATCGTTTTCATTCTCGTTCATCCACACTCTCACAAAACATACGTAGCAGGTCTGTAGCAGGCAGTGAAGGATTTTCTCGCAGGAGCTTTTGCACACCGTCCATATGTGATTTGCTTGCTAAATGATGCTTTAAAAAGTCAAGTTTCCAAATATCGCTTCATTTGTACCCATTTGCCAATTCTCCAGCAACATTTGTATTGTGACCATAGACACAGGTAACACCAGTTTCTGTATTGTACATAAATATTTCTCATAGCTGCACGTTCCTGACCTCATGGGCTTTCAGTGTAGCAGATTCTACTGTTTCATTAAGCCATTTGGTTTTAAATAAGCTAGCAATTCAATAATATCTTCAATAAGAACAGTACAAATACGCCACTTCCAAAATCTGCAGACAAATCATCGAAACTCCATGTTGTCAACAACCAGTCCGCATCAGAAACCAAGAAAGAAAATATGATTGTGTACATTCGTGAAATTTACTTAACATGCCAACGAGGTAAAGGGTGATGACCTTTTCTGCACAGTTTAAATTTCTTTGTGCATTAGTTGCAAAATATGAGAGGGAACATTGGTGTTGGATGGTCATATGAGCAGCTGGTGCATATCAGAAATCCCTGGTTATGTAACCACTGACACCAGGCAGACAATTTCTTCTCCCCGTAACCTTTGATCCATGTCCAATCAAGAACCTATCAACCTCCTGCCTTAAATATATCCAACGACCTGGCGTCCACAGCTGCATGTGGCAACACATTCCACAAATACACCACCCTTTGGCTGAAGAAATTGCTCCACATCTCTGTTTTGAAAGGGTGCCCCTCCATCCTGAGGCTGTGCCCTCTTGTCCTAGACTCTCCCGCCCTGGGAAACATCCTTTTCACATCTACTCTGTCTAGGCCTTTCAACATTTGAGAGGTTTCAGTGAGATCATCCCCTCATCCTTCTGAATTTCAGTGAGTACAGACCCAGAGCCAGCAAATGTTCCTCGTATGATAATCCTCTCATTCCTGGAATCATCCTTGTGAACTTCCTCAGGACCATCCCAATGCTAGCACATCTTTTCTAAGATGAGGGGCCCAAACTGTTCACAATACTCAAGATGAGGCCTTACTATTGCCTCATAAAGCTTCAGCATCACATCTTTGCTCTTGTATTTAAATTTAAATTTAAAGGCATCCGTTGGTCTTGCGAGACCATGGATCTGCACCTGGAAAGTCTTCACTCTCTAGGGCGCAGGCCTGGGCAAGGTTGTATGGAAGACCAGCAGTTGCCCATGCTGCAAGTCTCCCCTCTCCATGACGCCAATGTTGTCCAAGGGAAGGGTATTAGGACCCATACAGTTTGGCACCAGTGTCGTCGCAGAACAATGTGTGATTAAGTGCCTTGCTCAAGGACACAACACGTTGCCTCGGCTGGGGCTCGAACTCACGACCTTCAGGTCGCTAGTCCAATGCCTTAACCAGCTGGCCACGTGCCCACTCTCTTGTATTTAAGACCTCTTGAAATGAAGCTATGCAACAGCAAGGTGGCATGGTAACGTAATGGTTAGTGTAATTGTTTTATAGTGCAGTAATTATTGATCAGGGTTCAATTCTGCTGCTATCTGTAAGGAGTTTATATGTTCTCTCCATGTCCTCTTGGGTTTCCTCTAGGCCCAGAGATATATTGGCCAGTAAGTTAATTGGTCATTCTAAAATGTCCTATGATTAGGCTAATGTGAAATAGCTGGGTTGCTGGAAGGGCCCATTTCACGTTGTATCTCTAAATCAGTAAATAAATGGGTGCTGCCTTCTGAGCCATTGCCTGTTGAGGACGTCCTTGACAGTGGGGAGACTAAAGC
The DNA here is from genome assembly GCF_963921235.1 of Mobula hypostoma. Taxonomy (NCBI): domain Eukaryota; kingdom Metazoa; phylum Chordata; class Chondrichthyes; order Myliobatiformes; family Myliobatidae; genus Mobula; species Mobula hypostoma. The sequence continues at coordinate 148,982,539 of NC_086098.1, forward strand.
CTTTAATGTAGCTGGCTGAGCTTACAACCCTGTCAATAGTAATTTTCTGATGCAGCAACGTGGTAACTAGAGGAACACAACAGCAAGGTGGTATGAATCATCAATTAGCCCTTTGCTCTGGGGTTACCATCTTGGTGCCCACAGACCCCTCACTAGTGGTAGGGCTTCATAGCATAAAAAAGGTTGGGAACTGCTGCCTTAGCTAAGATGTTTGGTTCTGTTCGGAAGGCCTTAGAGAAAACGCCAATGTGAATGATAAAATACAAGGTGCTGTCATCATGAGGGAAGATAGAGCAGCTGTGGTTACTTGATTATTTTGCTTGGACAAGAGAAGGTCAAGGTGAGATTTAATCCAGAGTGTCTCTGATGGGTTAAATGATGAGAAATTCTTATTGTTGTTGGTGGTTATTAACCAAACAACACATGGCTTAAGAAACTGGGGAAAAAACACAAAAGGTTTGTTGACCAGTTTGCCACATAAATCGTTAAGGTCAGGAATATCCTGCCTTGAACTTCACTTGCCATTATACATGGTCTTGCTTGACCTTACCATGCTTCTGATTTACCAATCAGAAAGGACTGAAGAACACCCTCCTTAAATTTGACTGGCCATAGAAATTCAACCTTGTTGAGAGCATAATGCATATCTACATATTTTTTTTTCTTATTTTTACTGAAAATGCTCTACAACTATCAAGTTCCTGAACCGGTGTGGGTAACTTCATTCACCTCAACTCTGAGTTGATTCCACAGCCCATGAATTCACTTTAAAGAACTTTACAACTCATATTTTCACATTCGTCTGTCTATCTATCTATTTATGTCTATTTATGGATTTATCTGTCTGTTATTTAATTACTATTCACATGTTGGTTGTTTGTCACCTATTGTGTGTAGTTTTTCATTGATTCTATTGTATTTTTTTGTTCTACTGTGAATGCCTGTAAGAAAGTGAATCTCAATGTAGTATATGGTGATACACCTGCACTTTTATAATAACTCTGTTGTTGAATGGACAATATAAAGTAGATTTGTTCCTGTATCAACTTAATTGCATTGATCGGAGGAGCTAGGTATCACAAATTCCAAATAATAAATACCCATCACCCCACAGTTGTGATTTCTAATGGTGCTGAGGGGACTCCAGGTGAAATATTTCATCTCTCTATGAGTGATGAAAAGTAGCCATTACATATGGGCCTCATGCCTCCTAGTGGCCACCTAAGGTTGATGCTTGCAGAGACATACAAAGAATAGAAGCTGGCACAGGCAAACTTCTGAAGTACTGACCCCTGTAACTATGCATGTTTTTGGATGCTGTTCAGATGTAACAGTTACACTCAAGCCTCAAACATGATTAATTGCTACCTTATCAAGTAATGTTAAGAGATGATCACTGGGATCTCCCTCCCCCAACTATTTATACCAAAGGCCTGAAGTGTTGTTGAGGATCCCTACCACCCACCCCACAATCTCTTTGTCCCTCTACCATCAGGAAGGAGGTACAGGAGCATCAAGACTAGGACTGCCAGACTGGGTAACAACTTCTTCCTTCAGGCTGCGAGACTAATGAATACCCTGCCACCACTGAGGTCTTGTCACTAGGACAGCGAGCTGTTTACTGCTTACCTGTGCTATGTACTTCACATGAATTTTGAATTAAATTTTATTAACCTATAGTATAATATTTTGGTTAATATGCTGTGTGTGATAGGTTTTGTGGGTGCACTGTCGTCCAGAAGAAGATTGTTTTGTTTGGTTGTATACATGTACAATCAGATGACAGACAACAATGAACTTGCACTAATATTAGTTCTTTTTTCCTCCCTTAAACTCATAACTGGGTGGCATGGTAGCGCAGTGGTAGCCACCCTCCAATCCACAGGCACTGATCCTGAATCTATAGAACATTGGAAAGTGATTACCAATGCATCCACGATTTCTAAAGCCACCTCCTTAAGTACCCTGGGATGCAGAGCACCAGGTCCTGGAAGCATGGCGACACCTGCAGGCTGTACCCAGCATAATCCTCGGACTGTGTTGGTTATTGATGCAAACAATGCATTTCACTGAATGTCTTAATACACGTGTAATAAATGAGGGTCAGCTTTTAACCAAAGCAAATTCAATTGTCTTTTGTGAGCAGGCTAGAGGCTGTTGGGATGGTGGTGTGATTGGGCTGTGGAGAAGAGAGGTCTGATGTGAAATTGATGCAGAAAGTTCAGAAAGTGAATGTTAAGTTAACACTGAGAATTAAGAAAAGAAGACATCAAAAATCAAATGTTATTATACTGTCCCCACAGCCATTGAAGAAATAATAGTTACCCAATAAAAACTGAAACACTGTTGGTATTGGGATTGGTTTATTATTGTCGCATGTACTAAGATGCAGTGTAAAGCTTTTCTGGCATGTTGTTCACACAGATCAGATCATTACACAGTGTATTAAGCTAGAAGAAGTCAAAGCAATAACTACTTTGCTTCAATCGCTGTGAAATCCTTCACCTATGCTGCAAAATTGCAAAAGACCTTGTCATCTCGTGAAGAAAATACTGAAATTGCTGGTTCTTTGGAAGTGTGTAATCTAATTGATGCATAGAATGACAAATCAAGAGATGCAAGCTGCTATTCACAGATGAAGCTCGTAACTATAATTAGTGACCTGATTTGGTCCCAGCACATAGATGTGGGTGTTAAACAGTCATTTACTTAGTAGGTGTTATACTCGTTATGTAGACCTGCAAGTCATCTGGGTCTCATAAAAATCAACATAACTGCCAATGCTTTGAACAAACATTTTAAATCTTTCAAAGGCATAATAAACTAACATATAGATTAGGTAGAGCTCTTCAAATCTTCTCTACCATGTTATAAGAACATGGTTAATGTGACTGTAACCTCTCCTCTGCATTTCCATCTTCCCATGGTAACCTTTCACCTTCACGTTAATCAAGGATCTATTATATTCAAAGATGCTGCTATCAACATCACCTTTTGTTCCCACGTTTTATTTTAGAACATTATGCTGAATATACATGGTAATCATGTTTTACCTTTTCCTGGTTTCCCCCTTTTTTTGGGTTTTAAGTTAAATATGCACCTCACAGGCACTGCTTTCAATCATAGAACATAGCACATTACAGCACAGCACAGGCTTTTTGGCCTATGATGTTGTGCTGACCTTTTAACCCATTGCAAGATCAATCTACATAGTCCTCAATTTTTTCCAGCATCCATGTGCTAATCAAAGAATCTCTTAGGTACATCAGTGTGGTATGGAAACTGCAGGGTATTGGGCTGGAAGACTTGACAGAACCTCCAAGAGGATAACCAGGGTCTTTCCCCACCCCCCTCCACCCCCCGATTGGTGACATTTACTGGGGATTGTATACGAGGGTCTGAAGCATTGTTGATGTTTTCTACCACCCACCTCACAATCTGTTTGACCCACTACCAACAGGAAGGAGGTACAGGAGCACCAGGACTAGGACAGTCAGACTGGGTAACAGCTTCTTCCCTCAGGCTGTGAGACTGATGAATACCCTGCCACCACCGAGGTCTCGTCACTGGGACAACGAACTGTTCACTGTTTACCGTTCACCTGTGCTACAGGCTACATGAACTTTGAATCATATTTTATTAGCTTATTTGTGGTAATATTTTATTTCACGTGCTGTCTGTGATACATTTTTTTGCGGGTACATCGTGGTCCAGAGGAACGTTGTTTCATTTAGTTCTGTATATGTACAGTCACATGACAAAAACTTGAACTTAAAGTGTCACTAGCAGGGGTTCCCAACCTTTAATATGCCATAGGTGCCTACCATTAACTGAGAGCTCCGTGGACCCTAAGTTGGGAACCCCAGATACTAATGTATCTGTCTCAACTACTACACCTGCCAGCATGTTATATTCACCCACCACTCTCGTGGAAAACCTATCTCTGACATATCCCCAGTACTTTCACATTATAAGTATGTCCTCTGGTTTTAGCCAGTGCCACCCTGGTAGTAAGGTGCTAGCTGTCCACTGTATCTACGACCCTTAATATTTTATTCGCAAATTGTCTATAAGGGTCTCATGGTGACGTTCCACATAGGAAGGTTCAATGGTGCAATGGTTCAATTTAATCGTTGAGAAGATGGCGGCGCGATGCAGCAAGCAGCGGCCACTCCGGAATGAATATCTGTTATCTGTCAAGTAGGATGCCATGCACAATCCTGATTTGATGGAGACAGACATGAGAAGCATAGAGGAAAATCTGGTGAAACTTCTGAAATGCATGTTTCGCTGTTGCTGCTACTGTGCGATCCAGAATCTCCAGAGGGGAAGGCCCCAAATCCTCGGCTTTGCCTGTTGCTTGGCGGCCGGGGCCGGGGTCGCAGAGCTCGGCAGAGATGGCGCTCGGTGCTTGGTGTTGGAGGGCTCGTCGCAGGCTCGAAGTTTTTGGATGGACTCAGAGTCGGACTGTGGTCGGGTGCTTCCAGGGTGCTGCATCGGCAAGTTTGCGGCACTAGAGTTTCATGGCAAGGAGAGTTTTTTCTTCCTTCTACTGCTGCGTGAGATGATGGGGCTATCAGGACTTTGAGACTTTTTTTTTACCGCGCCCATGGTCTGCTCTTATCAAATTACGGTATTGCTTTGCACTGTTGTAATTATATGTTATAATTATGTGCTTTTTGTCAGGTTTAGTCTTGGTCTGTCTTGGGTTTCTGTGATATCATAATGGAGGAACATTGTATCATTTCTTAATCCATGCATTACTAAATGACAATAAACGAGGACTGAGTGTCCTCATAATCTAATCTAATATAATATTAGAGAATGTATCCAGTATACAACCTGAAGTCCTTACTCTTTGCTGACATCCACAATACAGGAAAGAACCCCAAGGAATAAATGACAGGAAAACCTTTGATCCCTCAAACCCCTCCCCACTCCCACACGCAAGCTCCAGCAAAAGCATCACCCCCGCTACCATGCAAGAAAGAGCAAAGCCCACAGAGACCATGATCTAGAGGCCATCAAAAATTACTGCCCATCCCACCACTTTGACATCTCAGACCACATCTCTCTCCCACTAGCAAAACAGAGAGAGAGATATCACTCCTGCAACAACGGCTCGCTGTTTCGATGTTACAGTTTGCCAGGTCGATCGTTCAAGCTTCCCGACCTGAGGACCAACAGGCTCTCAACATCCAGAGATAGAGAGAGAGAGAGGGAGGGAGAGAGAGAGATCACTTCAAGTGCAGGGGCCTTCTATTGCCAGCAGCATACAATACCTGCTGACTTGACATTTCAATCTCCCACCACACAAGTTAGCAACATCGGTGAGGAATCGGGTCGTCCCCCGGGTCGCACCCCGAAGCTGCGTCTGGAGGTATCGAAGCACCAGGCTGCTGGGTGAGTCCGGGGGTGAGAACCCACCACCCGTGCAGAACCGTGGTTTGAGCTGCACATGGGAAGGTTCTTTAACTCTGTAACTCTTACATTGGAGCCCATCATCCTGTGCATCGCATTGTGCCACAGTTGGGCACCAATGACACACATGATGGCCTCAGAATTATTTTAATGTATTTTTTTGTGAGCTTAGATTAACATTAGAGCTGTTCATTGATTCAGTCATTCAATTGAATTGAAACCATGCTGACCGGTTTGCCACAGGAAACAGTTGAGGCCAGTTCATTGGCTATATTTAAGAGGGAGTTAGATATGGCCCTTGTGGCTACGGGGGTCAGGGGGTATGGAGGGAAGGCTGGGGCGGGGTTCTGAGTTGGATGATCAGCCATGATCATAATAAATGGCGGTGCAGGCTCAAAGGGCCGAATGGCCTACTCCTGCACCTACTTTCTATGTTTCTATGTTTCTATAACTACGCAGCCAGGAGGAGATTACGTGAATGGAAGCAATTAGGATTTAGCGATGTTCCTCTCACAGCTGGAGAGGGGGAGCGGACAAGAGAAGTTCAAAGTTCAAAGTACATTTATTATCAAAGAATGTATACCACATACAACCTTATAATTCACCTTCGACAAGACAAAGAAACACAGAAGAACCCAGTAAAACCCCCACACAACAAAGACCATCAAACACCAAATGCAAGAAAAAATAAAATAGAGCAAGCAATATAAAGGAAACAAATAACACACAGAACGTGAACCGTAGAGTCCCCAAAAGTGAGTCCACAATCGCAGAGCCAGTTCAGTGCTGACTGCGTGCTGATGGCTGCAGGCCACAGGTGCAGAGTCAGTTCAACACTGAGCTGAGCAAAGCCTCTCAGAGCAGTGATAATGAACAGAAGTCAGAATTATGTCCTTGCCATCCATGTTGCAGCCAGTGCATAGTTAATTCTTGAGTGTTGACAGTGCACATTCCATTTCAATGCAGAATGAACTGAAAAAAATTACCTCGCAGAATTACAATGCAAACACTGTGGGTGAAGAGCAGCGAGGATGTAGACGGGTGACCCCACAGGTGGACGAGACACCCTGAGCTGGCAGGCTCCCTTAATCGGAGGTCCGTGCATTCTGGAGGCCCGAGACTGGAGGCGGAAGGGCAGATTAGTGAGATCTGACGCAGATTGGGGGACCACTTTGTCGAACACTGCTGCTCCATCCATAAAAGGCAGGATTTCCCAGTGGTCAATCATTTTAATTTCTATCCCTATTCCCATTCCTACATGTCAGTCCATGACCTCCTCTTCTGCCATGATGAGGCCGCCCTCAGGTTGGAAGGGCACCATCTCATATTTCTTCACGTTAGCCTCCAACCTGGTGGTAGGAATGTTGATTTCTCCAACTTCTGGTTATTTTTCTCCCTTCCACTTCCCTCTTCCTCAATTCCACGTCTGGTTCCCCCACCCCCCTTACTTCTTACCTCTTCTCTTCACCTGCCTATCACCTCCCCCAGATCCCCTCCTCCTTCCCTTTCTGTCATGATCAAATTTCCTCACTTATCAGATTCCTTCTTTTCCAGCCCTTTGCCTTGTCCACTTATCACCTCCCAATTTCTTACCTCACACCCCTCCTCCACCCACCTGGTTTCACCTAACATCTTCTAGCTTGTCCTCCTTCCCCTCCCCCACATTCTTATTTTGGCTTCTTCCCCCTTCATTTCCAGTCCTGATGAAGGGACTTGGCCCCAAAACTTCATCTGTCTGTTCATTTCCATGGAGGCTACCTGACCTGTTAAGTTCCTCCAGCATTTGGTGTGCAAGTACAGAGTTTAAAGCACCATCATCGGTGAGTCTTGGGATCTTTAGTAGAGATCGAAGCCCAAAGGTCAAAGGCTGAAATCAGCAAAGACCAGAGACTGGGAGTCCACAAGTCTACTGGAGAAGATGGAGACCCAATGTCTGAGAGTCATGCAAGTCCACTTGAAGTCCAGAGCTGGCCCATCCTGGAGATGGAAGCCTGTCTGTGTGTGTGAGTAGGTGGGAGGGAGAAAATGGGCTTGTTCTGCTGAGCATTGTGGTCATGCTGTGTTGGAGGTGGAATGTGCGGTGATACTTGCCGGCTGCTCCCAGCACAGCCTTTTTGTTAGTACAAATAACAGATGCATGGTATAAATAAATTAATGTGAATCTAAATCTGAATTTGAATACCCATTTCCTGTCAGGAGATCAAGGCATTGCATTAACATCAGCCAGAAATCATTTGTTACCTCTTTGGGTATGGAAAGAGAGCTAAGGCCATTTTTGGGAGAAAATATAAGATCTGGCTCATATAAATGCAAAAATATGAGGCAACACTCATCCTGATGAAGGGACTCAGCCTGAAACATTGACTGTTTATTCCTCTCCTGACTTGTTGAGTTCCTCCAGTATCTTGGCTGTGTTGCTCTGGATCGCTTGTATCTGCAAGATCCCACAATCCATGATAGAATCAGGTTTATTATCATTGACATACAAAATGCCATGAAATTTGTAATTTTGTGGCAGCAGTACATGAACAACATCTATCTGTAAGTTACAATAAGAATGAGTGAATAAATAAATAAACAGACAAATAAATAATAAAGAAATAGAGCAAAAGAGACATCAAGTGAGGTCTTGGGTTCATTGTCTGTTCAGAAATCTGATGGCAGAGGGGAAGAAGCTGATCCTAACACATTGAGTTTGTGTCTTCAGGCTCTTGAACCTCCTCTTTGATGGTAGTAACAAGAAGAGGGCATGTCTTCGGTGATGAGGTTCTTTCATAATGGACCTTTTTGAGGCACTGCCTTTTGAAGATGTGCTGAAAGGTAGGGAGCTAGTGCCCATGATGGAGCTGGCTGAATTTATAACCTCGTGAAGGTTAACTTTCTGATATTTTGTGTTGTTGGGAAATGTCACCTGCTGGAAGAATGTTTCAGAAATATTTATGGGCATAGTGATTAAAAGATGGTACCAAATTGGGTTGGTAAGTTTGCTGATGACACAAAGGTTGGGGGTGTTGTGGATCGTGTGGAAGGCTGTCAGAGGTTACAGCGGGACATTGATAGGATACAAAACTGGGCTGAGAAGTGGCAAGTGGAGTTCAACCCAGGTAAGTGTGAGTTTGTTCATTTTGGTAGGTCAAATATGATGACAGAATATAGTATTAATGGTAAGATCCTTGGCAGTATGGAGGATCAGAGGGATCTTGGGGTCCGAGTCCATAGGACACTCAAAGTTGCTGCGCAGATTGACTCTGTGGTTAAGAAAGCATACGGTACATTGGCCTTCATCAATCATGGGATTAAGCTTAGGAGCCAAGAGGTAATGTTGCAGCTATAGAGGACCCTGGTCAGACCCCACTTGGAGTACTGTGCTCAGTTCTGGTTGCCTCACTATAAGAAGGACGTGGAAACCATAGAAAGGGCGCAGAGGAGATTTACAAGGATGTTGCCCGGATTGGGGAGCTTGTCTTATGAAAATAGGCTGAGTGAACTCGGCCTTTTTCCCTTGGAGCGACAGAGGATGAGAGGTGACTTGATAGAGGTGTACAAGATGATGAGAGGCATTGATTGTGTGGATAGTCAGAGGCTTTTTCCCAGGGGTGAAATGGCTAGCATGGGAGGGAACAGTTTTAAGCTGCTTGGAAGTAGGTACAGAGATGTCAGGTGGGAATTTTTTGCACAGAGTGGTGAGTGCATGGAATGGACTGCCGGTGACAGTGGTAGAGGTAGATTAGTTAGGGTCTTTTAAGAGACTTCTGGACAGGTGCATGGAGCTCCGAAAAACCCTAGGGTAACCCTAGGTAATTTCTAAGGTAAGGACATGTTCGGCACAGCTTTGTGGGCTGAAAGGCCTGTATTGTGCTGTAGGTTTTCTATGTTCCTATGAATAAAGTTATAAAGAAAATGTTTTCATTCCTACCATATCTGCAACATGTGATACTGGTAGCAATGAATTAGACCCATGTTCTGCCAGTTTTCTGTAGGATTCAGTTGTCCGTAATTAGAAGGCAATACCAGGGATATTCCTTCATCATATGGTGTTCTTACAGTCTGACAGATTATACAGTCTATAGCTAAACCCGGGTTCATTTCCACTGCTGTGTGTGAGGAGATTGCTTGCTCTTGTTGATTTCCTCTGGGTGTTCTGGTTTCCTCCCACATCTGAAAGATGTAGTGATTAGTAAAGTAATTGATCTCACGGGTGCAATTGGGTGACGCAGATTCACTGGGACAGAAGGACCCATGATTACGCTCTATCTCTAAATAAATGAAAAGCAAAACATGCAAACAGATTGCATATTTTCATTCACTTTGCTTTTTTTTTGGATCTGCTTTGGTGAGACATAAATTCATTTTCAGCCCGGTGTTACCTTTATCAGCTTGCATTGATTTCTGGTACTGAGAAATTCCTTGTAATATTTCTATGGCTGGAGTTACTGCAAGCTTTTACATCTAGGCTGTTTATTGTTGAAGAAGTATTAGACTGAACTCTCATTTCATACATATAGGTAGAATCCAGTGAAGTGTCACTTTGTGTTGGACAATATTGACAAATGCTATTTTATTTTATCTATTTATTTACAGTGTGGGACAGGCCCTTCTGACCCTTTGAGCTGTGCTGCCTGGCAACCCACCTATTTGACACTCGCCTAATCACAGGAGTACTTACAATGACTGACTAACCGATTAATCGGTACGCCTTTGGACTGCGGGAAATAATAACAGAGAACCTGGAGGAAACCCACGTATTCCACAGGGAGAAGGTACAAACTCTTTACAGATGGTGCCAGAATTGAACTCCTAACACTGGAACTGCCCGAGCTGTAACAGTGCTCTGCTAAGCGTTATGTGTCTGTGGCCTGATTTCCATCGCTTTGATCCCTTGGTTTCGGAGAGCAAAGAATCGCTACCAGTGAAGCCCGAACCCTCCGAGAAAGACTGAAGACTTTGCTAGATGACCTGGAACAGCAGTCAGTTGAATACTTAAGGAGTTGATGTCACCAAAACAGGGGGTCTGTGTGGGAGGGCACAAAGGGGTTTGTTTTCCTGTCATTTTATTTAATTATTGACATTCAGTGCTGAACAGGCCGTTCTGACCCTTCGAGCCTCACTGCCCGGCAACCTACCTATTTAACCCTAGCCTAATCATGGGACAAATTACAATCACCAATGAACGTATTAACCAGTACACCTTTGGACTGTGTGGAAGGAAACTGGAGCACCCGGAGGAAACCCACGGATTTACAGGGAGAACGTACAAGCTCCTTACCGACAGCGGCGGGAATTGTACCTGGGTCGCTGGTGCTGTCGGGCATCATGCTAACCACTACGCCACCCTGCTGTTGCTTGCTGTGTTCCGTTTTGTTGTATTCTGTGCTGCTCTGCCAAACACCATGGGCATGTTGTGTTGGCAACATTCGCGGGCTTCCCCCGGCATATGCTCAGGTTGCGTTGGTTGTTTGCACAAACGGTGCATTTCAATGCATGCTTTGATGTATGTGAGATAAATAAATCTGAAGCTGTTTTTTTTTATTATTTGTGAACGAGTGCACACATATATTAGATTACAAATACAACAGTTCATATACACTACATATTGTAGAATGCAACTGTAGAAAACGAGCAGCCCGCACCGTGTGAGCTGCGACACTTCTTTAATTTACATTGAGAAAACCAAGCTTCCATTCTGCCAAAAACTCTGATTAACCACTGTGCATTCACCAAATCTCAGAGGCATCTCACCAGGCCGTAGGCTGTCTTACCCCTTCATGTTCTGAATGTTTAGGATAACAGTACCATCTTAAACCACATGAATATTACAATTTCATTCTAATTTCCTTATTTCAGGTATGGGAGTATTTACTCTGTATTTTTTTCCTTCACAGTTTTCCTTAATTTCCATCTCTGTTTGCCCTTTGTTCCTTCGGCTGATGCCTTCAGATGGGGAGGAGATGCAGACTAGACTGTGACTGTCACCATGAACATTGCCAAGCCAATTACATGATTAGCTAAACAACACCAACCCAATTCAAAATTGTTTAATGTCCTTTCCTGTACATGAGGTTAAAGGAGAATGTATTGATTGTTACTCACTTGCATGGTTAGCTAAATAAAGGTTAGCTTGGCGCCAGAATGGGAGAAGGATCATCCCTTCTCTGTTCTCTGAGCTTGTAGGGTGAACTCAAAGCCCTTTTACTTAATGCGTGAAGGATCAGATTGCTCGAATACATACATCTACAGTCTTTGGGTTCTCCTGCTGTCCTGCATGGGCAAGCGTTTAATGTCCCTTTGCTGTGAAAGCTTTGTGTTTTGAAAATATAACAAACACAAACATGAAAATGTTCAAGAATTAAATGGTGGCTAGAAAAAAGATACCTATAAATCTGATGTAGTGGGCACCACTAGGCAATACAGAGCTCAGAAGAGGAGTTATCATTCCTGGTTAATGACATAAATCCGTTTTCACTTCACAACTTTTCAAAATTTGTATAGTAAGAATATATAAATAACGAAGTGGTAATGGACCCTGGTGATGTTCATAACTTATTTAAAGAAATAACGATGTTCAAAGGAAAACCATACTTTAGGTAGGAGTCATAAGTTGTGAGGAAAGCAGTGGCTTGTCAGATTTGCTTCCTACAAGGCCTTCCAGTCCGCTAATGTCATTAATAATCCCCGTTCTCCAAGGCCCAAGTCAGAGTTGGTCATTCGGACTCTCTAGTCTTTGAAATAAATCAATGTGAAGCAAAATAAAATAACACAAGTATAGTTGAGTAGCCAAAGGGGATTAAAAAATAGGCATATATTTTATCTGTTATAGTTTACTCTGGACACAGCATGCAACAAAACCATATTTCAGCAAAGCATTAGTAAAATGGTTTGTTATTTTGAGAATGTTAATGAAACATAATCCTTTCCATTGTATTTCTATCTGTAATTAATAAAGTGTTTCACGATTAAAGGCAGAGTGTTTGCGATAATGACTGCTCTGGCACCAACTGTGATCTTCTTCCTAGAAACAATGGTAGGAATTTTGTGCAAACTTTAGGTACCTGTGAGCCCCAATGAAATGATGGATGTAATATAGGAGCCATCATTTTCCTCTGATGCAGTTGAATATTTTCCTTTTAATTTTCTGGAACGCCATTACCTGTCATTTAACACGTGAGATAAATACTTTTTTTCCTGAATTTTAGTGTGTTTTAATCTTTTCGGAGTATTAAATAACAGTTCTCTAAAATCAGATATATCATTATGGAATGATAACAAGTTTTATCTGTGATCCAACCTCAGTAATGTTATTTTCACATATAGAACACTATAAGATGCACAGATGCTTAATTTCATTCTGCTAAAAAATCAGATGTCATAATAAGTGATGAAATTAGGTTCAAATTGAAAATGCTCAGAGGTCATATTGCCAGCTACATGACACGATGACTTTTTTATAATCAATGTTTGACTGTAAGGTGAAACTATCATAAATAATTAGAAGGTTTATCAGCCTTTGTTTTACTGTCTTATTATGACACACCAGTAGGAATATGATGGGTTCAAACCTCCGCAGTTATTTCAGCTTTTGCTTTTATTTCACCCTTTGAGAACCAGGCCAGAGCTTGAATGGTCTTCGATCTTTCCGACTGCAAAATTGAAAAACTGAATCGTTTTGCCACCCTTGTTTCAGGAGCTACCCGGGCCTCCACGCTCCTAAGAAATTGGAGGTCGGATTAAGTAACACGAGGTGAATATTGAGCTGATTTCATGGTGTAGGTTGTTAACTGAAAGAGGATACTGCACTTTAGGATCCAGTGATTAAGTTGTACTGTGTATCACTATAAATACTATACAAACAGCATGACTGTGCACAAAATATTTCAAATACTGTAAAAATAGTGACTCCCGCATTGAGCTTTTTGTTTCCCCCTTTTAGTCTTCCTACAAGAGAAGCGGACGCCCTGTTGGAAAAAGTGGACTTCAGCAGCAGGAAAGTTCTGGCGACCCTGTAGTTCATTCACCGAGTTCATTCTGTCTTCTCGACTTTGCTGTCTTTCTGCGATGGGTCCAAGCTCTTCCGCAGCGACGCCTTCTCTGTGTTGCCATTGCCCTGGCTGTTCTCCGGTGAGCCTCCGTTTTTAGTAACTGTGTGCTTATCCAGATAATTTAGCATTTCACTGAGGACGGTTTGGAAGCTGCTCAGAGCAGCACAGATAGCAGGAGTGCCAAATCCATGTGTGATCAGGCTGCATCAGAATTTAAAATACCAAGAGTCAATTCTTATATTTGAGCTTAAAGCTACAGTGCAAACTCACTATTACAATTAAACTATTTTTGGAATCTCATTATGACAAACCACTTTTCATTAAAGCTGCAGCCATACTCAGCAAGGATCTCAAATAAATAAGGGAGGGAGGGAACGTCAATTCAGACCATGAGAGGCCTGCATCGGGCATTTTCATGCCTTACAAGGTGCAGATTGGAAGTCTGTGTGGGACGCCACTCCTCACACAGACACCAGAGCAATGTGTGGTTAAGTGCCTTGCTCAAGGACACAAACACGCTGCCACAGCTGAGGCTCGAACTAGCAACCTTGAGGTAACTAGACGAATGCCTTAACCACTTGGCTATGTGCCCAACAAATAAATAAAGATGGGTTATTTGGCAGACATAATTTAACAATGATAATGTTAGAATGGTGCAAATAACCACAAACACTCTTCAATATATTAGTGTGAAAAGATGGTGTTAGAATGAATCATTGGTTCTTTCACTACTTGTCACGTTTGAAAGGAAAATCTTACAAAAGGTATTAGACTCAGCCCAGAACATCACAGGTAAATCCCTCCCAACCTTTGGGCACATCGACATGAAAACACTCTCATTGGAAAGCAGCATCCATCATCAAAGATCCTCACCACACAGGGTATGCTCTCTCTTCTTGCTGCTGCCATCAGGTAAGAGGTACAAGAGGCTCAAAATCTGCTCCGACACCATATTCAAGTTTGCTGATCACACCATTGTCGTGGGCTGAATCAAAGGTGGTGATGAATCAGCATACAGGAGGGGGATTGAAAATTTGGCTGAGTGGTGCCATAACAACGACCCCTCACTCAATGTCAGGAACCAAGGAACTTTTTGTAGACTTCAGGAGAGGTCCACGACCTAGCCCTTATTGAAGAATCAAGGTGGAGAGGGTTAGCAGCTTTAAATTCCTGGGTGTTACTAATTCAGAGGACCCAGCACTTAAGTGTAATTGCTAAGAAAGCACGGCAGCACCTCTACTTCCTTAGGAGTCTGCGGAGATTTGGCATGACATCTAAGAGTTTGACATATTTCTATAGATGTGTAGTGGAGAGTGTATTGACTGGCTGTATCACGACCTGGTATGGAAGCACCAATACCTTTGAACAGAAAATCCAATAAAAGGTAGTGGATTCGGCCCAGTACAACATGGGTAAAACCCTCCCAACCTTTAAGCACATCTACATGAAACACTGTTGTTAGAAAGCAGCATCCATCATCAGATCTCCTCACCACCCAGGCTATGCCCCTTTTCTCACTGCTGCCATCAGGTAAAACGTACAGGAGCCTCAGGACTCACAGTATCAAGGTTCAAAAACAGCTACTACTCTTCAACTACCAGGCTTTTGAATAAGAAGTGATAACTACACTCACTTGCTCATCCATCGAGATGTTCCCACTACCAATGATCTCATTTTAAGGAATCTTTATCTCATTATCTCATGTCCTCATTATTTATCACTGTTCACTTATATTTGCATTTGCACAGTTTATTCTCTTCTGCACTCTGGCTGATCTTTCATTGATCCTGTTATAGTTACTATTCTACAGAGTTGCTGAGTTCTGTAGGAGAATGAATCACAGGGTTGTATGTGGTGACAGGTATGTACTTTGATAATAAAATTTACTTTGACTTTGACAACTGGGTGTCATCAGAATGACAATCCAATATTTATTTAGCATTTATTGTATTCAGAGATACAATGTGGAAGAGGCCATTCCAGCCCACTGCAATGCACCACTCAGCACCACATGTATTTAACACCAGCCTAATCACAAGGACCAATTAACCTACTAACCAGTACATCTTCAGAGTGTGGGAGCAAACTGGAGCACTCAAAGGAAACCCATACATTGCACGGGGAGGGCGTACAAACGTCTTACGGACGGCACATAGAAACATAGAAAATAGGTGCAGGAGTAGGCCATTCGGCCCTTCGAGCCTGCACCGCCATTCAGTATGATCATGGCTGATCATCCAACTCAGACCCCTGTACCTGCCTTCCTTCCATACTTCCTGATCCCTTCAGCCACAAGGGTGATATCTAACTCCCTCTTAAATATCGCCAATGAACTGGCCTCAACTGTTTCCTGTGGCAGAGAATTCCACAGATTCACCACTCTCTGTGTGAAGAAGCTTTTCCTAATCTCGTTCCTAAAAGGCTTCCCCTTTATCCTCAAACTGTGACCCCTCGTTCTGGACTTCCCCAACATCGGGAACAATCTTCCTACATCTAGCCTGTCCAATCTCTTTAGAATTTTATATGTTTCAATAAGATCCCCCCTCAATCTTCTAAATTCCAGAGAGTATAAGCCTAGCCGATCCAATCTTTCATCATATGAAAGTCCTGCCATCCCAGGAATCAATCTGGTGAACCTTCTTTGTACTCCTTCTATGGCAAGAATGTCTTTCCTCAGATTAGGGGACCAAAACTGCACACAATACTCCAGGTGTGGTCTCACCAAGGCCTTGTACAACTGCAGTAGTACCTCCCTGCTCCTGTAGTTGATTCCTCTTGCTATGAATGCCAGCATACCATTCACCTTTTTCACCACCTGCTGTACCTGCATGCCCACTTTCAATGACTGGTGTACAATGACACCCAGGTCTCATTGCACCTCCCCTTTTCTTGATCGGCCACCATTCAGATAATAATCTGTTTTCCTGTTCTTGCCACCAAAGTGGATAACCTCACATTTATCCACATTAAATTGCATCTGCCATGAATTTGCCCACTCACCTAACCTATCCAAGTCACCCTGCAACCTCTTAGCGTCCTCCTCACAGCTAACAATGCCGCCCAGCTTTGTGTCATCCGCAAACTTGGAGATGCTGCATTTAATTCTCTCGCCTAAGTCATTAATATATATTGTAAACAACTGGGGTCCCAGCACTGAGCCTTGCGGTACCCCACTCATCACTGCCTGCCATTCTGAAAAGGTCCCGTTTATTCCCACTCTTTGCTTCCTGTCTGCCAACCAATTCTCTATCCACATCAATACCGTATCCCCAATACTGTGTGCTTTAAGTTTGCACACTAATCTCCTGTGTGGGACCTTGTCAAAAGCCTTTTGAAAATCCAAATATACCACATCCACTGGTTCTCCCCTATCCACACTACTAGTTACATCCTCAAAAAATTCTGTGAGGTTCATCAGACATGATTTTCCTTTCACAAATCCATGCTGACTTCGTCTGATGATTTCACCGCTTTCCAAATGTGCTGTTATCACATCTTTGATAACTGACTCTAGCATTTTCCCCACCACTGATGTCTGGCTTACCGGTCTATAATTCCCCAGTTTCTCTCTCCCTCCTTTTTTAAAAAGTGGGGTTACATTAGCCACCCTCCAATCCTCAGGAACTAATTCAGAATCTAAAGAGTTTTGAAAAATTATCACTAATACATCCACTATTTCTTGTGCTACTTCCTTAAGCACTCTGGGATGCAGACCATCTGGCCTGGGGGATTTATCTGCCTTCAATCCCTTCAATTTACCTAACACCACTTCCTTACTAACATGTATTTCCCTCAGTTCCTCCATCTCAGTAGACCCTCAGTCCCCTACTAATATCCGGAAGATTATTTATGTCCTCCTTAGTGAAGACAGAACCAAAGTAGGTATTCAATTGGTCTGCCATATCCTTGTTCCCCATGATCAATTCACCTGCTTCTGACTGTAAGGGACCTACGTTTGTCTTAACCAATCTTTTTCTTTTCACATATCTATAAAAGCTTTTACAGTCAGTTTTTATGTTCCCTGCCGGCTTTCTCTCATAATCTTTTTTCCCTTTCCTAATTAAGCCCTTTGTCCTCCTCTGCTGGACTCTGAATTTCTCCCAGTCCTCAGGTGTGCTGCTTTTTCTGGCTAATTTGTATGTTTCTTCTTTGGAATTGATACTATCCCTAATTTCCCTTGTCAGCCACGGGTGCACTACCTTCCCCGGTTTATTCTTTTGCCAAACTGGGATGAACAATTGTTGCAGTTCATCCATGCGATCTTTAAATACTTGCCATTGCATATCCACCACCAACCCTTTAAGTATCATTTGCCAGTCTATCTTAGCTAATTCACGTCTCATACCTTCAAAGTTACCCTTCTTTAAGTTCAGAACCTTTGTTACTGAATTAACTATGTCACTCTCCATCTTAATGAAGAATTCCCCATATTATGGTCACTCTTACCCAAAGGGCCTCGCACGACAAGATTGCTAACTAATCCTTCCTCATTGCTCAATACCCAGTCCAGGTTTGAACTCTGAAGTTCCAGGCACCAGGTTTGAATTCTGAAGTCCAAGCAGTCTGAGTTTTAATAACGACGTGCTAACCACTACCTACTGTGGCACCCAATAGCCATATCGTGTTGTACCTACCAAGATTCATGAGATTCTGCAGATGTTGGAAATTTTGAGCAACACACACCAAATTCTACAGGAACTTATCAGGTCAGGCAGCAGTTACGGTAGGAAAGGAATAATGAAAAGTTTGGGCAGAGACCCTTCACCTTCGGCCCAAGACGCCAACTGTTCATTTCTTTCTATAGATGATGCCTAACCTGCTGAGTTCCTCCATCACTTTGTGTATGTTGCTTCAGTGTCGTATCTAGCAAAGAGAGACAATTACTAATGTGTGGTAGGGTTCCTGGAAAGTGAAATATTTTGTTTACTGGAACTTTTTCTTGTTTATAGTCATAACATTCTTACCAAGCTCTTTGCTGAGTATTTCAGAGGGTTTACTTGAGGCTGCTGGAGGCCTCATGGATACAGGAAAATTGGAATTTTGTTTGGTGGATGGGACAAGGTGGAGACTGACTAATTCTGGGATTTTAGATGAAAGATTTCTTCCTGCCAGGGTTTACTTGTCTTGGTACAGATCTCTCAATTCTGGCACAAGTCCCCAGCTATTACCTACAATGTGTTTGCATTTTTATCTTTTATTTATTTCGCAATGCTTCACAGTAACAGGCCCTTCCAGCTTAACAAGCCGTCATTGCCCAATTACACCATGTGACCTATCAATCTACAAACCCCTACATGGTTGGTATGCTGGAGGATACCCGAAGCACCCAGAGGAAACCCACATGCTCACGGGGAGAACCAGTGGACCACTCTTAGTCTGGCCTCTATCCTTTGACCTACTTGACATGGGTGACCCTTCCAAGAGTGTCATGCCTAAGTCTGACTTCTAGCTTGATTATTCTTCTGAAATAGTTTCATAATTGTTTGAGATCTTTAATCCAGTTGAGTGGACAGCTATCAGTCAAAACTGTAATGAACTTTGCAGCCACACATAGATGGTTCAGATGAGCAAACCAACTGAGTCATTCTACACTTCTACTGGAGATTTGCTTAATTAGCAAATGGCTGTTTATTCAAAAATATGACAATAGAAGCAATTACCTAAAATGTGTTAAATGCCTCTGTATGTCGAGGTCTAAAATTGGAGTTGGTCTCGAAGATCCCAGAGGTGATCTGTCCTGGCTTAACAGGTCTTGAAATTCCTTACAGATTTGCCTACAAAATAAGAAATAGCATTGTGTGTGAAAGCATCATGATGAATTATTATTTTCCCTTGGAGATTTACAACTGCTTTGGTTTATACAATCTATGACCTGATGTAGAAAAGATTAGGAAAACTCAGCTGACTGAATTGGCACAATGAAGTGGTTTATAAAGCAACTTCTTTTTATTACTCGCTCACATGTTGATCATAAGACACAGAAGCAGAATCAGGCCATTCGGCCTATTGAGTCTGCTCTACCTTTCCACCTTGGCAACTTGAATATTTATTGTCCATCTCTAGTTATCCCAGCACAGACAATAGAGAGATCTCCACCTTAATGCACCCCCAGTCATAAAAGGGCCTTGAAGAGTGAGAATGGCTGATTGACTTTCAATTCACGGCAGTCCAGGAGTCTCATAGTTACTAATACTATGACAATCAGCTTTAAATAATTTCTGATTTATTAGACCATCTCAATTTGAATTTGAGATTTTAAAGATTAAAGATTAGCTTTATTTTTTGCACGTACATCGATATATACAGTGAAATGGATGATTAAAAAATAGAGGACTATTTGGGAGGGAGGGTTAGATTGATCTTAGAGTAGGTTAAAAGGTCAGGACAACATCCTGGGCCAAAGGACCTATATTTTGTTGTAATGTTCTATGTTCTATGATAGATGTTAGATGAAATGTGTTGTTTGTGACAAGGATGTGCAGGGCGGCCAGCAAGTGATGCCATATTCCCAGCGCCAACATAGCATGCCCACAAATTAACTTGCATGCCTTTGAAATGTAGGAGGAAAGTGCAGCCTGAAGGAGGAAATGTATACAGTCACGGGGAGAATGCACAGACACGTTACGGACAGCAGCGGGAATTGAACCCTGGTCTTATAGGTCTCAGCGTAAAGTGTTACACTAACCATTACTTTACTGTGCTGCCTCAGTGGTCATGGAGAGATTCAAATTCATGATTCTGGATAAAGTTAAAGTCTGTCCCGAGCCTTGTGGCACATCAGGCTGGTGCTTATGCCGGTTTCTGTGGCGCGAAGCGACTGAGAGTACGAGACTCCCCCCCCCCGGATAGGACGCCAGTCTATCGCGAGGTTAACCCTCAGCATTTTGCCAGTACCCATTTTCAGCTGGGTGGACTGGAGCAGTGTGTGGTTAGGTGCCTTGCTCAAAGACACAGCACACTGCCTTGGCTGAGACTCGAACCCACAACCTTCAGATCGTGAGCCCAACGCCCTAGCCACTTGGCCATGCGCCATGGATAGAAACATAGAAACATAAAAAACAATTTACTTAGAAATTACCTAAGGTTACCCATAGACCTTTATTTTTCTAAGCTCCATGTACCTATCCAGAAGTCTCTTAAAAGACCCTATCGTATCTGCCTCCACCACCGTTGCCGGCAGCCCATTCCACGCACTCACCACTCTCTGAGTAAAAAACTTACCCCTGACATCACGTCTGTATCTACCTCCAAGCACATTAAAACTGGCCCTCTCGTGGCAGCCATTTCAGCCCTGGGAAAAAGCCTCTGACTATCCACACGATCAATGCCTCTCATCATCTTATACACCTCTATCAGGACACCTCTCATCCTCCGCCGCTCCAAGGAGAATAGGCTGAGTTTACTCAACCTATTCTCATAAGACATTCTCGCCAATCCAGGCAACATCTTTGTAAATCTCCTCTGCACATTTTCTATAGTTTCCACATCCTTCCTGTAGTGAGCTGACCAGAACTGAGCATAGTACTCCAAGTGGGGCCTGACCAGGGTTCTATATAGCTATAAGATTACCTTTGGCTCTTAAACTCAATCCCACAGTTGATGAAGGCCAATGCACTGTATGCCTTCTTAACCACAGAGTCAACCTGTGCAGCAGCTTTGAGTGTCCTATGGACTTGGACTCCAAGATCCCTCTGATCCTCCACACTGCCAAGAGTCTTACCACTAATACTATATTCTGCCATCATATTTGACCTACCAAAATGAACCACCTCACACTTATTTGGGTTGAATTCCATCTGCCACTTCTCAGCCCCATTTTGCATCCTATCGATGTCTCACTGTAACATCTGACAGCCCATCCACATTATCCACAACACTCCCAGCCTTTGTGTCATCAGCAGATTTACTAACCCATCCCTCCACTTCCTCATCCAGGCTATTTATAAAAATCATGAAGAGAAGGGGTCCCAGAACAGATCCCTCAGGCACTCCATGCAGAATATAACCTGTCTACAACCGCTCTTTGCTTTCTGTGAGCAAGTCAATTCTGGATCCACAAAGCAAGGTCCCCTTGGATCCCATGCCTCCTTACTTTCTCAATAAGCCTTGCATGGGGTAACTTATCAAATGCCTTGCTGAAATCCATATACACTACATCTACTGCTTTCTCTTCATCAATGTGTTTAGTTACATCCTTAAAAAATTCAATCAGGCTCGTAAGGCACGACCTGCCTTTGACAAAGTCATACTGACCATTCCTAATCATATTATGCCTCTCCAAATGTTCATAAATCCTGCCTCTCAGGATCTTTTCCATCAACTTACCAACCACTGAAGTAAGACTCACTGGTCTATAATTTCCTGGGCTATCTCTGCTCCAGTTCTTGAATAAGGGAACAGCATCTGCAAACCTCCAGTCCTCCAGAACCTCTCCTGTCCCCATTGATGATGCAAAGATCATTGCCAGAGGCTCAGCAATCTCCTTCCTCACCTCCCACAGTAGCCTGGGGTACATCTCATCCAGTCCCTGAGACTTATCCAACTTGATGCTTTCTAAAAGCTCCAGCACGTTCTCTTTCTTAATGTCTATATGCTCAAGCTTTTCAATCCACCGTAAGTCATCCCTACAATCACTAAGATCCTTTTCTGTAGTGAATACTGAAGCAAAGTATTCATTAAGTATCTCTGCTATCCCTTCCAGTTCCATACACAATTTTCTACTGTCACAAATGATTGATCCCATTCCCTCGCGTCTCATCTTCTTGCTCTTTACATACTTGTAGAATGCCTTGGGGTTTTCCTTAATCCTGCTTGCCAAGGACTTTTCATGGCCCCTTCTGGCTCTCCTAATTTCATTCTTAAGCTCCTTCCTTCTAGCCTTATAATCTTCTAGATCTCTATCATTACCTAGTTTTCTGAACCTTTCATAAGCTTTTCTTTTTGGACGAATGGATGGAAAAAACATTTGCTCGTTCAGTCACTTAATTGTTCCATCGGGTATTCAAAGATGCTTCGGAAAGAATGTTACTGAGGGCTGAAGCTTCTCTGGTTTGTATTCATGTTACCTCATTAACCCCTCTCTCCCACTGTGTAAAAATCACTGAAATGTTTTGATGAAGGATCCCAGTTGAAAAGTCATCTGTTTAGTCCTCTCCATAGATGCTGCCTGAAATGCTGAGTTCCTCCAGCATTTTGTGCGTACTGCTCTAGATTTCCAGCATCTGCAGATCCTCGTGTTTTGATCTACTTTTTGCTTTTACACCCTTCTAAATATTTTATGCTTCTGCTTCAGCTATCAGGACCACTTCCATTTATTGCACATTCGACCATCTTTGGCATTAGAGAAGTATTATTCTTAAATTTCTTCTCCAGAGGGCAATGAACTCTCAGAATGCTCACTCAGAGATGGCTGTGGAAGCTCAGTTGTTTAATATGTTCATGGCAGATTGAGAAGTTCTCTTTTGGGATAGTAAGGCATTTAAAGAACATCCAGACAGTATAGAAATGTCTTTTTTCCACTGAGAATGAGTGAGGCTACAACTACAGGTCATAGGTTAAAAGTGAAAGGTGAAATATTTAAGGGGGAACATCTTCACTCAAATGGTGGTGAGAGTGTGGAATTTCTGAATGTGGGTAAGGTTTCAACATTTAAGAGAAATTTGGATAGGTACATGGATGGGAGAGGTATGGAGGTCTATGATCTGTGAGCAGGTAGATGGGACTAAGCAGAATAATAGTTTGGCATGGACTAGATGGGCCCAAGGACGTGTTTCTGTGCTGTAGTTCTCTATGACTTAATGGCTCTATGAACGTGATGCAAAGGTGAAAGATCCACAATAATCTTATTGAATTATGGAGAGGCCAAATTATTTATTCCAGCTTCCATTTCTTGTCTTCTTATGAAAATCACCCAATGGATCATGTATTTCAGTTATAAAAAAAGCTTATTTTAATATAACTACATCGATTGGATAAGAATTTTCAAGCCTAGTTACTAAGTTTGCTGATGACTCCAAAATAGGTTGCATAGCGGGCAGTGAAGAAGATTTAAAAAAATTGCTGCGTGATCTCGTTGTGGGCCGAGAAATTGCAAATGGATTATATTTCGGATAAGTGTGAGGCTTTCCATTTTTGGCAGTCAAGTAGGACGTTCAGAGTGAATGGAAGTACCCTGAGGAGTGTTATACAACAGAGGGCTCTTGGAGTTGAAACTCTTGGTCTTGGAGTTGGTTTACTGAAAGTGCAGTCATAGGTAGACTGGGTGGTGAAGAAGGCATTTCGCATGCTGGGCTTCATCTGTCAGGGCATTGACTAAAACAGTTGGCAGGTGTTGGTGTGTGAGGCAACACTTGGAATATTGCATTCAGTTTTGGTCGCCTTGCTATAGGTAAGATCTTATTAAACTGGAAAGAGTGCGGAAAAGATTTATAGAGAAGAACAACGTAGAAACAGGCCCTTCGGTCCAACTAGTCCATGCTGAAAAACCATTTAAACTGCCTACTCCGAACAATCTGCACCGGGACCATAGCCCTCTGTATCTCTACTATCCATGTACCTATCTAAACTTCTCTTAATCTTTTAAATCAAGCTCACATGAACCACATGTGCTGGCAGCTCATTCCACACTCACACAATCTTCTGAATGACGACGTTTTCCCTCATGTTCCCCTTAAACTTTTCACCTTTCATCATTAACCCGTGACCTCTGGGTGTAGTCCCACCCAACAGCAGTGAAAAAAGCTTGCTTGCATTTTCCCTATCTATACCCCTCATAATTTGTTTACCTCTATCAAATGTCCTCTCAATCTTTTATGTTCTAAAGAAAACAGTCTTAACCTATTCACTCTTTGCTTATAACTCAGGTCCTCCACACCCAGCAGCATTCTTGTAAAACTTCTCTGCACGCTTTCAACCTTGTTTACATCTTTCCTGTAGGAAGGTTACCAAAATTGCATACAATACTCCAAAATAAGCCTCACCAATGTCTTATTCAACTTCAAAATAGCATCCCATCTTCCGTACTCAATACATAGATTTATGAAGGCCAATGTGCCAAAAGCTTTCTTTATGACCCTATCTACCTATAACGCCAATTTCAATGAATTATGGACCTGTATTCCCAGATCCGTTTGTTCTACAACATTCCTCAGTACCTTACTGTTCACTGTGTAAAGTCTACTCTGGTTGATCCTACTGAAGTGCAAAACCTTGAACTTGTCTGCATTAAATTCCATCTACTATTTTCAGCCCATTTTTTCCAGCTGATGCAGGACTCTCTGCAAGCCATGACAGCCTTCCTCATTGTCCACCACACCCCAATCTTGGAGTAATCTTCAGATTTGTTGTCCTGTTAACCACATTATCATCCAGATCATTGATATAGATGACAAACAATGGAGGACCCAGCACTAGTCCCTGTGGCATACCACTAGGCAGGGGCCTCCAGTCGGAAAGGTAACCCTCTACTACCACTCTGTGGCTTTTCCCACAAAGCCAAAGTCTAATCCAATTTTCTACCTCAAACTGAATGCCAAACGACTAAACCTTCTTGACCAGCCTCTCAGGTGAGACTTTGTAAAACGCCTTACTAAAGTCCATGCAGACAACATCCACTCACTTGCCTTCATCCAATTCCCTGGTAACTTCCTCAGAAAACCTCCATTGGATTGGTTAGACATGACCTACCATGTACGAAGCCATGCTGACTATCCTTACTCAGTCTATTGTCTATCCAAACACATATATCTGG
Source organism: Mobula hypostoma (assembly GCF_963921235.1). Taxonomy (NCBI): domain Eukaryota; kingdom Metazoa; phylum Chordata; class Chondrichthyes; order Myliobatiformes; family Myliobatidae; genus Mobula; species Mobula hypostoma. The sequence goes on from NC_086098.1 coordinate 149,007,745, forward strand.
TCCTTTAGAATACCTTCAAATAACTTTCCCATAACTGCTGTTGCCAGGAGCTGAGGGACTGAGTTATAGTGAGAGTGTATAAGAATTAGAGGTGATTTTATAGAGGTGTATAAAATCATGAGGGTCATAAATAAGATGAACACACTCAGTCTTTCTCAGGGTTGCGGAATGAAGAACCAGAGGGCATGGGTTTATGGTGAGCAGGGAATGATTTAATAGGAACTTGAGGGGCAACCTTTCTTACACAAAATCTGTGTGAAATGAGCTGTCAGAGAAAGTGGTTGAAGCAGGTGCAATAACACCTTTAAAAAGACAGCTGGACAGGTACATGGATCGGAAAGGTTTAGGTTATGGGCCAAATGCAGTCAAATGGGACTAGACTGATGGACATCTTAGTTGGCATGGACCATTTGGGCTGAAGGGCCAGGTTCAGTGCTGTCAAACTATAAGACCATAAGACTTGGGGACAGAATTCGGCCATTCATCATCATAGCTCATTTATTATCCCTCTCAATCCCATTCTCCTGCCTTCTCTCCATAACCTTTAATACCCTGTCTAATTAAGAACGTACCAACCTCCACTTTAAATATATTCAATAACTTGGTCTCCACACACATCTTCGGCAATGCATTCTACAGGTTCACCTCCCTCTCGTTTGGGGTTCCCAACCAGGGCACCAAGGAACCCTTGGTTAATGGCATGGAACAATGTCATAAAAAAAATTGGAAACCTCTGCTCAAGCCAAACAAATTCCTCCTCATCTACATTCCAAATGGATATCCCTCTAGTCAGATGTTATGCCCTCTAGACCTGGACTCCCTCACTATTGGACATACCCTCTCCATATCCACTCCATCTGTGCCTTTTAATATTCAATAGGATTCAATGAGATCCCCATCATTCTTCTAAACTCCAGTGAATACAAGCCCAGAGCCATCAAGCACACCTCATATATTAAACTTCCCATTCCTGAAATCATTTTCGTGACCTTCCCCTGGAACCTCTCTAGTGTCAGCAAATCTTGTCTCAGATATGGGACCCAAAACTGCTCATTATACTCCAAGTGCATTCTGACCAGTGCCTTATAAAGCATCAGGATGATATTCTTGTTCTTATATTCAAGGTCTCTCGAAATGAATTCTAGCATTGTATTTGCCTTCCTTACTACTGACTCAACCTGCAAGTTAACCTTTAAGAAATTCTGCACAAGGACTCCCAAGTTCCTTTGCACCTCAGATTTTGGAATTTCCTTCCCATTTAGAAAATAGTCTATGCTTTTATTCCTTCTACCAAAGTGACCATACACTTCCTTACATCATATTCCATTTGCCACTTCTTTGCTCACCAACCCCTGTGGCACACCACCAGTCACTGCCATCCAACCAGAGTAGGCCCCTCTTTATTCCCATTCTTTGTCTCTTGCCAGTCAGCCAATCTTCTATCCATTCTATTATTTTTCTTATAATACCATGTTGTCTTATCTTGTTAAGCAGCTTCATGTGTGGTACCTTGTTAAATGTCTTCTGAAGATCCAAGTAAACAACATCAACTGACTCCCCTTTGTATATCCTGCCTGTTATTTCTTCAAAGAATTCCAACAGATTTTTCAGAGAAATACTGACCTTTGTCAACTTTATCAACTATCGCAAAACCTCATCCTTAATAACAGTCACGACCATCTTCTCAACCACTAAAGTCAGGCTAACTGGCCTACAATTTCCTTTCTTCTGCCTCCCTCCTTCCTTAAAGAGTGGAGAGACATTTGCAATTTTCCAGTTCTCCGGAACCATTCTGGAATCTAGTAATTCTTGAAAGATCATTACTAGTTTCTTCACAATCTCTTCAGCTACAACTTTCAGAACCCTGGGATGAAGTGCATGTGGTTCAGGTGGCTTATCTACCTTCAGACCTTTCAGCTTCACAAGCCTCTTCTCCTTAGTAATAGCAAATACACTCACATCTGCCCACTGACACTCTTGAATTTCTGCCATACTGCTAGTATCTTTCACAGTGAAGACACAAGATAGTTATTATGTTCATCCATCATTTCTTTGTTCCCCATTACTTTCTCTCTTGCTCCATTTTCCAGCAGTCTGATATCCATTCTCACCTCTCTATTACGCTTTATAAATCTGAAAAACTTCTGGTATCCTTAATATTATTGGTTAGCTTTCCTTCATACTTAATCTTTTCTCTCCTTCTTAGTTACCTTCTTTTGGTTTTTAAAAGCTTCCCAATCCTCCAACTTCCCATGATATTTTGCTATATTATATGCCCTCCCTCTTCCTGTCTTTGACTTCAATTGTCAGCCACAGTTGCCTTATCCTCCCTTGAGATTACTTCCTCATCTCTGGGATGTATCTGTCCTGTGTTTTTTGAATTCTCCCCGAAACCTTGGCCATTGCTGTTCTGCCCTCTTTCTTGCTGGTGTCTCTTTCCAAACAACATTGGCCAGTTCCTCTCTCATGCCTCTGCAATTCCTTTTATTCCACTGGAATACCTATGCACTTGGCTTTATCTTATCCCTCTCAAAATGCAAAGAGAATTCTATCATATTATGATCACTGCCTGCTAAGTGTTCCTTTAACTTCAGCTCTCTAATTAAAATCAGGTTCATTACACAACACCCAATCCAGAATTGCTGATCCCTTAAAGGGCTCAACCACAAGCTGCTCTAAAATTCCATTTTTAAGGCATTCTACAAATTCTCTCTCATTGGATCCTGCACCAATTTGTTTTTCCCAATCTACCTACATATTGAAATCCCCCATCAATACCATAACATTGCCTTTTGTATCTCCTATTGTAATTTGAATCTCACCTCTTGGCTACTGTTTGGAGGCCTGTATATACGGTAGCTTCCATCAGAGTCATTTTTCCTTTGCAGTTTCTAAACTCTACCCACAAGGTTTCTACATCTTCCGCTCCTACGTTACTTCTTTCTAAGGATTTGATTTCATTTTTTACCTACAGAACAACCACACCCCCTCTGCCTCCTTGCCTGTCCTTTTGATACAATATGGATCCATAAATATTAAGCTCCCAACTATAATCTTCTTTCAACTACGCCTCTGCGATGCCCAGAACATCATACCTGTCAATCTCTAACTATGCTACAAGATTGTCCACCATATTCCGTAATACTGTGTGCATTGAAATAGCATCTTCAGTTCTGTATTTATCACTTTTTAAAATTTTGCCCCCATGTAACACTTCAACTCATCCCACCAACTGCAATTTTGCCCGATCATCTGACCTTCCTCTCAGTCTCAATACACAATGCATTGACTTGTATACCAAATGCCCCATCCTCAGCCCTATCACTCTGGTTCCCATCCCCCTGCCAAATTAGTTCAAACCTTCCCAAAGAACTCTAACAAACCTGTCCTATAGGATATTGGCTCCCTCAGATTCAGGCGTTACCCGTCCCTTTTGTGCAGGTTGTACATATCCCCAGAAGAGATCCCAGTAATACAGAAATCTGAAACCTTGCCCATTGCACCAATTCCTCATCCACACATTTATCCTATTCTTGCTCTCTCTGGTGCATGGCACAGTCACTCTAATCCTCTGTGACTCTATCATTCTTTTACGCACTGATTCATTTGGCTTCAACCTTTTTCTGAGATGTTTCACCTCATTTCGAGGTGACTATTCATGACTCCACTTTTTCAGTGTTTCCCGTATTGAATACAGGCCATTCCATTTGCTGTCTTATGGTATGTTAGCTCAGCTGCCAAATACAATACTCAGAGCAACAATACTCAAAAACATACATGAAGACTTACCATTAGTATATTATCACCGAAACAGACAATATCTCAGTCTAGAAACTGAAGAGCAATACTTTAGACTCAAGCCACCCAAAGTCTGCATATAATAAAGTGTAAATTTATTTATATGGTTAATTGTTTAAATTGTAGGCAAGGTTCTGAAATGAACTACAACTGTAAATGTACCTTCAGTATTGAAGTACAAGTTCAAGTTTATTTATCATTCAACCACACATGAACAAGCAAAACAGAGTTCCTCTGGGGCCAAGGTGAAAAGTACATTACCAGCAGCACACAGCACACTGCAAGCAGTACATGTGGTTGACTAATGTTGTGATTTCACCTTTGGCAAGCATTATTACAGTTTAGAGTAGTGTTAATTTTCATATTTATCCACGTCATGAAAGGATATGAAAAGGGATAGACTCATTGCCCCTAACATTTACACAGTAGAGTCTTTCTGAATGAGAATTGATATTGGCACTTCATGGTGCCTCCAATGGAAAATATCACTGGTAATAGAACTTAGAGGGGGGAAAGGAGTAGAGTGTGGAACAAGCAGGCATAAACTGGTAATATAAAGCCTGTGCTCAAATGCAAGATTCTTGCAAGAAGCAGGTCTGTGTTTAGGAATTCCATGTCACCATGCTTTTAGAATTTAAATTATTAAAGATATACAAAATGATGTGTGGGGTGATGTGGTGGAGGTATGTCTTTACCAAAGGAGGTGCAAGGCATTCCTTCCCTCTGCTGGCCTACAGGTCACCTGCTTTCCCCCACCCTGATCAGAGTCATGTGAAGCCATGGGAGCAGGTGGTGGATGGTCGTGTGAGCAGCCAGTGCATATCACAAGTCCTGATTATGCAACTACTGATGTCAGGCTGACAATCTATGAAGAGTATTGATAGTGGATGGGGTCATCTGCCTTGTAAAGACACTGTCCAGAAGAAAGCAACCGCAGACCAGTTCTGTAGAAAAATTTGCCAAGAGCAATCATGGTCATGGAGAGACCACGTTTGCTATATTATACGACATGGCTCATAATGAACGAACGAAAATGATGTGCTTTGAATTAAATTTCTCTCCAATCCAATCAGCATGGATGGACTTTAATTGAATTCGGTTAACTTAGCCCCTGTTAACAAACTGTTAGATGCCATTATTTTAAATGTGCTGTTCTCTTGCTCATTTTGTTGCATCTGATCTCCTGATCTTCAAAACTTTACATGAGTTGCTAATCCTCTTTGCATTTCCCGGGTGCATGGTTAAAGAGATGTCGCAAGTATTCCATGCACGTATTCTGCTGTTGACTGGTCTAGTCATTGGTACTTCAAGGAATAGATTCTGACGGATTCACAGTAGCATCACAGTTAGCATAGCACTATCACAACTCGGGGAAACAGAGTTCAGAGTTCAATTCGGGAGTAAACAAGTTTGTATGTTCCTCCCCATGTGTGTGTGGGATTCCTCCGGGTGCTCCGGTTTCCTCCCACAGTCCAAAGACGTACCAGGTTAGTAGGTTAATTGGTCATTGTAAATGGTCCTGTAACTAGGGTAGGATTAAATCATTACGTTGCTGGGCAGCATGGCACATGGCACCAGAAGGGCCTGTTCTGCACTGTATCTCGAAATAAATAAAATAAAAGTAGGTAAGTAAAGATTCAAGGGAGCACTGCACATTACTTCCCCTTAACAAGAGAAAAGTAAAGATTAGTTTTATTGTTTGTGGGGGAAAAATTGCATCAGCTTTCAATCCAATTGACTCAATAACTTGGTTTTTATCTGGTTTGGAACAACATTGTGGGCCAAAGGGCCTGTTCTTGTTCTGTACTGTTCTATGTTCTATGTTAACTACTACTTCAATAAATCTGATTCAATTAGTATGTAGCACAACAGAAAAAAATCAATATTTACTGTATATATTTGCTGCTTTAATTAAATTTTATATCGTACTTCAGCTCCAGTAGGTTGCTAACGTTCTTGGGAAAACTGGATTACAATGATTGACACAATCACAGCATGAAACTATTTCATTTCACTTTAATGTGAAGATGCTCCCGTTGTATGTGAAGAAGTCAGGCAATTTGAGTCGTTCCACCTGTATCATGGGAGTTCCTCAGAGCAGCAGATCAAGGCACTGGGGACTTGGCACTGGGAAAGCACTTCACAGGATTGTGGCGAGCTCATACTCAAAAGCTGCCAGGGATCAATCTCCGGTCTGTTCCTGCATTGTTATTGTGAACGGTGCACACAAGGTATGCCTTGGTTTACTAAGCAGCTATGGTTGGAATTTATTGTGAGCAGTGTACACGAGCTAAGCCTCAGCTTGTGATGCAACTACAAAAATCGGAATGGAAATGTCAGCTGCAATTTCACTTTTCAGAGTTTCTCTGACACCCGCTACATTTGTTCCGCACTTAGCTGCATCCAGCAACACACATTCTTGATTCCCTCCATGGATGAGACATGCTTTTATTTTGCATCCATTTTTGGGGTACTATTAGGTAAATAGATAATTTTGTCTCATGACTGCAGATGACCATCTCATACACCAGCAATCTACAGGCCATGCCAATCAGGGACTATTTTTTAGTGACTGTATGATTTTCTGCTATTGTAACTGTAGGTGCTATATGTGACACGTGCTGTTTGTCATTGGTGATGTGTTTTGCACCTTGGCCCCAAGGAACACTGTTCCATGTGGCTGTATTTATGTGTATGGTTGAATGACAGATAAACTTGACCTTGAATTAAACTTCCAACTTGAAGTTAAGATGGCATGGTAGCAAAACACTTTACAACGCCAGCAGTTGGAAGATTGGGGTTGAGTTCCAGCCACTACCAGTAAGCGCATGGATCTCAAGATGATAAATTTGTGCTTTGATAATAAATTTACTTTCAAATTAGAGCTTTGAATGTAGATTTCCTTCAAGTCTTTCGGTTCCCTTCTGCATTCCAAGGGTTGTATGAGTCAGGATTATTAAGTTGTGGGCCTGCTATGTTGACCCCAGAATCGTGGTGACACTTATGGGCTTCCTCTGACCACATCCTCGGATTGTGCTGGTCATTGACGCAAAAGATGAAATTCACTGTATGCTTTGGTGTTTCAATGCACAGGTAACAAAAAAAGCTGATCTTTGATCATAAGCAAAAGAGATTCTGCAGATGCTGGAAATCTGTAGTAACAAATACAAAACACTGGTGGAACCCAGCAGTTCAGGCAGCATCTATGCAGAGGAATAAACAGTCAATGTTTTGGGCTGAGACCCTTCATCAGGACTGAAAAGGAAAGGGGGAAGAAGCCAGAATAGGAACGTGAGGAGATGTGGAGGAGTACAGTCTGATGTGTTCACATGGTCAAAGAGTCAGAGGGCAGTACAGATCACAGAGGGGGAGCAGTAAGATGATCTCACTGAGCTCCCGTCGAAGAGTTCTGAACAGCCCATGTACATTACCTCACTATTTTGCTCTCTGGTAAATAATTATTTAATTATTGACTTTCTATATGATCTTACTGAAATTTATATTAACATATAGTAAATGTCTAGTACTGTACTGTTGCTGCAGAACAGCAAATTTCATGACATATGTTGATTCACAACATCAATTAGACGTGAAATGCCTTTTCAAGGCAGGAATATTTTGAGCACCTTTTGCATTCAACAAGTTTGGAGTCTCCGCGGCAACTTCAAAGAGATTCAATGTAAGTAATCACTGCATGCAAAAATGGTCATGCTTTAGAGTAAATTAAACACGGTGCTGGCTTCAACCAGTAACATTCTACTGTTCTCTAAACAGTAATAGAATGTAAAAAGTTTCATTTTTTAATAGATATTAATTTAACTTTATTTTACTTAAAGATCCCGTGTGGAATAGGCCCTTCCGTCCTTTTGAGTTGCTTTGTCCATCAACTCCTAATTTAACCTTAACCTAATCACGGGACAATTTTACGACAACTAATTGACCTACTTAGCAGTACATCTTTGGCCTGTGGGAGAAAGCCAGAGCACCCAGGGGAAACCCATGCATTCCACGGGGAGGATGTACAAATTACTTACAGAGGGTGCCAGGATTGAACTCCAAACTCCAATGCCCCAAGCTGCAATACAGTGACACCCAATCCATAAATCCATATTACTCACAGATTATAAGAATAGTAAAATATTTCTGGAGATGACAATATTAGGTCAATAGATGTTGGAACACACCTCAGGATTGACTATTGTGACATATAAGTACTTTGATAATAAATTTACTATGAACTTTGAACTTTGAGTTAGCATTTTAAAAGAAAAGCAGAAGATTTTAAATGAAAAAGAAATGGCACATGTCACTAATGTAAATGGGTAAAGGAAGCTACATACTTAGTTGCCAGAATCATTTTTTTTCTTGGCGTCTGTTCTTTAGGTTCAAGGTGCTGTCGGGCGAGCTGTTCTCCCACTGCTTTGGCAGGAAACTCTGTTTCACACGTGTATCCAAAATCCCGGGCCAAGTGGAGGGCCTCGCCTTAGTGAAAGAAGAAATTACTTTTAACTCCAATAGGTGAGCACTTGGAGAAATTTAAAGCCGCTTCGATGGAAGATACAAAATTTGCTCTATTAGAGAAATTATAGCAATAAATATGAATAGAAGAGATTCTGCAGATGTTGTAAAATCCAGAGAAATACATACAAAGTGCTGGAGGAACTCAGCACGTCTCACCCTGGATCTTGGCCTGAAATGTCGACTGTTCATTCGTTTCCATAGAGGCTGCCTGACCTGCTGAGTTCCTTCAGAATTATGTACACGTTGTTCTAACAATAAATAACTTGATTTTCAACTTGAGCATTTCATAACATGGTAAGAACTTTGCAATTTTAATTTTATTTAGAGATAAAGCACAGTTACAGGCCCCTACAGCCCGACAAGCCCACGGCAACACTATTAAATGAATGGGACTATTCTTTTGCCTGTGATTACCCTAGGGTCAACCAAACCCAATGTTGTTCTTGTCCATCAATCACACATGAGAAGTGCTGTTTAGGAATGATGCTTGCAGAGGCAGTCAGAAACATAAGCTCTGGAGCACTGAGCCCTAAGATAAATCACCATGCCAATCTCGTCCATGCTGAACTGCTATTCTACCTAGTCCCATGGACCATAGCCTCCATGCCACTCCCATCCACACCTATCCGAACTTCCCTTATTTGTTGAAATCAAACCCACATCCACCACTTCCACCAGCAGCAACTACCCCCCAACCACCGCCCCCAACATTCTCACCATGCTCTGAGTGAAGAAGCTTCCCTTCGTGGTCCTCTTAGATACTTCACCTTTCACCCTTAACCTATGACCTCCCATGCTAGTCTCACCCAACCTCAGTGGAAAAAGCCTGCTTACATTTACCTTATCAGAGGAACGGAGTCGTCAACACTAAGGTTTTCTTTTCTTCCATTTTTATGTTGTTAAAATTGCCCAAGTCTTTTTAGTTTAGTTGGTTAACTCTGTTTAGATTAGTTTTTTTGGGGGGGGGGTTGTTTTTTTTCCTTTTTTCATGATTTTTCTCTAGATATTTTCTTTTTGTCCTGTATTATTCATTGGTATCCTACATGATTGGGAGTTTTGTCAATTAATACTAATTGGTTTTATAATTACTCATCTTAAGTATAACAATGTATTCCCAACAATTTTGTATTATTGCTATGTTATGTTTATATCCTATGAAACTAATAAAAAGTTTGGAAAAGAATATTTACCTTATCAATACTCCTCATATTTTTACATAGCATTATCAAATCTCCCCTCATTCAACTGTGTCAGAGAGCAGATGTGAGTGTATTTGCTATTCCTAAGGAGAAGGTGCTTGTGAACCTGAAAGGTCTGAAGGTAGGTAAGTCATCTGGACCAGATGGACTACATCTCAGGGCTCTGAAGGAGGTAGTGTCATGGTTCGGATCGGGGTCCCTTTAAATTTACCTTGTTTATGTTACAATCCGGACCGTTGATTCCCTGTTTTCCCATGTCCCTCGGCTTTGGTGATTAGAGGCAATTAACACTCGGCTGAACCGGTGGCTTATAGTCTCCGGCTTTCAGCTGTTCGGCGCGGGAGCGTCTGCAAAGTCATCTAAGTTATGGAGTGCCGATGTCATCTGGCCGGAGCAAGCCTAGTCTCTGCTGAAGCGAGTGCCGGTAATTCGCCTCTCCTCACCAGAGCAACCCTGTCCAGTTACCTCACCAAAGCGAGCCTGCGAGGTTTCCTCACCGAGGTGGGTCCATCAGTTAACCCGCCAGAGGGAATCAAGAACTGCTGTCTACTGTTCCCAGGCCGAGTCGAGAGCTCGCGACTACTCAGAGGCTCCAAGTCAAGTCCTGTCCCTGGCGGCATTCTAGCACCAAGTCAAGTCCTGTCCCTGGTGGCATTCTAGCACCAAGTCAAGTGTCCTGGCCCTCGTGGCATTCTAGCACCAAGTCAAGTCCTGGCCCTGGAGGCATTCAAGCACTAAGTCAAATCCTGGTCCTGGCCCTGGCAGCATTCAAGCACGAAGTCAAGTCCTGACCCTGGCGACTTCCCAGTTCTGAGTCAAGTCCTGGCCCTGGTGGTCTGTGATTCCTGTCCTACCCTCTTGTCTGAATCCCTTCTCTGCCCCTCTTGCCTCTAGCCCTCGTCTGCAGCCCCCGCCTGCACTTCAGTCTAGTTCCATTGCCGGAGCTAAATAGGTACTGTCTGGTGTCCATTTGTGTTGGTCTTGTCTTGTCCTATCCTCGCCTCCGTGGGGTAAGTCAGGCCGTCTTGCCGTTGCCCCGTGGGGAGTCATGTCTTGTCTTGTCTTGTCCTCGCCTCTGTGGGGTAGGTCAGGCCATCTTGTCGTTGCCCCGCGGAGGGTCATGAGTCCCGGCCCTATGTCCTGTACCCAAGGAGGGGCCCCGACTCTCTGTTCTGTGTGTGAGTCCCGGCCCTATGTCCTGTACCCAACTCTGTGTTCTGTGTATGTATCCATTGTTCCATGTACCTGCTCCCCGAGACCGAGGCTCTGTGTTTCCATGTTCCTCCTCTCCCTAGCCCATGTCATGTCCATGCCTGCTTCTGGGGTCCGAGCCCGAGGCAAGACCCAGGTACTGGGTCCTTGCCCAGTCTCTGGCTCGGAGTCCATACCCTAGCCTCTTCATGTCTCCTCTAGTTCTGGGAGCCGATTCCGAGTCCTAGCCCAGACCCCTAGTCCCAGTCTAGTCATCGTCCTGAGTCCTTGTCCAGTTTGCTACTCCTGCTCCTGCCTTGCTCTCCTGATATCGAACAATAAACTAAATTTAATTAACCTCACAAGGGGTGTCTTGCATTTGGGTCCACCCTTGCTCCCTATGCCCTCGCCATTGTGACAGGTAGCTGAAGAGATTGTTTAGGTATTAGTAATGTTCTTTCAAGAATCACTAGATTCTGGAATAGTTCCAGAGGACTGGAAAATTGTAAATGTCACTCCACTCTTCAAGAAGGGAGAGAGGGAGAAGAAAGGAAACTATAGGCCAGTTAGGCTGACTTCAGTGGTTGGGAAGATTTGGGAGTCTATTATTAAGGATGAGGTTTTGGAGTACATGGAGACACATGACAAAATAGTTCAAAGTCAGTATGGTTTCCTTCAGGAGAAATCTTGCCTAATGAATCTGTTGGAATTCTTTAAGGAAAGGCCAGGTAAGATAGACAAAGGAGAGTCAGTGGATATTGTTTACATGGATTTCAGAAGGCCTTTGATAAGGTACAGCTCATGAGGCTGTTTAATAGGATAACAGCCCATGGTACGACAGGACAGACACTAGCATGGATAGAAGATTGTCCAATGCAAAGAGTGAGAATAAAGACAGCCTTTTCTGTTCGGCTCCTGGGGACTGGTAGTGTGGTTCAGGGGTCATCACTGGGACTGTTATTTTTCACGTTGTATGTCAATGATGGGATGAAGGAATAGATGGCTTTCTGGCCAAGTTTGTGGACGATAAGAAGATAAGTGGAGGGGCAGGTGTTGTTGAGGAAACAACGAGTCTGTAAAAGGACTTAGACAGATTAGTAGAATGGGCTTAGAGGTGGCTGATGGAATGTAGTGTAGTGAAGTGGATGGTCATACACTTCGGTAGAATAAATAAAGACTATTTTCTAAATGAGGAGAAAATTCAAAATTCAGAGCTGCAAAGGGACTTGGAAGTCCTGGTGCAGGATTTCTTAAAGATTAACTTGCAGGTTGAGTCAGTGATGAGGAAACCAAATGAAATGTTAGCATTCATTTCAAGAGGACTAGAATATAAGAGCAAAGATATAATAGTAAGCTTTATAAGGCATTGGTCAGACCACGTTTGAAGTATTTATGAGCAGCTTTGGACTGCTTATCTAAAAAAAGATGAGCTGGCACTGGAGAGGGTTCAGAAGAGGTTCATCAAAATGATTCCAGGATTGGAAGGATTAACATATGAGGTGTATTTGATGGAACTGGGCTTGTTCTCACTGGAGTTTAGAAGAAAGAGGGAGGGTTTCATTGAAACCTATTGAATATTGAAAGCCCAGATAGGATGGACGTGGAGAGGATGTTTCCTATAGTGGGGTAGTCTAGGACCAGAGGGCACAGCCTCAGAATAAGTGGATATCCATTTACAAGGAAAAATTTCTTTAGCCAGAGAGCAGTGATTCTGTTGAATTCTTTTCCATGGACATTTGTGCAGACCAAGTTATTGGGTATATTTCAGGTGGAGATTGATAGGTTCTTGATTAATCAAGGTGTGAAAGGTTACAGGGAAAGGGCAGGAGATTGGGGTAGAGAGGAATAATAAATCAGCCATGATTGAATAACAGAGCAGATGCAATGGGCCGAATAGCCTAATGCTACTCCAATGTATTAGAGTTGACTGTTTATTTTTCTCCATAGATGCTGCCTGACCTGCTGAGTTCCTGCAGTATTTTGTGTGTGTTGCTCTAAGAGTTCTTTATTGTCTTTACTTGGCCAATTTTTCCTCTGCAACTAGCCTATTATCATAGAGCCAAAAATCTATTAAGTTTACACTTCTCTTGTATATAGTTTTTAGTATGGAGAAGACTTTAGTTAGCCATTTGATTACTAATTGAATTTGTTTGTCACAACATTGTGGGCTGAAGGGCCTGTTTCTACTGTTCTAAGAAGAGATTGTGTCCAGTATGTTACAAGAAAGATTCTACACATGAGTACAATTGTTCTCAAATTCCTCAATATAAGCATTGAACATAGAACATCACAGTACAGAACAGGACCCTCAATCCACAATATGGTACCAGCTCACCAATCCACTCCAAGATCAATCCAGTCCTTGCCTCCCACACAGCCTTCCATCCCTCCATCATCCATGTGCCCCTTTAAGACTTCTCCAAATGTCCCCAATAACTCTGCCTCCACCACCACTCCTGGAGGCACGTTTCACACACCAAATCACTTGACTGACTTTCCCTCATCGGTCATCTTAAAGTACAGTCCGACCTTATTAACGTTTTATTATGGATATGCATCAGTGTTTGTTCAAAGAATGATAGCAAATATTTAGATTTGTATTGGCACAGGTAAGCTAATGAAACTCATTTTAAGATCTTGTAACATGACATGTAGAGTTCTATTGGAAAGCCATCAGGGAGGAGACAACACAGCATCCACTCCAGGATCACCAGACTCAAAAACAGTTACTTTCCCTAAGTAGTAGAGCTGATCAACGCCTCCACCCACTAACTCAACCTTCTACACATCTCACCAACACTATTTTATCGTTTCCTATCAGTCACCTTATGTACAAATACTCCTGTGCCTAGTGTCACCTTATGGACATACAATCAATCTATGTATGTAAGCTATCTTATGTATTTATATTTATTGTGTTTTTTATTATTATGCTCTTTATCTTATTTTTTTGTGCTGCATCAGATCCGGAGTAACATTTATTTCATTCAGGAAGAGCTTCTTCCCCTCTGCCATCCCATTCCTAAATGGACATTGAACCCGTGAACACTACCTCACTTTTTAAATACCTGTATATATATTTTCTGTTTTTGCATGATTTTTAATCGATTCAACATACGTATACTGTAATTGATTGATTGATTGATTGATTTTTCTTCTTCTTCTATACTGAGCTGCTGTTGCTAAGTTAGCAAATTTCACAACACATGCTGGTGAGAATAAACCTGATTCTGATTCTGATTTAGTCTTCTGACTTGTATACTGGAAATACCACTAAACAATCCTGACATCTTGACATCTAGACATCGTCCTGAATTTTAGTGAAGCATTCTTACCGAGTTTTCCCATCCTAACAGGACTTAATGTATAACACAGTAAAAGTCTTCAAAATGTAAGTGGGCTTGAATAATTTGATTGGCGTCATTTTTTTCTCTGAAATTTTCTCTTACCTTCAACCAGCGAAGTTAACAGGGTGACATTGGCTGCTTTCCGCCTGCCAGCTGGTAGGTTCAGTCCCAACCTGTCTAACTTCTCCCGTAAACACCGTCCCCCATTCTTAGACTTGGCTCTGTAGGTATTAACATCAGTTAGTGTTAGAGTCACTCACAATGGAAACCAGAGACACTGTATGAAGAGCACTAACACATTTTCACTAATCCTTTAACTCTGTTGAGACGTACTCTACTATGTATACTACTGTCTAATATGTCTTCTTTCCTTTTTGTATTTGCAGTTTGTTGCCTTTTGCACTTTGATTGTTTGTCTGTCTTGCTGTGTGCGGGTTTTCATTGATTCTGCTGCGTTTCTTTGTATTTACTGTGAATGCCCCAAGAAAGTGCATCTCAGGGCAGAATATGGTGGCAAATATGTACTTTGATAATAAAATTACTTTGAATTTTGAACCTAGGTAGAAACAGTCAGAAGTTTGGAGCTGATTTTAATACTTGATATTGAAGGAAAGGAAAGGATAATAATTTCACACCTCACCTTACAAACAATAGATTCATCTTCTTTATTGTTTCAACCACAGGTACAAGTTAAAATAACTTCTTTTGTCTAAGAGATGTCTGCCTGGAGGTACCAAAGTGAATGACATGCTCAGTTTCAAGTTTAAGCCATGTGAAAATTGTACTTCTACCTTAGGTTAAAGCTGTTGGATTCTGAAGATTTTTAATCCAAGTTTCCTTGAGAAGTTAGGAAAGAGGCACAAAATTTGCTCCTTCATGATGGATTTATTAAGCATGTTCAGAACAAAGAAAAACTTTACATAGAAAGTGATAGAGGTCTACTAATCAAAAAGAGAGACAAAAGAACTAAAATACTAAGATGGATTCATCTTATGGTCAGCTATTTTTATACACATAAACAAGGAAAATTCCATTCAAATTGATTGATAAGAGTCAACCAATGAGAAGGCTATTATTCAAATAACACAGAGGAAAGAATCTCACAGAACCTTCTAGAATTATACCAGTATAACCACTAGGGGACACATTGAACTATGGAATATAAGAATACTTAAAAGATCGTGAAGTATCAAGTTTTATTGACTTCTGAAAGAACCTTGCATTAAAACATCAGAATTTAGCAAAGCTCATAAGGATTTATTTTCGTTAATTACTGACATTATAGCCCACCAACCCTTTTTCACCTACTACCCATGTATAAGTGCTTAATAATTCTTTGGTGAAGGATTTTTATTCCACACATGAATTGGTTGCTAGAGGTTGAATATTTAAAAGCATGAATGCTGTATAGATAGGGTAAACACATGCAAGTTTTTTTTCCCTCTCAAGTTTGGTGAGGCTAGAACTATTAGCCATAAGTTAAGGATGAAAGGTGAAATATTTAATGGAAACATGAAGGGGCATTTCTTCACTCAGAGAATGGTGTGAATGTGGAACGAGCTGCCAGCAGAAGTGATAGACGTGGGTTCAGTTGTTACGTTTAAGAGAAGTTTGGATAGGTACATGGATGGAAGGTTTTGGTGGGAAATGGTCCAGGTGCGGATAGGTGGGACTAGACAGAAGATCTGGTCAGCAGGGACTAGATAGGCTGAAGGGTCTCTTTCTTTTTTATAATTCTATAGTGCGTGGGGTCGCTACAATAACCTTAAATTCAACATCAGTAAGGACAAGGAACTGCTAGTGGAATTCAGGAAGGGGTAGTTAAGGGAACACACACCAGTCCTCATTGCAGGGTCAACAGTGGAAAGGGTGAGCAGTTTCACGCTCCGGCGTGTCAAAATCTCAGACGATCTATCCTGGACCCAACATATTGAAGCATTCACAAAGAAGGCATGACAATAGCTATATTTCATTAAGAGTTGGAAAAGATTTGGTATGTCACCAAAGACACTAGCATATGTACTGTGGAGAGCATTCTAACTGGTTGCATTACTGTCTGGTATGGAGGAGCCACTGCAGAGGACTAGAAAAAGCTGCAGAGAGTGGAGCTCTCAGCCAGCGCCACCGTGGGCACTACCCTCACCACTATCAAAGACATCTTCAAAAGGCACTGCCTCAAGAAGGCAGCATCCATTCTCAAGGAGCCTCACCAGTCAGGATGTGCCCTGTCATTGGCACCATCAGGGTGGTGGTACAGGAGCCTGAAGACGCACACTCAGCACTTCAGGAAAACCATCTTCCCTTCTGCCATCAGATTTCTGAATGGACAATGAACCCATGAACACTATCTCACTTTTAGCTGTCTTTGTGCACAACATATTTATTTTTTAATATATTTCTTATTGTAACTTACAGTGATTTTTATGTCTTGCTACCACAAAACAGCAAATTTCATGACACATATCAGTGATAATGAACCCTATTCTGATTTTGATTCTAAGACTTTAATTGCATTTGAACTTCCTCATTCTGAGTTGCAAGTGTCTCGGTCATATTGATCTCCTCCTCCAGTAACCAGATGAATTTTAATTTCCAATCCCAGCCCTCTGTACCATCTCTAAATGTGCAGTGAACCATCACCTACTAAGAAATGAAGGATTTGAGATTATCTAATGCTTAACATAACCACAAGACATAGGGGTAGCATTAGGATGAAGACCCACACTCAATGCTTTAGGAACAGCTTCTTCCCCTCCTCCATCAGATTTCTGAAAGGATAATCAACCCATGCTACTTTGATATTTTATTGTTCTCTTTTAATCTTTAAAAATATATTTCTTATTATAATTAGTAGTTTTATTATTATGTAATGCAATGTACTGCTGCCACAAAACAACCAATTTCACAATATACTGTATGCCAGTGATAATAGACCTGATTCTGATTCATAACACCCACTTCCACTACATGAACAGATACAAACTGGATGACTTTAAAGAGAGATCTTAGCCGAGTATTTATAATAATTCTTCAATGAGTATGATAATTGACTGAAGCTCAAGATGAAAGAAAACCATTTGGCTTAAAAAGACCATTCAGTTCATGTGCTTTTTATGATTTGCTTTGTACTGAAATTTGATATATTCGGTATTAAGATTTACCTCCGTAAGATCCCTCCCAAGAGAGAAGCATTGAGACATTCTGGAGGTGACAGGCGCCTTTTCACCTCTGCAATGGTCACTTTATATTTGGAAGTGGAACTGAGTAGCGACAGACGTCCAGGAACAGAACAGAACAGGTCCGTTGGGTTTACAACACAGGTACTACCTGAAAATAAATCCACAGATTATGAAATATGATCAGGTTTGTATACTTTACATAACTCACAGAGAGCTTAAGGATGTGCACAAAGGTACATAAGTTGTACTTTGAACTCTGTGAAATCTGAAATAAAGCAAGTTTGACAGCAAGATTTTATCTAATATGCTGATAGTTCAAGTTCAAGTTTAAGATAATTGCCATCTGACTGTACATACATTCAACCAAACGAAACAAAATTCCTCTGGATCACAGTGCACCCACAAAACTTATAACACACCCAGCACATAAAACTAAATATTACTATAAATAAGTTAATAAAATATAATTCAAAATGCACTTGAAGTGCTCAGCACAGGTAAACAGTAAACAGTAGAGTGAATAATAAACAGCTCGTTGTCCTAGTGACAAGACCTCAGTGGTGGCAGGATGTTCATTAGTCTCACAGCCTGAGGGAAGAAGCTGTTACCCAGTCTGGCAGTCCTAGTCCTGATGCTCCTGTACCTCCTTGCTTGTGGGGTGGATGGTTGGGATCCTCAACAATGCTTCAGGCCTGTCGTCTGCAACGGTCCCCGTAAATGTCACTAAAAGGGGGAGTGACTCTCCCGGCGGTGATACCAAGACTAATAGAAGACAGGAGAGTATATCAGCCATGCTCAAATGGCAGAGTGGACTTGATGGGCTGAATGGCCTAAACCTGCCTCTAAGTCTTATGGCCTCATGGGCCTGAAAGTTTAGTGCCCATACGATCCAGTTCAAGTTGGTTTGGATACAGTGCAGACTGAGTAGATCGTAAGACAACAAGACAAAGGAGCAGAATTATGACACTTGGCCCATCAAGTCTGCTCCACCATTCCATCATGGCTGACTTATTATCCCTTTCAATCGCATTCTCCTGCTTTCTCTCCGTAACTGTGACCAATCCAGAACCTTTCAAGCTCTGCTTCAAATTTACTCAATGTCTTGGCCTCCACAGCTGTCTGTGGCAATGAATTCCACAGATTCACTACCTTCTGGCTGAAGAAATTCTTCCTCATCTCTGCTCTAAGTCAACATCCCTCTCTTCTAAGGCTATGTCTTCCAATGCTAAATGCTCTCACTATTGGATACAGCCTCTCCACATCCACTCTATCTAGGCCTTTCAATATTCAAAAGGTTTCAATGAGATTCACCCTCATTCTTTTAAACTCCAGTAGGTACATGCCAAAGCCATCAAATGCTCCTCATATGTTAACCCTGTCATTTCTGGAATTATTCTTTTGAACCTCCTGTGGACCCTCTCCAATGCCAGTGCATCACTTCTTCGACAAAGGGCTCAAATTTGCTCACAATACTCCATGTGCAGTCTGACCAATGCCTTATAAAGCCTCAGGCAGAGAGTAGTCATAGTTGTCTTTTGACTGGAAGCTCGCGTTCTGTGATATATCAGAGGTATCTGTGTAAACGCTTAATGTCTCTAATATACACAAAGGATTTGGATGTGAATTTATAAATTGCGATTAGTAAATTTAAAGATGACATGAAAATTTGGTGGTTTTATTAATATTGAGGAGGATCATCTTGGATTACAGAGTAATATCAATGAGTGATAAAGTAGGCAGAAAAATAACAGTTAGATTAACTATTAGGTAGGTATAGAACGTTCACATTGAATAATAGGGCCCTAAAGTGTATTAAAGAATGGAGCAACATTGGTGTGCAGGATGATAGAGAAAATAAATCAGCCATGATCAAATGGTGGTACAAACTCGAAGGCTTGAATGGCCGAATTCTGCTCCTGTGTAATATGGTTCTTAAAGGTTAGAGCCCATGTGATTCAGGGCAAGTTGGCAAATTAGATCCAGAAATGGTTTGGAAATAGTAGACCATAAGACCATAAGACATAGGAGTAGAATTAGGCTGTTTGGGCCTGCTCTGACATTTCAAAA
Source organism: Mobula hypostoma (assembly GCF_963921235.1). Lineage (NCBI taxonomy): Eukaryota > Metazoa > Chordata > Chondrichthyes > Myliobatiformes > Myliobatidae > Mobula > Mobula hypostoma. The sequence continues at coordinate 149,027,047 of NC_086098.1, forward strand.
TTGCTGATATACTATTCCCCTCAACCCCATTCCCCTGCTTTCACCCTGTAGCCTTGGTGGTGTAAAAGGCACATGGGATTTTTATTCATTAGCTGGGCATTCAGTAGAAGTGTGGTTATGGTATATAACCATTTATACAATGCTAGTTAGACCATGGCTGTAGTAACGCGATGTTTGCAGGCTGCCTCCAGTGCATCCTTGGGCGTGCTAGTTGTTAAGGCAAGTTTTACCTTTCACTGTATGTTTCTATGTGCATGTGACAAGTAAGTGAATCTGAATCTGAGTCTGAAATCTACTCACAGGAGATTCTGCAGGTGCAGGAAATCTTGAACTGCACACACAAAATACTGGAAGAAATCAGCAGGTCAGGCAGCATCAACTGAGAGGAATAATGAGCCGCCATTTTGGCCCGAGACCATTCATCAGGACTAGAAAGGAAGGGAGATGAAGGCAGAATAAGAAGGTGGGGGGTGGGGAGGGAGTACAAGCTGATAGGTGATATTTCAAGCCAAGTGAGGGGGAGGGTAGGTGGGTTGCGGGGGGGCCGGGAGATGAAGTGAGAAGCTGGGAGGTGATAAATGGAAAAGATAAAGGGCCAGAGAGGAAGGAATATGATAGCAGAGAAAGAGAAAGAGAAGAGGGAACCAGAGGGAGGTGCTTGGCAGGTGAGGTGAAGAGAAAGGGTAAAAGAGGAACCAGAATGGGGGATGGAAAATAAGAGGAGGGGAATGGGGGAGAAATTACTGGATGCTAGATAAATTGATGTTTTGAAGTCCAAATGTGAATCTGCAGTATGCAACGCGTATTGTCCTCGGAATGCAGGCCAACTCAAAAGTGGCTCGTGTAGGCTGCTGGAGCAACACACACACAATGCTGGAGGAACCCAGCAGGTCAGCCAGTATCTATGGAGAGGAATAAACAGTTGATGTTTCAGGACGAGACCCTGAAATGTTGGCTCTTTGTTCCTCTGCATAGATGCTGCCTGATCAGCCTTGTGTGTGTTGCTGTAGATTTCCAGCTTCTGCAGCGCTTCTTGTATTCATGTAGGCTGCTTTAGTGATAACCAACTAAGCTGAATCTGTCCTGCCTTTTCTGATTTGCATTAGTTCATGAGGGCAGTACACCACTTTATCTTCAAGTGGTTTGGAGGTCACAATATATCCTTGTCTCACCAGCACTTTGGCATTCCCAAACAGATCTCCGGATTTTGCTCCCTGAGAACACGGCTTGTTGCTGCATCTTTACAATTTTATTTTTAATTCGAGATACAGCATGGTAACAGGCCCCTCCAGCCCAGCGAGCCAGCACCAAATTACAGCAACGTGACCAATTAACCTACTGACCCCTATGCCTTTGGACTGTAGGAGGAAACCGGAATACCCGGAGGAAGCCACGGGGAGAAAGTACAAATTCCTGACAGACGGCAGCAAGGGCGCTGCAGTAAGCGTGATGCTATTTCAGCTCAGGACAACGAAGTTTGGAGTTCAATTCCAGTACCGTCTGTAAGGACGTTTGCTCATAGGTTTCCTCCGGGTGCTCCAGTTCCCACCCACAATCCAAAGATGTATTGGTTGGTAGGTCAGTTGGTCATTGTTAATTGTCCTGTGATAAGGCTAGGGTTAAATTGGGTGCAGCTTATTGAGCTTGAAGGGCCTGTTCTGCTCTGTACCACTAAATATAAAACAAAATAAAGAAAAATTGATCCCAGATTGCTGAAGCTGTAACAGTGTTACGCTAACTGCTACACTATCATGCTGCCCTGCGTGATTAGAATATTCTTATAACAAATTACTGTTTTAATTAGAACTTCCTTGAGCATTTGTCTGAAAGCATGCTGTACTACGTTTGAGATAATTGGAACTATGATTTATAAATGCAGGAACTTAATGTACGAATGCTAATAATGTTCATCCAAATGATTGAACAACCTACGACTACATATTAGTAATGCTAGCCTCTCATTGGTTCACACATCGATTTATAAAAATTATAGTGAAGTCTCTAATGTATTCATAAGTGCCCCTTATTGCAGAAAACATTAATGTCTGTATCCATTTTATTAGGATATTCATCTGGAAATTATTGTCAACATCAGCTTATGAAACCTTGATGTATTTCAATTCTATAATTGTGTTAATATTTGCTTTTGGACTGTGAATTAAGAAATATTGTAGGAATTCAATCATGGATTCATATGAAATAAGAGCAGGGGTTTGTTTATATGTACAAATAATGAATTAAATACTGTAAGTTGTGAAAAAAGGAAAGCTAAAATATGAGGTAGTGATCATGGGTTAATTGTCCATTCATAAATCTGATGGTGGAGGGGAAGAAACTGTTTCTAAAACATTGAGGTGTGGGTCTTCAGCCTCTGGTACCCCCTCCCTGGTTCTTATTATCTTATTTATTAGTTAGAGATACAGCGTGGAGCAAGACCTTCCAGAGCACTCAGAGGAAACCCACATGACATGGGAAGGGTGTACAAACCTTTTTAAAAAGGTTGCTCTGAACTTTGACATCCCAAGCTGTAATAGCATTGCGCTAACCATTACACTGCCATGGTAGCAATGAGAAGAGGACCCGTCGAGAGAGATGGGGCTCCTTAATGATGGATGCAGCTTTTTTGAAGTGTTTCCTTTTGAAGGTTTCCTTGATGGTAATGAGGCTGGTACCCATTCTGGGGCCGGCCCATATCTGAGGATACCTGCAGCTTCTAGAGCCTGTTCCATCTCCAACTGATTAATTAATGATAAGGTTAATAGTGATCATAATAAGACTGAATTAGAATGAGAAGAATTAGTCTAGGGGAAATACTTCTAAGCTTAAGTAAGGTCAATGGTGAGGGTATAAAATCATATTTGGCTGAAATATTTCAGATACTTTCAAAGACTCTACAGCTCATGTTGTCAATATCATTTATTACTTACTTATTCATTATTATTATTATTATTTGATTTTACATCACACAGTTTGTCTTCCTTTGCACATTATTTGTTTGTCAGTCTTTGTACATAGCCTTTCATTGATTCTATTGCTTTTCTTTGTATCAACTGTGAATGCCTGCAAGCAAATGAATCTCAGGGTAGTATATGGTGACATATACTGTACATATGTACTTCAATGATAAATTTACCCTGAATTTTGAACTTTGAACTTTTGACATGATCTAGCATATTAGGCTGTCCACACATTCCAGCCTCTTATCACCTTGTACACCTTTATCAAGTCACCTCTCATCCTCCTTTGCTCCAAAGAGGATTACCTCAGTACCACTCATACAATATTTCTTACTTGTTTTGTACAGCATTTTGCACTAGGCTGAACTCAGCTTTCACCATAGTTATTCTGGCCAGGGCACATTTGTCCCATGTAATTTTTAACTACTTTTGATGCAATCTATAACTTTGATAAATTTAGGCTTTTGAATCCACGTTTATGTTCTAAATTAGAAAGAGCATTAACAGTATCTGCCCCTGTTCAATTGTTCTCCTAATCCAACATAAGTTGTTTAACAAGCACCTACTGTTTCTCACCTTTTAATCAATTTCTTTTCCACGCTGAAAATTTATCACAGATCTACAGAGTTTTCAGGTTTGTCTTTTTCCATCCTCGTGCAGGATTCCCTAAAGGTTAGCTTGCAGGTTGAGTCAGTGGTTAGAAAGGCAAATGCATCGTTAGCATTTGTTTTGAGAGGACAAGAACCTAAAAGCAAGGATGTAATGCTAAGGCTTTATAAGGCATTGGTCAGATTGCATTGGAGTATTTTGAGCAGCTTTGGGCCCCTTATCTAAGATAGATTTCAGACTTAGGGGATAATGAGTCAAGGTAATGCTTACTTACATTCCAAAGACTATTGCATCCCATGTTTTATTGTGAGCATTTTTGGACCCATTTTCTAAGAAAGGATGTACTAGCATTGGAGCGGATCCAGAGAAGGTTCACAACAATGATTCCAGGGATGAAAGGATTACGTATGAGAAGTGATGGATGGCTCTAGGCCTGTGTTCATTAGAATGGCGGGGGGAGTCTTGAAATGTATGGATCTATTTCTTTCAGTGCAATGGCTCCTCTTAGCACTACATATTGACTGACAACTTACCCATGCACATTGATCTGTTGTTCTCTCTCTGCAAGGTGAATACACCAGTTAACCCCACCTCCGCATGCGTGCTTTTATTTAATTGATATGTAGTTGTACAGACATAACAAATTGGCGCCGAGTACAAACCTGAACGTCAGTGAATATCACCAACTGCACTGACAGTCATGAGACGACAGAATTCAGAGGAAGGGAGAGAGAAAGAGTGAATCAATACGGAGAAGGCTGTCACGACACTATCAAAGGGATGTGTGAGTAATAGTGCATGGTACACAGTGAGAAACGCACAATGAGCAAAGTTAAAGTGAAAATAACGTGATGATGGCCTTAGCAGGAAAGTTAATGAATTTGATAGTGATAATGAAGACTGGGAATCGTAGATCAAGAGGGTTGAACTGTATTTAGTACAAACGACATGAATGAGGAAAAGAAAGCCTCCACACTTCTTAGTTTAATGGGTGCTAAAACGTACAGCTTCTTAAGCAACTTAGTAACTCCTGAAAAGCCAGCAAGCAAGAAATTTGATGAAATTCATGCAATTTTACAAAATCACTTGAGCCCTAAACTGATAGTAGTAGCTGAGAGATTTAGATTTAATGAAAGGAACCAGTCAAAGGATGAAAGCATTACTGAACACATGGCAGAATTGTGCCAACTTTCCCAATACTGTGACTTTGGAGATGGACTTTCTGATGCATAAAGGGACAGACGCATATGTGGCATGCATAGTTAATGCACTCCAAAGGGGCTACTATCAGAAAGATACCTATCCTTAGAATGGGCATTGACCATTGCAATATTGTTGGAGAAAGCAGAAAATGATTCATCAGAACTACAGGAAAAGAATTCAGAATGTGAAACACACAAAATATCCATGAATGGTGCAAAAAGCCAAAAATGTTATCAATGTTGGCAAATCCTCTCATGATGCAAATGCCTGCTGGTTAAAAAAAATTGAAGGAAGTGTCATAGACAATGTCAGATAGAGAGAGTCTGCAAGTTAGATAAAAAGCATAACCAAAGAGGAAAAGCTCACCGAGTGAAAAGTTGCAAACACAAAACCAAACAAATGCATAAAATGACTGAATGTGAAACTGAACCAGGCATCAGAGTCTGACAAAGGTGAGCTGTCATGCCCAGAACTGCAAAACATGACTGAAGCAGATCGCAATATCGTATGGATCACAATAGATGTGTCTGGCGTAACACTGAAAATGGAGCTGCATACAGGGTCAGTTTTGTCTGTAATTTCAGAGGCTGAATACAACGGACCATTTTCTAAGATACCATTAGAAAAGATCTCGATGATGCTGAAGATCTACAGAGATGAAAAAGTGGCCCCCAAAGGCAAACTGAAAGTAAATGGGATATATGGAGGCAAAACACAGCAGTTAGAGCTTTATGTATTGAAAAGTGGGGTGGGGTGGGCAGCACTTTTCAGATGTGAAAATTTCAACTAGACTGGCACTCAATCAAAACTCTGATTGTGGCATCAACAGGCAGCTGCAGCCCGGATGGTAGCACTAACCGAAACTGTCACAGCTGCTTAATGCTAGTGAGAAGGTGCCTGAGAAAGATTGATAATCTCAAAGGCATGAAGTCTAGAATTGACAGGCATGGTTTATATAAGTCACAAGAGAAGATTAAAGCAGAGATACAGGTACCCAAACCAGAAAGTAGTCTCAACTGGGGTCATACTTGGGCCTTGTAATCTACTACCATCAGTTTCTCCCAAACATTGCTACTGTGCTGCACCCATTGAACACACTGCTGTAAACAGGAGCAAAATAGGAGTGGTCAGAAAGATGTGAAAGAGCATTCAAGGAAACAATGAGACTAATAACATCAGATGAACTGCTCACCCATTATGACCCATCTCTGCCCATCAGACTGGCATGCAGTCTGTCCCCTTATGGCATTGGCGCCATTTTGTCACTCACCATGACAAATGTTCAGAACGTTAGATATTATTTGGTTCAAGATCACTGACAAGTACAGAGCACAACTACCCACAGATCAACAAAGAGGCCCTTAGTCTAGTATGGGGAGTAAAGAAGATCCGCTACTACCTCTACAGACAAAAGTTTACACTAATGACAGACCACCAGCCCCTTGTGCCCATTTTCAATCCCAGGGAGGGAATTCCAGTGACGTCTGTGACCCAGTTGCAACATTGGGCAGTTTTCCTAGGAGCTTACTCTTATGACATAGAGTTCAAGGGTACCAAACAACACAGTAATGCTGATAGCTGGTTACGTCTTCCACTGTTGACAACTGTGGAAGAAAAGTCTTCATAATGTGACCCAGCAGAAGTAATCCACACAGCACAGGTGGTTCAGCTGCTAGTAACAAATTCTGAAACATAAAGAGAAACAAGGAATGATCTGACATTGTCAAAAGTCTATGACATCACCATGCAAGGATGGCCAGCTCATGGTAATCCTACGCTTCCAGAGTTCTCAATGAGATGAGACCAAGTGTCTGTATGTCAAAGAACCCTGAGGTGTCGATCTCGTGTTGTGGTTCCCTCTAAACTTCAGACTAGAATGTCATAAAATAGCGTGAAAGACACCTGGGTACAGTCAAGATGACAAGTCTCACCCGGATCTATGTGCCTTGACCGGGAATGGATTAACAGATTGAAGATTTGATCAACAGCTGTTTGGGATGCTATAAAGTTCAAAATTCACCCAAAAGGCACTGTTACACCTATGGGAGTGGCTGTTATCACCATGGCAAAGAGTGCATATTGAATTCACTGGGACAATGTTTCTGATTGCTGTGGATGCTCATTCGAAGCAGCCTTCATACCAAAGATGTCAACCACTCCAGAAAGGACTATTTCTGCTCTGAGTACTATCTTCTCCAAAAATGGCTTACCTGAACAATTTGTGAGTGACAATGTACCACAATACACATCAGAAGAGGTCAGACTATTCATGAAGAAAAATAGCATCAAACATTTCAAGTCAGGTCCTCATCACCCAGCAGCAAGTGGGTTAGCTGAATGGTTTGACAAACCTTCCAGAAGTCCATTAAAACAATGGACAAGGAGGACATTCCTTTACAGCACAAGGTGAATAACTTCTTTTTTGAGTGTCAGAACTCTGTTCATACAATGACAAATCAAACTCCTGCATTGCTGTTCATGAGGAGGAATCTGAGATTGTGCATAGACCTCCTGAAACCAGATCTATGGATGGAAGTACAGAACTAACAGTTCAGCCAGTTGCCATATAGGTCAGCAAGGAGCTTTGAGGTGGACAGGAAGTCCTAGCACATGATTACCAAGAAGAGAAGACATCCAGTAGGATAGCTACAGGAACTGGACCACTGATGTACACAGTAGATATTGGAGAGCAGACATGGAGACATCAGGTGGACCAGATACTGGATGCTCAGCCAAAGAGCACACCTGAATTGACTGCATCCAACAAGGTGGACATATTACAGCCACTGGAGTTACCGCTCAGTGATGATCATGTCACGAACAGCAACGTGACAGGTGCAACAGAGAAATTTGTCTTTGACAAGACGCCTGCCAAACCTGGTGCCACTCCACAGGTCCACAGGCGCTATCCTGAAAGAAACAGAGCGCCACCCAAAAGACTGAATCTTTAGTAGAGTGAAGTTAGTGATGGACTACTTTTGCGAAAGCCTATTCATTTGAATATGGATTGTTAAAGGGAAGTGGAATGTTTTGTTACATATACAGTTTCATGTTACATTAATCTAAAGGGGGAGGAAGTGTAGTGTACCAATCTGTTTCTTTTAGCGCAATGACTCCCCTTAGCACTAGTTATTGACTGATAACTTACCCATGTGTATTGATCTGTTGTTTTCTGTCTGCAAAGTGAATATACTAGTTAACCTTACTTCTGCATGTGTGCTTTTACTTAATTGATATGTAGTTGTATAGACACAATAGACCTCATTGAAACCTAGCGTACATTGAAAGGCTTGAATAGAGTGGACTTGAAATGGGGGAGTCCAGGACCAGAGGGAACAACCTCAGAATTGAGGGATGTCTATTTAGATTAGAGATGAGGAAAAATTTCTTTAGCCGGAGAGTGGTAAATCTGTGAAATTGTCACGAATAACTGTGGAGGCTAAGCCACTGAGTATATTTGAAGTTGAAGTTGATAGGTTGTTGAATAGTTAGGGTGTCAAAGGTTACGAGAGAAGGCAGGAGAATGAGGTTGAGAGAGATAATAAATCAGTTGTGATGGACTGGTGGATCAGACTCCACGGGCTGAATGGCCTAATTCTGCTTCTATGTCTATTGGTCTTATTGTCTTCATGATCCTTCAACCTGAAATGTGGACTTCTGATTTTCTTCACAATGATGATGGCTGACATGCTGAGTGTTTCCACCTCCCACTGATTTAATTTCACTGGCAACACGATCATGCAGCGGCTAGCAGTTGCTTTACAGCATCAGTCAATTCCCACCACTGCCTGTTATTTCTCCCCATAATCGAATCAGTTCCCATCAAGTCCTCCAGTTCATCTTTCATTTTGAAGACGTAGGAGTTAGTAAGTTGAGGCTCCGGAAACATTGTGACACAAGTGGGTGCACCCAGCAATTCCTTGGACTGTGTTGGACATTGATGCAAATGACACACTTCACAAAAACAAGAGAATTTGCAAATGATGGAAATCCAGAACAACAGACTGCAAAATACATTGCAATGCACAGCAATACAAAACGCTGGAGGCACTCAGCAGTTCAGGCAGCATCTTTGGAAACGAATAAACAGTTGATGTTTTGGGCTGAGATACCTCATCAGGCCTCAAAGGTACATCAGGTTTCCGATCTACCATGTGACAAAGCTAATCTTCAAGGATTTCCAGCATTTGCTGTTCTTCTTTTGATTGACACAAACATCAGAATTCTGTAGATTTAGGAAATTTATAAACGCCTCAAACTGTCACTGACTTCGACAGCAATCGTGGAGAGAAGAAGGTGTGGTTCACATCTCAGGCTCTTGATCCTTCAAGAGAGCCATTGGGTATTTCATAAGAAATGCCCCTCAGAGTATCTGTACTTTGTAATATTCATATCATGGGGAGTGGCCTACTTTTATATGTAATACATGTTTCTATTTGAGACATTGACAATTGACACCGACATCAGTGTATGGAAATAAGTGCCTTCAGAGAGATCTTTTGACTGGTGTCATCTTGTGCATTTCCTCTACTGTTTATCTGTGCACAATTTCATGCACAAGTCCTGCAAATGAGAAACTGTGTTAATTCAGTTTGCAACATAAGGGAATAGAAGGCTTCCAGTCCGCCACTGTAACGTTCATTCCCTCTGGCAAAGCATTTGGTGATTTTGAAGTGCAAAGCAGTAACTTGACTAGGTTTCGTTCACAGTCTCTTTTGGACTTGTCACCCCTGTCACGAGGAGCACTGTCACAGGCAAGCAGCATCCATCATCAAGACACCCCTACCATGCAGGCCCTGCGCTCTTCTCGTTGCTGCCATCAAGAAGGAGTTACAATTTACAATGACCAATTAACTTCCTAACCAGTACCACTTTGTATTGTGTGAGGAAACTGAACACTCGGAAAAAAACCTGCACATTCCATGGGGAGGACATATAGACTCCTTTAGATGACATTGGAGTTGAACTCTGAACTCCGATGCCCCAAGCTGTAATAGCTTTGCACTTGTAGCCCCGAGCTGTGGTGGTGTAATGCCTCAGGAACCACACCACCAGGCTCAGGAACAGTTATTACATCGCAGCCATCAGGTTCTTGAACCAGTGGAGATAAATTTACTCACCCCAAAACTGAATTGATTCACTTTTAAGGATTCTACAGCTCATGTTAGAGATATTTATTGCTTATTTATTGTTATTATTTTTTTGTTATTGTTATTGTTTATTTTTATACTGGCGTAGTTCATTGTCTTTTATACACTGGTTGTTTCTCTCTGTCATTAGAGGTTTTTTTTTATTGATTCCATTGTCTTTCTTCGTATCTACTATGAATGCCCACAAGAAAATAAATCTCAGGGCTGTATGCATGTATATCAGTGGTCCCCAGCCTCCGGGCCGTGGACCGATACATTGCCGTGAAGAATACAGTGGTGCAGCGGTATCCTGAACACACCCAGTACATCTATAAAAAAAAAAGCCGAAATAAACAAGCTAATTAATTAGGTGCCACCCAGCACGTAAATGTCGGCCCAGATCAGAGGCGATTGCCGATTGCATCGCCTCTGATCTGGGCCGAAATTTAACGTGCCGGGCGGCACCTAATTAATTAGCTTGTTTATTTTGGCTTTTCTCTTAAAGATGTGCTGGGTGTGTTCCGATTACTGCTGCACCACTGCATGCTTCGCGGCAATGTATCGGTCCGCAGCCCGGAGGTTGGTGCCACTCATGTATGTGATTTCTATATGTACTTTGTTAAAAATTTACTTTGAACTTTGAAAAGAGAAAGACGTAGTGGGAAAGGAAAGCTCTTTCTGCAACCACACATGGAGGGACTGAGTTGGGTGGGAAAACTCTCAAGTATTGAAAAGGTGTATCACTCCAGAGTGGTGATGATGTTGTGGCTTAAATAAAAGCATCAACACTACTGAATGTATAAACATATGACACACAGAATGTAAAAAAGGTTTTTTCACTGTGTTTATTCTACTGTATATACAGTGGATTCCAGTTAATTGGGCTATTGGTTAATCAGGGCAGCCACTTATTTGGGACAACTCTTAAAAAACAAAACCTAATTAAGAAAATAACTGGAATTCCATTCATTTATTTGGGACACTATGCTACATAATTGGGACAGGAGACTGTTTCTAACTAGTGTCAGTTGTGTGCTCTTGTGTTCACCTTTAGACACTACGCTGTGCTTAGAGCAAACAGTTCTTAAATCGTGTCAGTTCCATGAATTTGTGCTCAATAAGCGGTTTTTTTTTGTCACTGATAGTTGGGGAGTAATAAGCAGTCAGCCAGTTCAGAACTGTTTTGCTCACTGTGGTTTCAAGCATTCAGGCTTGGAGCTGTCAGAAATGGCTGGGAGTGAAAATGAAATGATTTCACCTGTTCAACAAATTAGGAACAATGATGAATTTGATGGTAATGACAATCATCTTGAATGTTACAATGAAAATGAAGGTTTATTTACTTATTTATTGAGACACCCCATGGAATAGACCCTTCTGGCCCTTTGAGTGGCACTAGCCTAATCACAGGACAATTTACAATGACTAATTAACCTACCGACTGGTACATCTTTGGATTGTGACAGGAAACCAAAGACACATGGTCAGGGGAGAACATACAAACTCCTTACAGGCAGCTGTGGGAATTGGTACTGCACCAATTCCATTGGTATTGTATATGTGCTGTGCTAACCACTATGTCACTGTACTGTACTCAATTTGGAGGATGCATTCTTTGTAAGCATTATATGAAAGCAATATGAAGGGTTTTGCACTAGGTGTCTGCACTGATTTTGTTAATTTACGGTCAACCAAACGAACATGGCAGAGCACACTGGATGACTTCCTCCATCGATAACTATTGGTAAGTATTACAGCTATAGTACTGCAGTAATATTAGTAGTGTTCTAATTTGTTCTGTATTTTAGTTAAGTACATAATTTTGTTACCCAGTTAAATGATAATTTGTCTTTCTTATATCTTAACTATTTCAACGCAACTTCTGCTAGTTGGGGCAATGGCTTAATTGGACCAAAATGTACTTGTCCAGATGTGTCCCAATTAACTGGACTCCACTGCACATTTTATTATGAATAAAATTTAGTTTTGTAAAACAAAAAGGCAATGGTTTATTATCCTCTAAGTAATAAAAAAAAGTCACTCATCATCCTGATTTGGAAATGTATTGCTGTTCCCTAGCCATTGTTGAGTCTGCATTCTATAACTCCAAATCAACTCTCAAGTACTTTAACTGTAGACCACTGGAACAATTTAATGAGGCGGTACACTATTACCTTCCCAAGAGGAACTGGTAATGGCCAATGAATGTAGGCTTTGCCAGCGACACTCAAATCCCGTAAATAAAAGTATTTCTGTCTAAAAAGCATAGAACATGAAACAATGCAACAACATAACAGGCCCTGCGGTCCACAGTGTTGTGCCAAGATAATTAAATCAATGACACCTAACTAAGCTAAACCCTTCTGCTGACACAATTTATTTTATTTCTATTTAAGATATAGCTCAGATAAGCCCTTCCAGCCGAACGAGCCGTGCCACTCAGCAACCCACCAATTTAACCCTAGCCCAATCTCGGGACAATTTGCAATGATCAATTAACCCACTAATCAGTATATCTTTGGGCTGTGGGAGGAAACAAGATCACCCAGCGGAAACCCACATGCAGATGGAAAGAAGGTACAAATCTTCTTACAAAGGATGTCGGAATTGAACTCCAAACTTCGAAGTCCCAAGCTACAATGGCATCGTGCTAACCGTCATGCCACACTGTCCATATCCTTCAATTCCCTCCACATTCATGTGCCTAAGATCTTCTCAAGCACCACTATCATACCTATCTCCACCAACACCATTGGCAATGCAGTCCAGGCACCCAGCAGTCTGTGTGTAAATTAATGTATACATACATACATAATTTGCCCCACACATCTTTGAACTTTGCCCCACTCACCTTCAATATCTGTCCTCTAGTACTGGTCTTTTTGACAATGGGAAAAAGATACTAATTGTCCACTCTGATGCTGCCTCTCATAATTTTATAAACTTTCACCAGCTCTTTTCTCAGCTGCTACCTCTCCAGAGAAAGCAGCCCTAGTTTTTCCAACCCAAATATATCTTCTTAAATGAATGTACATCTGTGACAGCTATTATCTTCATCAAAACTTTGAAACTAGGGAAAAAGTAAACTATCGCTTCAGTTAGCAACTTATTCACAAATACCAGGTAATTTATATTTTAACTTATTATCAGGTTCCCAAAGACTATTGAAGGAAGTAAAATAACTTCTTGGGCCTATAATGAATGCGTTTTTCTTTCCTTCTGAGTCTGTTTTTGACAAATGTTCTATAGACAGAAAAACAGATACTCATTTGGCAAATAGAAAATCTGTTAAATTAGCTTGGGAAGTCCCTGTGCAAGGAAATATTTTGGACTGGTGTTTATGGGGCCAGAAATGTATATGATGAGTCAGAGTACAGAGCCTAGAGATGTGGTGTTATGACAACAATCTTCCCCTCAGTATCAACAAAGCAAAAGAGCTGGTCATTGACTTCAGAAATTTTTGTAGGAGCACCATCGAGAGCATCATTGTCTGGCATGGGATTTGCAAGATATCTGACCACAAATCCCTCCAAAGGATTGAAGACTGCTGAGGGGATCATCGTGATAGAGACATGAGAGATGTTTAACAGGAACACTGTGTGCACAGGGCCCTCAGCATTGTCAGTGATGCCTTCCTTCCATCCAGTAATCTCCTTGTCCTCTTCCAGAAGGCGGGGGTTACAGTAGCATGAGGACAAGAGCTGTTAGGATGGGAAACAGCTTCTTCCCCCATGAGACTATTGAACTCCCTGCCACCAACCAGATCTCATCACGTAGTAGTGTTATACTGTTTACTTTATAACCAGCATCATATACAGTATGCACCTTATTATTTGTTAATTCATTAGTGGTACGTGTGTGAGTTATATGTATTATGTTGTGCATCTTGGTCTGGAGGAATGTTTCATTTGGTGGTATACATATGTAGAGCTGAATGACAATAACTTTGAACTTGAACTCAAACTCAAAAGAGGACGTGCACATGCTTCTGTCTGTATTGATGGCGTTGAGGTTGAGAGGGTTGAGAACTTCAAATGTCCAGGTGTGAGCATCACCAATAGGCTGTCCTGGTCCAGCCACATTAAGGTCACGGCCGGAAAGCTCACCAGCACCTTTACTTCTTCAGAATGTTAATGAAACTCAGCAAATCCCCATTGACTCATGTCATTGATGCATCATAGAAAACATTCTGCCTGGATGCATCCGTTTGGTGCAGCATCTACTCTGCCTGCCATCGCAAGAAACTGTGGGGAGTTGTGGACACAGCTCAGCGTATCACGGAAAGTAAAGCAGCCAGCATAATCTACTGGTTATGATCCTGAACTTTAACATTTGCCACCACTTCATTTTTCTGGTAGCCTTTATACTTGATCCTGTGTTGTTATTGTCTTAACATATTCTACATCAATGCACTGTGTATTCAATTGACCTGTATGAATATTACGCACGATTAGCTTTCCATTGGGTATTGGTGCATGTGACAATAATAAATCAACACTGCCAAAGTTAATGAACGCAGTTATGTCAAATTTAACGGCAAGATTTTGTTGTCATTTTCTTTTTGCTACTTGGCCAAATTGACATTGTGAGCGCGTGCTGGGCATGAGGCTACTGTGGGAGACACAGATCCCAGGAGGGAAGTCAACATTTAGTGCTCTGATGGATTTGGAGGGAGGTGGCTCAGGAGGGAAATTAGACCATAAGACCATAAGTCATAGGAGCAGAATATGCCATTTGGCCCATCGAGGCTGATCCACCATTCCATCATGATGGATCTATTATCCCTCTCAACGCCATGTTCTGGCCTTCTCTCCGTAACTTTTGATTCCCTGTTTAATCACAAACCCATCACCCACAGCCTTAAATACACCCAATGCTTTGGCCTGCACAGCTGTCCCTGGAAATGAATTCCACAGATTCATCATCCTCTGGCTAAAGAAATATTTCCTCATTTTTATTCTGAGGATGTAGAGAAAAACATTCTTTGCACATCAACTCTATCAAGGTCATTCAATATTTGATAGGTTTCAATGAGATTTCCGCCACCCCATTCTTCTAAATTCTAGTGAGAACCCAGAGCTATCAAACACTTGTCATATGTTAACCTTTTCATTCCTGGGATCATTCTCCTGAACCTCCTCAATATCCTCTCCAATGCCAGCACATCTTTTCTCAGATAAGGGGTTCAGCATTGCTCACAATACTCCATGTATGGTCCATAAGACAGAGCAGCAGGATTAGGCCATTCAGCCCATAGAGTCTGTCCCACCATTCCATCATGGCTGATCCTGGATTCCATTCAACCCCATACTCTTGCTTTCTTGCCATATCCTTTGAGGTCCTGACTGTCAATTATCACCTATGATACCCATATCCTTTGAAGTGCAAACTATCAACTTCCACCTATAATATACCTATGGACTTGACCTCCACCACAGTCTGTGGTAGAGCATTCCACAGATTCACTACTCTCTGGCTAAAAAAAATCTTCCTTTGTTCTAAAAGTTCTCCCCTCAATTCTGAGGCTGTGCCCTCTAGATCTGGATACGCCCACCACATGAAACATCCTCTTCACATCCACCCTGTCTGGTCCTTTCAACATTTGGTAGGTTTCAATGAGTTCCCTACGCATTCCTCTAAATTTCAGTGAGTACAGGCCCAAACCTGCCATGTGCTCCTCATATGTCAACCCCTTCATTCCCGGAAACATCCTTGTGAACCTCCTCTGGACTCTAGCCAATGACAACATATTCTTTCTGAGATATGGGGCCCAAAACTGTTGACAATACTCCAAGTGCAGCCTAACTAGTGTCTTATAAAAGCTCAGCATTACCTCCTTGCTTTTTATCTTCTATTCCCTTTGAAATAAGTGCCAACATAATGCATTATCATGCATTTCCCAACACTGTATTCCATCTTCTACTTTTTGCCCATTCTTCCAACTTGCCCAAGTCCCACTTTAATCGCTTTTCTTCCTCAGCATCACCTACCCCTCCTCCTATCTTTATATCATCCGCAAACTTTACCATAAAACCATCAATTCCATTATCCAAATCATTGACAAACAAGGTGAAAAGTAACATTCCCAATACTGACCCCTGAGGAACACCACTAGTCACTAGCACCCAACCAGAAAAGGTCCCCTTTAGTCCCACACATTGCCTCCTGTCTGTCAGCTATTCCACTATCCATGCCAGTATCTTTCCTGTAACACTATAGGATTGTATCTTGTTAAGCAGTCTCATGTGTAGTACCTTATCAAATGCCTTCTGAAGATCTAAGTAAATGACATTTACTGCCCCTCCTTTGTCTACCCAACTTGTTACTTCCTCAAAGATCTCTAACAGATTTGTCAGGAAAGATTTCCCTTTGCAGAAGCCATACTGACTTTGACTTATTTTATTATTAGTCTCCAAGTACAGTAAAATCTTATCCTTAATAATAGACTCCGCTACTTTCCTAAGTGCTGAGATTAGGCTAACTGTCCTATAATTTCCTTTCTTTTGCCTTCCTCCCTTCTTAAAGAGTGGAATGACATTTGCAATCTTCCAGTCCTCCAGGACCATTCCAGAATCAAGTGATTCTTGGAAGATCATGACCAATGCATTCTTTATCTCTTCAGCAACCTCTTTCATAACTCTGACTTTTCATCCTTCAGGTCCACGTGATTTATCCACCTTAAGACCTTTGAGTTTACCTAGCACTTTTTCCTTTGTAATAGCAATGACACTCAGTCCTGCTCCCTGACACTCACGGACCTCTGGTGCACTGCTAGTGTCTTGCACAGTGAAGAATGATGCAAAGTACCCATTAAGTTCATCTGCCATTTCTTTGCCCCCATTACTACCTCACCAGCAACATCTTCCAGTGGCCTAATATCAGCTCTCACCTCCTTTTACTCCTCATATAACTGAAAAAACTTTAGTATTGTGCTTTATTATTTTTGGCTCATTTGCTCTCATATTTCATCTTTTCCCAACTCACTTTCTTAATTGCCTTTTGTTGGATTTTAAAAGCTTCCCAATCATCCAACTTCTCACTTGCTTTTGCTACTTATACGCCCTTTCTTTGGCTTTTATGCTGTCCTTAATTTCCCATGTCAATGACGGTTGCCTACCCCTGCCATTTGAGAACTTCTTCTTCTGTGGGACATATCTATCCTGTGCCTAGTAAACTATTCCCAGAAACTTCAGCCACCTCTGCTTTGTTGTCATCCCCGCCAGTATCATGCCTCTGTAATTCCCTTTATTCCATTGTGATACTGATACATGTGACTTATGCTTCTCCCTCTCAAATTGCAGTATAAGTTCAATCGTATTATGCCAACTGACTTCTAAAGGTTCCTTTACATTAAGCTGACTAATAAAATCTAGGTTATTAAGCCTTTCTTGAGTAGACTTAAGCATAAGCTTCTATAAAAAGCCATCTCATAGTCATTCAACAAATTCCCTCTCTTGCCATCTAACACCAACCTGATTTTCCCAATCCCCTTGCATATCGAAGTCCCCCACTGCAATTGTGACATTACCCTTATTATATGCTGTTTCCAGCTCTCTTTGAAATCTCAACCCCACACCTTGGCTACTATTTAGAGACCTAAATATGAATCCCATAATGGCTTTTTTACACTTGCAGTTTCTTAACTCCACCCACAAAGATTCAACAGTCTCTGATTGGTGTCGTGGAGAGGGGAGACTTGCAGCATGGGCAACTGCTGGTCTTCCATACAACCTTGCCAAGGCCTGCGCCCTGGAGAGTGAAGACTCGCAAGACTAACGGATGTCACCTCTTTCTAAAGATGTAATTCCAGCTGTTACCAATAGAGCCACACCACCGCCTATGCCTTCCTGCTCACAATACTCTGTGTGGTCTGACCAATGCCTTATAAAGCCTCAGCATTACATCCTTGCTTTTGTATGCCGGTCCTCTCAAAACATTGCATTTGCCTTCCTTACCTCCAACTCAACCTGAAAGTTAACCTTTAGGGAATCCTGCACAAGGACTACCAAGTCCCTTTGTGCCTCTGATTTTTAAATTTTCTCCACATTAAGAAAACAGTCCACGTATTGATTCCTTATACCAAAGTGCATGACTATACACTTCTTGATATGGTATTCCATTTGCCACTTATTTGTCCATTCTCCCAATCCATCTAAGTCCTTCTGAAGACACCACATTCCCTCAATACAACTTGCCTCTCCACCTATCTTCGTATCATCCACAAACTTGGCCACAAAACCATCAATTCCATCATGCAAATCATTGTTAGATAGCATCAAAAGTGCAGTCCCCATGCTGACTACTGCAACAGACCCCTAGTTACAGGCAACCAACTAGAAAAGGTTCCCTTTATTCCCATTCTTGGCCTCCTGACAGCTAGCCAATCTTCTATGCATGCTAGTACATTTTCTGTAATACTATGGGCTCTATCTTGTTAAGCAGCTTGTTAAAGACCTTCTGAAAATCTAAGTAAACACCATCCACTGAAACACAGACAAAATGCTAGAGGAACTCAGCAGGCAGGCAGTATCTATGGAAAAGAATAAATAGTCGACGTTTCGGGACAAGACCCTTCATCAGAACACTGACTCTCCTTTGTCTATCCTGCCTGCTATTTCCTCAAAGAATTCAAAAAAGATTTGTCAGACAAATTTCCCCTGAAGGAAACCATGCTGACTCTGGGCTATTTTATCATGTGCCTCCAAATATCCCCAAAACCTCATCCTTAATAAAAGACCCCAACACCATTCCAACCATTTTTAGTCCAGCTGACGGGCCTATAATTTCTTCTGCCTCCCTCAGAGTGACATTTGAAACTTTCCAGTCCTCTGAAGCCATTCCAAATCTAGTGATTGTTGGAAGCTCATTACTAGTGCCTCCACTATCACTTCAGCTACCTCTTTCAGAACCCTGGGGTGCAGTCTACCTTATCTAACTTCAGATTTTTCAGCTTCCCAGGCATCTTCTCCTTAGTTATAGTAACAACACTCACTTCTGCCCCTGACACTTTCTCATTTCTGGCATTCTGCTTGTGTTTTCCACAGTGAAGGCTGACACAAGATATTTATTAAGTTCGTCTGCCCTTTCTTTGTCCCCGATTACAATCTCTTCAGCGTAATTTTCCAGCAGTTCGATGTCCACGCTCGCCTCTCTTTTACTCTTTGTATACCTGAAAGCCATCTTTTACTATTATTTTTTATATTATTAGCAAGCTTCTCTCATCTTTCATCTTTTCTCTCTTTATGGCTTTTTAGGTTGCCTCCTGGTTGTTTTTAAAAGCTTCCCAATCAATTAACTTCCCACTAATTTTTACTCTGTAATATGCTTCTATGTTGTCTTTGACTTCCCTTTTCATGCTCCCTATAGAATACTTCTTGGTCTTTGGGATGTATTGATTCTGCACCTTCTGAATTGATCCCAAAAACTCCAGCCAATGCTGTTCTGCCATCATCTCTGCTGGTGGCCCCTTCCATTCAACTTTGGCTAGCTCTTCTCTAATGTCTCCCTTTAGTCCACTGTAAAATTGATACATCTGACTTTATCTTCTTCCTCGCAAAATGCAGGGTGAATCCTATCATATGATGATTACTGCTTCCTAAGGGGTCTTTACTTTAAGCTCGGTAATCAAGTCCGGGTCATTACATGACAGCAATCCTAAACTGCCATTCTCCTAGTGAGTTCATCCAGAAGCTGCTGTAAAAAGCCATCTCCTAGGCATGCTACAAATGCTGACAACCAGCTCCAACCTGATTTTTCCAGTCTTCATTCATATTGAGATCTCCCATGACTATCACAACATTGGCCTTTTTACATGCCTTTTCACCTCTCATTGTAACTTGTAGCCTCTGTTCAGAGGCCTGCATATAACTCCCTTTAGGGTCTGTTCACCCTTGGAGTTTCTTAACTCTACACATAAGATTCTACATCTTCTGATCCTATGTCACCTCTCTCTGAGGATTTGATTTCATTAGCGTGTTAGGATTAGAACCACACCACATTAGGCTCTTTGAGGGGGAACATCAGTGATTACAGATAGGAGGAGGCAGAAGAGGCTGCAGTCGGAAGAGGAACTGGCAAAGGATTCCTTAAGGTGGGCGGGAGATTAAGCCTTGACCCATGTGGGATATTTGTGAAGTCAAAAATTCCAGATGCACCTTAATTATTGGTTAAATTCAAAACCTGATTTAGTTCATAACACTCCATCTGGCCAGAGCAGAAAACTCAGATACAACAATATCCCATAAAACGTCAAGCGGTGAAGCTTGGGAACAGATTCCCACGTTTTTATTTTCTAACTGGCTCTGTGAGGAGTGATTGATAAGTTTGTGGCCTAAGGTGGACGGAGTCAATTTTAGAAAACCTAGCACATTTATTTTTCAATATAGTCCCCTCCTACATGTACACACTTAGTCCAGTGGTCGTGGAGCATACGGATCCCTTCTTTGTAGAAGGGTCCACAACACAGGTGATTGATAAGTTTGTGGCCTAAATTAGAAGATGAGTTATTAACTTCAAACTTTCTGCATTACCACTCAAAGAGCTGAACTGCACGTGCATGTAACGAGAGCCTCTTGAACCTCCAGGTGGTCCACAGCAGGGGTGATTGATAAGTTCGTGGCCTAAGGTAGAAGGAGATGAGTTATACAGCTCTTGTTACATGCACGTGCAGTTCAACTCTTTGTGTGAAAATGCAGAAAGTTTGAAGTTAATAACTCATCTCCTTCTACCTTAGGCCATGAACTTATCAATCACCCCGGCTGTGGACCACTATTGGAGGTCCAAGTCGCTGACTTCTACAAAGAAGGGATCCATATTCTCCACAACCACTGGATTAAGTGTCTAAATGTAGGAAAAACAAACGTGCTAGATTTTCTAAAATTGACTCCTTCTACCTTAAGCCACGAACTTATCAATCACCCCTCATACTTTGTGAAATTGAGCATTCTGCAGGTATTATAAATGGAGTCTCTAATGTTCACTCAACCTGATTCATGATAATACAATTAAAATGTGAGCAGACTACTCTATGTGTAGTGACACTTTGTGGGTTGTCCCCAGCACACCTGTGACTGTGTTGGTTGTTAATGCAAATGACACATTTCACTGTGTGTTTTGATAGGCACTTAATAAGTAGTTCAACAGTTCATTTTAATATCAGAGAACGTATGCAATTTACAACCTGAAAGTCTTGTTCTTTGCAGACATCCACCAAAACAGAAGAGTCCCTCAGAGAATGAGTGACAGTAACAACGTTAGAACCCCTCCCACACACAAGCAGCAACAAAGCAACGGCCCTTCTCCTCCCGACTTACTTCAGCAAAAAGCATCAGCACCCTCCACCCACCAAGCCAGCAACAGCAAAGCCCCCGAGAAAGATCATGATCTGCAGTACAACAATAACTAATCGTTCATCTGACAATTCAACCTGCCACAGGCTCTCTCCCTCCCTCATAAAGTGACAGAGAGGTATCATGCAGGAGTCACACAGTGAGAGGGGAGACTAACAGGACAAAAATAATAAACTTGAATCCTGAATTTTGAAAGTTGATTATACAGAAGGATATAGGAATGACCTTGCAATTCCCTCCTCAGAGAAAACGCTGTCCTCATTTTTCAAAGTTTAAAGTGAATTTATTATCAAAGTACATATATGTCACTATATCCAACCCTGAGATTCATTTACTTGCAGGCATTATGTCCTTTGAGTAAATAAAAAGAAACATAATAGAATTAATGAGAAACTACACACCCAAACAAAGGCAGACAAACCACCAATGTGCAACAGAAGACAGACTATGCAGTTGCAGTTACAAAAAACTGCCCCAAATTTTCAAAAAAGTAAAGATCTATTGCTTACTTCATAGTGATGTTCAATAACAAGAGAAAACCAAACACTTCTTCACATAAAGCAATTGAAGTAGTTCAGGATATAGATAAAAAAAAACACTGGGCAGATGCCAAGAAAATCTCTCTCTCGTTTGCCCTCCACCACCACTACTTTATCACCTCCTGTCTGTCACTCCTGTACGAAGCGTCACTTTATGGATGTAGTGTATAATCAATTGATGTATATAATCTATCTTTTGTGATTACATTTATCATTTGGTATTTTGTTCTTTATCTGTGTTTTGCTCTATTACGTTTTAATGCACATTTTGTATTGTTTCATACCTGAATGCTTTTTAAAGTATATATTTCTGACTAAACAACCTCACAACAATAATTTCCTTTGGGATAAATAAAGTTTTATCTTATCTTATTGTGAGTTTTTTTGTGCTGCATCAGATCCGGAGTAACAATTATTTTATTTCCCTTTACACTTGCGTACTGGAAATGACACTAAACAATCCTGAATCCAGAATGTCTGTTTAAAGAATGCAGGGCATGTTGACAACACACTTTACAATTCATGGACCATCTATGGAAAGACAAAAGCAGTTAATATTTCTGGTCAATGGTTTAACGAAAGGCTGTTGACTGAAACATTAATTCTGCTTTTCTCTCCACAGATGCTGCCTGACCTGCTGAGCATGAAATAGCATTAAACAATCTTGAATCTTGATTCTTGACACATTAGTCTGGCACTTTCTCAATTACACAACAATGTGTCTAACCATGCCCATTTGCTTTCTCTATTTCATTGATATGCCCTCTCTGAATAAGACAGTCAAATTTGTGCTATAGTTGGACAGAAGCTAATAACCATAATGAGATTGCCACAAAAAATTAGATCAAATGTATGCATAAAAATGATAATAGAGGCTTTAATGTTGCTTGAATTTGGCTGGAAATGAATCGAGGCTTTAGATTTTGCAAAAGGAAAACAGGGTAACAAATGACAGCATTCCACCCTAAATTTTATGGTATTTTGGAACAATGTAATGCTGCATCCAGCAGCTCTGAAACATGAAATCAGTGTTTTGCAGAAATATATTTTCCTGAAAACTGAAACTCCAGTTGTTATACTTTTGACAATTTATTTGGGTTGGAATGTAATTCTGATGCATGAGGTTTCATTTTTCTCTCTATAACAGTGTTAGTTGAATGAAAAAGTACAGGAGATATTTCCATTTGTTAAGCAATTGCAGCAATCCATCACCACCAGGTTCAAAGTTCAAAGTACATTTATTATCAAAGTATGCATACCATATACAACCTTGAAAGTTGTTTTCTTACGGGCGTCCACAAAACAAAGAAACACAATAAAATCCAGGGAAAGCCCAACAAAGAACGACAAACATGCAATGTGTGAAAAAAATTGTGCAAACAATAAAACAAATAACTTACAGAATATGAACTGCAGAGACTCTGAAAGTAAGCCTTAGTCACGAAACCAGTTCAGGAACAGCTATTACCCTTCAGTCATCAAGCTCGCGAACCAGCGTGGATAACTTAACTAACTCAACTCACCATAACTCTGAACTGATTCCACAACCTAAGGACACATTTTCAACTCATCTTCTCGGTATTATTTATGAACCTACTTTTAAAAATGTACATAGTTTGCCTTCTTTTGCACTTTGTTTGGCAGTCTTCCTTTGGGTGTAGTTTTTCATTGATTCTATTGTATTTCTTTGGTTTACTATGAATGCCCACAAGAAATGAATCTCAAGGTAATGTATGGAACTAGACAAATTTAATGGTTTGGCATGGACTAGATGGGCGGAAGGTCTGTTTCTGTGCTGTATTGTTCTATGACTCTGGCTCTATGATGAATGCATACATTGGTAATAAATTTACTTCAAACTTTGAACAATTGAAAAGCAATAAAATGAGGAAATGACGACTGCAAAGCTTCACTTAGGTTCCTTGGTGGACCCTGTCAATGTAACATACACAGCAATCCTCAAAAATTATTTCTAAAAATTATTTGTATTGGTAACTAAGGGAAAAATTCCTCTGATTTGTATCTGTTGCTAATATTATAAGCATAAAATGAAAATTACCATGACTTTTATTTCTATTTCTTTTTAGATTATAGCATCATGTAGAAGTGTATTTTAATGATTCATTAATCTTGTTTTAAGAGCCTCTTTGCAATATGATTTCAACATTGTTCATAGATGATGTCCAAGGAAACTTTGTCACTGTCATCCATTCCTTTATATTTTCAGAGAATATGTAATTGAAAAGGGGGCTATAGTTAGATATCTATTGATATATAAATGTATAAATACTTGCTTATTTATTTATTTATTGAGATACAGCACGAAACAGGCTGTTCTGGCCATTTGAGCCTTGCTACCCAGCTATCTCTAATTTAAACCTTGCCTAATCATGGGCCAATTTACAGTGACCAACTAACCTACCAATCAGTATGCCTTTGGATTCTGGAAGGGAACTGTTGCTTCAGGAGGAAAACTATGCAGTCATGTCTCTTCCTTCAGTTAGTCCTGACGAAGGGTCTCGGCCTGAAACGTCGACTGCACCTCTTCCTAGAGATGCTGCCTGGCCTGCTGTGTTCACCAGTAACTTTGATGTGTGTTGCTTGAATTTCCAGCATCTGCAGAATTCCTGTTGTTTGCAGTCACGTGGAGCAGGTACAAACTCCTAACAGACAGAGGCAGCAATTGAACCCAAGTCGTGGTTACCACCACACTACCCCGTTGTGGGGAGAAAGAACAGTGAGGGCTAAAAGCGAGTAAACAGGGATGTGGATCATGCTAATGTGGTAACAGGGAACCACCGACAATGCCCAGAAGTAGAGACACAGAATGCAGTAGTGATGATGTCCAAGGTTCAGGAGTTTCGTTAATTATATTGTAGCGTGCACTCATTGTTGTAATGGAAAACTGGATTTTCTGTTAGACCTGTGGACAATCATTTCACTCTGTTACAATGACCTAGTCACTACTTAATTAAGACTTCCTGTAGCCACCATTCTGTTGTCAACATGTAGTTTTACTGGTAATCTTATCAACAGAGAATGGAAAAGTTTTACCAAATTCATGCTCAAGTAGATCAGTTTTGACTGGTTCCCTGGTTGCACCAGTTTTTAATAAATCGCCCGTTAATTTCAAACACAAACTCTGCGGGATCTTTCAGTCTTCTCCTTCATGACTCAACTATCATGCAGGGAGCATAGTAAACAGTCTTGGTTATATTAGTAAGAATGACTTGAAAGATTTACGCTTATATGATGTTGAAACAGTCCAGTGAATTGATTAGGGAATTTGTCATTTGAAAACGATAGAATTATATTTATTAGGAAACCATTCCCATTCAAAGTTAAAAAAAAATTAAAACTCGAAATTAATATATCAGCAAATACTTTATTTGTTAATTTTATTTATTCTTTCTCATCTTCAACTTTAAAGTGTAGAAAAAAATGACATTTTTAATTTCTGTTGAATAATTCTAAGCTAAAATATACATCCTGATGCTTATTAAAATTAGATGATCCAGTTTGGTGATGAATTTCTCTAGTTACCATGTTGAGCAACATGGTGAATACAGCCCTTCTGTAAACATTTTGCAATGCTCTGCGGTAACCAGAATTAATCACATGAATTTTTCCAGGCAATTAGTGTCTTCAGAAATTAAATGCAACGGCCACATTCCCGATATTCTATCATGTTTAGGCACACAGGCGCCATGTATAACTTGAGTCAAGTTTGAAATATGGAAATATGAACCAGTTTATTTCAGAAGTGGCAAGATTCAATGGACATCTACATTTAAAAATAAACATGTTTCTTTTCTTTCTAAGGGGTTTGCAATAGTGTCATTCTTATTGATAAATAGAGTATCACGCCTTTCACTTCCAACATCTGGTTTCCTGCCTTTGTAAATCTGGAATCAATTTAATTTATTGTGAAGACTCAGATCAGTAATAATTTGTTTCGCTTTGAATTAAAATGTAAATTTAATCTTGCTTCTTCTAAAATTGAATCCTGAGCATGCATTTAAAATACAGGGTATATTTTTATAAATATATTCAAAGAACAAAACAAACAAAATTCTCTCACAGTAATGAACATTTATAATATAAATGCTAATCACTGTTAGAAAATGTTATTATATCAATTTTATATGGACGTATTTTCAATGTTACTGGGTTGGATACTGAGATGTATAACAATATTCTGCGAATATTCTTACATGCTTAGTGAAGCTGATATCTATAAGTTCAAGCCTCCACTTTTGCAGAAATGGTTTCAGTTTCTTCGTCACCTGATAAATGGGATAGGCTTTTACCTATTGTACTCAAAAGAGTAATATATTTGTTTGGTTGTGCAAATCTGCTCATAGCTTTGCAAATATCACTATACTTAAGAAACCCAGAAGCAGATTATTAAATTACAGCCATGTTCATCCTAAATATTAAATGCTTGTACTGTTGAGCACATGGGCTAATTTCTTGACAACAATTCCTTCCAAGCAACAGAATGAAATGAATTTGTTACTCAAAAATAGGAAGGTGACAAGCACCATATGAAACTTGATGATGGCGATGCATACTTATTGACGTAGATTATGCATTCATTTATTTACTTAGTGATACAGTGTGGAACAGGTCCTTCCAGCTCTTCGAGTTGCGCTGTCTAGCAACCCCCAAATTTAACCCTGATTTAATCATGGGACAATTCACGATGACTAATTACCCTACTAACCAGTATGTCTTTGGACTGCAGGAGGAAATCAGACCGTGCGGAGGAAACACACGCATTCCATGGGGAGAACATACAAACTCCTTACAGAGGGTATCAGGATTGAACTCTGAACTCTGACGTCCTGAGCCTGTAATGACATCATGCTAACCGCTATGCTACAGTGGATTGTTTTAGCATACAAACATTTCCTGAAAGCTACACACATTTGTTTATAGGGTGAGATTATATTTTGCAAATTACAGTTTGGGAAAATTTGGCCAGCATTTGTTGTTAATTTGGAATTATACATTTTAAGACCAACCACGTGTGAAGGCCACCTTGAAAGGATCTAGAAAAACTGGACAAATAAAAGGAAAATAAAATATTTTGTGTTTAACAAGTGTTGCTGGATTAAAAAGAGAACTATTTTGAAAAGAGATTTAATCTGGAATTATTCCATGACTAAGCATAAAATCCAATGATTTCACAAACCAGCCTTCCTTAAAGATGGTGCAGTGAGCAAGGTTCAACCCATATTAATTCCAAAAATGTTTTGATTCAAAGTAGTTTGTATTTTATGTTGCCAAGAGCAATCGAAAAGTGCTTTTGCCGGCAGTCTGGTCCTTTTTGCATGGCCCAGGGGCTATAGTAGTGTTTAAGCTTCTGAATCTGCCTGGGGCAGCAAGCGTGAATGATCACAAGGCGAATCAAGAGCTTTTTTTTAAGGAGTTTGCCATCACGATTTCAAAAAAGACGAGACACGGGGCAAATGTCACTTTGTTCCCCTTACTGTAAAAAAAATTGGTGTGCAGACTAGCTAACACCCCTCATGGGCTCACAGTAGCAGTGTGTTCATTATGCTATCCAAATCCATATCTGAAATTTAAAACAATCGCGCCTTTCTTAATTAAAGATCCAAACTTAAGCCTGATCAGTTTGGGTCTTAGAAAGTTGAGATGAATTGTTAATACCAAGGGTGATTGGAATGGATGCGACTTCAGTAAATAGGAGATGGTTTTCTTTTGAAAGCAAGAGATCTGAATATTCATCCAAGTGAAGCACTAGTCCGTATGAACAACATTAATATGATCTCCACTGAATTTGGTACTCAAAAATATTAACATATCAAAGCAGATGCCCCAGGCAAGAGAAGCTATCGATACTGGGGCACTATGCAATGTAAAGATTATTGGTTCTGATGGTTGGGAGAGGGGAGCTTCAGGCGAAACACTGCACACCATTAACTGAAAGTGATAGCAGAGGGATTTCAACATCCACTTAGTACCACGGTAATACCAGGTCTTCAGTTTCTAGATATAGATTTGTGTAAAAGTATATTTTCAATATTACACCGCAGGAAAATAGCAACTCAAATATAATGAGCCTGGAAAATTATCAATTTGACCAGTCTCTAGTTAAGACTAACCCAAGGAATAAGTGCAGGACAGAAAAATTATTCTTTTTGAAACAGAATATGTTCCATCCACAGCTAATAAACAGAGAAGGCGCCCGAAAGTGAATATGAAAAAGCAAAATGGTATCTTGAGGAATCAGTTTCATTTCACCTCATATAATAGCTTGAATAATATGTAATCCTATGATTTTAGATTCAATAGCAATATGAGACATAATTCTTTTTCATTTTGAGTTAAATAGTTTGTACTTACACAAAGTGAGATTTATTGCCAAACATTTTTAAATTACTGAGAAGTCCTCTTTCTGAATTCTTCATTGGTTGATACAAGGAAGATGCATTGATACCCTGTAGGAGGGCACTATATTGAATTTAAACTTATATTGAATCAAAATACTTTCGGTGGCTATTTAATGAGGTAAGCCCTGTACCTAATAAAGTGGCCACTGAGTGTATGTCGTCTTCTTCTGCTGTTGCCCATCTACTTCAAGGTTCGACATGTTCTGCATTCAGAGACGCTCTTCTCAGCACCACTGTTACAACACCTCGTTATTTGAGTTACTGTTGCCTTCCTGTCCACTTTAACCAGCCTGGCCATTCTTCTCTGACCTCTACCATTAACAAGCCATTTTCACCCACAGAACAGACACTCACTGGATGTTTTTTTTTGTTTTCCCACCATTCTCTGTAAACTCTAGAGATGTTTGTGTGAAAATCCCAGGTGAACCATAGTTTCTGAGATACTCAAACTACCCTGTTGTATACCAACAGTCATTTCACGGTCAAAATCATTTAGATTACATTTTTTCCTCATTCTGACACTTAGTATGAACAACAACTGAACCTCTTGACCATGTCTGCATGCTTTTATGCATTGAGTTGCTGCCACATGACTGGCTGATTAGATATTCGCATTAACATGCAGGTGTACCAGTGTACCTAAATAAATAGCCACTGTGAGTGTATATCAGATGCTGAAAATCTGAAATGCTCTACAGGTCAGGCAGCATCTGTGGTGATAAAAGCAGAGTTAATATTTCAGTCGATGTCCTTTTATCAAATCTTTGACAAGAAACACTAACTGCTTTTATCGTTCCACAAATGGTCTATGAATTCTAGAGTGCATTGTCAACATTTCCCGCATTCTTTAAACTGACATTCAGGATTCAGGATAGTGTAATATCATTTCCAGTACACAAGTGTAAGGAGAATAAAATAATTGTTACTGCGGATCAAGTGCGGCACAAAAACCACACTACAAGATAAAGAACACAATAAATATAAATACATAAGATAGCTTATATACATAGATTGATTGTATGTCGATAAAGTGACACTAGGCACAGGAGTGTCTGTGCATAAGGTGATTGACAGGAAATGACAAAGTAGTGTTGGTTAGGGGTGTGGAAGGGCAGGTTAGTGCGTGGAGGTGTTGATCGGCCTTACTACTTGGGGAAAGTAACTGTTTTTGAGTCTGGTGGTCCTGGCATGGTTGCTACACAGCTTCCTCCCTTATTGGAGTGAGATAATTTAAATTCAGATGTGACTTGCATGGATATACTTGTAGTCTTACTGTAGTTTAGAGCATATTATTACTTGAGTAATTCTCACTTTTTTTTGCTGCAGCTCCACATTCTAGTTTAGTATGGGACAACGGGCAGGGGATTTTAGCACAGCCAGCATCTTTGAAACATGAAGGAGAATCACTTTGACAGGTCTCTTATATAGCATGCCTAACCAGCCTTGGGACCTTGCTATCATTTATAAGAAATGAGAAGAATTAGTCTAACCTTCACTGCTTCCTCGCACTGCATATAGTGCCCAAGCTAAGGTTGGTGTCCTCTGCAAATTTACTTTGTGTGCAAGGATTACATGTTAACCCTACATAATCTAGCCCTTCCTTCCTATATAGCCTTCCATTTTCTTTTCATCCAGGTACCTGGATAGGCACATGGATGTAAAGCATTTGACCGCAAGTCCCGACAACAGATCGCGAGGACTGCTGACAGGATCATTGGAATCTCTCCTTTATGAATTAGAAATACTTATCTGGAGTGCTATGTATGCAGGTCCCTCATCATTGTCAGTGATCCCTCCCATCCATCCGACAACCTCTTAAATCCCTCCTACCATCAGGCAGATGGCACCGTAGCGTCAGGGCAGGAAAGAATAGGATGGGAAACGAGTTTGTCCCCCAGGCCGTGAAACAACTGAACTTTCTACCACCACCCAGGTCTCCTCATGTATGAACTGTCAGCAGTGTTACACCGTTTACTTTTTAACTTGCATCATATATGCACCTTATAATTTGTTGATTCATTTGCTGTAATATTGCTTTATATGTTATGTGTGAGTTATATGCATTCAGGCCTTGGTCCCAAGCAGCAGTAGATCTGGAGGAACTGTTTGAGGATATATGTATACAGTTAAATAACAATAAACTTGAACTTGATCTCAGAGTAGGTTAGAATGTCGACCGAACATTGAGGGCTGAGTGGCCTGTACTGTGCGGTATACTGCTCTTTTTTCTGACTAAGTCAGCAATAGGACAAACGTCCTGAATTTCTCAATCAGCATTTTCAAAAATCCCTCAAGTGCTACACAACTGCATTAATTTACCACTGATGACAGTCTCACCCTGCTGATTATATTGTGCTTTAAATCTGTAATATGGAGCAGCATCCTTTACATTCAAATTTTTTCTCAGAAGTACACCTTAAATACCCTTGGACAAACACAACAACATCAAGCCATATGATGCCATCAAATATATCACTACAGATTTCATATTTAAGTCTTTAGGACTTACAGCAAATAATGTACTTTGAAATATAACATAGGGAGCAGGGTAACCAATTTTCAAGGACCTAGCACCCACATATAAAATCATAAAACGTAGGAGCAGAATTAAGTCATCTGGCCCATTGAGTCTGCTCTGCCACTCCATCATGGCTGATTTGTTAATCCTCTCATCCCATTCTCCTGCCTTCTCCCTATAACCTTTGACATCCTTGCTAATCAAGGATTAGTAATAATCAACCTCTGCTTTAAATATACACAACGACGTGGCCTTCAGAGCTGTCTGTGACAATGAATTCCACAAATTCACCACCCTCTGGCTAAATAAATACCTCCTTACCTCTGCTCTATATGGATGTCCCTCTATTCTGAGGCTGTGACCTCTGGTCCTTGGCTCTGTTACTATAGAAACATCCACTCCACATCCACTCTGTTTAGGCCTTTTTATATTTGATATGTTTCAATGTGATCCACCCCCATTCTACTAATCTCCAGCAAGTACAGGCTCAGACCCATCAAATGCTCATCATATAAATATTTAGGTGCAGACTATTAATTTCATTTTAATAGTTGAAGGATGTCATGAAGCTGTCCATAGTCTTTTTTAAGCTTTAACATACCACCAAGAGTAGGGTTGCAGTCTCAGTTTAATATCTCATCCAAAGATACTAGTCCTAACAGAAAACAAATTAGAAATGAGACAGAATATTGTGCTCAGTTCTGGTTGCCTCATCATGGGAAGGATATAGAAGCTTTAGAGAGGGTGCAGAAGAGATTTACCAGGATCCTACATGGATTAGAAATAATCTCTTCTGAAGATAGGTTGAGTGAGCTAGGCCTTTTCTCTTTGGAGCATTGAAGGATGAGCGATAACTTGATAGAGGTGTAAAAATGATAACAGGCCCAGAATGAGTGGACAGATGGAGACCTTCTCATGGGGTGGAAATGGCTAATATGAGAGAGATAACTTTAAGGTGATTGAAAGAATGGATCGGGGGCATGTCAGAAGTAGATATTTTACACAGAGCGTAGTGGGTGTGTGGAGCCCACTACCAGTTGTGGTAGTAGAGGCAGATACATTAGAGACATTTAAGAGACTCAGGAAGACAGAAGGGTGAAGGAAAAATGCAAAGTTATGTGGGAGAGGAGGGCTAAGTTGATCTTGGAGTGAGTTATAAAGATGGCCCAATAAGGTCAGCTGAAGGCCCTATACTGTTCTTCGTTCTAAACATTAGTCCTATAGCAAACGTTAGAGAGAAACGGAGTTGCTCTCCTGCTCACTCATGTAGCATCAGGAGCAGAAGCATATTTCTCCAAAAAAAATCACTGTTGCACATTTCCATGCATTTCAGTACTTTTTAGGGAGAATCACAGGACAATTGGTCAAATCTCTTTCAAATATTAATTAAAGCAAAGTAATGAGAGAGCTCCTGAATGTGAGATTTTTCAAAATTTCATATAACAATCGCTTTCATCCCCCATCGTCTCCTTACTTTGAATACAAGGTGGACCTTCTGCATCCCAGCTGCTTCCGCCATCACGTCACTATCAGGGATCGTGGGAACAACAAGACAACTGCATAACTTTAAAAAAAAATTTAGCAGGATATGTCTTCTGTAGATTGAACAGAGAGTGCTTCAAACAAGATCCTGATTTCCAAAGTAATACACACATAAAATGCTGAAGGAACACAAAATGCTGAAGGAACCCATGAGGTTCATGGATTAGCGGCTAGAATAAACAGTTAACGTTTCAGACTGGGACCTTTCATCAGGACGAGAAATGAATGGGTAGGTCTCAGATTAAGAAGGTTAGGGGAGGGGAAGGAAGACAAGGTAGAAAAAGCTAGGTGAAGACAGATGGGTGAGAGAGGGAAAACGTAGTAAGATGTTGTGAGGTGAGAGGTGGAAAAGGTAAAAGTTGGAGAAGAAAGAATCTGATAGGAGGGAGGAATGGATAAATGGGAGAAAGGGAAGAGGGGCAAAGGTGGAGGCAATAAGCAGATGAGGAGAAGAGGTGAGCAGGCAGAATGGGAAATTGAAGAAGAGAAAATGAGGAGGGGGAATATTACCAGAAGTTTGAGGGCAACTCCAAAGAGAGTGGAGGCTACCTGACACTGGTGGGAAAGATTGGCCGCACCTGGCCTTCCTCTTGTTGTAGTTTTCAGGAATTCGGGATGAACTTTTCCTAGCCATTCTTTGGAGGAGGATGACTTATTTTATTGGTAGCCTAACCAAACAAGCCTCCTTCCAAACTAAGGCTGAAACAAGCTGCAACTTGACTAGCAGTGAATGAAATTTGAAAACCAAAATGGATTTTGGAAACCTAATATAATACTGGAAACACTCAGTGGGTAAGATGGAATCTGTAGAAGGAGAAAGGGGATTAATGTTTCACATTGAAGACTGTGCCACAATGGGTTTGAACTTAATTGCACATACATTAATCCCTTTCAGTTTCCACAAATAACAGCACAGCAGTGTCTCCACTTCCTGAGGCTCCCCCACCCCCATTCTAACCAATTTTTACAGGAGCACCATCAAGTTTGCCCTGATCAGCTGCATCACTATCTAGTATGGGAATTGCAATGTATCTGGCCACAAGTCCCTACAAAATGCTATGAAGCCAGCTGAAAGGATCATTGTGGTCTCCCTTCCACCCAGAGATCTTTATTAGCAGCACTGCATAGGCAGTGCCCTTAGCATTGTCAATGATCAGCCCCATCCTTCCAACAATCTCTTTGACCACCTACCATTTGGTAGGAAATACTGTAGCATTAGCGCAAGAACTTTTAGGATGGGGGATAGCTTCTTCCCAGGCTGTAAGATTACTGAACCCTCTGCTGCTGCCCAGGTCTCATCAAATATGAAGCACCAGTGGCATTGTACTATTTACTTTTTAACTTGTATCATATATGCACCTTATTATTTGTTAATTTATTTAAGGTAGTATTACTTCATGTGTTATGTGTGAGTTATCTGTACTGTGTTGTGCACCTTGGTCAGGAGGAATTTTGTCTCATTTCGTGGTATACATGTGTACAGCTGAATGACAATAAACTTGAACTTGAACTTGAAATTGAACCTGAAATGCTGTCTAATCTACTGAGTTTTTCCTTTTTTTTTGCTTTTCCTGAAAGTTGACTCGTAACTTTTTGGATGATATTAGAACAGAGCTCCATAACATATTGAAATCTCAGAACACAACGATACCTTAACATCCATTGCAAAGATATTATTAAACAAATAGGCACAAGTCTTACAGGCTCAACAGTTAGTAAAGGGCCGTTTAGGATAGTTGGAATATTTGCATTCACATTCTGTTGATGGAAAGACGAATGAAAACATAGACCTCGCAAATTATAGATTTTTCTTTACTCGAGGACTATGACATCGCAGAGTCTTATAGAAAAACAAATAGGAACTGACCAAACATACACATTTTCGCCGCTGAATTTTAAGGTGTCTCAATTTCTGAAAAACAAACTGAAAGGAGCTGTCTTCAGCACCACCGTCAACCAGACGACCCGGTTTTCCCGGAACTTAGCTCTACACTTTCAAACAGTGCATGAGGCAAGAGAATTGGATAATCTGCTCACAGTTATTTTTTTTTACTCATCGTGAAAACATTTACTGTAATCTAAATATATTTTGAAAAGACTGGGCATTAATCTGCACCCATTAAAAAGTAACAAACATAAAGATCGACATGTTTTTTTGTAAATTAATAATTATTAATGTTTACAAACGCCAAAACACTCACGTTTATTATCATTACTACTAGTACTACTACTTCTGCTGCAACTACTATTCCTAACAATAATATTATAATAATTAGAATGATTGAAAATGTGGTTGAATCAGTTTTATACCCACAAGTCTACCGGAATATATTTTGCAAGTTACTGAAACATGTCCACAGGGCAAATGCTATTTTGAAAATAAAAAAAATATGTTACCTTTATAAAAGCTAGAAATTACATCTTTGCCCATTTATAACCTTCGATTACTGGGATTTTTTTTTCGCACTGAGTTGCTCAATCCCGTAATACATTTGCATTTTACAAAGGGAGTTATATTCTATTGAACTGAAACCATTTTTTAAACGTTACTGCAGCCGTCCTTATAAATGGGTGGGGTTTACAAGGATTGATTCCAGCACTTTTGGAATGATCATAGGCCAACAACTTGTTTTTCGCCTAAGAGGGGGAAACAGGCTTTTTTTTTGAAAAACACACATCTAACTAAGGGGTAATATGTAACTTTGGGGCAAAATTGCCGTAGTCGTGTATACTCTACCGGAAATTGCAATTAGGTATCATAGTCACGATAAATTAGGTAAATCACAGTTCTCGACTATTAACCATTCCTGCCTACCTCAATAAACCAGACGCAGAGCAAATACACTTATCAATGCGCTTTCACCTATTTTAACCAAACTCCACCCCCTCCATCGCCACCTTCCCCCCGACCCCCATCCCCAAACCACCAGCACCGAGACTACCGAAACGTCGGAGTTGTAGAGGTTTGAATGGTTGACAATGGGAGAGCTACTTCTTTTAAATGGGCGACTCGGTCTTTATTCTGACTTGTATCTCTGCTTTACTAATTTTAAGGCTGCGGGACTGCGTGCATTGGTAACATATGCCGACGATTTAAAAGCCCAGGAAATCAGTCAGTTGGCATGTGTTATTTCTAAAACTCAAATATTAATATTTGAGCTTCGCTGCATTTTAGCTAGCGAAGCTTTAGCTTTAAATAAGCTCTTCTGTTTTTCTTTTCACAATTTCAGAATTTTGTTGATGAAATGGCTTCGTGCCATATGTCTGTTCTCAACTGTTACACAATATTCAACTCCAACCGAGTTAATTTGAAAGCAAGACATACTGCATGCCTGCCCAGGCAGAAACGAAGTGGTCTCCCAATTGAATACTATTTTCCGGTTGCGATTCATATTATACCTGATCATAGTTTAGCTTTGTAACATTATTGGCTCATATTTCTTCTCCTAGGTTTGACCAATCCGTGTGCACGCTATGGTTTATAAAGATCCAGCGTTTCAGGAACAGCTTCTTTCCCTCCGCCGTCAGATTTCTGAATGGACAATGAACACATGTGTTCTACCTCTCTATTTTTTCTTACTTTTGTACTTATTATTATATATAGACATACATATATATACTTTTTATAGTAATTTACAGTTTTTATTATTATGTATTGCATTGCACGAAAAAAACAGATTTCATGACATTATACCAGAGATATTAAAGCTGATTCTGATAACCTATTCTCTATGACGTGAAAAATAGTTTGACGCTCTCTCTTTCCTCCCTTTACAGTAGCCGGAAAGTAACAGTCAAATTCTCACAACAACTGGTAAAAGTCTCGACGGTCCATGTTTCTTCGAAGGTCGAATCTCTTCCGAAAAGGGGTTTTATGACCGTGTCGCGCATCCAAACAAAAACAACAAGACTTACCCCTCCGTATTACCCCGCCTTGACCATTTAAAACTAATCCACACTGTGCCTCCACCGAGTTCTGTAAATCAGAATGCAAATTCAAAGATAAGAAAACTGAAATTAAATAAAAACATTGTATTGCAATTATATCAGGCTATTTATTAAAAAAGACACATCGTCCGAAAGAAACAGCGGCAATATAACCCATTATCTTTTATTTTCACGCTCACAATAAAATGATGTTTTCCGATTTAATTCCCTGTGCATGTTTATTTAAATGGTTACACTTTATCATACATCTCATAACAGACGATAGATCCACCATTTTAGAAAAACTTTTATAAAAAGGTACTGGCAGTATATGTTTAATTTACTTTTCAGCATTTAAATCTTCCCAGGCTGGTTTTCTAGCAAGACACATGCAGATAAATCATTAAGCCCAAGAACGCATTTGAATTTATTGAATACTCTACTCAGTCAACACAGAATTACTTTAAAAACGTCAGGCACCAGATCACGGCCAAATTTATAAACCCAATGCGCCATTCTCAGAATTGTCTTTAGCACTAACATTACTTTCCCCATCACTGTTTCTATATTAATGATAAACATTTATTGTCTTTGCGCACGGATTTCCATTTACTTGGTACAAGCATAAAGCTCCCTGGCCTGCCTAAATCCATGGAGAAGTTTGAAAAGAATTCGGAGAGAGGTGTCGCATACTAAAGACGACTCGAATTTGCCTTTCTCCTTTCTTCCCCTTCCCTTTTCGCCCTATTGACGCGCTCTTATAAACCTTTAGAAACTCTCAGCCCTTTCTCTTATGTTCTGGGGTTAAAGTGATTATAAAATCAATATAAAAACTCCGAGATCAAGCATAAATTAAACTCGTGACGGGGAAAAGGTGTGACAGATGCTTTTGTTTGCCATATCAAATCTTTTTAGGGAGCTCAAAGATGTATCTACTGCCTAAAGACCGTTGCATCTGTTCAGTTGGTTAAGCAGAATGCGGTTTATCCGATTCTGGAGGAAATTGACCAGGAAACGAAGATTTTAAAAAAAATCTGGACTTTGTTTGCGACTTAAATGTAGGGACTTAATTAAATGATTTTTTTGATTTTACAAACACGAAAAGTTAGTCGGGTCGTAGACACCCTTGTAAGTGCACATTACATTTCATTCCGGTATTTTTTACAGCCGAATTTTATTTTATTTTTACACATAGTGCAATGGCTTTTCCCACTTTAAAAACTGCTGCACAGGTTTCTCGACATCGTTGGTTACGACGGAAAATCACCATTTTTTTTACACATTCTATATATATATAAAATGCAATGGGAGGCATGGGCCTTGTTGATAAATAGTCTGATAGTCTGGTCAGATAATTGTGCATAAGCTAATCGAAGGATGACATAAAGTCGAAAATTGGATAAACTACGGTGCTCCCGCGCGTTGCGTTTTCGTATTGTTTCTCACTTGCAAATTCCCTAATCCGTTTAAAAGAAAACACCATGCTTTGTGTGAAGGACAAGGGCTGAAAATGTACAAGTATAAAAATCAGCACTAGCCGTGCTCAGTAGCAACATAAAGGCGTTTTAGTTCAGCAAGAGTGTATTGCATTAAGTCGAGATTTTTTCAAAACTGAATTAGATAAGTTCTTTCGAATAAGGCTCCGTTCCCGGCCTGATAGTCTGCTATTTAATTCATTGCCCCAGTTTCAGCAAACAAAGGAAGAAAGTCACGTTTTCCGATTTCTAATCGTTTTAATTTCATTCTCGATCAAAGAGATAAGTACACTTAAAAAACGAGTGTCCTTTAGAAGAGATCGCACACTCCAGTGTAGCGAGTAAGCGAGCTATCACATACAGCGTTCGACAAACTCCGAATTTCACTTGAGAATGTTTGGGAGCGCCTACCTTACAAACAGGACACAGGAAAATAAAGCTGAGTTTATCGTGAGTATGACTGGTAAATGTTGCTACTTAGCAGCACAAATTAGAGGGGGAAATTAAAATTGACTACTTATACGTGCGGTTTAATATATTGAAACCGATAGATCAATTAACGTTAAAATTGTAAATATTTTTAAAATGTCTGTATACATACATCTAAAACATGTTCCTATATTTCAGATTTCTCTGGCAATCGTTTAATTTTACATCTTCTCCGAACTCTTTAAACAATAAAGTCTGATTGCTTTACTTCATTGCCTGACGCATTTCAGATGCTTTTAAAAAGTTCCTCCGAGGAGGCAGAGGACAAGCTATACATTAGCGAATGCATGCAAGAAAATCTAGATTACTTCTCAGTAGATAAACTATAAAATAAGGTATAATATATAACATGCATGTTGAAATGCCCTAATGAATCTAGTGTTTTGAAGGAGCTGTGAGAGAGCTGATATCAAAAATGGCAACAATTATTAGATAATTATAATTACGTAATAATATTCGTCACATTCCGCTTCTTATTTATTTCTGCTCTGTGTGGGCGATGCTCGAAATTTTAAGTGGATTGGCGGCAGATAACGGTGTCGCCGTTAGTGCCAGAGAAACGGTTGTTTCTATGTGATGTTAGAGAAGTTACAACATTTAAAAGAAATTAGAGAGCTTTGCAGAGAATGCATCGAAAACCATGGTACATCCCTTTGCATTGTACAAAGTCTGGTCTTGCTGTTGTGAGTTTGAAGGGCGCAGTTTTTGTTCGTATTATTTTCTGTACACTGTGGCCTGACAAATATCACCAACTAACCTGTTTCTCTATTCTATTAGAAGCAAAACAGAAATATATATATGTATATATATATTTAAAATGTTCAAATTTGAAAACTAAAGTCTTACATTTATGTAAGAGGGTAAAATTATTCTGCATTTTATGTTGGGTTTGAAATCTCGATATTAGTATTAATAATGGTTTACCTGAATGTCATCAGAGCCCGGAGGCGGTAACCCTAGGTTTGGACCCGGTAGAAGTCTCTGGTCTGGGTGGATGCCATATTGGGATCCATGGCTCATTAGAGACAAGTCATGTCGGCGGTAGGCTTCCAAACAGCCCAGCTCTCTCCTCTGCTCATCCAGGCAAGAGGACTTGAGAGTCCGAGCATTATGAAGGTTGATAAAGTCTGCCGGTTCTCCGTGGTGGATCTGTTGGTAATACTGTTGGGTATGGTGGAGGCTATTCAAAGAATAGGCATCAGGGTTGACTGCCGGGTGGCTGTGCTGGAACTCATAATGAAAGGACTGATGGTGAAGAGGGGTGTACTGGTGGTTAGTGGAGAAATAAGGCGAGGTAAAGTCGGTTCCATTCGCCGAGTAGGTTAATGGAGATGTGGAGGAATAGGCGACGGTCGAATTTGCCACTGATTCCAAGCATCCCAACTGCATCAGGCGATAGCTGTTTGATCCGTCATGACGTATCTGAAAAAAAAAGGAAAAGAATAGAAAACAAATCTGGTTTGTCATTTCTTATACCTCGCAGGTACAAAAGTACAATCAATCCGCTCCATCGCTCAAACACTAAAGCCTTCGAGAAAATACAACGGCATCCGTCTTAAATCTACTCATCACCCACTGAAAATACACAAATCCCTCAAACAATAACACGGCGGTTTATCTAAATCCGGCTACTTAACTTTCAGTCTTTATAGCGATAACATTTTTTTTTCATTGTGGCAACTGTTGCAATCCGATGAATGCCATTCGCGCGACAGATGTCATAACGAATGATTTTCGTTCTTAAAGCCGCGAAAACGAACTTTTAATTGACTGCAGCAGCTTTAGAAATATTAGAGCGATCGGCGCCGTAATAAAATTACCTCGGGATCATGGACGAGACCCGGGAACGTTGCTGACATTTTCAATCCAACAAGAGGTTCTAATAAGTATAAGTAAAAAAAAAGACTCGACTTTCCCCCCCAAATTATATTCTCTCTCTACACCCTAAAGAATCCGTCTATTCCGGGCGAAATAGCGTTTCTTCTGCACAAAAGCGGCTCCCTGTATCACATTTTGTACTTGTCGGGGTTTTTTTTCTTAACTGATGGCGTAGGTCCCTTGGTAATATATAAGTTTTGAAAATTAAGCATCAGCGTTGAACTGGGAAGACAATAGACAGAAGCGCTCCATCCCAGGAGACGCGGAATAAATATTGTATCTTCTCATCACAGCCGAGGTTGTTCTAAGTTGTTAATTGTATTGGGGAGTTTTTCGTGCTTTTCCCGTTTTCTCTCCGGTAACGTTGGATTTATCATGCTTAATCTTGTAATCCTTTATTACAATTTTCGAGGACATCAGGGAAGGATTGATATATTTGCCCAATCTATGGCATACCTGCTTAAAGTAAGTAGAAATTTCAGGCAAGAAAAGACAAAGGTAATATTACAATCTTTATTATGGTATTCGATGGTTTAAATATTTTTGAAATAATGACTTCAGAAGAAAAAGCCTAGTTTTATTAAAAATGGCGAGAAACGTAACAGATTATCCAAGCTGCCTATTTTTTTTGTGTATAATGTTCTCGATGAAATTTATTAAAAGAACAACTTGGTAGGATTTGTCTAGTCATGAAAAATAGTCCACCCTGTTTATTAGTTTTACAAAACGCAATAGTATTACAGAAAACATTTCTTCAAGAACAAAACACAGATTTATTGCATATATTTAACTCTGAAGTCTTTTAATGGTTTTCCAACATGAAAGTGAACGAGAAATATATCATTGTTAATGAGTAATAGTGGGTTTGCCAATTTTTTTCCATATTCCGACTAGTGTGTATAATTTTAGAGCATATTTATCTGTATTTTGAAACAAGATATCACATAAATGTAAGTATAGTTTCCACCGTTAGCTGTATGTTGATAACAAAAATGATGCCAACAATTGTAATTAGAACAATAATGCATTAATTAAGAGGCACATTTAAGAAGGCTCTGGCCAACTTGCAGGGTATTCTTCGATTTGAATATATTATAATCACAGGCAACTGAAAAGGTATCCTTTCTTATTACTGCGTGTGAACAGAATAATTGAGCGTATTCCCACCAATGATGGCGCGGTTATTAAGTAACCATTCTCCATCCTGTTTCAATAACGACCGCACGAGGGAGATGCATTTTAATGTTTTATATACATATATAAATGTTTTGATACACGGATTTTTAAAAATTACTCCTTATGCTCGAAATATTAACTAACTTAAAAGTTATATCATTTATACATAGACCGCTCAATACATTCAAAATCCACGTAGTTACTTTTAAAATTCGACTGACCAACCACTTATCATCCTTTTAAAAATATTTCTAGAAATGATTTGGACTGTTTAATTTTTTTTTTGCTTTGATTAATCTCAATTAGACATATTAAACACTATTCTTTTGGACTCAGTCGGGCAGTCCGGATCCACTCTTTTTCTGATAGGTTTTAAATTGACGAAATTCACCAAAAAAAAAAGACGGTGTCTTTTTTTTTGCGAGTATCAGGTCATTTACTATTGAACTCTGTGGAATAATATCCAAAAAAAAACAAGTTTTCGGTCTGGAGGTCTGCCTGACCATTCGCCTTTGCTCATGCTCACTAACCAAAGCTGTCACCCCGGTCCCTTTCCCTTTGTATAAATCGACAAAGGCACACGACTACTATTTGCCTCTTTTGTGTGACGTCCATGTGTGACTGGTGCATGGGAGAAAGGTCAGTGTCTTCTCCTTTAGCATTTGATTAGCTCTGCTGAGTATTATTTAAAAGTTCTCCAATTAGACAAGAAACAAACAGCAAAATAGTTTGGCTTTGAAATTGAACTGAATAGTTTATTATCTTATTATTAGCCTACCAGGAATACTTGGTTACTTGGTAAATATTCTTTTATTTTTACTCAAGGGCATTCTAATCACCACATACACATTTTGACAGTTTAGTTTCAGACTAAATCCCAAAAGAATCAGGTTTAATACCACTGGCATATGTCGTGAAATTTGCGGCAGCAGTACATGATAATAAAAAAAATATAAATATGTATATACTAAATAAGTAATGCAAACAGAGAGGGAAAATAGTGAGGTAATGTCCATGGTTTTCATTATTCATTCCGAAATCTGATGGTGGAAGGGAAGAAGCATTCCTGAAACGATGACAGTCTGCAGGGTCCTGTACCTCCTTTTTGATGGTAGTAATGAGAAGAGGACATGTCCTGGGTGATAGGGGTCCTTTATTATGAATCCTGCCTTATTGAGGCATCTCTTTTTGAAACTCTTTTCAATGCTGGGGAGGCTAGTGCCCATGATGGAGCTGGCTGAGTTTACAACTTTCTGCAGCTTTTTCTGATCCTGGCCCCTCCATACCAAAAGGGTGATGCAGCTAGTTAGAGTGCTCTCCACGGTACATCTATAGAAATTTGCGAGTGCATCCTGCGTCACTAAATGTCCTTCGTTTTAATTTATCGACATGTATCACACCGTCACAATGAAACAACCTTATTGTCCACACTTTATACACACTCGTTGCGGCTCATGTGCTTCTCTGTCCACCTCACAA
This sequence comes from Mobula hypostoma, assembly GCF_963921235.1. NCBI lineage: Eukaryota > Metazoa > Chordata > Chondrichthyes > Myliobatiformes > Myliobatidae > Mobula > Mobula hypostoma. The sequence continues at coordinate 149,069,735 of NC_086098.1, forward strand.
TATCTGGCATGGAATCAGACTAGAGATCCTGCTGATGCAATCAACTTTAGTGAATTTTAATTTTAATTCATTATCGAAACCATAATGTTTAATGGTAAACTTGTCTATGTGCTAATAGTGACCTATTTCTGCTTTATTAAAATATCCCTTTTGTTTAGAATCAAATTTATCGTTTTGTTATATTATTGTTTCGAAGCACTTGGGCGAGTTTACTCTGCAAAGAAACACCAGCAAAATTGCGACGGGAGCTTGCTACAAGGAAGGTTTAATTTTGCGTATCTATGGTTATAAGTTTTAAAGTTGAAGTTTTTCTGCCGTTCCAAAAGTCTAAGTATATAATAAACTCACATATACCATATTCGTGGCAAATTTGAGTTTTTATAAAAAAATTAAACATTTGAGACTGTTACGTTCCATTTTTTGATAAAATGATCTAGGAATTCTGATTAAAATAATGCCAACGTATTCATAATCACTGTTAAGCATTGCACTCTATTTTATTAAGGATTAAAATTAAAACTTCATCAAATTAGCGTCTAATGCACGCTTAACACTCAAGAGTTTTGACGTCCTTGAGGTAACTCAGAGGCAGCTGCCATAATAACATTGGATGCATTTTCGTTTTCCCTGTGAGCTTGTTTGCAAACCTTATGAGGATAGGTTGAACGAGCTGGGGCTTTTCTCTTTGGAGCGAAGGAGGATGAGAGGTGACTTGATGAGAGGTACAACATGATAAGAGGCATAAATCGAGTGGACGGACAGCCAGAGACTTGTTCTCCAGTGTGGCAATGTTAATACAAAGAGGCATAACTTCATGGTGATTGGAGGGAAGTATGGATGTCAGAGGTAGCCTTTTGTTACACAAAGAGTGATGGATGTGTGGAATGCCCTGCTAAGGGGTAGTAGTGGAGTCAGATATATTAGGGACATTTAAGAGACTCTTAATGGACACGTGTGCCAGAAAATGGAGGCCTAAATAGGAGGGAAGTTGTAGAAATATCTAAGAGTAGCTTAAAAGGTCGGCACATCTGTGTATTTTTTTGTTCTATGGTCTATGTTCTGAATCATAATTATTCTTTCATCTCATTCATTGAAAATTATAAAAAATATTTACGTGCCATGTCTAATGCGGTATATTGGCCAAGGAGAGTTCTCACTGGTGTTACTAGACAAAGTAAGGCGCTAAGCCACATAAGAGGATATTAGACCATATTATCAAAGTTAGGTCAATGAGGTAAACTTGCAGCTCTTAGGAAATGTAGAGGAGACTTGACTCAAAAGCAGAGCAGCAGAGACGATTTAGCAGTAATAGATACTTTACTAATAGACCACAAAATAACAAGCCACGAGGGGCCACAATACAAGAGAGAACAGAAACTAAACACAACAGGCAACAAGATAAACTTTAGGCAGGGAGAGTGAAGACTAAAGACAACTGATTGAGGCCGGCTGATTCAATGAATGAAAGAGGACTGTAGATGAGAACTGGGGTTAAATAGGTTGCAGGAGATGAGTCTGGAACGGGTGGGAGGTGAATCCTATTAGCTGGGTGGATACTGGGAGGTTCCTGCAGGAGCAGGCTTGAAAGCAGGAGAGTGGGAAAGGAGGAAACAGAGAGCAGAGACACTTGAAAAGTAATTCAGAGCTCAGGCCACGCTGCTGAGGGGATGTCCACCAATGCAGAATAAAAGAAAGCGATGGGAAGGAGTCAAAACTATGTTTTCTATGTAAACTTAAAGGAGCATGAATATCCAGGAAGAGTTTTGGCCTTGGGATGCTGCAGAGAAAGGAAAGGGTGTGACCATGAGTTGACTTATCGGTGTGAGAAGAGTCCTGTCTAATATGTAGAGGAATGGAATTCACTGGGATAGAACATGGGCAACCATTTTGTGTGAAAATTGTTATGGAGAACGCAGCGGGGAAGACTGGCCAGTTGTATTAGACCATAAGACCATAAGACCATAAGACAAAGGAGCAGAAGTAGGCCATTCGGCCCATCGAGTCTGCTCCACCATTTTATCATGAGCTGATCCATTTTATCCTATTTAGTCTCACTGCCCCGCCTTCTCACCATAACCTTTGATGCCCTGGCTACTCAGATACCTATCAATCTCTGCCTTAATCATAGAACATTACAGGACTTCCGGCCCACTATGCTGTGCCGACCTTTTAATCTACTCTAAGAACAACAAACCCTTACAAACCCTTCTACATAGGTTTCTATTCCCCTATCATCTATGTGCCTATCTACAATTTTCATAAATGTCCCTAATATATCTGCCTCCACCACAACCCACGGAAGAGTGTTCCACGCACCCACCACTCACTGTGAAAAAACCTCTAACATGTCCCCTTATGCTTCCCCCCAATCACCTTAAAATTATGCATCCTCGTGTTAGTAATTTCCACCCTGAGGGATAAAGTCTCTGGCTACCTATTCTATCGGCGACTTTTGTCATCTTGTACATCTCTACCAAGTCACATCTCACCCTCCTTAGCTCCAGAGAAACGAAAAAAAGTCCCCTGGGTTAGTCCCTAGAGATTCCAGATCAGATTCCTGTAGAATAGATAGATAGATACTTTATTGATCCCAAAGGAAATTACTGTATCACAGTAGCATTACAAGTGCACAAATACACAAATATACAAATATTAGAAGAGAAGTAAGAAAGAATAAAAAAAAGTTACGACAAACAGTCTAACGGGGGGGGGGGGGGTCATCACTTCTCCGGCTATAAGTTGACTCATTATAGAGCCTAATGGCCGAGGGTAAAACTGACCTTATATCGCGCTCTTTGGAGCGACGCAATTGTCTAAGTCTATTACTAAAAGTGCCTGTCTGTTCAGCCAAGGTAGCATGCAAAGGGTGAGAAACATTGTCCAGAATTGCCAGGATTTTCCGTAGGGACCTTTGTTCTACCACATCCTCCAGTGTGTCCGGTTTGACTCGCAGAACCTGCCTTTCTAATCTGTGTATTGAGCCTGTTGGCATCACCCGTGTTGATGCCATTGCCCCAGCATACCACCGCATAGAAGATTGCACTGGCGGCAGCAGACTGGTAGAACATGTAAAGGAGAGGTCTGCATGATACCGCTGGTCATTGACCTCCAGGTAGAATGCGCTCCATCTACAACTATCTGCCGTCATGCCTGGTTAATCAAAGGAAGATGAAGATGATCTGAGGAAGGGTTAGCGTTGGGGAGTGGGATGAGTTGGACGACGTTTCTTAAAAGTCCACCCAATGTCTCATACACATCATCGTTTATATCACATCATGGTGCACGCAATCACGGATAAAACGTGCAGAGGGAATTGAACCCGGTCCCTGGCGCTGGAATAGCGTTACGCCAACTACTACACTATCGTACCGCCCCTAATGATCAGGGTTCATACTGGAGTCAATTGGATTACGGTCAGTCTGGATTCACCTTGGGTAGTTTTTAAATGAAGGACGGCGATGGTAAAAAGTGAACCTCCTAAAACTAGCGCCGGGTTACCTCGTGTGTAACCAGACGACAAGTCGACGGACAGAGTGCGTGGCGGCGTGGATTGTTTTGAAACGACGAATTGGGATGTGAAAGTGACATGAGATGAATCAGAATCAGGTTTAATATCACTGGGAAGAGTCTTGAAATATATTATTTTGCGGCACCAGCAGTAAAAAACACGTAATTAAAAAAATACCGAGGCAGTGTACGTGCGGTAAATTGTCCATTCAGAATTCTGATGGCGGAGGGGAAGTCCCTGTCTCTGAAAGGTTTAGTACGTGTCTTTAGGCTTCCCGTACGTCCCTCCCTGATCGTAGCAATGAGAAGAGGGCATGCACGGGACCTTTAATCCGGTGCCGCCTTTTTGAGGCGTCACCTGAAGTAATATCCTTGGAGGGCATAATAGGCAAAAACCCTCAGACAAGGCGATAGGTCAATGCAGTAAGCACCACGCCTTTGACTAGAAAGACAAGGCAAGGAGCGTCGCGGTAGACGAGCTTTGAAGGAGATTGTGTGTCCAGCCGCGTCAGGGACTGCCAGCAGATCCGAAAAGAAAGATGTTTGAAGCTTACTTGTTAAATTTACATGTTAATTAATGTCAAGCTGACGTATTAAGGATCAACTTTATTCGCAATATACGTTTACATGCATTAGGAATTTATTGTGGTCTGTTGGCGCGACATGCAACAAAAACAACATTCAACAATGATAAAAATCGGAATGGGAAGCAGGTTTAATATCACTGGAACATGTCGGAAATATATTTTGCGATAGTAATACGATACAATGCATAATAAAAGCTATAAATTATAATACATTCCATGAAAATATATTTTTAAATTAATTTAAATAAATTAGTGCAACAAGGGAGCAAAAAAAATAGGGGTAGTTTAGGTGGGTTCATTGTCCATTCAGAAATCTGAAGGCAGAGGTTAGAGGTTCAAGAACAATTATGTAATACAATGTGTATAAATATATAGATACCAGCATGCATTCACAACGTAAACAGCATTATAAACAGTGGTTTAGAGTGTATGCAGTGCAATGCAGTGACCGAGAGAACGAACAGTAAATCATAAAAAAAAGACTCGCACATCCTTCCGCAAGCACTGCAATCTGCTGCGTCCGAGGCGTTTAAAATTTGGCGCGCATGTTGCGTACTTAAACGGAAGGAAACTCAGCAAATCAGACATATCAGTTATGCCATATGCACAATGCTAAGTCCAGGGTTGTGTTCCATCTGTTATTTCTGTCCATTCCCACCCCCTGTACTAACAGATAAACTGAAGTGTACAGTCCTTTGTGTAAAATGAACCATTCCAGGCGTGCAGCAATTACCGCCTGAATAGTTTTAGTGATGTAGTTTGAGTGTATTCAAGATCGTTTAATGTCATTTCCAGTACACAAGTGTAAAGCAGAACGAAATAATTATCACTCCGGATCCGATGCAGCAAAAATAAACACAGTACGATAAAGAATTAATTAATAACAAAACACAAAAATATGAGTAGATAACATAGCTTATATACATTGATTGCATGTCTATAAAGTGATGCTACGCACAGGAGACTGCACATAACGTGACTGACAGGAAATTATAAAGTAGTGGTCGTCAGGGGTGTGGAGGGGTGAGTTAGTGAGTGGAGGTGTTTATCAGCCTTACTGGTTGGTGAAAGTAGTTGTTTGCGCTTGTATGGGGATAAAGTTAGAGTGTACGGCGGATGTTGTGTAGAATTGTAACCTCTGATAGTTGTATACGTTATATGCTATTTGTTGAGCGCCACATTGAAGATTATTCACATAGAATTCCTCACACCATATAAACCCAAATGATAGTCACCAGGCCTACAACTGTGGGAACTTTGTTGAATGGTGGACGATATCGGCAATCAGCTTTTGGAATTCTGAGGAATCAATCATTATGTAAGAAAAGCAAATCTATAAAAATAAGTGTAGCTTTCATTATTTCTTTCTGAGAAAAAGTAATCCATTGCAAACTAAATAAATATATTGTACATTTTAACCATCATTCCATAGATAGACAGCAGTGCAATAAATCTTGCTAAAACAAGAATAAGAATAAATAAAATATTCAATATAAAAACAGACATGAAACACCAGTGGTCAAATGTGCTGTAAGAAATCACGCACTAAATCTTATTTTAAAAGCTGGATTTTATTCATCAACTTAATATAAATGAAAATACACATTTTATCAGAAAAATATTTTTTGCTGGTTGGATTCCAAAGTTTGTATTTGCAGTCCCTGTAGAAAATCTGAGAGTTCAAATGGGGAATTCGTCTTTTTTATTGCTGTTCTTGGGAGTGTAATATTAACATACCACTTTAAAACTGAAGTTAGCAGTACTATAATTAAGTCTCAGAATTAATGGTGCCCGAATTGAGTCATTTTTTTAAGACATTATAAACCAGGGACCCAATCAGAATCCCTTCCCCTCGTGCTGTGGGTGTATCTTTCAGTGCAGTGTTGAAAGAAAGCTGTTACATGGTTTGTGTAACAGTGTGTGTGTGTGTGTGTGTGTGTGTGTGTGTGTGTGCGTTCAAAAGCATCATAAGGATCTCCTTTACCCAGGACAAGTCTTTTTTCTCATTGCTACGATCAAGGAGAAGGTATCAGTACACTCAACCTTTTAGGAACAGCCTCTTCATCTCCATCATCAGATTTCTAAATGGACAATGAACCCATGAACACTACCTCAGTATTTTCTCTCTCTTTTTGCACAAGTTATTTAATTGTATATATACTGTAAGGTAGAGTTTTTTTATATATACAGTACTTAAGCATTGCAGTGTTCTCAGTAGGATATTAGGGGTGGGGATGAGCAATATCATTGTGGGCAGGTTTGCTGGAGCAGCTGGGGAGGATTTAAACTAAGCTGCCCGGGGGATAGGAAGCAGAGTGATAGGGCGCAGGATGGGGCAGTTGGTATACAACTAGATGCAGTGTGTAGTGTGACTGTGAGGAAGGACAGGCAGATGACAGGGCGAAATTGCAGTTAGTGGGATGAGTTAAAGTGTAACAGGGGGCCAAAATCAAAGAGTATCTTGAATACAGGAAGAAAGCTGTTACATTTGAATGCGCACAGTATACGGAATAAGGTAGATGATCCTGTAGCGCAGTTACAGATTGGCAGGAATGATGTTGTGGGCTTTGCTGAGTCATAGCTGAAAGATCATTGCTAGGAGCTTAACATCCAAGGATACACATTCTATCAAAATGACAGACAGATTAGCAGAGTGGGTGCTGTGGCTCTGTTGGTAAAAAAAAATCAAATTCATAGAAAGAGGATCAGAAGATGTAGAATACCTATGGGTAGAACTAAGAAACTGCAAGAGTAAAAAGACCCTTATGGGAGTTAGAGACAAGCCTTCAAACAGTAGCCAGAATATTGGCAGCGAATTACAACAGGAGATAGAAAAGGCTTAGCAAAGGGGCAATGTTGCAATTATCACAGGAACCCTTTGGAAGCAGTGATCACAATATGATATAATTTACCCTGCAGTTTGAGAAGGTGAAGCTAAAGTCAGATCAATCAGTATCACAGTGGGACAAGAAGAATTACAGAGGCATGAGGGAGGAGCTGGCTAAAGTTGGTTGGAAGGGAACTCTAGCAGGAATGATGACAGAGCAGCAATGGCTGGAGTTTCTGGGGGTAATTCGGAAGGTGCAGGAAGGATACTGTACATCCCAAAGATGAAGAAGTATTCTAAAGGGAGAATGAGTCAACTGTGGCTGCCAAGGGAAGTTGAAGGCAACATAAAAGTAAAAGAGAGGGCATATAATATAGCAAAAATTTGTGGAAGGTAGAAAATTGGGAAGCTTTTAATAACCAACAGAAGGCAACTAAATGAGTCATAAAGAGAGAAAAGATAAATTATGAAGGTAAGCTAGCAAATAATACAGTAGTTCCATTTAATATCAGAGAAATGTATACAATATACATTCTAAACATTTTGTTAACTACTTTAACTACTAGTATAATATAACAGAGGATACGAAAAGTTTTTTCTCAGATATAACTGTATAAAGAGTAAAAGAGAGACGAGAGTGGAGATCAGACTACAGGAAAATGATGCTGGAAAGGTAGTAATGGGAGACAAAGAAATGGTCTATGAACTGAATAAATATTTTGCATCAGTATTCACTGTGGAAGGCACCAGCAGAATGCCAAAGATGCGAGAGTGTCACATAGCAGAAATAAGAGTCATTTTTATCTCCAAGGAGAAGGTGTTTGGGAAGATGAAATGTCTGAAGGTAGGTAAGTTACCTGGACTAGATGGACAACACCCGGGGGTTCAGTAAAGTAGCTGAAGAGATTGTGGAGACATTATAGAATCATAGAGTCTTAGAACACTACAGCACAGAAACAGGCCCTTGACCCATCTAGTCTGAACAGAACCATTAATCTGCCTAGTTCCAGCAACCTGCACCTGGACCAAAACCCTCCATACCCCTACCAACTATGTATCAATACAATTTTCTCTTAACTGTTGAAATTGACCCCACATCAACCACTTGCAGCAGCATCTCGTTCAACACTCTCACCACCCTCTGAGTGAAAGAAATTCCTGCTCATGTTCCCCCTAATCATTTTACCTTTCATCTTAACTCATGACCTCTGGTTGTAGTTTTACCCAACCTCAGTGGAAAAAAGCCTGTTTGTCTTTATCCTATCTATACCCCTCATAATTTTGTATACCTCTATCAAATCTCCACTCAATCTTCTACAGTCTAAGGAAGAAAGTTCTATTGTATTCAATTTTTCCCTGTAACTCAGATTCTCACGTGCTGGCAACACCCTTGTAAGTTTTCTCTGCAGTTCTTCAAACTTATTTACTTCTTCTTTGCAGATAGGTGCCCAAAACAGGACATGATACTCCAACTTAGGCTTCAACAATGTCTTACACAACTTCAACATAACACCTCAACTCCTGTACTCAATACTTTGACTTATGAAGGCAAATGTGCCAAAAGCTTTCTTTACAACATTATCTATCTGTGACACACTTTCTAAGAGATTATGGAACTGTATTCCTAGATTCCTTTGTTCTACCGCACTCCTCTGTGTCCTGCTCTCACCATGTAAGACCTCCTGTACCCTAGTTGGTCCTCCCAAAATGCAACACTTCACACTTGTCTGCATTAAATTCCATCTGCCATTTTTCAGCCCGTTTGTCCAGCTGGACTAGATCCAGCTGCAAGCTTTGATAATCGGCGACACTGTCAATTACACTCCTATCTTTCTGTGATCCGCAAATTTGCTGATCCAGTTAGCCACATTATCATCCAGATCATTGATATACAGTAGATGACAAACAACAATAGACCCAGCATCATTCCCTGCTGCACTCCATTAGTCACAGGCCTTCAGTCATCTACAACCACTCTCTGGCTTCTCTCACAAAGCCAATGTCTAATCCATTTTACTCCATCTTGAATGCCAAGCAGCTGAAACTTCTTGACCAATCTCCCATGAGTGTCCTTGTCAGATGCCTTGCTAAAGTCCATGTAAACAGCATCCACTGTCTTGTCTCCAGCAACTTTCCTGGTAGCTTCTTCGAAAAGTTCTATAGGATGTGAAGTATCATGCACAAAGTTATGTTGACTATCCCATAATCAGTCCATGTCTATCCAAATATTTATATAGCCAGTCCCTTAGAATACCTTCCAGTAACTTTCCCACTACTGATGTCAGGCTCACCAGCCTATAATTTCCTGGTTTTTTCATAGAGCCTTTTTAAAACAACAGAACTATATTAACTATCCTCCAACCCTCTGATACCTCATCTGTTCCTAAGGATGTTTTAAAAATCTCTGCTAGGGCACCTGTATTTCTGCCTGGGGATTTATCCACACTATTTTGCCTCAAAACAGCAAACACCTCTTCCTCTGTAATCTGTGCAGGGTCCATGACCTCACTGCTGCATTTCCTCTTGTCTATGGACACTGTGTCCATCTTCCGAGTAAATACAGATGCAGAATATTGATTTAAGATTTCCCCTCATCTCTTTCTGTTCCACAGATAGATGACCACTCTGATCTTCCAGAGGACCAATTTTGTCCCCTGCTACCCTTTTGCTCTTAATATATCTGCAGAAGGCCTTTGGATTCCTCTTCACCTTGCCTGCTAGAGCAGCCTCATATCATATTTCGTCTTCCTGATTTCCTTCTTAAGTGTTCTCTTGCATTTCTTCTACTCCTCAGATATATCTTTTGTTCCTGCCTGCCCATACTTGCTATGCACCTTCCTCTTTTTGAACTAGGGCCTTAATATCTCTTGAAATTCAAGGTTCCCTAAACCTGTTACCTGTGCTTTTTTATTCTGACAGGAACATACAATCTCTTTACTCTCAAAAATTTCACTTTTGAAGGCATCCAATTTACAAATTACAACTTTGCGGCAGACAACTTGCCCCAATCCATACTTGCCAAATCCTTTCTGATACCATCAAAACTGGCCTTTCTTCAATCTAGAATCTCAACCCATGGACTAGACCTCTCTTTTTCCGTAACTGCCTTGAAACTAATAGCATTATGATAACTGGATGCAAAGTGCTCCCCAACGTAAACTTTTGTCACCTGCCCTGTCTCATTCCCTAATAGGAGATCTAGTATTCCACTCTGCCTAGTTGGAACTTCTATGAACTGAATAACGAAGCTTTCCTGACAAACTCTTTCTCATCCAGCCTTTTTACAATGTAGGATACCCTGTCAAATTGTGGAAAGTTAAAATCACCTACTATCACAACCTTATGTTTTTTTGCAACAGTCTGTGATCTCTCTACAAATTAGTTCCTCTAAATCCCACAGACTGTTGGGTGGTCTATAACAAAATCCTATTAACCTGGTCACACCTTTCTTATCACGAGGAAGTCTGCAGATGCTGGAAATTCAAGCAGCACACTCAAAAAAATGCTGGTGAACGCTGCAGGCCAGGCAGCATCTATAGGAAGAGGTACAGCCGACGTAGGATCTTGGCCCGAAACATTGACTGTACCTCTTCCTATAGATGCTGCCTGGCCTGCTGTGTTCCACCAGCACTTTTTTGTGTGTGTTGCACACCTTTCTTATTCCTCAATTCTGCCCATAAAGCCTCACAAAGCAAACTCTCCAGTTTGTCCTGCCATGACATTTTCCCTGACTAGTAATGCACCCCTCCCTCTTTAATCCCCCCCCCCCAACACTACCACACCTAAAACAACCGAACCCTGGAACACTGAGTTGCCAGTCCTGCCCCTCCTTCCACCAAGTCTCACTAGTGGCTACAGTGTCATAATTCAATGTGCTGATCCATGCCCTGAGCTCAGCCGCCTTTCCTACAAGAGTCCTCACATTAAAGTATATGCAGCTCAGGACATTAGTCTCACCATGCTGAACCTTCTGATTCCTGACTTTGAGTGTAGACTTAACATAATCTTTCTCCACAACAGCTCCACTATCTGTTCTGGTGCTCTGCTTCCCACCCTGCTGCAGTGGTCTTTCTAGAATCACTGGGTTCTGGAGTGGTTCTGAAGGACTGGAAAATTGCAAACGTCACTCCACTCTTTCAGAAGGGAGGGAGGCAGAAGAAAGGAAATTATAGGCCAGTTAGTCTAACCTCTGCAGCTGGAAAGATATATGAGGTTTCAAGTACCTGGAGAAAGATAACAAAATAGGCCAAAGTCAGCATGCTTTCATTGCTGAAATAAAGGGGAAACCTTGCCTGACAAATCTGTTGGAATTATTTGAAGAAGTAGCAAACAGGGTGGACAAAGGACAGTCAGGAGAGTCTTGTTTATTTGGATTTTCAGAAGGCCTTTGACAAGGTGCCGCACATGATAAGAACCTATGGTATTACAGGAAAGATACTCACATGGATAGAAGATTGTCTGACTGGCAGAGGCAAAGAGTCAGAATAAAGGGAGCCTCTTCTTGTTGGTTGCCAATAACTAGTCATGTGCTGAAGGGGTTGGTGTTGGTCTAAGGTATTTAATATTTCAGCAATGTTGTAAATATATTGTTTGATTGAGCCTTCTTTGTTTAAGTAATTCCTTATGGGTTATATGTAAAAGTGTATGAATAACATACATCATTACTCCAACGCATCATATGGGTGCACCTCAGAAAGGTAAGAATGAAGCAGATGCATAATCTCCTGCTCCGTGTTTTTCTTTCAATTAGTTTTATGTTTTAGAGTTACAAAACATAACAGTGGCGATAAGGAAGCTTTGAAACAAACCCAGACGACTGAAGTGCAGCATATGCCTCTTCAGAAAAGGAGAAAGATGGTCAAGTTAAAAGAAAATGCAAAAAATGGACAAAATTCCTGGGTTCATAAACAGTGAGTACAGTGTGATAATAATAAATTAAAAATACAGAAATGACTGGTTACCTCAGAAAGATAGATATGTTCGATTCCACAAAAGATAGCTAGATACTGTATATTTATTTATTTATTGAGATATAGCATGGAATAGGAGGCCTATCTGCCACCCAGCAATCTCCCAATTTCATCAGATCCTAGACTAATCACAGGCCAATTTAGAATGACCAATTAACCTACCAACCAGTCAGAGGAAACCCATGTACAAACTTCTTAGAGGCAGCAGCAGGAATTGAACCCTGGTCACCTGCATTGTAACCTGTTGTGCTAACCACTACACCACCGTGCTGCCCTTAAAGGAATGGAGATGTATTTTGAAACAAATGCAATAGCCAATGAAAGACGAGTGCCAGGTTTGCTGACCATTAGGTGGCAGAGCGTACAGTTTACTTAGAAGTTTAACTGCTCCAACCAAGCTAGCTGAATGGAGCTTTGCTGATAACATGAAAGTAATGCAGAAACATTTAGAACTGAAATAATTGTTGATCGCAGCAAGCTTTAGGTTCTGTAAGCAGAATTAAAAGGAAGAAGAGTCCATTTCAGCTTACATGGCTGAATTGAAGAGATTGTCTGAGCTATGCATTTCTGTGATGGGCCGACTGATATTGTTCAGTTTGTGGAATCTTACAAGAAAACATTCTGCTAACCGAAGCACCAGTCACGTTTAAAAAAAAAACAGCTGAAATCTCTGAGACAGCAGACAGAAACAGAACTGAGTTGCAGTTAGGAATGAATGTGAAAGTGAACTAAATTGCAATGTCCAAACGGAAATCAGCCGATCCGAACAAATTGTTTTACCATTGTGGCAGGGGCTGACATACACCAAGCCAGTGCAGATTTAAAGGCGAAACAGAAGGCTATGGATCAGGTGCCTCAAGGCTCCCCAGGCACTCAATGTTACCTGGATGGCATCTTTGAATTCAAGCAGTCGTGGATGCCTCAAGGCCAAAGGATGTGTCACAGTTGTGGTCCTTTTCAGGATTTGTCAATTACTGTAATAGCTTACCGACAAAACTGGTCACTATGCCACTCCCCAACCCCCACCCCCCCCCCGCCACCTCCGAATTCATTACTACAGATCAGGAAGAAATAGCAATGGACAAAGCAGTGTGAGGTGGCTTTCCAAAAGGTAAAAATTAGAAGAATGAGGTGGGGGCAGGGTGGATCTGATTGAAACCTATTGAATACTTGAAGGCCTAGATAGAGTGGATGCGGAGAGGATGTTTTCTATAGTGAGACAGTCTAGGACTAGAGGGGACAGCCTGAGAATAGAGGGACGTCTGTTTAGAACTGAGTTGAGGAAAAATTTCTTAGCATGAGGTTAATGTATCTGTGGAATTCAGTGCCACAGGTGGCTGTGGAGCCCAGTTCATTGGTATATTTAAAGCAGAGGTTGATAGGTTCCTGAGGAGTAGATATTTTAAAGGTTATGGGGAGAGGGCAAGAGAATGAGGTTGAGATAGATAGTAAATCAACCATGATGGAATGGCAGAGCAGACTCAATGGGCGAAATGGCCTAATTCTGCTTCTGTCTTCTATACTGCTGCTGCAAAGCACCAAATTTTGCAACATATGCCAGTAATATTAAACCTCATTCTGATTATGGAGAAAGGGAAAAAAAAATCGAAGGTACATTTGGGGGATGCCTTAAATGTGTAATAGCAGCGTTTTGGGGAATGGCTTCAGAAAGTTGTCCATGACTTTAGGTCGATGCGGATCATTCCAGACACAAACAACTTCAGAGGCTGGAATCTGTGGTGACAAAGAATCTGCTGGAGGAACTCAAGGGTCGAGTGGCAGCTGTGGAGGAGAAGGAATTGTCCGAGATCTGGATGGAGATCCTGTATCAGGAGTAGGGAGCTCAGAACAATTGTAGGGAACCTTGATGCAGGGTTTCATCCCAAAACATTGACAATTCCTTTCACGCTCTTCTCCCCAGATGCTGCTCGACCTGCTGAGTTCCTTAGGCAGATTGCTTGTTGCCATACCAACCATTCATCAAACTTCGTTAAACAAATTAGGAAATTATTTGGTGCACTCTCTGCCTTTTTCACAAATTCAGCAGTGAATACTATGCCAGGTCCTATCCATTCAAAGTAGTTCTGTGGTTCCCTGAAATGTTCTGTAGTGCTGAAAAGTACAACTCTATGCAAGTTTAACCTCACTGAAGTTACCCCTCAGTCATCAAGTTCCATAGGACACTCAAAGCTACCGCGATGGTTGACTCTGTGGTTAAGAAGGCATACAGTGCCTCAATCGTGGGATTAAGTTTAAGAGCCAAGAGGTAATGTTGCAGCTATATAGGACCCTGGTCAGACCCCACTTGGAGTACTGTGCTCAGTTCTAATGGCCTCACTACAGGAAGGATGTGGAAACCATAGAAAGGGTGCAGAGGAGATTTACAAGGATGTTGCCTGGATTGGGGAGCATGCCTTATGAGAACAGGTTGAGTGAACTCGGCCTTTTCTCCTTAAAGCGACGGAGGATGAGAGGTGACCTGACAGAGGTGCACAAGATAATGAGAGGCATTGATCGTGTGGGTAGTCAGAGGCTTTTTTTACAGGGCTGAAATGGCTAGCATAAGAGGGCACAGTTTTTACGTGCTTGGAAGCAGGTACAGAGGAAATGTCAGGGGTAAGTTTTTTACACAGAGAGCGGTGAGTGCGTGGAATGGGCTGCCAGCGGTGGTGGTGGAGGTGGAAACGATAGGGTCTTTTAAGAGACTCCTGGATGGATACATGGAGCTTAGAAAAACAGAGGGCTATGGGTAAGCCTAGGTAGTTCTAAGATAGGGGCATGTTCGGCACAGCTTTGTGGGTCAAATGGCCTGTATTGTGCTGTAGGTTTTCTATGTTTCTATGTTTCCTGAACCAGCCATGCATAACTTCACTCACCTGATGCTTTTTTGCTGGTGAGGGAGGGGGAATTGTTGACTTGCTGCTGTTTGTGCATGGGAGGGGGGAGCTGGGGGTAGCTTTGGGGATCTAACATTTAATTGTCATTCAGTCTTTTGGACACTCCTCTGTTTTTGTGGATATTTGTGAAGAAAAAGGTGTAATAATAACAGGGTTGTCATGGTGGGAGATTTTAATTTCCCAAATATCCATTGGCATGTCCCTAGAGCGAGGGGTTCAGGTGGGGTGGAGTTTGTTAGGTGTGTTCAAGAAGTTTTCTTGACATAATAGGTAGATAAGCCTACAAGAGGAGAAGCTGTACTTGATCTGGAATGGGAAATGAACCTGGTCAGGTGTCAGGTCTCTCAGTGGGAGAGCATTTTGGAGATAGTGATCATAATTCTATCTCCTTTACCATAGCATTGGAGAGGGATAGGAACAGACAAGTTAGGAAAGCGTTTAATTGGAGTAAAGGGAAATATGAAGCTATCAGGCAGGAACTTGGAAACATAAATTTTTAATTTTTAAATGGAAACAATAGGCCGAGAGAGAAGGAGTAGGAATCTCGGAGAGAAAATTTTTTTTTACACTGCTCGGGGAAGAGGCAAAACTGCACAGGTGTGTGACGTAGAGCGCCAAAGGTTTAAAAAGGAGAGTAATTTTCAACAGTCTTTTTAAAATCGGAGCAAGAGGCCGAGAGAGAAGTAGTAGGAATCTTGGAGAAAAGACCTTTTTTTACACTGCTCGGGGAAAAGAGGCCCGACTGCGCAGGCGCATGACATAGAATGCCAAAGCTTTAAAAAAGAGACACTATATACAGCAGGCAGCGGAGTGAGAGGGAGCAGAGTGGGACGGCTTTGGCTCAACAGGCTTCGGCTTGAACAGGCAGAGGCAAGGGTAGGTTCCGCTAAGTTTTGTTTTGCTAGTTTAGAGTAGAGAAAATGCCAGGCAGGATGTTGGAATGCTCCTCTTACAGGATGTGGGAGGTCAGGGAGACCTTCGGTCTCCCTGACAATGATGCCTGCAAGAAAAGCATCCAGCTGCAGCTCCTAACAAACCGCATTAAGGAACTGGAGCAGGAGCTGGATGACCTCCGGATCATTCGGGAGAATGAAGTGTTTATAGATAGTAGCTACAGTGAGGTAGTTACGCCAAAGGAGCAGCACACAGGTAATTGGGTTACCGTCAGGCGAGGGAAGGGGAAAGGGCAGGCAGAGCAGGGTTTCCCTGTGGCCATTCCCCTGAACAACAAAAATACCGATTTGGATACTGTTGCCGGGGGATGACTTACCTGGGACAAGCTGCGGCAGCCGGATCTCTGGCACTGAGTCTGGTTCTGCAGTGCAGAAGGGAGGGTGGAAGAAGAGGTGAGCAGTAGTGATAGGGACTCGATAGTTAGAGGTACAGAAAGGCGGTTCTGTGGTCGTGACAGAGATTCCCGGATGGTTTGTTGCCTCCTGGGTGCCAGGGTCAGGGATGTCTCTGATCGCGTGCACAGCATTCTGAAGTGGGAGGGTGATCAGCCAGATGTCATGATACACATCGATACCAATGACAGAGGAAGAAAGAGTGAGGAGGTCCTGGAGAGTGAGTATAGAGAGCTTGGTAGGAAGTTAAAAAGCAGGACCTCGAGGATGGTAATCTCTGGATTGCTACCTGTGTTACGTGCCAGTGAGGGTAAGAATAGGATGCTCTGGTGGACGAACACTTGGCCGGGGAACTGGTGTAGGGGGCAGGGTTTCAGATTTCAGGATCATTGGGACGTCTTCTGGGCAGGTGGGACCCGTTCAAGAGTGACGGGTTACACCTGAACTACAAGGGGACCAATATCCTTGCAGGGAGGTTTGTTAGTGCTGTTGGGGAGGCTTTAAACTAGATTTGCAGGGGGATGGGAACCAGAGTACCAGAGCAAATAGTGGAGTGGGGGTGAAAATAAATGTTGTTAAAAGTTCATGCAAAGTCACAAATAGAAGGGTTGTGTGTGGTGGTAATAATCTTCTGAGGTGTGTCTACTTCAATGCAAGGAGTATTGTGGGGAAGGCAGATTAGCTGAGGGCGTGGATTGATACATGGAATTACGACATTATAGCCATTAGTGAAACTTGGCTGCAGGAGGGCAGGTTAATGTTCCAGGGTTCAGATGTTTCAGACGTGATAGAGGCAGAGGAATGAAGGGTGCGGTGGGGGTGGGGGTGGTGGTGGCATTGCTAGTCAGGGAAAATGTTACAGCGGTGCTCAGGCAGGACGGATTAGAGGGCTTGTCTACCGAGACCATATGGGTGGAGCTGAGAAACAGGAAAGGTATGGCCACATTAATGAGGTTGTATTATAGACCACCCAATAGTCAGTGAGAATTAGAGGAGCAAATCTGCAGAGAGATAGCAGACAACTGCAGGAACAATAAAGTTGTGATAGTAGGGGATTTTAATTTTCCACGTATTGATTGGGATTCCTATAATGTTAAAGGTCTAGATGGGTTAGAGTTTGTAAAATGTGTTCAGTAAAGTTTTCTAAATCAATATATATAGGTACCAACTAGAGAGGATGCAATATTAGATCTCCTATTAGGAAATGAGTTAGGACAGGTGTCAGAAATGTGTGTAGGGGAACACTTTGGTTCCAGTGATCATAACACCATCAGTTTCAACTTGATCATGGACAAGGATAGATCTGGTCCTTGGGTTGAGGTCCTAAACTGGAAAAATGCCAAATTTGAAGAAATGAGAAAGGATCTAAAAAGTGTGGATTGGGACAGGTTGTTCTCGGGCAAGGATGTGATTGGTAAGTGGGAGGCCATCAAAGGAGAAATTTTGAGAGTGCAGTATGTTCCTGTCAGAATTAAAGGCAAAGTGCATAAGAATAAGGAACCTTGGTTCTCAAGGGATACTGGAACTCTGATAAAGAAGAAGAGAGAGATGTATGACATGTATAGGAAATAAGGAGCAAATAAGGTGCTTGAGGAGTATAAAAAGTGCAAAAAATACTTAAGAGAGAAATCAGGAGGGCTAAAAGAAGACATGAGGTTGCTTTGGCAGGCAAGGTGAAGGATAATCCAAAGAGCTTCTATAGGTATATTAAGAGCAAAAGGATAGTAAGGGATAAAATTGGTCCTCTTGAAGATCAAAGTGGTAGGCTATGTATGGATTCAATAGAAATGGGGGAGATCTTAAATGGTTTTTCTGCATCTGTATTTTCTAAGGAATTTGGCATGGAGTCAATGGAAATAAGGCAAACAAGTAGTGAGGTTATGGAACCTATACAGATTGAGGAGGAGGAGGTGCTTGCTAGCTTGAAGCAAATCAGAGTAGATAAGACCCCCGGACCTGACAGGTTATTCCCTCGGACCTTGAAGGAGACTAGTGTTGAAATTGCAGGGGCCCTGGCAGATATATTTAAAATGTTGGTATCTACAGGTGAGATGCCAGAAGATTGGAGGATAGCTCATGTTGTTCCATTATTTAAAAAAGGCTCTCAAAGTAATTCGGGAAATTATAGGCCGGTAAATTTCACATCGGTAGTAGGTAAATTATTGGAAGGATTACTGACAGATAGGATCCACAAGTATTTGGATGGACAGGGACTTATCAGGAAGAGTCAACATGGCTTTGTGCATGGTAGGTCATGTTTGACCAATCTATTAGAGTTTTTTGAGGCGGTTACCATGAAAGTGAATGAAGGGAAGGCAGTGGATGTTGTCTACATGGACTTCAGTAAGGCCTTTGACAAGGTCTCGCATGGGAGGTTAGTTAGGAAGATTCAGTCGATAGGTATACATGGAGAGGTAGTAAATTGGATTAGACATTGGCTCAATGGAAGAAGCCAGAGAGTGGTAGTGGAGGATTGCTTCTCTGAGTGGAGGCTTGTGACCAGTGGTGTACCATAGGGATCAGTGCTGGGTTAATTGTTATTTGTCATATATATCAATGATCTGGATGCTAATGTGGTAAATTGGATCAGCAAATTTGCTGATGATACAAAGATTAGAGGTGTAGTGGACAGTGAGGAAGGTTTTCAAAGTTTGCAGAGGGATTTGGACCAGCTGGAAAACTGGGCTGAAAAATGACAGATGGAGTTTAATACAGACAAGTGTGAGGTATTGCACTTTGGAAGGACAAACCAAGGTAGAACATACAAGATAAATGGTAGGGTACTGAGGAGTGCAGTAGAACAGAGGGATCTGGGAATAAAGATACAAAACTCCCTAAAAGTGGCGTCACAGGTAGATAGGGTCATAAAGAGGGTTTTTGGTACATTCGCCTTTATTAATCAAAGTATTGAGAATAAGAGTTGGAACGTTATGGTGAGGTTGTATAAGGCATTGGTGAGGCCGAATTTTGGGTATTGTGTACAGTTTTGGTCACCAAATTACAGGAAGGGTATTAATAATGTTGAAAGAGTGCAGAGAAGGTTTACAAGGATGTTGCCAGGACTTGAGAAACTCAGTTACAGAGAAAGGTTGAATAGGTTAGGACTTTATTCCCTGGAGCGTAGAAGAATGAGGGGAGATTTGACAGGGGTATATAAAATTATGATGGGTATAGATAGAGTGAATGCAAGCAGGCTTTTTCCACTGAGGCTAGGGGAGAAAAAAACCAGAGGACATGGGTTAAGGGTGAGGGGGGAAAAGTTTAAAGGGAACATTAGAGGGGGCTTCTTCATACAGAGAGTGGTGGGAGTGTGGAATGAGCTGCCAGATGAAGTGGTAAATGCGGGCTCACTTTTTAACATTTAAGAAAAACTTGGACAGGTACATGGATGAGAGGTGTATGGAGGGATATGGTCCAGGTGCAGGTCAGTGGGACTAGGCAGAAAAATGGTTCGGCACAGCCAAGAAGGGCCAAAAGGCCTGTTTCTGTGCTGCAATGTTCTGTGGTTCTATGGTTCTATAAATTGGAAACAGATGTTCTCAGGGAAATGTACTGAAGAAATGTGGCAAATATTCAAGGGGTATTTGTATGGAGTTCTGCATAGGTATGTTTCAATGAGACAGGAAATGATGGTAAGGTACAGGAATGTCATGTACAAAGGCTGTTGTAAATCTAGTCAAGAAGAAAAGAGGAGCTTACGAAAGGTTCAAAAAGCGAGGTAATGATAGAGATCTAGAAGATTATAAGGCTAGAAGGAAGCAGCTTAAGAATGAAATTGGAGCCTAAGGGGACCATGAGAAGGCCTTGGCAGCAGGATTAAGGAAAACCCCAAAGCATTCTACAAGTATGTGAAGAGCAAGAGAATAAGACATGAGTGAATAGGACCAATCAAGTGTGACAGTGGAAAGTGTGTAGGGAACCGGAAGAGATATCAGAGGTACTTAATGAATACTTTGCTTCAGTATTCACTATGGAAAAGGATCTTGGTGATTGTAGGGATCACTTACAGTGGGCTGAAAAGCTTGAGCATATAGACATTAAGAAAGAGGATGTGCTGGAGCTTTTGGAAAGCATCAAGTTGGGTAAGTCACTGGGACCAGACGAGATGTACCCCAGGCTACTGTGGGAGGTGAGGGAGGATATTGCTGAGCCTCTGGCAATCAGCTTTGCATCATCAATGGGGACAGGAGATGTTCCAGAGGAGTGGAGGGTTGCAGATGTTGTTCCCTTATTCAAGAAAGGGAGTAGAGATAGCCCATGAAATTATAGACCTGTGAGTCTCACTTCAGTGGTTGGTAAGTTGATGGAGAATATCCTGAGAGGCAGGGTTTATGAACATTTGGAGAGGCATAATATGATTAGGAATAGTCAGCATGGCTTTGTGAAAGGCAGGTCATGCCTTACGATCCTGACTGAATTTTTTGAGGATGTGACTAAACACATTGATGAAGGTAGAGCCAAAGATGTAGTGTATATGGATTTCAGCAAGGCATTTGATAAGGTACCCCATGCAAGGCTTATTGAGAAAGTAAGGAGGCATGGGATCCAAGGGGAAATTGCTTTGTGGATCCAGAACTGGCTTGCCCACAGAAGGCAAACAGAGGTTGTAGACGGGTCATTTTCTGCATGGAGGTCGGTCACCAGTGGTGTGCTTCAGGGATCTGTTCTGGGACCCCTACTCTTTGTGATTTTTATAAATGACCTGGATGAGGAAGTGGAGGGATGTGTTAGTAAATTTGCTGATGACAGAAAAATTGGGGGTGTTGTGGATAGTGTGGAGGGCTGTCAGAGGTTATAATGGGACATTGATAGGATGCAAAAATGGGCAGAGAAGTGGCAGATGGAGTTCAACCCAGATAAGTGTGAGGTGGTTCATTTTGGTAGATCAAATATGATGACAGAATATAGTATTAATGTTAAGACTCTTGGCAGTGTGGAGGATCAGAGGGATCTTGGGGTCCGAGTCCATAGGACAGTCAAAGCTGCTGTGCAGGTTGACTTTGTAGTTAAGAAAGCATACAGAGCATTGGCCTTCATCAATCATGGGATTGAGTTTAGGAGCCTAGAGGTAATATTGCAGCTATATAGGACCCTGGTCAGACCCCACTTGGAGTATTGTGCTCAGTTCTGGTTGCTTCACTATAGGAAGGATGTGGAAACCATTGAAAGCATGCAGGGAGATTTACAAGGATGTTGCCTGGATTGGGGAGCATGCCTTATGAGAATAGGTTGAGTGAACTTGGCCTTTTCTCCTTGGAGCGACGGAGGATGAGAGGTGACCTGATAGAGGTGTACAAGATGATGAGAGGCATTGATCGTGTGGATAGTCAGAGGCTTTTCCCCAGGGCTGAATTGGCTAGCATGAGAGGACATAGTTTTAAGGTGCTTGGAAGTAGGTACAGAGGAGAAATCAGGGGTAAGTTTTTTACGCAGAGAGTGGTGAGTGCGTGGAATGGGCTGCTGGCGGCGGCAGTGGAAGCGGATACGATAGGGTCTTTTAAGAGTCTCCTGGTCAGGTACACGGAGCTCAGTAAAATAGAGGGCTATGGGTAACCCTAAGTAATTTCTCAGGTAAGGACATGTTCAGCACAGCTTTGTGGGCTGAAGGGCCTGTATTGTGCTGTAGGTTTTTCTATGTTTCTGTGTTTCTAAAAAGAATTTCAGGATGCATACTGTATACATTTCTCCGACATGAAGTGTACCTGTTGAACCTATTGAATCTCAACACTGAACAGACTTCAAAATGTATGGAGTCACTTTCAAGGACTTTACAGCTCATGTTCTCAGTATTATTTATTTACTTATTTTATCGTTATTATTACTTGTTTTTTTGTTTTTCTACTATTTCTCTTTCTTTGAACATTGGTTCTTTGCTTGTCACACACCTTGGGCCGAACTGTGCAGGGCCACAGAGAATGCCAGAAGACAGAAAACGTAACCCCACTCACCTTCCCCTCAGGAAGAGAACTGTTCTTAAATATGGTGGGGGCAGAAATTTAGAGACTTGTCTGTAAACCGAACAGACAGCTCTACAGAAGTCAGAAGCCCTAGCAGCTCAGGCTGCCGCTACCCGAGATTGCAAGAGTTACACCAGTCAATTAATTAGCAACAGATAGGCTAAATTTAGACCTTAGTTAGAACTAGTTTATTAGCATATTTATTTATTGAGATACAGTGCGGATTTGGCCATTCCGGTGCTTTGAGCTGCACCACCCAGCAACCCCCGATTTAACCCTAGCCTAATGAAAGGACAATTTACAATGACCATTTAACCTACTAACCGGTACGTCTTTGGACTGTGGGAGGAAACCAGAGTAGCTGGAGGAAACCCACGCATTCCAGGCGGAGTACATGCAGACACCTTACAGATGATGTCAGAATTGAACTCCGAACTCTGACGCCCCGAGCTGTAATACCGTCGTGCTAACCTTTATGCTACCACAATGCTTTGAAAGACCTGCGAGATCACGGCAATTGCTGGCTTGTGAAATGCCCAACCAGAGGTTTATCCCATATTATCCTCATGTTAATTTTAACTATGCAGGCTCTCAGCCCAAAACGTCAACTGTTCATTCCTCTTCGTAGATGTCTCCTGACCTGCTGAGATCCTCCAGCATACTATGTGTGTTATATTATTTTAAAGTTCTTCACGTAACTTCAGCAGTCTCGCTGGTGATGTGGATCACCAAACACATTTTAAGAAACAAATAGATTGTTGTGACACGAGTAACTGCCAGTCATTTAGGATCGCCACAGAGCTGTTTATTTATTTATGGATAGATACATTGCAGAACAGGCCCTTCTGGCCCAATGAACCTTGCCATCCAGCAACCCCTGATTTAACCCCAGCCTAATCACGGGACTATTTACGACGACCCCATTAACTTACTAACTAGTAGGTCTTTGGAATGTCTTCGGAGCACTCCGAAGAAAATCCATGCGGTCACAGAAATGGCGGACTAACTTCTTACAGGACGGTGTCGGAGTTGAACTCCAAACTCCAATGCCCCGAGCTGTAAGAGTGTCCCGCTAACCCCTGTGCCACCGTGGCACCCTGTTCATCTGGGAGGTCTTTAAAGCATCAGAGAATGTTTTGAGCAGGCGATCTGATCCGAGGTTAGTGATGGTGTCTCCTCTGTGAGGTTACATTTGAGCTGAGCCAGAATGTGTGAGTGTGTGGCACTAACTGAACGGTGCGGGCTCATTCAGACAGAAGGGCCTCTTACCAGGCTGTATCTCGAAATAAAAATATAATAAAAAGAAAGCAGTTGATGGCACTATATTATGAGGGAGCCACAGTATCATGGTGGTTAGCTCAATACTATTATAGTTCGGATCGTGAGAATTCAGAATCAGAATCAGGTTTATTATCACCGGCATGTGACGTGAAACTCTGAGTTCATTCCCACCGTTATCTGAAAGGAGTTTGTACGTCTTCCCCATGGATTGCGTGTGTTTCCTCCTGGTGCTCTGGCGTCCTCCCATTGTCCAATACCGTACCTATTAATTGGTCATTGCAAGTAGTCCTGTGCGAGGGCAGGGTGAAATAAAAGGTTTGCTAGGTGTTGCAGTTCGTTGGGCCAGAAGGGCCTCTTCTGCAATGCATCTCTATAATAAAATAATTACAATTTTTTTAAGTGCATGCAGGATCTGAACTGTAAACAATAAACTTTTCTTTCCACTAAATTCTGCAGATTTCCATAGTGCAAATTTATTTTATTTTTTATAGTATTGGGATACAGCACAGAATAGGTCCTTCTAGCACTTAACTCCCCCGATTTGATCATAGTCTCATTTACAATGACCAATTAACCTATTAATCAGCACATCTATGGGCCGTGGGAAGAAGCCCGAGCACCCAGAGGAAACCCACGCTATGAAGGTACAAACTCCTTTCAGGCAGTGGAGGGAACTGAACCCAGGTTGTTGGTACTGTAAAGCATTGTGCTAACCACTGCACTACCATACTGCCTCAAATGTTATATAATTAACTTTTCCCTTGCTGTTCTTTGGCAATAGATTTGCCTGGGTAAAAGCAAAGGGAAGGACCTCCACATGTTACAGGACCTCGTTTTGAAAAATCGGTTATCGTGAGATTGTATCTTTGTGAGTGCTAATTTGAGTGAAAAGTAGCATGGCTTTTATGTGAATGCCAGCATAGAGCATAGAATAGGACAGAACAGTACAGGCCCTTCAGCCCACAATGCTGTACTGACCCTTTAACCTATTCCAAGATCCATCTAACCCTCCCTCCCCATTTATGCATTTGGAGCACATAAGTAACCACAGAGGCATCTGGTTTCAATATGTACTAATCCATGTACCCTGTCAGATATCCCCTTCCTGTCTGTCGAACAATCTACAGTGATCTCTCAGATCCTATAATTCCAGAGAAAATGGAAGGCATTCTCCAAAATGAGTCATTGCCTAAGAACATTAAGAATCATACAGAAACTTTATCAAACTGCCAAACTGAATAAAGAGACAATATGATTTTAACATTCACGATTCAAGATTGCTTAATGACATTTCCAGTACACAAGTGTAAAGGAGAATGAAATAATGGTTACTCCAGATCCAATGCAGCACCAAAAAACACAATGAGACAATGAACACAATAATCAAGGACACCACCCACCCAGCCAACAGATTTTTCGTCCCTCTTCCCTCCGGGAGAAGGTTCAGGAGCTTGAAGACTCATACGGCCAGATATGGGAACAGCTTCTTTCCAACTGTGATAAGACTGCTGAACGGATCCTGACCCGGATCTGGGCCGTACCCTCCAAATATCCGGACTTGCCTCTCGGTTTTTTTGCACTACCTTACTTCCCATTTTTCTATTTTCTAATTATGATTTATAATTTAATTTTTTAACATTTACTAATTTTAACTATTTTTAATATTTTTAATATTTATTATTTGTAATCCAGGGAGTGTGAAGCGCAGAATCGAATATTGCTGTGATGATTGTACGTTCTAGTATCAATTGTTTGGCGACAATAAAGTATAAAGTATAAAAAACACAATAAATATAAATACATATGATAGTTTATATACGTTTGTACATAGAACAAATGATTGTCCATAAAGTGATACTAGCCTCAGAAGTGTCTGTACATAAGGTGAATGACAGGAAGTGACAAAGTCATGGTGGTTGGAGGTGGGGAGAGGTGGGTTAATGGGTGGAGGTGTTTAATAGCTTTACTGCTTGGAGAAAATAACTGGTTTTGAGTCTGGTGGTCCTGCAGAAGGGTTTTGGCCCAAAACGTCAACTCTACTTTTTCCCAAAGATGCTGCCTGACCGGCTAAGTTCCTCCAGTGTTTTGTGTGTGTGTGTGTGTTACGTGTTACTTTGGAATACCAGCACATGCAGAATCTTTTGCATTTCTAAGAACGAGGTTTACATTGTGTAGGTTAATCTGAATGGAGCACCACCACATGCACTTTCACTCAGTCACTGTGCTGTGGCAAAGTGCTGGTGTTATTTAACCTATGATCACTAAGTTAATTAATGCTTTAAGTGAAAATTCAAATCCCACCATGGCAGCTTGCCAATGGTAAAATACTATTAAGTAACCAAGAATCAATGGTTTTAATAGTCTGTGTAGTACATGTGGCTGAAACCCTTGATGTGTGATTACTGAACAATGCAAATGTAACTCTGATTCAGGGAAAGATACTCACATTAGCTCCTGTGCTTAGCCTCACTTAATGGATATACAATCAATTTATGTATGTCAGTGTAACTCTCAGTTTGGCTAGTGGCTTCATCTAGGGGAAGACAGCCGTCGTCCAGGCAAACTTAAGAAATCTTGTTTGGGTGGATGCTGTGTGATGTGTCCCCTGTTACAAATCAGTACCACGAAATAACAAACAATACACAATATGCGATTAAACGACTGAGCTTTATAATTCTTAATTTGACTATATGTTTAGTAAAGAAACAAAAACAAGAAAAGGCCCATTCTCATGAAACAGCCTAATGCACAACGTTGAAGCTCATAGTTCAGTCCACTGGTTTCCCATCGACCTGCTCCCAGCATAGCCGGCCCTCGGACCCTCGCTCCAAGTCCACTTCATCTGATTGTCTATCATCTCTCTCCATTCGCGTCTTCACTCCTCAATCCCTGCTCCCAGACCCAGAAGAAAGAGCAGCCACCCTCTCATTGGATAGCACAGATTCCTAAGCCCTGTTATCTCTAGTCATGACCCAAACATTGTTGCTACAGAGAAGCCTTTGATTATCAATGAAACCTTACAACATGTTACATAAGCTATCTTATGTATTTATATTTATTGTGCTTTTCTATTATTGCGTTCTTTGTCTTATTGTGTTTTTTTGAGCTGCGTCAGATCTGGAGTAGGAATTATTTCATTCTCCTTTACACTTGTGTACTGGGAATGACATTAAACAATCTTGATTCTCACCTGTTTGGTATTACTGTGTATCCACATCCATTTATTTTCTTCCATCTTTTAATTTGTGTGAAAGAAATATTTTTTTCCCCAAATCAACATGTTTTTGTCTAGCAGTGTGGCTATTCATACAGAAGAATGAGCTCACAGAATTTCTAGATCTGATCAACCTATCTATGATTATGGTATCCTCGGTGGTTGGAATGACTATTTCTTCAAATCAGTTCTCAAATTAAATTAGTATTACTTTAAAACATGAGCAAGTATTTTCCACCAAAGAAAATATTATACCAACTTGAAAAGATGCTCTCAATCTTGCCCATGCTAATTTCTTCTAAAGGAACGCGGCTATACTCAATTATTACTCCACGGCGATGGTGAGTACATAATGCACCAGAATCAGCTGGCGTAAATTATTTACTAGTGAATTAACTTGCCCTCATAAAGGCAAACCTTAATTCAACAAATATGATGCCAAATTCAGAGGGTACATATTGCCCAAAATCATTTTGTTGTTTGGAACAACAGCAGTTTCTCTCTGTGACTGCATGTGTTTTCTCTGGGTACTCCCATTTCCTCCTACAGTTCAAAGACACACCGGTTGGCAGGGCAATCGGTCATTGTGAATTGTCGCGTGATTAAGCTAGTGTTAAATCGGTAGGTTGCTGGATGGCGTGGCGCACTGAGCCAGAGGAGCCTGTTCTGTGCTGTATCTCTAAATAAATAAATGCATTTAGGATATGGTCCTTGTGTTAATTTTGCCTTTAATGGTGGATATTAAGAAACATTATATTAACCCAAGAATCAAACCTGTCAGTATGGGTTGAAGCTTTAAAATTTAACCCTTATAAGAAACTGTCCAATTTCTTACTCAAAGTTCAAAGTAATTTTATTACCAGAGTACATATACGTCACCATATACAACCCTGAGATTCATTTTCTTGTGGGCATTCCTGTAAAAACAGGAAACACAACAGAATCAATAAAAGACTACACTCAACAGGACATTCAAATAACCAGAGTGCAAAAGATAACAAACTGTGCAAATACAAAAATACAAAAAGAGAAGAAAAGATAATAAATAAGCAATAAATACAGAGGGCATGAGATGAAGAGGCATTGAAGGTGAGTTCATAGGTTGCAGGGACAGTTTCAGTGATGGGGTGAGTGAAGTTGAGTGAAGTTATCCACCCTGTTTCAAAAGCCTTTTGGTTGAGGTGTAATAACTATTCCTGAACCTGGTAACATGGGCCCTGAGGCTCCAATACCACCTTCCTGAGACAGCAACATGAAGAGAGCATGGACTGGGTGGTAAGGGTCCCTGATGATAGATACTGCTTTCCTGTGACAGTGCTCTAGTATAGATGTGCTCAATTGAGGTGAAGGATTTACCTGTGATGGATTGGGCCATATCTACTATTTAAATATTATCCATCAAACTATCTATTGTCTACCTCCGTGTCTTTCAATCCACTGCATAAGTATTTTGTTTTATAGCAGAAAGTTATGGAAAAGCTTAGCCGGTCAGGCAAGGTCTGTGTAAAGAGATACTATTAAGACGGATGTTAGCGTGGGGCTGTACTCACTTGTGTTTAGAAGAATGAGGTGGGAGGGGACCTCATTGAAACCTATCAAATATTGAAAGTTTTAGTTAGAGTGGATGTGGAGAGAATGCTTCCTATAGTGGGGGAGTCTTGGACCAGAAGACACAGCTTTAGAATAGAAAGATATCTATTTAGAACAGGGGTGAGGAGGAACTTATACAGCCAGAGGGAAGTGAATCTATGGAATTCATTACCACAGACACTGTGGAGGCCAAGTCATTGGATAAATTTAAAGTGGAGATTGATAGGTTCTTGATGAGTCAATGCATCAAAGGTCATGGGAAAAAAGGCAGGAGAATGGGATTGAGAAGGATAATAAATCAGTCATAATGGAATGACAGAGCAGACCCAATAGGTCATATGGTCTAATTCTGCTCCTTTGGTCTTATGGTTTTTCCACCATTTTCTGTTATTATTTGAGGTTTCAACCATCAACATTTAAAAAAAAATTCATTTATACCTGTGTTATTTAAGACCACAACTGCAGCATCTGCCATTGGAGAGTTTAATGGGGCAAGGAAGAGTGATATTGCCACAGGTGATTTTTTCATTGCACCTGTGCGTATGACAATAAAGTTCAAGTTTATTGTCATCAGACTACACATATATGCCATCAAACAAAACAGCATTTCTCCAGACCACAGTGCACCCACAATACATATATCATACACAGCACATAAAACAAAATATTACTACAAATAAGTTAATAAAATAAAACTCATAATGTGCACAACACAGGTAGACTGTAAACAACGCAGTAAACATCTCCTAGTGACAAGAGCTCGGTGACGGCAGGGTCGTCAACTTCAACTTGACTTTGACTTGGTGTTCAGAGACTTCTTCGACCCTTAACTTCATTTACCCTCACTTATGATTAACAGATTCCTTCTGCATTGAAAAATCATGCACGGATATTTTCCTGCCTACTTTCATAACCTTTCAACCAGGTTTGTCAAGTATGATCAGCTCTTTAAAAATATTTGCTAAATCATTCTGATGAGCTGAAAATATTGAAGGTGTTCAATTACTCTGCAATAAATTTCTGAAGCTACTTTCGAACAGCTGGCTGGATTACTTCCTCGTGCCTCTCACCTTGTATAAAGATCATTATTAGCACAAAGGGGCATCTTCACCCTACCTTTCCGGTCCTGATGAAGGGTCTTGCCCCAAAATATTAACTGTTTCTTCACTTCCATACCTACTGCCTGACCTGCTGAGATTCTCCAGTATTTTATGTGTATTAGTTTGGATTTCTAGCATCTGAGAATCTCTTTTGCTGAAAAGCTAAATATTCCAATTTGGGCAAATAGTTTCTGCTGTGTGTTTAATATCTCAGTAATATTAGAGTAATATTATAAATATACTGTATGATTAAGCATTCTTCATTTGTTTAAATAATTCATTGTGGGTTATATGTAAACGTCCCTGAATGGCATATATCATTATGCCACCATTTCCTATGTGTGCACCTTGCTAAGGTAAAACATAAAGCGTACACTTTGTCACAGTCTCGCTGTGTTTTTCTTTTGATTATTTTTATGTTTTGGAGTTACAAAGCCTAATACTTTGGATTTCAAGAAAATTTTGGAAAAGTCTACTTTTGGTAACTACAGTATATTTTCTTCCTCCAAACACTTGGATTGGAACTCATCTGGGCCTGTGGAGTTAACAGCTTTAATGTCATTTTCTCTTCATTATTGTTATTCTGCTTCTGATGTTTTTAGTCCCCTTCCCTATTTGATGTTATCAGAGATAAATATCTCTTATTTTACCATAAGTATCAACATAAACTTTCAATTTCCTTTCATTCATGGTCTAAAGTTCAAAAGTATATTTATTATCAAAGTATGTATACAGTATATAGACTTGAGATTCATATTCTTGCAGGCAGCCACAAGACAGAGAAACACCACAGAATCTCTCTAACCCCCACACAACAAGACCATCAGATGTGCAAAAGAAACAACAAATTGCACAAACAGCAAAAAGTGAACAAATAACATACATTAAGCCTCAAACAGTAGAGGTCACAAAAGTGTCCATAGCCACTTTCCTCTCCTATCAGTTTCTTTCTTCCTCAGTCCTTTATCTCTTCCACCTATCCCCACGCAGTTTCATGCTTCAGACCCCTCCCCCACACACATATCTCCACCCCCCCCAATCTGGTCTCACCTGTCAGCTGCCAGCTTGTTCTTCTCCCTCTTCCCCCACCTTCTTATTTTGTCATCTTCCCTCTTCCTTTCCAGTTCTGCTGAAGGGATTCAGGCTGAAACATCAACATTTCATTTCCTTCCATAGATACTGCCTGACCTGCTGAGTTCCTCCAGCATTTTGTGTGTGTTGCCGTGGATGTCCAGCATCTGCAGAATCTCTTGTGTAACTGAATACAGGAGCAGGGGGGTTATACTCCAACTTTATGAAAGTTTAATCTGATGCCAGGTGGAATACTACGTGTAATTGTGGTCACTAAGAAGAATATGATACAGCTGGAAAATATACAGAGGAGATCCGCTTGGATGGTGCTGGGAGGGACTGGAGAGGCTGGGTCTGTTCTCTCTGGAGTGGAGAAGGTTAAGGGGGGGGGACACAATTAAATTATATAAAACTATGAGTGGTGAATGGAAACCTTTTCCAATATCAGATGCATATAAAAGAAGAGGACATAGCTTTAGGGAAAGTTGTAATAGATTTAATGCGAATCAGATGCTAACCACCATTTTCACCCAGAGAATGTGTGGGCGGGAGTGGACAAAGTAGATTTGGCTGGACAAGTACATGAATCAACTGAACAATTCGGCCAGGTGCTGGAAGATAGAATTAATATGCAAAGGTACACATTCATTAGCATGGATAGCATGGGCCAAATGGCTAATTTCCTTGATGTTTGATTACAAACAGAAGCAGTATGTCATGAGCCAGCTAGCAAGGACAGGCTGATGATCAGACAAAATTGCAGTCAATGGGATGAATTGCACAGTAAAAGGGGGATGAATGTACTTGTAGGAGTAAAAATGTTATATTGAAATGTGTGCTGTTCACTGAATAAAGTAGATGATCTTGTAGCACGGTTACAGATTGGCATGTATGACATTGTGGGCATCACTATATCATGGCTGAAAGAAGATTATAACTGGATAAATATTGTATAGAAAGCACAGGCAGGAAGGCAGGGGGGTGACATGGCTCTGTTGATAAAAATTGAAATCAAATCACAGAAAGAGGTCACATAGGATTGGAAGGCACAGAATCATTTTAGAAACATAGAAACATAGAAAATAGGTGCAGGAGTAGGCCATTCGGCCCTTCGAGCCTGCACCGCCATTTATTATGATCATGGCTGATCATCCAACTCAGAACCCAGCCTTCCCTCCATACCCCCTGACCCCTGTAGCCACAAGGGCCATATCTAACTTCCTTTTAAACATAGCTAATGAACTGGCCTCAACAGTTTGCTGTGGCAGAGAATTCCACAGATTCACCACTCTCTGTGTGAAGAAGTTTTTCCTAACCTCGGTCCTAAAAGGCTTCCCCTCTATCCTCAAACTGTGACCCCTCGTTCTAGACCTCCCCAACATCGGGAACAATCTTCCTGCATCTAGCCTGTCCAATCCCTTTAGGATCTTATACGTTTCAATCAGATCCCCCCTCAATCTTCTAAATTCCAACGAGTACAAGCCCAGTTCATCCAGTCTTTCTTCATATGAAAGACCTGCCATCCCAGGAATCAATCTGGTGAACCTTCTTTGTACTCCCTCTATGGCAAAGATGTCTTTCCTCAGATTAGGGGACCAAAACTGCACACAATACTCCAGGTGTGGTCTCACCAAGGCCTTGTACAACTGCAGTAGTACCTCCCTGCTCCTGTACTCGAATCCTCTCGCTATAAATGCCAGCATAGCGTTCGCCTTTTTCACCGCCTGCTGTACCTGCATGCCCACTTTCAATGACTGGTGTATAATGACACCCAGGTCTCGTTGCACCTCCCCTTTTCCTAATCGGCCACCATTCAGATAATAATCTGTTTTCCTATTTTTGCCACCAAAGTGGATAACTTCACATTTATCCACATTAAATTGCATCTGCCATGAGTTTGCCCACTCACCCAACCTATCCAAGTCACCCTGCATCCTCTTAGCATCCTCCTCACTGCTAACACTGCCACCCAGCTTCGTGTCATCCGCAAACTTGGAGATGCTGCATTTAATTCCCTCATCCAAGTCATTAATATATATTGTAAACAACTGGGGTCCCAGCACTGAGCCTTGCGGTACCCCACTAGTCACCGCCTGCCATTCTGAAAAGGTCCCGTTTATTCCCACTCTTTGCTTCCTGTCTGCTAACCAATTCTCCACCCACACCAATACCTTACCCCCAATACCGTGTGCTTTAAGTTTGCACACTAATCTCCTATGTGGGACCTTGTCAAAAGCCTTTTGAAAATCCAAATATACCACATCCACTGGTTCTCCCCTATCCACTCTACTAGTTACATCCTCAAAAAATTCTATGAGATTCGTCAGACATGATTTTCCTTTCACAAATCCATGCTGACTTTGTCCGATCATTTCACCGCTTTCCAAATGTGCTGTTATCACATCCTTGATAACTGACTCCAGCAGTTTCCCCACCACCGACGTTAGGCTAACCGGCCTATAATTCCCCGGTTTCTCTCTCCCTCCTTTTTTAAAAAGTGGGGTTACATTAGCCACCCTCCAATCCTCAGGAACTAGTCCAGAATCTAACGAGTTTTGAAAAATTATCACTAATGCATCCACTATTTCTTGGGCCACTTCCTTAAGCACTCTGGGATGCAGACCATCTGGCCCTGGGGATTTATCTGCCTTCAATCCCTTCAATTTACCTAACACCACTTCCCTACTAACATGTATTTCGCTCAGTTCCTCCATCTCACTGGACCCTCTGTCCCTTACTATTTCTGGAAGATTATTTATGTCCTCCTTAGTGAAGACAGAACCAAAGTAATTATTCAATTGGTCTGCCATGTCCTTGCTCCCCATAATCAATTCACCTGTTTCTGTTTGCAGGGGACCTACATTTGTCTTTATCAGTCTTTTCCTTTTTACATATCTATAAAAGCTTTTACAGTCCGTTTTTATGTTCTCTGCCAGTTTTCTCTCATAATCTTTTTTCCCCTTCCTAATTAAGCCCTTTGTCCTCCTCTGCTGAACTCTGAATTTCTCCCAGTCCTCAGGTGAGCCACTTTCTCTGGCTAATTTGTATGCTACTTCTTTGGAATTGATACTATCCCTAATTTCTCTTGTCAGCCACGGGTGCACTACCTTCCTTGATTTATTCTTTTGCCAAACTGGGATGAACAATTGTTGTAGTTCATCCATGCAACCTTTAAATGCCTGCCATTGCATATCCACCGTCAATCCTTGAAGTGTCATTTGCCAGTCTATCTTAGCTAATTCATGTCTCATACCTTCAAAGTTACCCCTCTTTAAGTTCAGAACCTTTGTTTCTGAATTAACTACGTCACTCTCCATGTTAATGAAGAATTCCACCATATTATGGTCACTCTTACCCAAGGGGCCTCTCACGACAAGATCGCTAATTAACCCTTCCTCATTGCTCAAAACCCAGTCCAGAATAGCCTGCTCTCTAGTCGGTTCCTCGACATGTTGGTTCAAAAAACCATCCCGCATACATTCCAAGAAATCCTCTTCCTCAGCACCTTTACCAATTTGGTTCACCCAGTCTACATGTAGATTGAAGTCACCCATTATAACTGCTGTTCCTTTATTGCACACATTTCTAATTTCCTGTTTAATACCATCTCCGACCTCACTACTACTGTTAGGTGGCCTGTACATTTTGAGTCAAGCTAAGGCACTGCAAAGATGAAAAGATCCTGATGGGAGTTATATACAGACCCTGAAACAGTAGCGAATATGTGGTTTACAAATTACAACAGGAGATAGAAAATGCATTTCAAAAGATCAGTATTACAATCACCATGGGGGATTTCAATATGCAGGTAGATTGGGAAAATTAGGTTGGTGATGGATCCTAAGAAGGGGAATTTACAGAATGTCTACAAGATGGCTTTCTAGAGCAGCTCATGATAAAGCCCCCTAGGGGATCAGCTAATCTGGATTGGGTGTTGTTCAACAAACTGGATTTAATTGGAGAACTTAAGGTAAAGTAACTATTAGGAGTCAGTGATCATAATGTGATAGAATTCACCCTACAATTTGAGAAGGAGAACTAAAGTCAAATGTATCAGTATTGCAGTGTGAGTAAAGAGAATTATAGAGAAATGAGAGAGGAGCTGGCCAGAAATGAACATTAGGAGGGATGGCAATAGAGCAGAAATGGCTGGAGTTTCTGGGACCAATTTGGAAAGTAGTGGATAGATACACCCTAAAGAAGAAGAAGAAGTATTCTAAAGGCAAGATGATGCAACTATGGTTGACAAGCGAAGTCAAAGCCAAAATAAAAGCCAATGAGAGGGCATTTAATAGTGCAAAACTTAATGAGAAGTTAGAGGATTGGGAAGCTTTTAAAAACCAGCAGATGGCAACTAAAAAGTCATAAAGAAGGAAAAGATGGAATGCGAAGGTAAGCTATAGCCAATAATATTAAAGAGAATGCCAGAGGTTTCTTCAGCTATATGAAGTATAAAAGAGAGGTGAGAGTAAATATCAGACTATGAAACAAATGATGCTGGAGAGGTACTAATGGGGGTCTAGGAAATGGCAGAGAAACTGAGTAAGTACTTTGCATCCATCCTCACTGTGGAAGACACTTCTGCTGAAAATTCAAGGGTGTCAGGGGGCAGAAGTGAGTGAAGTTGCCATTACTAGGGAGAAGGTGCTTGAGAAATTGAACAGTCTGAAGAAGATGGTCTACATCTGAGGGTTCTGAAAGAGATGTTTAGGGAGATTATGGAGGTACTGATTTTCCAAGATTCAATGGATTCTGGCATGGCTACGGAGGACAGGAAAATTGCAAATGTCACTCCATTATTCAGGAAAGGAAGAGGCAAAATAAAGGAAATTATAGACCAGTTACTTTGACTTCCATGATTGGGAAGATATTGGAGTTGATTATTAAGGATGTGGTTTCAAGGTACTTGAAAGGCATATGATAAAAGAGACATGATAAACATCAGCGTGGTTATCCGAAGGGAAAATCTTGCCTGACAAATCTGTTGGAATTCTTTGAAGAAATAACAAGCAGGATAGACAAAGAAGAATTAGTGGATGTTGTGTACTTGGATTTTCAGAAAGCCTTTGACACTCATGAGGCTGCTTAAAAAACTAAGAACCCATAGTATTAATGGAAAATTAACATGGATAGAGCATTGGCTGATTGGTAGGAGGCAAAGAGTGGGAATAAAGGGAGCCTTTACTGGTTGTGTTGGGCACGTGGCCAAGTGGTTAAGGCGTTTGTCTAGTCTAGAGATCTGAAGGTTGCTAGTTCGAGCCTCAGCTGTGGCAGCGTGTTTGTGTCCTTGAGCAAGGCACTTAACCACACATTGCTCCAGTGTCTGTGTGAGGAGTGGCGTCCCACATAGACTTCCAATCCGCGCCTTGTAAGGCATGAAAATGCCCGACGCAGTCCTCTCATGGTCTGAGTTGACATTCCCCTTTACTGGTTGGCTACTGGTGTCTGGTTGCATTCCATAGTGGATCTGCATTGGGACCACTTCTTTTTTAAATATTATGTCAGGTAGTGCTACTGAAGAAGAGAGGCTGCAGAAAGACTTAAACAGATTTGGAGAATGGGCAAAGAATGGGTCATGCACTTTGGTAGAAGAAATAAAAGCATAGTCTATTTTCTAACTGGAGGGAAAATTAAAATATCTAAGATGCAGAGGGATTTGTGAGTACGCGTGCAGGATTCCCTAAAGGTCAATTTACAGATCGAGTTGGTGGAAAGGGGGTAATGTAATGTTGGTATTCATTTTGAGAGGACTAGAGTATAAAAGAAATGATGTTAAGACTATATAAAACTCTGGTGGGGCCTCATTTGGAGTATTGTGAACAGTTTTGTGCTCCTTATTCAAGAAAGGTTGCACTGACGTTGAAGAGGGTTCAAAGGAGGTTCACAAAAGTCATTCTGGGATTGAAAGACTTATCATATGAGGAGTATTTGATGGCTCTGGGCCTGCACTCACTGGAGTTCAGAGAATAAGGGGCAATCTTATTGAAACCTATTGAATGCCTTAAAGGCCTTAATAGAGTGAATATGGAGAAGATGTTTCCTATAGTGAGGTAGTCTAAGACCAGAGGGCACAGCCTTAGAATTCAGGGTTGCCTATTCAGAATGGAGTTGAGGAGGAATTTCTTGAGCCAGAGTGTGGTGAATCTGTGGAATTTGTTGCCACATGTGGTTAAAGGGGCCAAGTCAGAACATGAAGGGATATGGGGAAATAGGAGCTGAGAGGGAAATGGATCAGCCATGGTGAAATGGTACAGCTTTAAGTTCCTTGGGGTCCAGTGCCTTTACTTCCTGAGAAAACTAAAGAAATTTGGCCTGTCCCCTAAAACCCTCACTAATTTTTTTAGATGCACCGTAGAAAGCATTCTTCTAGGGTGCACCACAACCTGGTATGGAAGTTGTCCTGTCCAAGACCGAAAGAAATTGCAGAAGATCGTGAACCTGGTGCAGCACATCACACAAACCAATCTTCCGTCCGTGGACTCACTTTACACCGCATGCTGTCGGAGCAGTTCTGCCAGGATAATCAAGGACACGACCCACCCAGCCAACACACTTTTCATCCTTCTTCCCTCCGGGAGAAGGTTCAGGAGCTTGAAGACTCGTATGGCTAGATTTGGGAACAGCTTCTTTCCAACTGTGATAAGACTGCTGAACGGATCCCGACCCGGATCTGGGCTGTACCTTCCAAATATCCAGACCTGCCTCTCGGTTTTTTTGCACTACCTTACTTTCCATTTTTCTATTTTCTATTTATGATTTATAATTCAAATCTTAATATTTACAATTTTTACTATTTTTAATATTTTTAATATTTAGTATTTGTAATCCAGGGAGCGGGAAGCGCTGAATCAAATATCGCTGTGATGATGGTACATTCTAGTATCAATTGTTTGGCGACAATATAGTATAAAGTATAAAGTGTAAGACTCAATGGGTCAAATACGTTAATTCTGTTCCTAAAACTAATGGTCTTATGGCTTAAGGTGCATTTTCACATCTGTTTGTGTACACTCATGTGTATGTTTGTTTACAGTTGTGCGTGTGAATGCATATGTCAACACACGTGCGAGTGTGTGTGACACTCAGTACACGTGTTTGTGCATTCATGTGCATATGTCCAGTCTTTGTATTCAGTTTCCCTCCTTCAAAGTATGCCAAAAACATTCTTCATTTTAATATTCTGGGAGCAACTGCGTCAACCTCTTTCCAAAATTCATGGTAACACACACAAAATACTGGAGGAACTCAGCAGAGCAGGCAGCATCGATGGAAATAAATAAACAGCTGACATTTCAGGCTGAGACCTTCCTCCAGATCTGCAAAGGAAATGGGAAAACATCGGAACAAGGTGGTGGAAGAGAATAAGTACAAGCTAGAAGGTGATAAGCAAAGCCAAGTGGTTGGGAAAGGTAAAGGGCTGGAGAAGAGGGAATCCGATAGGAGAGGAGAGTGGACCATGAGAGAAAGGGAGGAAGGAGGGGTACCAGGGGAAGGTGATAGGCTGGTGAGAAGAAGTAAGAGGCCAGAGTAAGGAATAGAAGAGGGAAGGTGGAGGGAACAATACTGGAAGAAGAATTCCATGAGCTTGGAGACTATCAAGATGCAATATGAGATATTGCTCCTCCACTTTGAGCATGACTTTGTTGTCTCAAGATAGGAGGCTATTGACCGACACATCAGAACAGGAATGGGGATAGGAATTGAAATCGCTGGCCACCGGGAAATTCTGCTTTCATCGGATGGACTGGTGGTGCTCGACAATGTAAAGAGAGTCAAGGGACCAGAGAAGTTCTGGTGAAGTTGAGGTGGCTGGCATCAGTGTACACATGGAAGCTCTGAATGCATATTACTGAGAGAGACCAGATGAATGAGATGAATCAGCTTATCTACTGATGTCTACTATAAGCCTACTGACTCTCACAGCTATCTGGACTATTCCTCTTCTCACCCTGTCTCTTGCAAAAATGCCATCCCCTTCTCGCAATTCCTCCGTCTCCGCTGCATCTGCTCTCAGGATGAGGCTTTTCATTCCAGGACGAGGGAGGTGTCCTTCTTTTTCAAAGAAAGGGGCTTCCCTTCCTCCACCATCAACTCTGCTCTCAAACGCATCTCCCCCATTTCACCCACATCTGCTCTCACTCCATCCTCCCGCCACCCCACTAGGAATAGGGTTCTCCTGGTCCTCACCTACCACCCCACCAGCTTCCGGGTCCGACATATTATTCTCCGTAACTTCCGCCACCTCCAACGGGATCCCACCACAAAGCACATCTTTCCCTCCCCCCCCCCACTTTCCGCAGGGATCGCTCCCTACACGACTCCCTTGTCCATTCGTCCCCCCCATCCCTCCCCACCGATCTCCCTCCTGGCATTTATCCTTGTAAGTGGAACAAGTGCTACACATGCCCTTACATTTCCTTCCTTACCACCATTCAGGGCCCCAGACAGTCCTTCCAGGTGAGGCGATACTTCACCTGTGAGTCGGCTGGGGTGATATACTGCGTCCGGTGCTCCCGATATGGCCTTCTATATATTGGCGAGACCCACCGCAGACTGGGAGATCGTCTCGCTGAACACCTACGCTCTGTCCGCCAGAAAGAGCAGGATCTCCCAGTGGCCACACATTTTAATTCCATGTCCCAATCCACGGCCTCCTCTACTGTAAAGATGAAGCCACACTCAGGTTGGAGGAACAACACCTTATATTCCGTCTGGGTAGCCTCCAACCTGATGGCATGAACATTGACTTCTCAAACTTCCGTTAGTGCCCCACTTCCCACTCGTACCCCATCCGTTATTTATTTATATACACACATTCTTCTTCTCTCTCTCCTTTCTCTCCCTCTGTCCCTCTCACTATACCCCTTGCCCATCCTCTGGGCTTTTTCCTACCTTCCCCCTTTTCTTTCTCCCTAGGCCTCCCGTCCCATGATCCTCTCATATCCCTGTTGCCAATCAACTGTACAGCTCTTGGCTCCATCCCTCCCCCTCCTGTCTTCTCCTATCATTTTGGATCTCCCCCTCCCCCCTCCCACTTTCAAATCTCTTACTAGCTCTTCCTTCAGTTAGTCCTGACGAAGGGTCTTGGCCCGAAACGTCGACTGTACCTCTTCCTAGAGATGCTGCCTGGCCTGCTACGTTCACCAGCAACTTTGATGTGTGTTGCTTGAATTTCCTGCATCTGCAGAATTCCTCATGTTTGAGATGAATGAGAATGAGGGTGGGGAGGGGGAGGCCATTGGAAATCCTGGTATGGGTGCATGTAAGTCCTGTAGGCAATTTCCTATTTCTGACTGATTCTACTCCAACCCAACCTGCTGACTGAAAGTTTGCTTGAGACAAACTGTACACTCAGTTAGTTAGTTAGTGTGAGCTTTATTATCATTGCTGAGGACAAGGAGATTGCAGTGCTACTCTATTCAGTGCAAAACAGCAGAGTGGCAATTCAATTACTGAAAACTTTATAACTAAATTTAAAATAATGTCCAAGTTATTAAGAATGACATCTAAGTCACAACTGAATTAAAAGCAATCAACTCTAAAAGGGGATATTGTACAGTTGCATGACAGCCCTGGGGAAGAAAGCTCTTTTTCAACCTGGATGTCCATGCAGAAATGTTCCTATATATCCTGCTGGATAATAAGAGATTGAACAGGTGATTACTGGGATGGGATGTATCCATCACAATGTTGCGAGTCTGCTGTAGACAGCATGAGCTGTAGATGGTTTCCATATTTGGTAGTTGTGTCCCAGTGATGTTCTGGGCAGTTCTGGTCACTTGCAGAAGTGTTTTCTGGTTAATCTTGTTGCAGCTACTGTACCCTACTTTCATTCAGTAGGTCACTATGCTCTCAATTACTCATCAATAAAGGCTTACCAGCAGCTTTTGGGGCAGTTTTGCTCTCTTTAACTCCTGAGACAGTATGGGCACCGTTGAGTCTTCCCTACTATCAAGGAGGTGTTGGTGGTCCAAGAGATGTTTACTCCCAAGAACTTAAAGCTGGAGACCTTTTCTACTCCTTCACCATTTATGAGTAGTGAGGCTTGTTCTTACCCTTCTTGATTTCCTGAAATCAATAGTAATCTCTTTGTTTTTTTTTTGTGTTGAGTGAAAGGTTCTAGTTATTGCACAATTCAGACAGTTTCTGCACCTCCTCTCTGTATGCTGTTTGTAATTAATCCAATCACTGTGGTGTCATCTACATTTTGATGACGGAGCTGGTGGCACAGTCACGGTTGAAATCAGTGTAAAGAGTGGGCTCAGTACACAGCCCTGTGGTGCACCAGTGTTCAGGGTTAGGGAGGGTGATATGTACTTGCCTAGTTTGACTGTCTCGGTGCGATTGGTAAGTCCAGAATCTAGTTGCAAATTGATGTATTGAGTTACAGATTGTGTATTTAACAGCTGACTTGATGGGGAGTACGGTTTTGAAGGCAGAACTGTAGTCAACAAAAAGCAGTTGGGTCAAAGTCTCACAAGTAGGAGATACTGCATTCACTTTTTGAAAAACTGGTTATAAATTTCAGCACATTGATGATGCCCTCACACACATCTCTCCATTTCCCTGGACATCCACACTCACCCATCTTTCCCCTGCCTTAACAGGGATAGAATTCCTTTTCTCCTCACCGACCATCCCACGAGCCACCACATCCAATACGCCATTCTCCGCAACTTCCAGCTATCACCTTCTAGCTAGTCCTCCTCTCCCCCCCGCCCCAGCTTTTTTATTCTGGCATCCTCCCCTTCCTTTCCAGCCCTGATGAAGGGTCTCGGTCCAAGACACCGACTGCTTATTAATTTCCGCAGATGTTGCCCGATCTGCTGGGTTCCTCCAGCATTCTGCGTGTGTCACTTCACAATGTCAGACTGCTTTTCTGACACCTGGTGCTAAATCAGAAGCAGTTGCTTTGACCCGAGTATAATAAAGAACAGAGCCTATATCTTCAATCTCTGCATGACATGGTCCTGTAGCGGTAAGCACAAGACTATTACAGCTTGGGGTGTTCCAGACTTTGGAGCTCAACTTCAGCACCATCTATAAGGAGATTGTACATTCTCCCTGTGAACATCATGGGTTTCCTCCGGGTGCTCCAATTTCCTCCCCCAGTCCAAAGACGTACCAGTTGCTAGGTTAATCAGTTATTGCAAATTGTCCTGTGATTAGGCCCGTGTTTAATAGATTGGTTGCTGGGTGGTGTGTTCTGTACAGGGTCTGTTCTGTACTGTATCTCAAAATAAGTAAGTAAATAGATAATAAATATTCTCATGTCACCAGTTCCAGTTGTCCCAATGGCCACGCATTTTAATTCCACGTCCCATTCCCATTCTGATATGTCTATCCACGGCCTCCTCTGCTGCCAAGATGAAGCCACACTCAGGTTGGAGGAACAACACCTTATATTCCGTCTGGGTAGCCTCCAACCTGATGGCATGAACATTGACTTCTCAAACTTACGCTAATGCCCCACCTCCCCCTTGTACCCCATCCATTATTCATTCATTTATATACACACATTCTTTTTCTCTCTCTCCTTTTTCTCCCTCTGTCCCTCTCACTACACCCCTTGCCCATCCTCTGGGCTTCCCCCTCCCCCTTTTCTTTCTCCCTAGGCCTCCTGCCCCATGATCCTCTCATATCCTTTTTGCCAATCAACTGTCCAGCTCTTGGCTCCATCCCTCCCCCTCCTGTCTTCTCCTATCATTTCGGATCTCCCCCTCCCCCTCCCACTTTCAAATCTCTTACTAGCTCTTCCTTCAGTTAGTCCTGACAAAGGGTCTCGGCCCGAAACGTCGACTGTTCCTCTTCCTAGAGATGCTGCCTGGTCTGCTGCGTTCACCAGCAACTTTTATGTGTGTTGCTTGAAATTCCAGCATCTGCAGATTTCCCCGTGTTTTGAGTTCCAGTCGTCTTCTTGGCATTTATCATAAGCAGAATGAATCTGATCACAACCCTGGAGTGACAATTGTTTTGGAATTGATACTTGGAGCAGAAAGCTACCAAAAGAGTGCAGTGCAGGTTAACAATAGAGTACAAGATCAAAACGAGGTAGATTTTAAGGTCTGGAGTCCATCTTATCATGCAAGAGTTTCATTCAAGAACCTGATAATAGTGGGATAGAAGTTGTCCTTGACCCTGCTGGTATGTGATTTGTGTTTTGCACCTTCTGCCTGATGGAAGGGGGCAAAGAGAGAATATCTGGAGTTCGGGGGGGGGGGGGGTCTTTCATTATGCTGGCTTTTTTACTGAGGCAGCGAGAAGTAGAGACAGAGTCCATAGAGGGGAGGCTGGTTTCTGTGATGTGCTGAGCTGTGTCCACAATTCTCTGCAGTTTCCTGTGGTCATGGGAGAGCAGCTGCCTTACCAATCTGTTATGTATCCTGAGAGGTGTGAACTAGTAGATGACCTGAGAGGAGCTAGTGAGGCGTACACTAGAA
This sequence comes from Mobula hypostoma, assembly GCF_963921235.1. Classification (NCBI taxonomy): domain Eukaryota; kingdom Metazoa; phylum Chordata; class Chondrichthyes; order Myliobatiformes; family Myliobatidae; genus Mobula; species Mobula hypostoma. Next base: position 149,112,522 of record NC_086098.1, read on the forward strand.
TAGTCAGGAGCAGTGGTAACAAAGCCACAGGCACACACCTATTCCTAACTTTAATCAACTTTCAACCCTTGTTTATCCTCATTCTTCCTTCTTTGGCCCTGTAATTACATTTTCTCGGACAATTCACAATGATGCTCTGTAGGAAAATTTATAATGTTAAAGGAAGTATATAAAAATAATTTGTTTCTTTATTTATAGTTATTTATTTTCTGAAGGAACTAGGTCTCCCAATGTGGCTACATTTTACATTCTACTTAAAATTTTCTGTCATATGATGCAAGATGCTCATCAAATACTTATCCATACAATAGGGATCAAAAAACTTGCAATGCCTGTTAATCATAAACACAAGAGACCCTGCAGATGCTGGAAATCCAGAGTAAAACATACAAAGTTCATGAGGAACTCAGCAAATCAGGCAGCATCTATGGAGAGGAATAAACAGTCGATGTTTTGAGCAGAGACTTCATCAGGATCATTAGACACAGGAGTTCCTCCAGCATTCTGCGAGTGCCTGTTAATCCATAAGACCACAAAACATAGGAGTAGAATTAGGACAGTCAGTCCATCAAGCTTGTTCCAGCATTCAATCATGGTTGATTTATTATTTCTCTCAACCCAATTCTCCTGCTTTTTCTCCATAGCCTTTGACGCCCTGACTAATCAAGAACCTATCAATCTCCATTATACGTAAATATTCTTCTAATAGTCACTGAAGTAATAAGAATGTATTGAAGCCAATCTGGAATACATAACTTTCTGTCACAGTAGAGTGTGGCCCTCTGAATGACCTAGCTTACTAGTTGGAGCCACAACCGTTCTGTCTTCTCAAATATCATCAGGAACGTATTAGTCCAATAGCATTAATATTAGACCATTGCATTACCCACCTCAGTGATGCCAACACTTGTAACCTTTTGTTATGTCAACTAGTGTGTAAAAACACACCATACAGTCTTTCAGAGCATAGAACAGTACAGCAGAACAGGCCCTTCGGCCAACGATATTGTGTCGACCCTTAACCTACTCCAAGATCAATCTAACCCTTCCCTCCTACGAGTCTCATTTTTTTTATCATCTATGTAACTATTTAAGAGTGTCTTAAATGCCCCTAATGTATCTGCCTCCACCACCACCTTTGACATCCCCTCTACACTTTCCTCTAATCACCTTAAAGTTATGTTCTGTGGGATAGCATGGTAGTATAGCAATTAGTGTGACACTATTACAGCACCAGTGATCTGGGTTCAGTTCCCACAGCTGTCTGAAAGGAATTCATATGTTCTTCCCGTGACTATGTGGGTTTCCTCTGGGTTCTCCTGTTTGCTTCCACATCCCAAAGTCCTCTGAATATGTATGTATGCATGAGTGGGTTAATTGGTCAAATCAGTGTAATTAGGCAGGGTGGCTCATTCAGCTGTAAGGGCCTGTAACTGTGCTGAACCTCAAAATAAATAAATAAATTAGTGATTTCCACCCTGTGAAAAACTTCTCTGGCTATCCACTCAATATATGTCTCTTTTCATCGCGTTCACCTCAATCACACCACCTCTCACCCTTTCTCTGAAGAGAAAAGCATCAGCTTGCTCATCCGGGTTGGAAACCAGTTTAATGATATTTAACATTGCTGATGTTTCTGTGTACACCAAATGCTATATCTAGCTTGATATCCCTCACACTTGCCCTTAATTTAACTTGTTATATGAATGTTCATTTTTCTTCCTTGCAGTTGGAAATGATTTTTCACTTGGAAATCTGGTGATAATGTGGCTAACAGAACAATTTGCCCAAAAAGGCTGATAGTTCTCATTTGTCCTTCAAAGTTCAAAGTAAATTTATGATCAATGCACATATACTGTATGTTACCCTATACAACCCTGAGATTCATTTTAGACCATAAGCCGTAGGAGCAAAATTGGGCTATTTGTCCCATCGAGTCTGCTCCGCCATTCATTCATGGCTGATCCTTTTTCCTCCTCATCAGCCCTACTCCCTGGCCTTTTCCCCATAACCTTTGATGCCATGTCCAATCAAGAACCTATCAGTCTCTGCCTTAAACACCCAGCAATCTGGCCTCCACAGCTGCATGTGGCACCCTCTGGCTAAAGAAATTTTTCTGCATCTCTGTTTTAAATGGACACTCTTCTATCCTGAGGCTGTGCTCTCTTGTCGTAGACTCCCCCACTGTGGGAAACATCCTTTCCACATCTGCTCTGTCTAGGCCTTTCAAAATTTGAAAGGTTTCGATGAGATCCCCCCTCATTCTTCTCAATTCCAGCGAGTACAGACCAGAGCTATCAAGTGTTCCTCGTAAAATAACACTTTCATTCCTGTAATCATCCTTGCAAACCTCCTAAGACCCCCTTCAACACCAGCACATCTTTTCTTGGATTATTCGCAATATTCAAGGTGAGGCCTCACCAGTGCCTTATAAAGCCGCAGCATCACATCCCTACTCTTATATTCTAGACCTCTTGAAATGAATGCCTTCCTCACCACCGAGTTTACCTGCAAGCTAACCTTTAGGGTGCTTTGCACAAGGACTCACAAGTTCCTTTGCATCTCAGATTTTTGGATTTTCTACCTGTTTAGAAAATAGTCAGCACATTTATTTCCACGAACGAAATGCATGTCCATGCATTTTCCAACATTGTCTTTCATTTGCCACTCTCTTGCCCATGGCTCAGCAAAGTCCTGGAGCCAGTGCAATTTGCCTATCGCCACAATAGGTCAATGGAAATCTCAATGGCTCTTCAGATGGCCTTAGACCACCTGGACAACACAAACACCTATGTCAGGATTCTGTTCATCAACTATAGCTCGGCATTTAATACCATCATTCCCACAATCCTGATTGATAAGTTACAAAACTTGGGCCTCTGTACCTCCCTCTGCAATTGGATCCTCAACTTCCTAACCGGAAGACCACAATCTGTACAGATTGGTGACAACATCTCCTCCTTGCTGATGATCAACACTGACACACCTCAGGGGTGTGTGCTTAGCCCACTGCTCTACTCTCTCTATACCCATGACTGTGTGGCTAGGCATAGCTCAAATATCATCTATAAATTTGCTGATGATACAACCATTGTTGGTAGAATCTCAGATGAAGATGAGAGGGTGTACAGGAGGAAGATAAACCAACTAGTGGAGTGGTGTGACAGCAACAACCTGACACTCAGTGTCAGTAAAACGAAAGAACTGATTGTGGACTTCAGGAAGGGTAAGGCGAAGAAACACATACCACTCTTCATAGAGGAATCAAATGGAGAGAGTGAGCAGTTTCAAGTTCCTGGGTGTTAAGATCTCTGAGGAGCTACCTGGCCCCAACATATTGATGCAGCTATAAAGAAGGCAAGATAGTGACTATACTTCATTAGGTGTCTGAAGACACTTGGTATGTCAACAAAACCACTCAAAAACTTCTATAGATGTACTGTGGAGAGCATTCTGATGGGCTGCATCACTGTCTAGTATGGAGGCATTACTGCACAGGACTGAAAGAAGCTGCAGAAGGTCGTAAATTTAGTTTGCTCCATCTTGGGTACTAGCCTACAAAGTATCCAGGACATCTTCAAGGAGCGGTGTCTCAGAAAGTCAGCGTGCATTATTAAGGACCTCCAGCACCCGGGGCATGCCCTTTTCTCACAGGTAGGAGATACAGAAGCCTGAAGGCATACACTCAGCGATTCAGGAACAGCTTCTTCCCCTCTACCATCTGATTCCTAAATGGACATTGAACCCTTGGACACTACCTCAATTTTTTAATATATATTATTTCTGTTTATGCACAATTTTAGCTCCATTCAATATACATATACAGTAATTGATTTACTTTTTTTCTTCTATGTTATGTGTTGCATTGAACTGTTGCTGCTAAGTTAACAAATTTCACAACACACTCCAGTGATAAAAACCTGATTCTGATTCCGATTTTGTTTAAGTCCTTCTGTAGCCTACCTGTTTCCTCAACACTACCTGCCCCTCCACCAACCTTCATATCATCTGCAAACTTGGCAACAAAGCCATCTATTCCATCATCTAAATCATTGATATACAGCATAAAAATAAGTGGTCCCAACACTGACCCATGCAGAACATCACCAGTCACTGACAGCCAACCAGAAAAGGGTCCTTTTATTCCCTCTCGCTGCCTCCTACCAATCAGTCAACACTCTAACCATGTTAGCTACTTTCCTATAATACCATGAGCTCTTAACTTGGTAAGCAGCCTCATGTGTGGTATCTTGTCAAAGGCCTTCTATCAGTCCGAATATATAACATCCATTGCATCCCCTTTATCTACCCTATGCATAATCTCCTCAAAGAATTCTAACAGGTTCGTCAGGCAAGAATTTCCCTTAAGAAAACCATGCTGACTTTGGCCTATCGTGTGACAAACAAGAGAAAAGCTGCATATGCTCGAAATCTGAGCAACACACATAAAATGCTGGAGGAATTCAGTAGGCCAGGCAGCATCTATGGAAAAGAGTAAACAGTCGATGTTTCGGGCCAAAACCTACTGAAGGATTCCAGCCTGAAACGTCAACTGTACTCTTTTCCTAGATGCCGCCTGGCCTGCTGACTTCCTCCAGCATTTTGTGTGTATTGTCCTATCTTGTCCTGTTTCTCCAAATACTCCATCCTTAACAATTAAGGCTGGAGGAGAAGATGGCGATGCGAAGCAGCTTGCAGTGGCCCCTCCGGTGGTGATGTCTGTTATTTGGCAAGTAGGGTGCTGTGCACAATCCTGATTTGATGGAGATGGACGTGAGAGCACTGAGGAACATCTGGTGAAACTTCTGAAATGCTTGCTTCGCTGCTGCTGCTACTGTGTGGTCCAGAATCTCTGGAGGAGAAGGCCCCAAGTCCTCAGCTTTGCTTGTTGCTTGGCGGTTGGGGCGGGATCGAAGCGCTTGGCAGAGGATGGTGCTCGGTGTCGGCGAGGCTGGTCGGAGGCTCGAAGTTTTCGGACGGACTCAGAGTCCGCTGCGGTCGGGTGCTTCTAATGGTGCTGAATCGGCAAGTTGGCGGCGCTTGGAGGTTCATGGCGAGGAGAGTTCCTCCCTTCTGCTGCCTGCACGAGATGACGAACCTATTGGGATTTTGAGACTTTTTTACCCTGCCCATGGTCTGTTCTTTATCAAATTCTGGTATTGCTTTGCATTGTTGTAACTATTTGTTATAATTATGTGGTTTTGTCAATTTTAGCCTTGGTTTGTCCTGTGTTTTCTTGTGGTATCATTCTGGAGGAACGTTGTATCATTTTTTAATGCATGTATTTCTAAATGACAATAAACGAGGACTGAGTGTCCTCATAAACTAATCTAATCTAAAATCTAAAATTGACTCCACCATCTTTCCAACCACTGAGGGTAGGTTAACTGGTCTATAATTTTTTTTCTGCTGCCTTCCTCCTTTCTAAAGAGTGCAGTGACATTTGCAATTTTCCAGTCCTCTGGCACCATGCCAGCGTGCAATGATCTTTGAAAGATCATGACTAATGCCTCCACAATCTCTTCTGCTACCTCTTTCAGAACCCTAGGTAGCAGTTCATCTAGTCTGGGTGACTTTTGTATCCTTTTGTCTTTCAGCTTTTGAGCACATTCTCTCTTGTTATTGTAACTGCACTCACTTCTCTTTCCTGTTCTCTCATGCCCTTCAACATCTGGCAGACTGGTAGTATCTTCCACAGTGAACACTGATGCAAAATACTCATTTAGTTTATCTACCATCTCCTTGGTCCACCTTATTATTTCTATGGCCTCATTTTCTCGCATTTCTATATCCATTCTCAACTCTCTTTTAATTTTTCCATACATAAAAAGCTTTTACCATCCACTTTGATATTGTTTGCCATCTTGCTTTCATATTTCGTCTTTTCCCTCCTAATAATTCTTTCAGTCGCTCTTTGGAGGGTTTTAAAAAGCTTTCTAATCTTCTGTCTTCCCACTAATTTTTGCTTTGTTGTATGCCCTCTCTTTTACTTTTCATTACCTTTGACTTCCCTTGTCAGCCACAGTTGTACTATTTTGCTTTTAGAATATTTCTCTGTTTTGGAATACATCTATCCTACACCTTTCTCATTTTTCCCAGAAACTCATGCTATTCCTCCTCTGTTGTCATCCCTGCCAGCATCTCCTTCCAATTTACTTCGGCCAATCCTCTCTCATACCACTGAAATTTCCTTTACTCCACTGAAATACAGTTACACCAGACTTTACTTTCTCCCTATTAAATTTCAAGTTGAACTCAGTCATATTTCGATCATTGCTCCTAAAGGTTCTTTTCCCTTAAGCTCCCTAATCACCTCTGGTTCATTATATAACACCCAATCCAGTATAGCTGCTCCCCTAGTAGGCTCAAATGACAAAGTGCTCTAAAAAGCCATCTTATAGGCAATCAACAAATTTTCTCTCTTGAGATCCATTGCCAACCTAATTTTCCCGTTGAAATCTCCCATGACTATCATAACATTGCTCTTTTCTATTTCCTGTTGTAATCTGTGGTCCACCTCCCAGCTACTGTTGGAAGACCTGCATAGAACCACCATCAGTGTCCTTTTACCCTTGCAGTTTCTTTAACTCAACCCACAGGGATTCAACACCTTCTGATCCTATGTGACATCTTTCTACTAATTTGATGCCATTCTTTACCAGATGAGCCATGCCACCCGCTCTGCCTACCTTCCTATCCCTCTGATACAATGTATAACCTTGGACATTCAGCTCCCAACACCAATCATCCTTCAGCCACGATTCAATGATGGCCACAACATCGTTCCTGACTACCTGCAACAGTGCATCAAGATCATCCACCTCATTTCCTAGCCTCCGTGCATTTTCTTGCAGGCATTCACAGTAAATACAAGAAACACAATAGAATCCATACTAAACAGTATGGACAAATAACCAATGTGCAAGTACAAAAAGTAAATAAATAATTAAATAAAAAGCAATAAATATCAAGAACATGAGATGTAGAATCCATGAAAATGGGCCCATAGGTCGTGGGAACAGTTCAGTGATGGGGTGAGTGAAGTGGAGAAAAAGTTACCCCCTCTGGCTCAAGGGCCTGATGGTTGAAGGGTAGTAACTGTTCCTGAGCCAGGTGGTGTGGGTCCTGAGGCTCTTGTACCTTCGTTCAGATGACAGCAGCGAGACGAGAGCATGACCTGGGTGTTGCGGGTCCGTGATGACAGAGGCTGCTTTTCAGTGACAACACTCCATGTGCCAAATGGTGGAGAAGGGTTTACCCGTGATAGACTGGACCATGTCCACTTCTTTTTGTAGGAAATATGGCATCTGTGGAACACCTGGGCTGACAATTTTATATAAATTTTTTTGACATCCTTGTGGCAATGATGTCACATTCATTAGTCACAGAGAATAAAAATCATAACGGGAGAAGGAGACCAGTAGACAGCCTGCATATTGATGGCAACTGCCAGCACAAAAGCAAAGCTCAAGGTGATCAATAACATCCTGTTGAGATAACAGTATCTGTTCAGAATGCTAACAAATACCCGGAGTGAATTCAATGTGGTGATATGCAATTAGAATTATGATCATGGTCTTCTGCTGCTGTAGCCCATCTACTTCAAGGTTTAGTGTGTTGTGCATTCAGAGGTGGTCTTCCGCACACCTTGTCATCTTGTACAACTCTATCAAGTCACCTCCCATCCTCCTAGCTCACTCAACCTGTCCTCATAAGACATGCTCTTCAATCCAGGTAGCATCTTGGTAAATCTCCTCTGAAGCTTCCACATGGGGCAACCGGAATTGTACACGAAGTTCAAAGTTCTTTGAAAATAAATTTACTTTGTTCATATATGTCATTCAATACTACCCTGAGATTTGTTTTCTTGTGGGCATTCAGAGAAACTATGAAGAAACACAGTAGAACCAATGAACAACTGCACCCAAAAAAGAAAAACAACCAGTGCTCGAAAGACGCCAAATAGAAAATGATTAAAAAAACAAAATAATTATCCTACATAAATAAGAAATAAGTTTCAAGAACATGAGATGTAGAGCCCTTGAAAGTGAATCCATAGGTTATGGGAACAGTTCTGTGATGGGGTGAGTAAAGTTGAGTGAAGTTATCTCCTCTGGTTCAAGATCCCGAGGCTCGAAGTGTAATAACCGTTCCTGAACCTGGTGGTGTGAGACCTAAGGCTCCTGTACCTCTTTCCTGATGGCAACAGCGATAAGAGAGCATGGCCTGAATGATGGATGCTGCTTTTCTGTGACAGCATTCCTTGTAGGTGTACTCAGTGTTGGGGAGGTGTGTACCTATGATGGGTAAACAATATTGTGATTTAGCCAGGGTTTTATAGAGCTATAACATGAACCCACAGCTCTTTAACTCAATCCCCTGACTAATGAAGACCCATGCACCATATACTTCCTTAACCACCCAATTTGCATTTATCTGGTTGATTGAACTCTTCATTTTAAGGATGTTTTTGAACTCCTGTAATCTTCCTGTCTATTGAGAGGCATCTACTCATAGAAACTCTCACTACAGATTCTTCTTTTCCCCTTTCTCCACAGCTTTTACTGTAAGTTCCAAACTTCCTTCAAAACCATTTTAGTGATGTTCTTGTTAAAAGAATTCCCTGTTTTAAATGTCAGTGCCTTAGGCATTCATGTCAAAAACTTACTATGATCAAATTGTAGCTATCTGAAAGATGCCAAGCCCACTAATTTGGATCGAACTTTCATTTTATTTCTTTTGGTTACAAAAACACGAGAAAGATAGTCTAGATAGTGATTTGGTCATTTGGACATCATAATGAATAAATGTATGTGTCAATCATGTTTGCCTGACAATTGTGACTAATAAATGACAGAATCAATTATTTTTCTTTTCTGATTTATTCCACAAGAATCTTCAGCATTTCAGACTCAGATTTATTTATCACATGTACATCCAAATATAGGTTTCAATAGGTTTCATATATTGTGAAATGTTATCATTTGCTTTAACAACCAGCACATCCAAGTCCCATTGACCTACTCTTGGACCAAAGTCCTCCCATTCTCGCTTAAAAGAAGATCCTTAGATCTCAAATGCACTCCAAACATCAAGTGTTCATCTACACCAATCCTATTTTCCAGCACTTATGAATTCAATTGCTTGCGTAATATTTCTCCAGCATTGTTAGCATCTCCTCATAATTAAAATATTCCTATTTGAACTGGTGACTCCCCTCTGCATCTGTTCCAGTACTATCAGTTCCTTCCTAGAACTCTGCACGCATTCATTTGCGGACTAACTAACATTTTACTAACTTGTACCATAACTTCCCTGCTCGTACATTCTAAACCCTGGCTCTTGTGTGGCTTCTTGATCGATTTATCAATTGCAGGCTGAATTGAGACGCTGGGATCCTGGCCCCAGATTGAAAAGGTCGGGGTGGCGGGACTTGAGGCAAGGGATGGACCGGTTCAGCCCACTGTTCCATGGCTCAGCTCTGCGTTCGACTATGGTGAACAGCAGACTTCAGTTCAGAACGCTATTTGCTTGCAGTTACTCTTTGCATGATGTGTTTATTTTTCTCTCTGCACACTGGATGCTCAACCATCTTTTTTTATGAGTGCTTTTGGGGTTCTTTGTTTCGTGGCTGCCTGTTAGGAGATGAATTCCAAAGTTGTATAATGTATACATACTTTGAACTTTGATTTGCTGCCTTCAGGGATGACTGAATTTGTACACTAAAGTGCCTTTGTTTCCTCATACTCTGCGTGTGTGTCCTCACCAAATCCAACCATCTGACAATTAGATTAAGTTCTTTTTGTCTTTGCTCTTCCATCTTACCAACACATCAGTATCATTATGTCACCAAAGACTGCCCTCCTCACTATCATCAATGTCATTGATTTCCAATTCTGTGCTGTGGACCTTCCACACCAAACAGTGATACGACTAGTTAGAATGCTCTCTACGGTACACTTGTAGAAACTTACAAGTGGCTTTGGTGACATACCAATGAAATCCTAATGAAATATAGCTGCTGTTGTGGATTATTTGTAATTGCATTAATATGTTGGGCCCAGGATAGATTTTCAGAGATGTTGACGCCCAGGAACTTGAAACTGCTCACCGCTTCCATTGCTGATCCCTCGATGATGACTGGTGTGTGTTCCCTTGACTATAGGCGTAACTGCATTGTATTCGCAAAGATATTTCCTCAGGTGACTTGGAGAGAATCAAGTTGGCTTTGGACTGGACCCTGTGACACTGATGAGTCAGGAAGGCACTGACAGTCTTCAAATTTCAAAGTTTGAAATGAATTTATTTTCTAAGCACGTACATGTCACCATATACCAACCACCATGATATTCACTTTTTACAGGCATTTACAGTAGACAAACAAATATAATAAGATCAATGAAAACTACACTCAAATAATGACTGACAAACAAAATAACTACACAGCTGGTATGGTCTTTTGCTGTGTGGCATTTTCACACTGATTAGCCTCAAAACAACAAACTGTATGACGTATGTCAATGATAATGAACGTGATTGTGATTCTGTTGAAAGTCAATGCTAAGATCCCAAGGTCCTGATCAACACCTTCACCCACAAACCCACCCCTCCACACCACCCCATCACCACTACTTTATCATTTCCCATCAGTCACTTATGTACAGACACCCTTGTGCCTCACTTCACCTTATGGACATACAATCAATCCATGTATATAACCTATTTTATGTATTTATATTTACAGTATTCTGTTTTTTATTATTGTGTGTTTTCTTTGTGCTGCATCAGATCTGGAGTAACAATTATTTGGTTCTCCTTTACACTTGTGTACAGGAAATGACATTAAACAAACTTGAATCTTGAATCTTGAACCTTGAATATTGCAAGTTTATACCGAAAGTTTTGATTCTCAAAGGAGTTTCAATTCACTCATCATTTAATCACTCAGGTATTAGCAGGTATGGTTTTGATTATTTGTTCCAACATATCATGAATTAAGAAATGAAGTAAAAGGCAATGAAATGCCTTAAGACTTTTTCAGTCAATTTACACAATCAACAATGTATGTAGTCAACTTTCTTAAATCAGGGCACCATGGTTAGCGCGACGCTATTACCGCTTGGGATGTCAGAATTCGGACTTCACTTCTGGTTAGTACAGTGGCATGCAAAAGTTTGGGCACCCCTGGTCAAAATTTCTGTTACTGTGAATAGCTAAGCGAGTAAAAGATGAACTGATTTCCAAAAGGCATAAAGTTAAAGATGACTCATTTCTTTAATATCACACAGTCTGTAAAAAATCCGAAGATGAAAAGAGGGTGGCTTCTACAACAGGATAATGAACCTAAACACACCTCAAAATCCACAATGGACTACCTCAAGAGGCGCAAGCTGAAGGTTTTGCCATGGCCCTCACAGTCCCCTGACCTAAACATCATCGAGAATCTGTGGATAGACCTCAAAAGAGCAATGCATGCAAGACGGCCCAAGAATCTCACAGAACTAGAAGCCTTTTGCAAGGACAAATGGGCAAAAATCACCCAAACAAGAATTGAAAGACTCTTAGCTGGCTACAAAAAGCGTTTACAAGCTGTGATACTTGCCAAAGGGGGTGTTACTAAGTACTGCCATGCAGGGCGCCCAAACTTTTGCTTCAGGCCTTGTTCCCTTTTTGTTATTTTGAAACTGTAAAAGATAGGAATACAAAAGTTTTCTTGCTTAAAGTATTAAAGAAATGTATAATTTTTAACTTTATGCCTTTTGGAAACCAGTTCATCTTTTATTCGCTTAGCTATTCACAGTAACAGAAATTTTGACCAGGGCTGCCTAAACTTTTGCATGCCACTGCAGGTTAATTGGTTGTTGTAAACTGTCCTGTGATTAGGCTAGAGTTAAGTTGGCTGGTTGCTGGGCAGTGGGGCTCAGTGGGCCAGAAGGACCTATTGATTCTGTGCTGTATCTCTGAATAAAATAGGTCCTGTAGCCAGTGTGGCTTCTAAAAAATCTCCTTGGTTCACTGAACTTCACTGGCAATGGCAGCATTTATTGCCCTTCTGTCACTAAGGAGGAGATGGAATATTAGTCATATTATTCTATTAAATCTTTTCTCTCAGAGCACATATGAGAATCACTCAGTTTTTGCACAGCTCTTACTCTAATATGCAAAACAAAGCCATCTGAGTGTCAAATTAAGACTTCAACAATTCCATTAAATACAGCTTAACAGCTTGAAAAGCATAAGTGACATTCTAATTGTGCATTTCATTTTGATGATTCTATTTTAATAGAGTCATGAATAAAGATTTTAAGTGACACTGTATCATACTTTATAAAGGCATTAATGATTACTGTGTACCTAGGTCTCAGAGGAAATCTTTTGCGTATGTTCTAATATTTTTGTCTAACTTGAATGAGGTTATTCAACAGCGCAGTGATCTGCTGAGAAGACATGGTGGCAGCCAGAGAGCAGAATAACTTATAGGAAGACCGAAACAAGTCAAAGTCAGATACATAAAATATTTAGATAATTCATAAAATCATTGCTATTGATGGTTTGAGATGTACATTGAATAAATGACCTATTTTGTGTGTTCAGCTATTTATTTTCCCAGATGTAGCTAGAAAAAAATCAGTGAGCAACTCTTTGGTACCCTGCCTTGTTTGGTTGTGTGCTGTTTTCCAGAGTCACGTTTATTATCACTGACATTGGCTGAGAAATTTGTTGCTTTGTGGTGGCAGTCAAGTGCAGTACTTAAAATAACTTTGTGTATATATACATCAATGCAAAAAAGGGAGCAAAAATAGTGAAGCGATGTTCACGGGTTTATGATCCATTCGGAAATCTGCTGGCTGAGGGGAAGAAGCTCTCCTAAGATGCTGAGCATGGGTCTTCACAACACATAGGATCCTACAGCACAGAAACAAGCCCTTCGAACCATGCTGTGTTAAACTATGTATTTATTTGCCTCATCCCATTGAGTTGCACCCAGACCATCACCCTCCATATCCCTCCCATCCATGCACCTATCCAAATATCTCTTAAACGTTGAAAATGAACCTGCATGCACCACTTCTCCTGGCAGCTCTTCACAATTGTACCACCTTCTGGATGAAGACCTTCATACCCCCTTAATTATTTCACCTTTCGCCATTAACCCATGACCTCTAGTTCTAGCCTGTTACAAGGATGATCCCCCCTCCCCCCGATAATAATGACCACTTAGGCACAAAGAGGATCTGTATTTACTGACAATTACCTTTACTGGCTCAGTTCACAAGCAGGTGGATTTGCACAGCTGAACACCTGGGTGCACACCCGCTAAGTTCCCCTGATGTTCCAGGAACAGTCAAAGAGGAGGAAAGGTAATAACCTGGAAAAAGAGTCTATGGTGGCCAGGCATTTCTTGTTCTGATGGTTGGTCTTTGGAGAGTTGTCGCTGCCTGCTCTTCCCACATCCTCAATCCTAAAGCACACCCACACCACTCACTCAAACCATTCAACAAATTGGACCATTTTACCACATTTCTAAGTCAAATGCAATTAACCTGCTGCTTGCATCAACATGTGCACCAAATTCTACAAAAACAAATACACACTCAGATTAGTCAACTGTAACATTCTTTTTATTAAGACCATAAGACCATAGGAGCAGAATTAGGCCACTCAGGCCATCAAGTCTCCTCCACCATTCTCCTGCCTCTCCCAATAAATTTCGTTGTCTTTACTAATAAAGAATCTATCAAACTCCGCCTTAAAAATACTCAATATATTCCACAGCTGTCAGTGGCAATGAATTCCACAGGTTTACCACCCTCTAAAGAAATTCCTCCTCATCTACGTTCTAATGAGATATCTCTCTATTTTGAGCCTGTGGCCTCTGGTCCTAGACTTACTATTGGAAACATCCTCTCCACATCCACTCTATTTAGACTTTTCAATATTTGGTAGATTTTAATGAGATCCTCTCTCCCTCCCTCCCCTCCTTCCTTCTTTCCTTCCATTCCTCCCTACCCTTCTTCCCTCTTTCCCTCCTTTCTTCCCTTCCTTTCCCCCTCCCTCCCTTCCTTCCTTCTTTCCTTCCATCCCTCCCTCCTCTTCTTCCCTCTTTCCATCCTTTCCTCCCTTCCTTGCTCCCTCCCTCCTTCTTTTCCTTCCTACCCTCTTTCTCTCCTTCCCTCCTTCTTTCCTTCCCTTTCCCTTTCCCTTCTTTCTACCCTTTTTACCTCCATTTTCTCTCCTTCCCTCCCTCCCTCCCCCCAATGATCCGCGCCGCTCAGCAACCCACTTTAATCCTAGCCTATTCACAGCACAATTTACAATGACCAAGTAACCTACTAAGCTGTACGTCTTTAGACTGTGGGAGGAAACTGGAGCACCCGGTGGAAACCCATGCAGTCACAGGGAGAAGGTACTAATTCTTTACAGACAGCGGTGATGGGGATTTAGCTCATTCGCTGGTTCTGTAATAGTGATATTCTAACCACTACGCTACCATCTTGAATCTACATTCATGGCTTAAGATAAATGAAAGAAGAGATGTATCCAAGTTTGCTCATTACTCAAAACTAAGTTGTAAATAAGTTGCGCCAATGTTGCAAAACAATTGCAGTGGGATGCAGGCAGGTTATATTTATGAATAAAAAGATGGCAGCTGAGCCATAATGGATGAATTCACTTTGATAAGAAGAAGAGAGAGAAAGAATATTAAAAGTTGATGTTCAGAGAGACTTGGGCATCTTAGTATATGAATTATAGAAAAGTAGTGTGCAAATACAGCATGCAGTTAGGAAGGGAAATCAGATGTTAGCCTTTATTGCAAGGAGGTTGGGGATAAAAGTAAGTAAGCCTTGCTACAGGGCTTTGGTGAAATAACATCATGATTACTTGTACAGTTCTGGCCTCCTTATCTCAGGAAGAATTTACTGGCCTTAAAGGCGGTGGAGCAAATGTTTGATGCCTGGGAAGAGAAGGCAGTCCTTTGAGGAATGCAAGATATGGCTCTGGGCCTGTACTCGCCGGAGTTTAGAAGAATGAGTGGAGGGAAATCTCAATTGAAACCTATTGAATATTGCAAGTCCTATGTAGAGTGGGCATGGGGAGGATTATTTTCTATAGTAGGGGGAGTCTAGAACCAAAGGGCACAGCTCCAGACTAGGGGGACATCCATTTAGAACAGAGAAGAGGAGAAATTTCTTTAGCCAAAGGGTAGTGAATCTGTGGAGTTCATTCCCACAGAGAGCTGTGGAGATTGGGTATATTTAAAGCAGACTTCTATAGGTTTGTAATTAAAGAAGGCATCAAAGGTTACAGGGAGAAGGCAGAAGAATGGAATTGAGATGGACAATAAATTAGCCATGATGGAATGGTGGAGCAGACTCTATGGGCCAAATTACCTAATTCTGTTCTTATCTCATTGTGTTAAGGTCTAAGCGAGTGAGGCCCTCATCTTTCTGAAAGAGGTGAGATGATTTTTTGAAAACTTGTAAAAGTATTTGGAAAGAATAGATGCTGAGAGATTGTTTCCCTTGCTGGTTTGTCAAAAGTTTGTAGGAGAATCCGGCTGAGTTTGTATATTTAAATTTCTCAGTTGTAATTTGTTTCACTCAAGGGTATTAGATGTTGCAATTCTCCATTCTAGGTGCATGCTACACAGCCGTTGAGTAATTTCAAGATTTAGGGTCAATAAAATCCACATCCATGCTCATCTCATTCTACAGATATGCAGCAGAGAGCATCCTAGCAAGCTGCATCACTGTTTGGGACGGACACTGCACTGTGGCAGACAGGAAGGCTCTATGATGGGTAGTCAAAACTGCCCAAAGCATCACCGGCACCAGCCTATCTGGCCCCAGGAAGATATATACAGAAAGGTGCTTGAAAATGGCCAGTAGCACCATGAAAGATCCTACCCATCCTGCGGATGGACTGTTTGTCCCACTCCCTTCAGGGAAGAGGCAACGTGGCATTGACACCAGGACCACCAGACTCAGAGACAGCTACTTTCCACAAGCAGTAAGGCTGATCAACACCTCCACCCACTAACCCACCCCTCCACACCCCCCACCACCACTACTTCATCACTTCCTGTCAGAGTCACCTTAAGTACAGACACTCCTGTGCCCAGTATCACTTTATAGCCATGAAATCAATCTATGTATATAAGCTGTCTTATGTATTTATAGTATACTTATTGTGTTCTTTATCTTACTGTGTTTTTTTATTGTTGGATCTGGAGTAATAAGGATTTTTTAAATTGAGGAATGGAGAGATCAGGCAGGGGATGGTCGGAAGCTGGGAACCTGAATCTGAATCTGAACATAATCAGCCATGATGGAGTCAAATAATAAAGGACCCAGTTACATAAAATTACTTCCACTTCTTGAGCTCCTATGTTTTTAGGTCAGCAGTAATTCTGTTCCTTAGGAAATCTTGTGGCGGTAAGCCAAACTTGGGTAATAAAACAACAGATTCCAACACCCCACCCCCCCAGAATCCCCCAGAGATTGTGTTTTCTGCTGTGTTTGACATTGACAGGAAACCTCCGTAGGAGAGTGTTTAAAGTGGAAAAGCCGTTGCACTGGGGCAGTTCCTCTCCTGATGCCAGTGATGGGTGTCCAGTGGTACAAACAAGCGTCACAAACTGGTCTATTCCTTGTTGCACTGGGTGACCATGACTCCTGTTTCTGCTCATGCCCTACGCTCTCCAGAAAACCTTCCTTGCAGTTGGATCTCACCATAGATTTCATCCGCTCAGTCTGCCAGAACTTTAGGGTATCCTGCATTCTAACTGGCTGCACGTTGGGTTTCTTCATATAATGAATCAAATAATGAATTAGCCTGTGCCAGTGCTAAGACTCACTTTTTTTACAACTTAATTCATTAACGTGGAAGAATGCCACAAAGGTAAGCTTGCAAAACTTGTCTGCACAAAGATAGGCAGTAAGTTTATTTATTTAATAAGATACAGTTCAGAAAAGGATCCTGGCCACATGAGCCGTGCTGTGCAGAAACCCCCAGTTCAACCATAGCCTAATCACGGGACAATTTTACAATGACCAATTCACCAACCGGTTTGTATTTAGACCTGTGGGATGAAACTGGGGGAGCTGGAGACAACCAACTCACTCCACGGGGAGGACACACAGACTCCTTACAGATGACGTCCCGAGTTGTAATACTGTTGTACTAACCGCCATGCAACCGTGGTGCCCAGGAGGCTGCAAGTAATTAGGTGACTGGGCAACGACATGAAACTGGAGTTTAGTTTGAGAAAGTAGTTGTTTTGACAGTAAAAAAAAACAATGTATTTTCTAAATATTTAAAAGTTGCAGAGCTCTGAATACAGAGGGGTCTGAGTGTCCTGGTGCATGGTTTGCAAGAGGTGAAGATGCAGGTACAGCAGATGGTTTGGAAAGTGAAGAGAGTATCATAGCTTGTTCTAGAGCAATTGGATATGAAAACAGAGAGATTGCTTCAGGTATAAGAGCATTGCTGATACTACATAGAAAGTAATCAGCACAATATTGATGCTTTAAATCTCTTTTTGTATCACTTTGCTCTTTTTTTGCACTAATTATTGTTAATACACAGTATACGTACTGCTGCCACAAAACAACAAATTCATGGCATACACTCAGTACACCTGCTCATTAATGTAAATACCTAATCAGCCAATCAGGTGGCAGGATCTCAATGAATAAAAACATGCTGACGTGGTCAAGAGGTTCAATTGTTGTCCAGACCAAACATCAGAATGGACAAGAAATGTGATCTAAGTGACTTTGACCATGGAATGATTGTTGGTGCCAGATGGGGTGGTTTGAGTATCTCAGAGACTGCTGATCTCCTGGGATTTTCACGCACAAAGTGAATGGAGGGAAAAACAACAAAACGTCCAGTGAGTTGCAGTTCTGTCGGTGAATATGATTTGTCAGAGGAGAATGGCCAGACTGGTGCAAGCTGACAGGAAAGGAACAGTAACATAAGTAACCTCACATTACAACAGTGGTGTTCAGAGGAGCGTCTTTAAATGCACAACACATCTAACCTGAAGCTGATGGACTAAAGGAACAGAAGACCACTTTATTAGATACAGGAGAACCAGAATAAACTGATCACTGAGTGTATGCCAGTGATGATATCCTGATTCTGATTCTGATTTTGGTCTAGAGGCTGTAGCCTCAGAATACAACAAAATCTCTTTAGAATAGAGATGAGGAGGAGTTTCTTTAGCCAGACGGTAATGTATCTTGGAATTCATTGCCACAGATGGCTGTGGAGGCCAAGTCATTGGGTATATTTAAACCAGGAGTTGTTGGGTCCTTGATTAGTAAGTGTGTTAAAGGTTACAGGGAGAAGGCAGGAGAATGGGGTTGAGAGGGATAATGAATCAGCCACGATGGAATGGCGAAGCAGACTCGATGGGTCAAATAGCCTATTTCTTCCCCTATGTCTTATGGTTTCAACGTTTCAAAGTACATTTAATATCAGATTATGTATTCAGGACACAACCTGAAATTTGTCCTCTTCACAGACATGCATGAAACATAGAAATCCCATTGAATAATAGAAACTTTAAAGCCACAAAGCCCCTTTCCCCCTCCCTTCGCACAGCAGCAGCAAAACCATTGCCCTCCACACCCCCAACCGCGCTAGCAGAAGCTATGATTTTTTTAAAGAAGGAAGCAATTGCACAAACAGCAATTCAAAGAAACCTTACTCAGCTAAAATCCAGAAGTGATCATTTGGATGGGTTAGACAAACTAGGCTTCAAGTGAGAGTGGATTTGACTGAAATATAAGATCATGAGGTGTCTTGACAGAGTGGTTATGATTAGTTGTATTTCCTTATAAGATTATTTGAAAATAGGGTTTACTATTTAAAAATTAGAGTTTGTCCATTCCACTTAAATATTTCTCCTTTCACCTTTAACCCATGACCTTTAGTTGTATTTTCACCCAACCTCAGTGGAAAAAGCCTGCTTGAAATTGTGCTACTGATACTCATTATAATTTTATATATCTCCTTCAAATCTCCCCTCATGGTTTTATGCTCTAAGGTATAAAATCCTAACCTATTGAACCTTTCCTTATAGCTCAGGTCTTTAAGACCTGGCAATATCCTTGAACACTTTCTCTGCACTTTTTCAATCTTATTGATATCTTTCCTGTAGGTAGGTGACCAGAACTGCACACAATACTTTAAATTTGGTCTCACCAACGTCTTATACAAATTCAACATAACATCCTAACAATACTTTAATTTATGGCCAATGTGTCAAAAACTCTCTTTATGACCCTGTCTACCTGTGATGCCACTTTCAAATAAATATGGATCTGTATTTCCAGTTAATATCTTCTGAGGACTATTTCAAGATGGTCCTGGATAGCTTCTCAGGGATAGGTTGGGACGGTTAATAATTCCTGACCTTACCTGCGAAGTCCATAGGGTCATAGAGTCATAGCCATAGAAAAACTACAGCACAGAAACACACCCTTCGGCCCATCTAGGCCATGCCAAGCCATTTGATCTGCTTACTCCCATTGACCTGCACCTGGACCAAAGCAATCCATACCCATCCACATACCTATCCAAGCATTTTTTAATTGTTGAAATCAAGCTCGCATGCACCACTTCCTGTGGCAGCTCATTACACACTCTCATGACCCTCTGAGTGAAGAAGTTTCCTCTCATGTTCCTCATAAACATCTCACCTTTCACCCTTAACCCATGAGCTCTAGTTGTAGTCCCACCTAATTTTAGTGGAAAGAGCCTGCTTGCATTTACCCTACCTATACCCCTCATAATTTTGTATACCTTTATCAAATCTCCCTTCGGTCTTCTACGTCCCAAGGAAAATCAAACCGTCCACGTACCTGGCCAAACATTGCTTAAACTTTGAAATTGAGCTCGCACGTACCAGTTGTGCTGGTAGCTCATTCCACACTCTCACTACCCTTTGAGCGAAGAAGTTTGCCCTCATATTCCCTTTAAACTTCTTACCTTTCACCCTTAAGCCATGACCTCTGGTTGTAGTCTCACCCAACCTCAGAAGAAAAAGACAGCTTGCATGTATCCTATTGATACCCTCTACTTTCCAAAGAATAAATATTCAACCCTTCCTTATAACTCAGGTCCTCCAGTCCCGGCAATATCCTTGTAAATTTTCTCTGTACTCTTTCAACCTTATTTACATCTTTTCTGTAGGTAGGTAATCAAAACCGCATACAGTACTTCAAATTTGGCCTCACCAACATCTTATACAACTTCAACATAACGTCTCCTCTCCTGTACTCAGTACTTTGATTTATGAAGGCCAATATGCCAAAAGCTTTCTTTAAAACCCTATCTACCTGTGATGCCACTTTCAATTAATTCTGGAACTGTATTTCCAGATCCCTTTGCTCTACCACACTCCTCAGTGTCCTAATATTCAATGTGTAAGACCTACCATAGTTGGTCCTACTAAAGTGCAACACCTCACACTAGTCTGCATTAAATTCTATCTGTCATTTTACAGCCCATTTTTCCAGCTGGGGCAGAGCCGCTGCAAGCTCTGATAGTCTTCCTCGCTGACCACCATCCACCAATCTTGGAGTCATCTGCAAATTTGCTGATCCAATTAACCATATTATCATCCAGAACAATGGACTCAGTACCCATCTCCGTGGCACACCATTAGTCACAGGCCTCCAGTCAGAGAGACAACCATCTGCCACTCTCTGGCTTCTCCCACAAAGGCAGCGTCTGATCCAATTTACTACTTCATCTTGAATACAAGCAACTGAATCTTTGTGAAGAACCTCCCATGTGGGACCTTGTAAAATACCTTGCTAAAGTCCATGTAGACAACATCTACTGCCTTGCCTTCATCAACTTTCCTCAAAAATCTTTATAATATGGTTAGACATATGCACAACCTCAGAACATGCACTACTATGCACAAAGCCATACTGACTATCCCCAATCAATCCCCGTCTATCCAAATACTCATATATCTGGTCCCTTAGAATACCTTTAATAACTTTCCCAATACTGATGTCAGGCTCACCAGCCTATAATTTCCGAGTTTATTTTCAGAGCGTTTCTTAAACGGTAGAACAACATTAGCTATCCGCCAATCCTCCAGTACCTCATCGATTCCTAGAATGATTTAAGTATTTCTGCTGGGGCCCTTGCAATCTCTGCACTTGTCAGGCTCTGGGGATTTATCCACCTTAATTTGTCAAAGCAGGAAAACACATCCTCCTCTATAATCTATATGGGGACCATGACATCACTGTTGCTTTCTTCACTTCTATAGACTCCCAAGTAAATGCAAATGCAAAAAATCATTTTAAGATCTCCCCCCATCACTTTTGGTTCCATGCATAGATTACCATTATGATCTTCCAAAAAATCCTTATGTTCTAAAGAAGATGGCACCAATGAATAACTTGACCAAAAGCAATGTCCTTCAGACGTACACGAATCTACTGTACTTCTTTTACTTCTTCTTTCCAATCTGATTCTGCTGCTATTGGAACCTGTGATTTACAGTTTGATGGTGTGTTTTCAGACCAGTTGAGCCATTTAGAGAAACCGGGGAATTATAGACCGGTTAGCCTAACGTCAGTGGTGGGGAAACTGCTGGAGTCAGTTATCAAGGATGTGATAACAGCATATTTGGAAAGCGGTGAAATGATCGGACAAAGTCAGCATGGATTTGTGAAAGGAAAATCATGTCTGACGAATCTCATAGAATTTTTTGAGGATGTAACTAGTAGAGTGGATAGGGGAGAACCAGTGGATGTGGTATATTTAGATTTTCAAAAGGTTTTTGACAAGGTCCCGCACGGGAGATTAGTGTGCAAGCTTAAAGCACACGGTATTGGGGGTAAGGTATTGGTGTGGGTGGAGAATTGGTTGGCAGACAGGAAGCAAAGAGTGGGAATAAATGGGACCTTTTCAGAATGGCAGGCGGTGACTAGTGGGGTACCGCAAGGCTCAGTGCTGGGACCCCAGTTGTTTACAATATATATTAATGACTTGGATGAGGGAATTAAATGCAGCATCTCCAAGTTTGCGGATGACACAAAGCTGGGTGGCAGTGTTAGCAGTGAGGAGGATGCTAAGAGGATGCAGGGTGACTTGGATAGGTTGGGTGAGTGGGCAAACTCATGGCAGATGCAATTTAATGTGGATAAATGTGAAGTTATCCACTTTGGTGGCAAAAATAGGAAAACAGATTATTATCTGAATGGTGGCCGATTAGGAAAAGGGGAGGTGCAACGAGACCTGGGTGTCATTATACACCAGTCATTGAAAGTGGGCATGCAGGTACAGTAGGCGGTGAAAAAGGCGAATGGTATGCTGGCATTTATAGCAAGAGGATTGGAGGACAGGAGCAGGGAGGTACTACTGCAGTTGTACAAGGCCTTGGTGAGACCACACCTGGAGTATTGTGTGCAGTTTTGGTCCCCTAATCTGAGGAAAGACACCCTTGCCATAGAGGGAGTACAAAGAAGGTTCACCAGATTGATTCCTGGGATGGCAGGACTTTCATATGAAGAAAGCCTGGATGAACTGGGCTTGTACTCGTTGGAATTTAGAAGATTGAGGGATGATCTGATTGAAACATATAAAATCCTAAAGGGATTGGACAGGCTAGATGCAGGAAGATTGTTCCCGATGTTGGGGAAGTCCAGAACGAGGGGTCACGGTTTGAGGATAAAGGGGAAGCCTTTTAGGACTGAGATTAGGAAAAACTTCTTTACACAGAGAGTGGTGAATCTGTGGAATTCTCTGCCACAGGAAACAGTTGAGGCCAGTTCATTGGCTATATTTAAGAGGGAGTTAGATATGGCCCTTGTGGCTAGGGGGATCAGAGGGTATGGAGGGAACGCTGGTGCAGGGTTCTGAGTTGGATGATCAGCCATGATCATAATAAATGGCGGTGCAGGCTCAAAGGGCCGAATGGCCTACTCCTGCACCTATTTTCTATGTTTCTATGTTTCTATATTTGATATTTCACTGTCTCCGAGGGAGTTTGTTGAAGTTTCGAGTGGGGTGTAGCCTGGAAACCAAGAAGCCTAGAGACAGGATGTGAGCCTGATTTCTCCTGATTTACCTATTAAAGCTTCAAGCAAGGAATTAACGAGGACAAGAGTGGATGTTCAACACCATCTGCCTGCATTCGACGGGTCTTGCTCTCCCTCTCCCTCGCCGCTGCCATAGGAAGCTGCCTGCATTTCAGCAGTCTCTCTCTCTCTCTCTCTCTCTCTCTCTCGCTCTCGCTCTCACTCGCTGCTCCTATAAGATGCCTGTGCTTCACCAATCTCTTTCTTCCTCTCACTTGCTGCTGCCAGAGGAAGGTGCCTGCATTTGGCTGGTTTCTCTCTCCTTCTTGCTCAATGCTGATGGAGGATAATGTCAGAGTCTTGGGTCTTGGGCAAGGTTTAATTGACGCGGTTTGTGATTGCACTCTGCTGTTTGTGCGTCTTGTTCTTTTCCTTGCGCATTGGGTGTTTGGTGTTTCCTTTCAATGGGTTCCACGGTGTTTCTTTGTTTCATGTCTATTTGTGGCAAGACGAATCTCAGGGTTGTGTACTATACACGTACTTTGATAGTAAATGTACTTTGAACCTTGAAAGTTTGCAATTAACAAATATGCAGAATCCCTTATGATTCTCCTTCATCTTGTCTGCTCAGGCAACTTCATGCCTTCTTTTAGCCCTTTTAATTTCCTTCTTAAGTGTTCTCCTGCATTTCTTACACTCCATAAGTACCTCTTTGTTCCTACTTGCCTATACCTGCTATTCACCCCTATCTTTTCTTGTTAACCAGAGTCTCAATATCCTTTGAAAACCAAGCTTCCCTAAACCTGTGATCTTTACCTTTTATTCTGACATGCACACACAAGCTTTGTACTCTCAAAATTTCACTTTTGAAGGCCTCCCATTTAGCAAGTACACCATTGCCTGAAAACAGCCTGTCCCAATCCACAATTACCAGATATGTTCTGATACCATCAAAATTGGCCTTTCCCCAATTTGGAATCTCAATCCACGGACCATAACTATCTTTTTCTATATTACATTGAAATTAATTGCATTATGATTACTAGAAGTGTTTTCCAACACAAACTTCTGTTCCTGCCCTGTTTCATTCCCGAAGATGACATCAAGTATCACTCACTCTCTCATTGGGACATCTACATACTGATTAAGGAAACTTTCCTGAACATATTTGACGAGCTTTATCCCATATAGTCCTTTTACGGTATGGGAATCCCAGTCAATTTGTGGAAAGTTAAAATAATCTGCAATCTCAAACTTATTTTTTTGCAGCAGTCTGCAATCTCTCTGCAAATTTGTTCCTCTAAATCCCATGGACTGTTGGGAGGTCTATAATATAACTGCATTGACATGGTCATACCTTTTTTGTTCTTTAGTTCCACCAATAAAGCCTCACTAATTGAGTTCTACAGTCTGCCCTGACTGAGCGTTGCCATGATATTTTCCCTGACCAGTAACGCCACACCTCCCACTCCGTCATGCCTAAAACAACGAAACCCCAGAATATTGAGCTGCCAGTCCTGCCCCTCCTGCAAATAAGTCTCACTAACAGCTACAATATCGTAATTCCATGTGTTGATCGATTCAGTGAGCTCATCTACCTTTCTTACAATACTTCTTGCATTGAAATATGCGCAGCTCAGAACATTAGTTGCATCATGTTCAACTCTTTGATTCCTGTCTTCGTCTGAAGTCTTAATACATCTGTCTCTACAATCTCTCCACTATCTGCTCTGGCAGTCTGATTCCCATCCAGCTGCAACAATAGTTTTAAACCCCCTTCCCCCCCGCCCCCCCCACCCCTACGTGCATTACTAACAAACCTTCCTGCTAAGATATTAGCCCTCTTCCAGTTCAGGTGCAAATCATCTCTTCTGTACTGGTCGCACCTTCCCTGGAAAAGAGGCTAATGGTCCAAAAATCTGATGTCTTCCCTTCTACACCTAATTCTTAGCCACCCATGCTAAACTCTATGATATTCCTTATTCTGGCCTCACTAGCATGTGGCACAGATGGCAATGTTGAGATCACGATCTTGGAGGTCCTGTCCTTTAACTTAGCACCCAACTCCCTGAACTCACTTTGCAGAACCTCGTCACTCGCCCTACCCATGTCATTGGTACCTAAATGGAACATAACCTCTGGCTATTCACCCTCCCACTTAAGAATGCTGAGGACTTGATCCACGATGCCCAGACACTGGCACCCAGGAGGCAATATATTATCTGGGAATCTTGTTCTCATCCACAGAACTAACACATCCCCTATCACCAGAGCACGCCTCTTTTCCCCCCTTCCCTTCAGTCACAGAGTCAGACTCAATGCCAGATACCTGACCACTAATAGGTCATCCCCCCACCAACAGTGTCCAAAGTGATATTCCTGTTGTTGAGGGGGATGACCACAGGGGTTCTCAGAACAGGATGTTTAACCCCTTCCCCTTCCTGATCGTCACCCAATCTCCTATGTCCTGCACCTTAAAATTATCTCACATTAAGGATTCTTTTTCGTGTTATTTCATGTTCTCATTATTTATTGTTACTGATTTATATTTACATTTATTGTCTTCTGCACTCTGGTTGATCTTTCATTGATCTCGTTATTGTTACTATTCTATAGATTTGCTAAGTATGCTCACAGTAAAATGAATCTCAGGGTTGTATGTGGTTACATGTAAGTACTCCGACAATAAAATTTATTTTGAACTTTTGAGCTTTTGAACTATCTCTCTATGCGTCCTTTGTATCACCCCTTCAGCCTCCAAAATGACCATCCAATTCCAGTTCCAACTCCTTATTGCACAGTGTTAGTAGCTGCAGCTGGATGAACTTCAAAAGTTCAAAGGCTCATTTGTTAACAAAGCATGTATCCATATACAACTCTGAAATTTGTCTTCTCCAGATAGCCACAAAACAAACTAAGAACATGAAAATCATTCAGAAAGAAACATCAAACCCTCCAAAATAGGACGACATCCCAATCATCGTCACCCAAAGCCCCTTTCCCTCGTACGAAATAGAACAATAACATTGACCACCAAATGCAACCCCTCCCCTGCACAAAAAACTAATAGAACTCAATAGAACATCACCCCCCAAATATCACCCCCACCCCCCCACAACAAAATGGAAAAGGAATGGACAATCAAAAACACAGAATGTAAAAACTATGTCTGAAAAAGTCCACAGTCCATAAACACAATAGTCCAATGTATAAATGCAGAACCACTATACCATCCTACGATATCACCGACATTCATTGAAAGACTGGGACACCACACGAGGCAGACAGGCCTACCTGCCTGCCACTGTGATCCACACAGTGATAGACCACTCACAGAGACCTTCTCTGGCAGCGATCACAAGGAATGCAGTCGGTGCTGAACTCTCGCTCACCTTCTACATCCGCCTCAATGTCCCAATCTTCACTGACACTTTAAATGGTGATTACTGGCTTTTATTGGTGAAATGGAGTCGAACATCAGCTGTCTCAAAGTTTCTTTGCCTTAAAGCCATCCAAGTACATGCTTGTTTCACGGAATCTTCTCGGAGACAGCAAAACACCAAGTCACTTAAACAATCTCTGACCTGTAAATCACAGGCTCTATTAGTCCCAGAAAGACACTTAAGGTGAAAAACAGACATAAGAAAATTAAAAAAGACATTTTTGTGAGCGATCTGGAAGATGTTGAGTGAGGTTGGCATTGTACACTGGCGCCATCTTGACAGGAAGAATTCACCTGCATTTTTGCAGGCAGAGTTGTTACAGACACTGGAGGTCTCTCTGCCTTCCTCTACTCCAGCAAAAGCCACTCCGCTTAACCCTGCCTTATTTTTATTTGTTCTTTCCAATCATTTCCAGTTGCTGATTGACCACTGCTCAGACACCAAATGCCGCGAATTGAAGCTACTCCTTCTCATGCTTCCAATTGTTGATTGGCCACTGCTCCAGTACCATGAATAAAAAAAAAGTTTGGTTTTAAGTAATCCAGAGCTCCCAATATGGCCTCCTCTACATTGCTGACACCTAACATAGACCGGGAGACCACTTTGTCGAGCAGCTCCACTCAATCTGCAATAAGTGGAATTTCCCAGTGGCCAGCCATTTTAATTCCTATCCTTATTCCTGTTCTGACATGTCGGTCCATGGCTTTTTCTTCTGCCATGATGAAGCCACTCTCAGAATGGAGGAGCAATGCTTCATATTCCAGTTGGGTAGCCCCCAACCTGATGCATTGAACATTTATTTCTCCTTCCAGTAATTGTTGCACCTTCTCTACCCCTGCCCTCTTCTTTTATTTCCCACTCCGGCCTCTTATCTCTTGTCCTCACTTGCCCATATCCTCCCTCTGATGTCCTGCTTCCTTCTCTTTCTCCCATGGTCCAGTCTCCTCTCCTATCAGATTCTGTCTTTTCCGGCCTTTTGCCTTTTCCACCTACCACCCCCCAGCCTGTTACTTCATTCACCCTTCTCCACCTTCCTGGCTTCAGCTATCACCTTCTAGCTTGTCCTCCTTCCCCTCCCCCGGCATCCCTTTCCTTCTGGCATCTTCCCACTTCCTTTGCGGTCCTAATGAAGGGTCTCAGCCTGAAACATGTACTGTTTATTCATTTCCATAGTTGCTGCCTGACCAGCTGAGTTCCTCCATCATTTTGTGTATGTTGCTTTGTTTTGAAGTAATGCAGTTGAACTTAAGAAATGCTAGTTAATAACAACATTCAGCTCCCTTTCAATGCACTCTTCCAAATAACTTGCAAAATTTTGGCCTGCAGAATTAAGAAAATGGCTGTCGTGAGCAGTCAGCTTAAGGTTAGAATGCTGCTTACATTGCAAACAGCAGACGTGGGTAAATCACGTGTTGTGCTCCCCATGTCTGATATTGGAAATTAACTGGTTTCTAGTTGTATGTGTTGAAGATAAAGTCAAATTTGTTCATTAGCAGAAGTAAATATCAGATTAAAAACACTAAATGCTGTCAGGGATGCACAAATCTGAGGTTTCGAATTGCCTTCTTTCTTCCTGTTGTTTCTGTCTCTTGTGGTCATTTTGAGGATCATCGTGTTTCGTGTTTTGCAGACAGGCAGGCTTTACAACAGGTAGTCAGACATGCCCAACACATCACCAGCACCAGCCTACCCTCCATCAAGGACATAGATACAGAAAGGTGCCAGAAATGAGCCAGTAATGTCATGAAGGATCCCACCTACCCTGCTTGCGGACTGTTAACCCCAGGGAGGAGGCTATGTAGCATCCACGCCAGGACCACCAGACTCAGAAAGTTACTTTACCCAAGCAGTAAGGCTGATCACCACCACCACCCACTAACCCACCCCTCCACACCCCCAACCACCTCTACTTTATCATTTCCTGTCAGAGTCACCTAGTGTCACTAAATGGACACACAATCAATCTATGCATATAAGCTATCTTATGTATTTGTATTGATTGTGTTTTATTGGTATTGTGCTCTTTTTCTTAGTGTGTTATTCTTGTGCTGCATCGGATCTGGAGGAATAATTATTTTGTTCTCCTTTACATTTTTGTATAGGAAGTGACATTAATCAATCTTGAATCTTGTAATCGCAAAAATGCAGCAACTGCCTTGTAATTGGGCATGTTTTCCAAGTGTGCTATATAGGTCTGGATTGTTCCCATGTTTAGTGTATGGATTATGCTGAATTAGCTCAGCTCAGTACACAATGAATACACTGGAAGAGTATTAGTTTGCAAAGGGACAATATGGACATGGGTACTTGAATAGTTGATGGTGCAACATCATTCCATAATTTGATGACTGTAATATTTCCACAACTCAGTCCCATTCTCCTGCTCAATCCACATTTTGTCTCCTTTGGCCCTGTATAAGATTTTCCATTAGGTACCCCTCCGATCCCTTTTCAAAAATCTGTCTCCACCTCTCTGACAAATGGGAGTGTTCCACATCACCTCCACCTTCACATAAGAGGTGTCTGCCATCATATCATCCCTGTGACTTCCGCCCAGAATTCTGAATCTGTCCTTGCACCCCCCCACCCCCCAACTTCCCACTGCGCCAATTGCTTGATTCTTCTATTAAGGCAATTAACTTCCCTCTAATAACATTGCTTAACTCCATCTAGTTCTGGTAAAACTGGTCAAATAAAAGCAGATGGATGATTTAGTTTCCTTTTCAGCCCCATTCTGCTGCCTTCTCCCCATAACCTTTTACACCCTGACTAATCAAAGACCTATCAACCTTTGCTTTAAATATTGCCAATGACCTGGCCTCCACAGATTCATACCCTCTAGCTAAATAAATGTGGCCCATTGAATCTGCTCCACCATTCCGTCGGGCTGATTTATTTTACCTCTCAATCTCATTTGCCTGCCTTCTCCCTGCAACCTCTGTAGCGTAGCAGTCAGCGCGATGGTATTGCGCCACAGGGCTTCAGGGTTCAGTCGCAGCGTCTTCTGTAAGGAGTTTGTATGTTTTCCCTCTGAATGCATGGGTTTTCTCCAGGCGCTCCGGTTTCCTCCCACAGTCCAAAGGCATACCGATTAGTAGGTTAATTGGCCACTGTAAATTATCCTGTGATTAGGTTAAGGTTAAATTGAGGGTTGTCATGTGTTGCTGGGCATCACAACTCAAAGGGCTTGTAGGGATTACACTGCGCTATACCACTAAATAAATAAATAAATAAGATCTTTGATGCCGTTACTAATTGAAAGACCTTATCTGTTTTCATTCAATCCAATGACTTTCCCTCTACTAAGAGGATGCAGGGTGACTTGGATAGGTTGGGTGAGTGGGCAAATTCATGGCAGATGCAATTTAATGTGAATAAATGTGAAGTTATCCACTTTGGTGGCAAAAATAGGAAAACAGATTATTATCTGAATGGTGGCCGATTAGGAAAAGGGGAGGTGCAACGAGACCTGGGTGTCATTATACACCAGTCATTGAAAGTGGGCATGCAGGTACAGCTGGCGGTGAAAAAGGCGAATGGTATGCTGGCATTTATAGCGAGAGGATTCGAGTACAGGAGCAGGGACGTACTACTGCAGTTGTACAAGGCCTTGGTGAGACCACACCTGGAGTATTGTGTTCAGTTTTGGTCCCCTAATCTGAGGAAAGACATCTTTGCCATCGAGGGAGTACAAAGAAGGTTCACCAGATTGATTCCTGGGATGGCGGGACTTTCATATGAAGAAAGACTGGATGAATTGGGCTTGTACTCGTTGGAATTTAGAAGATTGAGGGGGGATCTGATTGAAACGTATAAGATCCTAAAGGGATTGGACAGGCTAGATGCAGGAAGATTGTTCCCGATGTTGGGGAAGTCCAGAATGAGGGGTCACAGTTTGAGGATAGAGGGGAAGCCTTTTAGGACCGAGATTAGGAAAAACTTCTTCACACAGAGAGTGGTGAATCTGTGGAATTCTCTGCCACAGGAAACTGTTGAGGCCAGTTCATTGGCTATACTTAAGAGGGAGTTAGATATGGCCTTTGTGGCTACGGGGGTCAGGGGGTATGGAGGGAAGGGTGGGGCGGGGTTCTGAGTTGGATGATCAGCCATGATCATAATAAATGGCGGTGCAGGCTCGCAGGGCCGAATGGCCTACTCCTGCACCTATTTTCTATGTTTCTATGTTTCTATGTTTCTGATTGGACAGCCTCGTATTCCGAGGCTGTAGCCTCTGGTCTTGGACTCTCCCGCTGCTAAAAGTATTCTCTCCACATTCACTTATCTACACCTTTCAATATTTGATAAGTTCAGTGAGACCAGCTTCAAAACTCCAACCTGTGCAGGCCCAGAGCCATCATATGCTCTTCTCCCTCTCCCAGTGTAGAGTGCCCTCCTGCTTCAAAACATCCACCATTGTCCCTGTACATGAAAAGATCAAGATAACATGTTTGAATGACTGGTGTCCTATCACACTCACCTCAATAATAAGCAAATGCTTTGAGAGGCTGGTCACGGACTACGTCTGCAGCGTGCTACCACCCACACTGGACCCCCTACTATTTGCCTACTGACACAACCAAATGAGAGATGACCAGTAGCCACAGCTCTACACACCATCCTTACACATCTGGAGAAGAACGATGCTTATGTGAATATGCTGTTCTTGGAGTACAGTTCAGCATTCAACACCATATTTCCTTCCAGGTGTGACAAGAAGCTCAGAGACCTCGGCCTTCACCCTGCCTTGTGCAGCTGGATCCTGGACTTGCCGTCAGAACTCCAGCAGGTAGTAAGAGTGGGCTCCCTCACCTCTGCTGCTCTGACCCTCAACACAGGTGCCCCTCAGGGCTGTGTCCTAAGCCCTCTGAGTTATTTTCTGTAGACCCATGACTGTGTCGCCACCCACAGCTCCAATCTGCTAATTACATTTGCTGACGATACAACATGGATTGGCCTGATCTCAGATAATAATGAGGTAGCCTACAGATAAGAAGTCATCACCCTGACACGATGGTGTCAGGAAAACAACCTTTCCCTCAATGTCGCAAAAACAAAGGAGCTGGTGGTGGACTACAGGAGGAATGGAGACAGGCTAATCCCCATTAACATCAATGGATCTGGGGTTGAGGAGACGAACAGCTTTAAGTTCATTGGCATTTACATCACCGAGGAGCTCACGTAGTCTGAAAGCACAACAGTGCCTCTTTCACCTCAGACGGTTGAAGAAATTTGGCATGGGCCCTCAAATCCTAAGAATTTTCTGCAGGGGCACAATTGAGAGCACCCTGAATGGTTACATCACTGTCTGGCATGGGAACTGTACTTCCCCCAATCACAGGACTCTGTAGAGAGTGGTGTGGACAGCCCAGCACATCTGTGGATGTGAACTTCCCACTATTCAGGACATTTACAAAGACAGGTGTGAAAGAAGGGTCTGAAGGATCATTGGGGACCCGAGTCACCCCAACCACAAACTGTTCCGGCTGCTACCATCCAGGAAACGGTACCGCAGTATAAAAGCCCAGGACCACCAGGCTACAGGACAGCTTCTCCCACCAGGCCATCAGATTGCTTAATTCACATTGATACAGTTGTACTGTATTTCTATGTTATATTAACTGTCCTGTTGTACATACTACTTATTACAAATTACTATAAATTGTACATTGCACATTTTGATGCAGATGTAATGTAAAGATTTTTACTCCTCATGTATGGGAAGGACGTAAGCAATAAAGTCAACTCAATTCAATTCAACGCTTTCTGTTATGTATTTGTGCACATTTTGACCCTTTCGGTTTGATGCCGAGCTTCCCCATGTGTTATGTACTGAACGTAATGTGAGAAGGCATTCTAGGTACAGTATTAGATTATGAGAACACTCAGTCCTCTTTTATTGTCATTTAGAAATGCATACATGCATTAAGAAATGATACAATGTTTCTCCGGAGTGATCTCACAGAAAACAGGACAAACCAAAGACTAACACTGACAGAACCACATAATTATAACATATAGTTACGGCAGTGCAAAGCAATACCAAAATTTGATAAAGAACAGACCATGGGCACAGCACAGAAAAGTCTCAAAGTCCCAAGTCGATCGACTCCCGAGTCCCCGATAGCAAGCGGCAAAAGGGAGAAACTCCCTGCCATAAACCTCTAGGCACCGTCAACTTGCCGATGCCTTGGAAGCAGCCGACCCCAGCCAACCCTGAGTCCATCTGTCCGAAAACTCCGAGCTTCCGAGCAGCCTCTCCGATACAGCCTCCCGAGCGTCTTTGACCTCTCTCCAGCCGCTGAAACACGCAAAGCCGACGTTTTCGGGGCCTTCAGCTCCGGAGATTCCGGTTACCACACAGTAGCAGCGGCAGTGAAGCAGGCATTTCAGAAGTTTTCTAGATGTTCCGCTGTGCTCTCACGTCTGTCTCCATCAAATCAAGATTGTGCATGGTCCCCTACTTGACAGATAACAGATATTCATCACCGAAGGGGCCGTGCATGCTGCCGTCGCGCCATAGATGACTTACAAGCAAAATAAAGAGCTCCATGTTTGTTCCTCACCTCTCCGTCTTTTGAGTATGTTATTCACGGCCACCCGGCTACCCAGTACCACAAACATAACAACTGACCACAAAGTGATAAGTCCTCACATGATATTTATCGTTTTGTTCCCTTTGGCAAGAAATGTTGGTGTGCAATGCTGGCAATGTACTGTTGTGTAATGTGGGTGAGCGAAGAGAAAACAGCCACAGGAAGCGTGGTGAGTGAAGAACCAACTGGAGAAAACGAGAATGGGATGGTTAGATAAAACAAACAAGAGAGGGGGAGAGAGAGAGAGAGACAGAGAAGACTAGTTAAACTTTCTGGAATGTAATTTTGTTTGAAAGTAATAAAAATATTTGGAAGTATGGTGTCGTATGACGAAACGAGAGAGCAATGGAGCTCATATAAAGATCTAGAAACTTTGCACTGGTAAATCAAATTTCAGATGATATTCATGTTTCAACTTTTTTGATTGTGATGGGTGCAAAAACATTTAGTTATTACAAAGTCTGGTGCAACATGCTAGCCTAATGAGGACATAGTTAAAGTCACATAAACCATTCATATAAACCTTTGATTATTGCTGAGAGATTTGGATTTCATAAAAGGAATTGAGAGGATGACAAATCTATTTCACAGTTTGTGACAGTGCTGAAGCAATGGCCTGAACACTATGATTTTACATAGAACATAGAACATAGAATAGTACAGCACAGTACAGGCCCTTTGGCCTACAATGTTGTGCCGACCCTCAAACCCTGCCTCCCATATAAGCCCGCACCTTAAGTTCCTCCATACACCTGTCTAGTAGACTCTTAAACTTCACTAGTGTATCTGCCTCCACCACTGACTCAGGCAGTGCATTCCACGCACCAACCACTCTCTGAGTAAAAAACCTTCCTCTAATATCCCCTTTTAATTTCCCACCCCTTACCTTAAAGCCATGTTGTCTTGTATTGAGCAGTGGTGCCCTGGGAAAGAGGCGCTGGCTATCCACTCTGTCTATTCCTCTTATTATCTTGTACACCTCTATCATGTCTCCTCTCATCCTCCTTCTCTCCAAAGAGTAAAGCCCTAGCTCCCTTAATCTCTGATCATAATGCATACTTTCTAAACCAGGCAGCATCCTGGTAAATCTCCTCTGTACCCTTTCCAATGCTTCCACATCCTTCCTATAGTGAGGTGACCAGAAATAGACACAGTACTCCAAGTGTGGCCTAACCAGAGTTTTATAGAGCTGCATCATTACATCGTGACTCTTAAACTCTATCCCTCGACTTATGAAAGCTAACACCCCATAAGCTTTCTTAACTACCCTATCCACCTGTGAGGCAACTTTCAGGAATCTGTGGACATGTACCCCGAGATCCCTCTGCTCCTCCACACTACCAAGTATCCTGCCATTTACTTTGTACTCTGCCTTGGAGTTTGTCCTTCCAAAGTGTACCACCTCACACTTCTCCGGGTTGAACTCCATCTGCCACTTCTCAGTCCACTTCTGTATCTTATCAATGTCTTTCTGCAATCTTTGACAATCCTCTACACTATCTACAACACCACCAACCTTTGTGTCATCTGCAAACTTGCCAACCTACCCTTCTACCCCGACATCCAGGTCGTTAATAAAAATCATGAAAAGTAGAGGTCCCAGAACAGATCCTTGTGAGACACCACTAGTCACAATCCTCCAATCTGAATGTACTCCCTCCACCACCACCCTCTACCTTCTGCAGGTAAGCCAATTCTGAATCCACCTGGCCAAACTTCCCTGGATCCCATGCCTTCTAACTTTCTGAATAAGCCTACCGTGTGGAACCTTGTTGAATGCCTTACTAAAATCCATATAGATCACATCCACTGCACTACCCTCATCTATATGCCTGGTCACCTCCTCAAAGAACTCTATCAGGCTTGTTAGACACGATCTGCCCTTCACAAAGCAATACTGACTGTCCCTGATCAGACCATGATTCTCTAAGTGCCCATAGAACCTATCTCGAAGAATATTTTCCAACAGCTTTCCCACCACAGACGTAAGGCTCACTGGTCTATAATTACCCGGACTATCCCTACTACCATTTTTGAACAAGGGAACAACATTCGCCTCCCTCCAATCCACTGGTACCATTCCCGTGGACAACGAGGACATAAAAATCCTAGCCAGAGGCTCAGTAATCTCTTCTCTCGCCTCGTGGAGCACCTTGGGGAATATTCCGTCAGGCCCCGGGGACTTATCCATCCTAATGTATTTTAACAACTCCAACACCTCCTCTCCCTTAATATCAACATGCTCCAGAACATCAACCTCACTCATATTGTCCTCACCATCATCAAGTTTCCTCTCATTGGTGAATACCGAAGAGAAGTATTCATTGAGGACCTCGTTCACTTCCACAGCCTCCAGGCACATCTTCCCACCTTTATCTCTAATCGGTCCTACCTTCACTCCTGTCATCCTTTTTTTCTTCACATAATTGAAGAATGCCTTGGGTTTTCCTTTACCCTACTCGTCAAGGCCTTCTCATGCCCCCTTCTTGCTCTTCTCAGCCCCTTCTGAAGCTCCATTCCTGCTTCCCTATATTCCTCAATAGACCCATCTGATCCTTGCTTCCTAAACCTCATGTATGCTGCCATCTTCCACCTGACTAAATTTTCCACCTCACTTGTCACCCATGGTTCCTTCACCCTACCATTCTTTATCTTCCTCACCGGGACAAATTTATCCCTAACATTCCGCAAGAGATCTCTAAACACCGACCACATGCCCATAGTACATTTCCGTGCAAAAACATCATCCCAATTCACACCCGCAGGTTCTAGCCTTATAGCCTCATAATTTGCCTTTCCCCAATTAAAAATTTTCCTGTCCTGTCTGATTCTATCCTTTTCCATGATAATACTAAAGGTCAGGGAGCGGTGGTCACTGTCCCCCAAATGCTTACCAACTGAGAGATCTGTGACCTGACCCGGTTCATTACCTAGTACTAGATTTAGTATGGCATTCCCCCGGTCGGCCTGTCCACACACTGTGACAGGA
The DNA here is from genome assembly GCF_963921235.1 of Mobula hypostoma. Lineage (NCBI taxonomy): Eukaryota > Metazoa > Chordata > Chondrichthyes > Myliobatiformes > Myliobatidae > Mobula > Mobula hypostoma. The sequence continues at coordinate 149,148,604 of NC_086098.1, forward strand.
ATCCATCCTGGACACATTAACAAACTCTGCCCCATCTAAACCTTTGGAACTAATCAGGTGCCAATCAATATTAGGGAAGTTAAAGTCACCCATGATAACAACCCTGTTATTTTTGCACCTTTCCAAAATCTGCCTCCCAATCTGCTCCTCTGTATCTCTGCTGCTACCAGGGGGCCTATAGAATACCCCCAGTAGAGTAACTGTTCCCTTCCTGTTCCTGACTTCCACCCATATTGACTCAAAAGAGGATCCTGCTACATTACCCACCCTTTCTGTAGCTGTAATAGTATCCCTGACCAGTAATGCCACCCTCCTCCCCTTTTTCCACCCTCTCTATCCCTTTCAAAGCACTGAAATCCAGGAATATTGAGAATCCATTCCTGCCCTGGTGCCAGCCAAGTCTCTGTAATGGCCACTACATCATAATTCCATGTATGTACCGAAGCTCTCAGTTCATCACCTTTGTTCCTGATGCTTCTTGCATTGAGGTACACACATTTCAGCCCTTCTACCGTCTTTACTGTCTTTACACCATTTATTCTGCTTCTCTTTCCTCAAAGCCTCTCTGTATGTTAGATCTGGCTTTACTCCATGCACTTCTTTCACTGCTCTATCGATCTGGGTCCCATCCCCCTCACAAATTAGTTTAAACTCTCCCGAACCATGCTAGCAAACCTACCTGCAAGGATATTGCTCCCCCTCGAGTTCAGGTGCAACCCATCCAATCTGCACAGGATTTTGTGTGGTCACTGAATGTCACGTTATGTAATAGACTCATATGTGGTCTGCGTAGTGAGGCAATTCAGAAACATTTGCTTATGGAAGATAGACTAACATTAAAAAAGCAATTGAGATTAGTACATCAATGGGGATGGCAGATAAAGAAGCACAGCTATTAAGCGCATCTTCCCAGTTCATAAATTTTCTATTGACTTTAAGAATAAGACACTAAATGATAATCAATGTTACCATTGTGACAAAACTGGGCATTCGGCAAAAGAATACTGGTAGAAGGATTCGGATTGTCGAAGCTGTGGCAAAAAGGGACTTATTGAGTACGCCTGAAATTTATGGTTCGTCCATTGTCATCAATGAAGACCTCGACACCATTAGTACTTTTTACGAGGTCGAGTTTCTAGCTCAATACTCAACCCAGTACAGATGGAGAACGAGCACAGGAGCCGGCTGGACTCGAACTTGGGACCTCTCATCCCGAAGTCCAGCACTGATGCCACTATGTCACCAGCCAGCTATTTTTGATGGTGTTGAGACTAGCGCTTGATTTGGATTTAAGTGAGGGAGAGTTGCACAGGGTCAGCCTCACTCTCTCTTCCCAATTTCCATCTGGATCCAGTGGCAAGACAAGAATCGAGACGGCTGGAGATGGGTCTCGGCGTAGTGGATGACCAGGACGTCTTCTGTGTCTTGTCATGCTCTACATGTTCCACGACACTCGCAGAGACCGCCTTCTTGACCAATGGACCTTCCATTCGTCTCATCCACTCAATCCGCTGGAGTCTGTCTTCACATGCTGGGATAGACAACTCCCTATCTCACCGAGGGTTTGAGACCCGTCGGCTATCCTCACCTGGTTTAGCCGGCTTGTTGAATCCATTGCCTGGGGTGTGGCCGCTGTTGCATGCAAACAGCTACGGGGAGCCACAGGTGAGAGCTGAGTGCCAGGTGGGGACCAAAGGTGGACTAACCGCCCTGAAAAGGACGCGACATGTTCCCCGACCAGAGGTGCTACCTCTCCCTGACACCCCATACACCCCACTTGAAATGTAAAAACACACTGTCAACCAAAAACACTGAAATAAAGAAAAATGACTTTTAGAAAAACAAGAAGGAACACGTGAACACGATAGAGCATACTGCGGATGGACTGAATGACTCTCACTTTGTGGTTGAAGAAGCTTTGCATGTTTTATCTGTTTCAGGACACACAGATTATTATTGGGTGACCCTGTGGATAGATGGGGCCACAGTGAGGGTGCAGGTGGACATGGGGGCTGCAGTATCGCTGGTGTCAGAGACAAGAAAAAATTGCAGAATCACACACAAGACGGTTGACTTTGAAGACTCATACTGGTGAGGATGTTCCAGTGAGGGGAGCAGTTCATGTTACAGTAGAGATTAACGCACAGAGAAAGGTGTACTTTGACTGTACTTTGTTAAAGGCAGTTACCCAGTGTTTCAGGGCTGCTCGTGATTGGAGCAGCTCAAGCTCAACTTCCACAAAGTGCACTTGATTGTGGGCTGTTACGTACCCCGTAACTGGGTGCCAAACCAGCAGAAATGGAATGCTCATTGGAGTCTGTGATTACTAGGAACTAATGAAGTTTTATTAAAGAAATAAGTAACACAGTACTCTAATTGCAAGGATGTAAATGTAACAGGTTAGCAATGATAATACACACATATACACAGAAATAGGGTAATAGGGATCAACCAAGCTCTATCGCAGTCTAGGGGTAAAATGATCAGTCTTAAGTGAAGCAGAGTTCAGTTCAGTTTAGTGCAGTTCAAAGTAATCGCTGTTGTTGTACCGTTGGAAAGAGAGAGAGTGAGAGATGCAGTTGGTTCCGGGCAGACCTTTTGATGTCTTCTGATCCCGCTTTGGTCACTGACTGTGACCCCTCCGTTCTAGATACGATCGTTCTTCCGCGGTGAGCCCAGCACCCAGGCAAGGGTGGACACACACCCCAGGTTCCCACTGATCGTACCTTTACACCCTGTGAGCCTCTGACCAATTCCCGCGAACCGGTCTTCCAAACTTCCACCAACTTGTGGGAGCACACTGCTCTTTCCAGGGTCTCATGGCATGTCGTGCCTTAGCAAACCTGCTCTTTTTATCCCCCTGCTGGGGTGTCCCATGTACATCAAATTTCAAACAGTTCAGGTCCAAAGCAAATGGTCTGTCAATACCTGAGTTGTGTTTCTGTCTCGTTACTCTCTCTCTTCTCTCTTATTAGCATTTTGAATGTTTCACCATTGTCTTCTGTTATCTTTCTTATTAGCATCATCCGCCCGGTAGCTCTGCTTGGCGTCACCCATGACAGGGTGCACTGGTCTACAGTAGGTGTTGAAGAAATCTACAGATGTATTCAGCAGAGAACTGTGCTGTATGAAAGGAATTGTTATTAAACTGGCTGTTAGTCCCAACACAACCACAAAATGCCGGAAAGCAAGACCTGTTCCATACACCCTCGAACCAAAGGTAGAAACTCAATTGGAAAAAACTGGTCCAGAGTAAGGTATTGGAAATAGTATGTGTAAGTAAATGGGCAACTCCAGCAGTTCCTGTCCTAAAAAGGGATGAGTCTTTCAGGCTTTGTGAAGATTTCAAGATAACCGGTTCTTATGGCTGAGCAATATCCTCTTCCCCTCATTGATAACCTGTTTGCAGGATTGGCCAGAGGACAGACATTTAGCAAGATTGACTTTTATCGAGTGTACTTGCAGATGCACGTTGGGCCATGGTCACATTATACAACATGGCTCAAAATGAAAGAACAAGAGGCATATTAAACTTCCATATACATAATATTACCTCTAGGGAGCACACGAGCCTGTCACTTATATATAAGTATCCATATAAAATACATATGCAGTTTTGCTCTGTTTTTGTCTGTCAGTAGAAAACACACCAAGGATGATTAATTCCCTGAACATAACTGGTATGAAATATCTTTTCTCATCTTTCTGAGCACCGCCATTTTTTAATTTTTGGTAGTGAGTCTGCATTATGGGAAAGACTAGGATATTATCAATGAACACACAAAATGCTGGAGGAACTCAGCAGGTCAGGCAGCATCTATGGCAAGGAATGAACAGTCAACATGACGGCTGATGAAATACCTTGGAAGGAAACATTGACTATTTATTCCTCTTCATAGATGCCGCATGGTGTGCTGAGATCCCCTGGCATTTTGTGTATGTTGCTCTGGATTTCCAACATCTGCAGAATATCTTGTGTCCAGGATTCTTATTCCTTGTTCAATGCATAAGCACTATTTAAAGCAAGACTGAATATTCTGAATGTTATGACCCCTTCCCCCCCACATCCCCCAATCTGCAAAACACAAATCAGAAGTTTAATGGGAATACTGTCCACTTGTTTGGATGAGTGTGACTGCAATAATATCCTGACAGCTTTCTCAAGTATCAAGAATTGAGGATCAACTTTATCCACCTTATACATTTAGAAGTATTAGGAACTTGCTGTGGTGAGTTAGTCTGGGTGTGACATGCAATAAAAACAGTAACATTTAATATATAAAGAATGACAACATATAAATCATTATAGAAAATATAGAAGTTCAGATATGGAATGAAATGTGCATAAATACATAAATATCAGCATGTATTTACAATAGAAACAGGATTATAAGTGGTTTAAAGTGTTTGCAGTTCAGTGCAGTGATGAGGATAATAGGCAGAGAGGGTGAGGGAGGGTCTAACTAGAATGGTTGATCAGAATAACTGCCTGAGTGAAGAAACTTTAAGATGGTGTGAAGCTTTTGTTTTAATAGCCCTATAGCACTTTCTAGAAGGAGCTTTTGGAAAAGGCAGTTTGCTGGGTGGGTAGTGTCCGCAAAGATATTTCTCCCGCTCTCTTCTTTGTCCCGGACACATACAAGTCCTGTAGTGATGGTAGACCCCAGACAATGACCTTTTCTGCTGACCTGACAGTTCGCTGTAGTGTTGTGTACTGTGAGAGGCTGCCGCAGCAAACAAGGCAGTAATAGCTGATGTGAGGATGCTCCCCATGTCAGAGTAGAAGATGTAGTTTTACCATCTTCCACAAAAAGCACATCCTTTGCTCAGCTTTTTTGTTCATACCTTCCAGAACAAAGTTACTTCCTAGACTGGCGTGGTCTATCATCCTGAACGTTCACTTTCTCCACTGCAGCTGCAGTCTGCAGTATCTATAAAGTGAACTGCAACTATTCATAAAAATATATTCAATTGCACATCCAAAATCTCCTGTCATCTGGAGTACAAGGCAGTAGATAAATGGGAAAACATTGATTTTGATGTTGTTCACCAAACTATAAATCAGCCTGTCTTGAATCCAAATATCAAACTCTCTAACTCATAGATCTGTGGGAGAACCTTCAACGCAAGGATACTAATTGTCTAAAAAGATATTTGCCACCATCTTCTCAAAAGCAATCTTTAGCGAGCTATAAGTACTGGATTTTCCTGCAGCACCACATCACATACCGTGGGTGTCATGGTAGTGTAGTGGTCGGTGAGGTGTTATTACAGTTCGGGACATTTCCGAGTTTGAAGCTCAATTCCGGCTTCATCTGTAAGGAGCTTATACATTCTCCCAATGAATTGAGTAAGTTTTCTTCAGATTCTCTGGTTTCCACCCATATTCCAAAGATATACCAGTTAGTAGGTTAGTTGGTTATTACAAATTGTCCTGTGATTAGACTAGAGTTGCTGGGTGACACAGCTCGTTGGGCCAGAAGGGACTGTTTCACGCTGCATTTCTAAATAAATAAAATAAAAATAAAATAAACCATTGAAGTTATTCTTTTTTTAAACATTGTATTTGAACAGGAACAGAAAAAAAGTTTGTGAGGTTCTCCTAATGATTAGTTTTATTGTATATCTTCCAGAATTATCAACATTTAAAATGATCCTAAATCTCTGGACACTTCTGAGATCTTTTTTGATCTGTGTTCCTCTGTAGTGTTTGATGGAAGTATTTACTCTAAGTAAATAAAATGTATTATGTTGCCCTGAAGGCATACATTTCTTCGGATTAAGAGGGTCCTGCTGAATAAGTACATTGGTGTAAATATTTTGAATATGTTGAACTGAGTAACATTTTTGACAAAGTCTTTCTAGTGTGGCCATCTCTTTGAAATAGTAGGTGTTTCTGTCAGAGTCAATGGCCCATAATGTTTCTGCTCATGCATCCTCTGTGGCCTGTCAACACTCACCTCCAGTGAATCCCCCAGTGTCAATTTTTGCAAAGTATCAGAACAAGTTTTCTCTGGTGTCTGGGTCTAGCATGCTATAATGTTGCTGCTGAACCAATGGGAGTCATAAGTACTGTACTAATAAGCATTAAATTCTTTGACAGCTGGATAAGGCATTAACTAAGCCATTTGCCAAGATTTATGAATGACTATCAACACCAAAGACTCTTAGGAACGAAGCAATTGTAAACAAAAGATTAAAGATTAGCTTTATTGGTCATAGGTACATCTAAACATACAGTGGAATGCATTGTTTGCGTCAATGACCAACATAAACCAAGGATGTGCTGGGGACAATCGGCAAGTGTCATCATATTTCCGCTACCAAAACAGATTGTTTACAACTCGCAAACGCATATATCTTTGGAATGAGGGAGGAAACCAGAGCACCCGGAGGAAACCCATGCAGTTATGGGGAGAATGTACAAGCTCCCAATAACCAGCAGCAGGAATTGAATACAGGTCACTGGCGCTGATTCTTTGATTAAAATTATTCTTTAATTTAGTTTCAAAAATTATTTCTTTTACTAAACATATAGGAATGAAAATATGTCAAAAACTTTTAAGGCAAAAATATTTTAAAGACAAACACTCAAACAAAAACATTTAATGGAACTCAAATAATTTGAAAAGTTTTTAAACTTAACGTTGACCCTCACAGAACTCCTCAAGAACCTGCATTTGTGCCAGATTCAATATGGCCTGCGTTTTGCAAGCCAATTTTTGTTTTGGTGTACCTGCCACGGAAATGCAACGGTTGAAGCTGTACTGATGAACTCTAGGAGAAATCCCACATTGGAACATAACTGAGAAAAGGCCAATATCTTCACACGTCCGTGAATTCATTTGAATGAAGATCCTGGGCCACAGAGAAGAATAGGAAGAATAAGAAATTGTCAGGCCATAATCGGAATATAGTTAACAGTTTGGGGCCCATATTTAAGAAAGGATGTACTGGCATTGGACAGGAGATTTACAGAAATGTAAGTGTTACATTTGGGGGGAATCATAGTCTTTCCATGACCATGATTGTTTTTGACAGACTTTGCTACAGAAGTGGCTGGCCATTGCCTTCTTCTGGGCAGAGTCTTTTGTCACGTACCCCATGACGGGTTAAAGAACCAGCAGAAATGGAAAACAGTTTGGAGTCCAGTACTGCCATTAACTAATGGTATTTATTAGTAACTACGCAATACAGTAATATAAATGTAGATATATCAAACAAGTTAGCAATGATTTTATTTATATATATATGCACACACACACACACACACACACACACACACACACATATATATGTGTGGATATATATGAAAACCAAGCTTCTTCACGTCTAAGGCTAAATAGATAGTCTTACGATGATGAGTAAAGTTCAGTTCAGTTCGTGGTATTAAGTTGAGTAGTGATGGAGAGAGAGAGAGGGAGAGATTTGAGTCTTCAGGTGAGATGACGCCGTCGATCTTCCCATTGTCCTCCGAAATCCTTTCGAAGTCACGTACTGTGACCACAACAAAGGGGACCGTTCTTCTGTGGTGGAATTATCAACCCAGGCGAGGGTTAAAAACATGAATAACTCCCCACCGGTCACACCCTTTTCACACTGCGAGAGCCACTGATCGATCCGCCTGATCGATCCTCCAAAACCCACCTTTTTTGTGGACACAACGAAGCTTAATCAGTGTACAAAACCATGTGTCTGTATGTCTAACAGCTGACCTTCTAGTTATCTCACCGCGCTGAACACCAACTGTCCATCAAGCATCTCCTCCCCTCTCTCTCTGTAAGAACATGGAAGCTGCTAGTGTCCCTGCAAAAGTGTAAACATGTTGTCGAAAAACCATAACACATCTCAAAGCAGTCTTCGCCTCTCTCTCTCTTTCTTTCTCTCTCTTTTAACAAGGTGTCTGTGTTGGACACTCTCTCTCTCTCTTCCAAAAGCACAGTTCGTTGAGGTAATTCAGGACCCCGTCACACATTACAAGATGGATAACCCCAGCCATTATCAGTACTCTTCAGAAATTTCTGTCAGTGACTGCCTGGTGTCTGTGGTCACATAGCCAGTATTTGTGATGTGCTCATACGACCATCCACCACCTGCTCCCCTGGATTCACTTGACTCTGATTTGGGGCGGGGGAGGGTGGTGTAAGCAGGTACAACACCTCACCCAAGGGTGACCTACAGGCTCGTGGAGGGAAGGAGCACCTTACGCCTCCTTTGGTAGAGATGTATCTTCACCCCTCCACCTTAAAATATGCTTCTGGTGGATATACAAAGTATAATTCTGGAAAGCTCTGGAAGATTCTTTGTTTAGCATTATTTGAGTAATGGGTTTCTAATTGGTTAATTTTAATCTGTGAATATAAATGGAATCTTTCTAATCTCTGTAGTTTAAAAGCAGTTGGCCATAAGGCAGCACCATCTTCTTAATCTTCTTCTTCTCAGTCTTAATCTTTTGATTCTCCCTCTCCATCACCGCCCGTTTCCTTTGTTCCATCAACGCCTATCATAAATCAACATATTTTGTGCCTATTTCCTGACTTCTAAAAGAACCTTGGATTAAAACATCAGAATCCAACACACATGAGATGTCTCCACTTGGAGTTTATATAATGCTTTTTGCAGATAACCACTGAATCTCACAAAGAGATGACTATAAATGACCATTATGCGGTATCTCTGAAAATTCTGCCACCTCTTGCCTCTATTAATAAATATCAAAGATCAACTTTATTTGCCATATACTGTACATTTATCTCTTATTCTTCTAAAGACCACCACCCCTACGCAGACATAGGCCACCGACAGCAGCTGGCCAGACCCCTCTGTCCTGGGACAGTCTTTCAAGGTGCAGCCCATCTTTGAAGATCCTTCTCTCAGGGATGAGGTCTCCAGAGCTTCTGTTGATGTTTCTATAGCTCTGGGTTTTTACAGAATGGGGTTGATAGCCCCATGCTCAACTTCCTCCTATCACAGCCAAGCTTGGGAGCACCCAAGTCGGAGTTATGTACATTTACATATATTAGGAATTTACTGTGGTGTGTTGTCACAACATGCAACGAGAAAAATCTCATTCAACAATTACAAAGAATAAAGAATTACTGTATATAAAAAATAAAGTCAGAGGTTAAAGTCTTCATTTCGCACCTAAGGGTAGAAATTCTAAGGGTAGAAAGACCCTAATGGGAGTTATCAACAGGCCCCCAAACAGTAGTCTTGATGTAGGATGTAAGTTGAACCAGGAGTTAAAAATGGCATGTCGCAAAGGTAATGCTACAGTTGTTATGGGGAATTTCAACATGCAGGTAGACTGGAGGAATCAGGTTGGTACTGCACGCCAAGAAAGGGAGTTTGTGGAGTCCCTCCGAGATGGATTCTTAGAACAGCTTGTACTGGAGCCTACCAGAGAGAATGCAATTCTAGATTTAGTGTTGTGCAATGAGCCGGATTTGATCAGGGACCTTGAGGTAAAGGTGCCATTAGGAGGTAGTGACCATAATATGATAAGTTTTAATCTACAATTTGAGAGGGAGAAGGGAAACTCGGAAGTGTCAGTATTACAGTTGAACAAGGGGAACTATGGTGCTATGAGGGAGGAGCTGGCCAAATTTCAATGGAACAATACCCTAGCAGGGATGACAGTGGAACAGCAATGGCAAGTGTTTCCGGGAATAATGCGAAAGGTGCAGGATCAGTTCGTTCCAAAGAGAAAGAAGGATCCTAAGGGGAGTAAAGGGAAGCCGTGGTTGACAAGGGAAGTAATGGACAGTATAATAATAAAAGAAAAGAAGTATAACATAGCAAAGATGAGTGGGAAGCCGGAGGATTGGGAAACTTTTAAAGAGCAACAGAAGGTAACTAAAAAGACAATACGATGAGAAAAAATGAGGTATGAAGGTAAACTAGCCAAGAATATAAAGGAGGATAGTAAAAGTTTCTTTAGGTATGTGAAAAGGAAAAAAATAGTTAAGACCAAAATTGGGCCCTTGAAGACAGAAACAGGTGAATTTATTATGGGGAACAAGGAAATGGCAGACGAGTTGAACAGGTACTTTGGATCTGTCTTCACTACGGAAGACACAAACAATCTCCCAGATATAATAGTGGCCAAAGGACCTAGGGTAAAGGATGAACTGAAGGAAATTTATATTAGGCAGGAAATGGTGTTGGATAGACTGTTGGGTCTGAAGGTTGATAAGTCCCCGGGACCTGATGGTCTGCATCCCAGGGTACTTAAGGAGGTGGCTTTAGAAATCGTGGACTCATTGGTAATCATTTTCCAATGTTCTATAGGTTCAGGATCAGTTCCTGTGGATTGGAGGGTGGCTAATGTTGTCCCTCTCTTCAAGAAGGGAGGAAGGGAGAAAACAGGGAATTATAGACCGGTTAGCCTGACATCGGTGGTGAGAAAGATGCTGGAGTCAATTATAAAAGATGAAATTACGACACATCTGGATAGCAGTAACAGAATCGGTCCAAGTCAGCATGGATTTATGAAGGGGAAATCGTGCTTGACTAATCTTCTGGAATTTTTTGAGGATGTAACTATGAAAATGGACAAGGGAGAGCCAGTGGATGTAGTGTACCTGGACTTTCAGAAAGCCTTTGATAAAGTCCCACATAGGAGATTAGTGGGCAAAATTAGGGCACATGGTATTGGGGGCAGAGTACTGACATGGATTGAAAATTGGCTGGCTGACAGAAAACAAAGAGTAGCGATTAATGGGTCCCTTTCGGAATGGCAGGCGATGACCAATGGAGTACCGCAGGGTTCAGTGCTGGGACCGCAACTGTTTACAATATATATTAATGATTTAGATGAGGCAATTAAAAGTAACATTAACAAATTTGCCAATGACACAAAGCTGGGTGGCAATGTGAAATGTGAGGAGGATGTTATGAGAATGCAGGGTGACTTGGACAGGCTGGGTGAGTGGGCAGATGCATGGCAGATGCAGTTTAATGTGGATAAATGTGAGGTTATCCACTTTGATGGTAAGAACAGGAAGGCAGATTATTATCTAAATGGAGTCAAGTTAGGAAAAGAGGAAGTACAACGAGATCTAGGTGTTCTTGTACATCAGTCGCTGAAAGCAAGCATGCAAGTACAGCAGGCTGTGAAGAAAGCTAATGGCATACTGACCTTCATAACAAGGGGAATTGAGTATAAGAGCAAAGAGATCCTTCTGCAGCTGTACAGGGCCCTGGTCAGACCATACCTGTAGTACTGTGTGCAGTCCTGGTATCCGAATTTGAGGAAGGACATTCTTGCTATTGAGGGAGTGCAGCGTAGGTTCACAAGGTTAATTCCCGGGATGGCGGGACTGTCATATGTTGAAAGATTGGAGCCACTGGGGTTGTATACTCTGGAATTTAGAAGGCTGAGAGGGGATCTTATTGAAACATATAAGATTATTAAGGGATTGGACACGCTGCAGGCAGGAAGCATGTTCCCGCTGATGGGTGAGTCTAGAACCAGAGGCCACAGTTTAAGGATTAGGGGTAGGCCATTTAGAATGGAGTTGAGGAAAAACTTTTTCACCCAGAGAGTGGTGGATATGTGGAATGCTCTGCCCCAGAAGGCTGTGGAGGCCAAGTCTCTGGATGCTTTCAAGAAAGAGATGGATAGAGCTCTTAAAGATAGCGGAATCAAAGGTTATGGGGATAAGGCAGGAAGTGGATACTGATTGTGAATGATCAGCCATGATCACAGTGAATGGTGGTGCTAGCTCAAAGGGCCGAATGGCCTACTCCTGCACCTATTGTTTATTGTCTATTGTCTATTGCATCAATGCTATTCACATTCACCTAACGAAATTCTCTCTTTTCTCCACAGGCCATTTTGATCTATGAGGCCCTCGCCCATGAATACAGATTGACCAACAGAGGAACTGGCTTCCTTGTGCACTTCTCATGTACGTGAAGCTCATCTATTGTTGACTGTGACTTGGTGTTCTCCAACACACTACATGCCGCTGTAGAAAGTGGTGTTTGGTATCCATCCAGTCAGAGGAATTGCAAAGGGAATGACTGACAACTGTACCGTAGTTCAGTTCACTCTCCCACTGGGTATTAGTTCACTTTGAAAATATTCTTCCTGGGTTGTAATTCGATTCTATTCACTCTGTATAACAGTGTTGATGAGCAGAAGGATCTTGAGGTCTGAGTTCATAGCTACAAAGGTCGATAAGGTGTTTAAAAAGCCATATGACATGCTTGCTTTTAATCGTCGAGGCACTGTGTTCAAAAGTCAGGAAGTTATGTTGCAGCTTTATATAGCTCTAGAGATGCCACATCTGGAGTATTGCATACACTTCTGGTTACCATTTATAAGAAGGATGTCGAGGCTTTGGAGACGGTGGAGATGGGGTCCATCGGGATGCTGCCTGGATTAGAGGGTATGTGCTATAACAAGAATTTGGAAGAGGTTGGCGAAACTTCGGTTGTTTTCTCTGGAGTGCCAGAGGCTGACAGAAGATCTGACAGAGGTTTGTAAGTTTATGAGAGGCGTAGATAGAGTAGACAGACAGTATCTTTTTCCCAGGGTTGAAATGTCTAATACCAGAGGGGGAACGTCAACTCAGACCATGAGAGGCCTGCGTCGGGCATTTTCATGCCTTACAACGCACAAGTTGGAAATCTGTGTGGGGCGCCACTCCTTGCACAGACCCTAGAGCAATGTGTGGCTAAGTGCCTTGCTCAAGGACACAAACACGCTGCCACAGCTGAGGCTCGAACTGGCGACCTTCAGGTCACTAGACGAACGCCTTATCCACTGGGCCATGTGCCCAACAAATGTCTAATGCCAGAGGGCATGCATTAAAGTTGAGAGGGGGTAACTTCAAAGGAGATGTAAGGGGCAATTTTTTTTATACAGGAGTGGTGGATGCCTGGAATGCACCGCCAGAGTGATGGTAGAGGCAGACATATTAGAGACTCTTAAGAGTCATTTATACTGGCACATGAATGTGAGGAAAAAGAAAGGATAAGGACACTGTGTATGGAGAAGAGATTAGATTAGTTAGCCATTTGATTACTAATTTAATTGGTTCAGTACACTGTGGGTCAAAGGGCCTGCTCCTGGGCCGTACTGTTCTATGCTTTATGTTGTATATGGAGTATATATTTTGATAATAAATTTACTTTATATTTTGCTTGTACACTACAGGCCCTTTGGTCCTCGTTTCCTCTATTAAAAAAAATCCAGAAGTAATCATCTGGGTAGCCTCCTATATCGACGGTGTTATTTATTTATTTACTTATTTAGAAATCCAGCCCAGTAGCAGGCCCATCTGGCTCAATGAGTCCACACTGCCAAATTACACCCCCAATTAACCTACAAACCTGTTCGTCCTCGGAATGTGGGAGGAAATTGGAGCATCCAGAGGAAACCCACGTGGTCACGGGGAGAGCGTACAAACTCCTTACAGGCAGTGGCAGGAATTGAACCTGGGTTGTTAGTGCTGTAATAATGTTACACTAACCACTACGCTGCCATATCGTCCCCATCTATAATTGCAAATCTGCCTAATGTTGATTATTTCCTTAACATTGAGAAATAAGGCATTTTGACCCCTCAGGATTATGCTGATCTGCAGGGAAATCCACTGACATTCCTCATGTCCCATTCTTTCAGCCCCCACCCCCAAAGCCCACCACTTAGAAAAGACCTTTGGAAATGCCACTGGTGGATGGAGGCATAGTTTCAGCAATAAAGAGAAGTTTGGGCAGATACGTGGATGGGAAGGGTATAGAGGGCTATGGTCTGGGTGTAGGTCGATTGGTCTCGGCAGATAGTTTAGCATGAATTAGATGGGCTGAAGTCCCCTCTGACTCTGTGACTCTATAAGGTGATATGAGTCTGTCTTTCTGAAGGTTTTCTGACAGTACTGTAACATACGGAGGTCTCTGATTTAGATCCTGCATGGACTAGATGGGCCGAAGGGAATGTTTCTGTGCTGTTGTACTCTATGAAACAGAATCAGGTTTAATATCACCTGTACGTGTTGTGAAATTTGTTGTTTTGCGCCAGCAGTGCAGAATGAGAACTATAAATTACCATAAGAAATACCCATGAAAAATCAGATTAAATAAATAGCGCAAAAAGAAAGAAAAAACAATAGTAAGGTAGTGTTCATGGTTTATTGTTCATTTAGAAATGTGATGGTAGAGGGGAAGAAACTGTTCCTGAAACTTTGAGTGTGTGTCTTCAGGCTCCTGTACCTCCTCTTTGATGGTAACAATGAGAAGAGGGCACGTCCTGAGAGATGGGGGCCCTTAATGATGGATGCTGCCTTTTTGAAGATGTCTTCACTGCTGACTCTATGACTCTACTGTAGAATATGAATTAGAACATGGAACAGGTGATTAAGTTTGTAAGTCAAGTGTGGAAATTTATATTTTCAATATAACACGAGGTTCATCTTTAGGCTGTATTTCAATTTGGATGCAAATCAGATCAGACTATAAACCACAGTACAATACCACAAAAAAGCCTTGGGACAAAATATTATTCTTTTCTACACTGTCAAACAAAATGTATATTTCATTTATCTTCATGGCAGGGTTGCTGCTCTAGAGTTTCCGCTCCTTCAAAGTGCAGTCGAACGAATATTTTTATATTGTATCTAGCCTTTATCATTACCACATGGGTGTCAATTTTTATTCCAAAATAAATCCTAAGTGAGAAGGCAAAGTTACATTTGTGGTTTATTGCTAGAACATTCTTTGGAATTATATTTGAGAAGAGTTTGCATATGGTCATTTTGGATAACAGTTGAAGAAGGGTCTCTGCCCAAAACAAAGTGTCAAAGTTCTTCATGTTTCCTATAGTGGGAGAGTCTTCGTCGAGAGGGCTGTGCCTCAGAATAGATGTCCCTTTAGAACAGAGCCCAGGAAGAATTTCTACAGCCAGAGGGTCATGAATCTGTGGAATTCATTACCACTGACGACTGTGGAGGCCAAGTCATCAGGTATTCTTAAAGCGGAGGTTGGTAGGTTCTTCATTAGTCAGGCATCAAAGGTTACAGGGAGAAAGCAAGAGAACGAGGTTGAGAGGGATAATAAATTAGCTATGATGGAATGGTGGAGCAAACTCAATAAGCTGAATGGCCTCATTCTGCTCCTCTGTCTTATGGTTTTAAGTGCATTTTCGAAAGTAAATTTCATAACTGACCTTTACATTCATTTATTTATACTTGTTGAATGTTAACAGGAGAGAATAGATGTACAGACCATAATGCCAGTTTTTCCCTGTGATTAATTACAAAGATACAAAATAAATTTATCATCAAAGTACACATATGTCACCATATACCACCCTGAAATGTGTTTTCTTGTGGGCAATCAGAGTAAATACAAGAAACACAATAGAGTCAATGAAATGCCATACCCAACAGGATGGACAACAAACAATGTGGGGAAAAACAACTAATTGTGCAACTGCAAAAAGAAAGAGAAAAGAAAAAAAAATAATAAACAAACAAACAATAAATAAATAATATACATCAAGAACATGAGATGAAGAATCCTTGAAAGTGAATCCATAGGTTGTCCGTAGTCGTGCCGGAGGGTCTTGGCCCAAAATGTTGACTGTTGACTCTTTTCCATAGATGTTGCTTAGCCTTCTGAGTTCCTCCAGCATTTTGTGTGTGTTGCTCAGATTTTCAGTATCTGCAGATTTTCTCTTGTTTGCCATAGACTGTGGAAATAGTTCTGTGATGGGGTGAGGGAAGTTGTGTAAGATTATCCCCACTGGTTCAAGAGCCTGATAGTTGAGGGGTAATAACTATTCCTGAACCTGGTAGTGTGAGTCCTGAGACTCTTGTACCTTCTTCCCTTTAGTAGCAGCAAGAAGAGAGCATGGACTGGGTGGTGGGGGTTCCTGATGATGAGTGCTCTTTTCCTGTGACAGCGTGCCGTGGGGGGGGGGGGGGGATGGATGGAAGGCTTTACCTGTGATGGACTGGGCCATATCCAATACTTTTTGTAGGATCTTCCATTCAAGGGTATTGGTGTTTCCGTACCAGGCTGTGATACAGCCAGTCAGTTATACTGTCCACTACACATCCATAGAATTAAACAACATAAATAAGACAGGGGGAAGACAGAAAAGTGATAACAAAGATATAGAAAGTCAGAATAAATCTTGTAGAATATGGTAGCATAGCGCTTAATGTGACGCTATTACAGCTTGGGGCATTGGAATTCGGAGTTCAGTTCTGGCATCCTCTCTAAACAAACTTGAACATTCTTCCAGTGAATGTAGGGATTTCTTCTGGGTGTTCCAGTTTCTTCCCACCGTCCAAGACATACTGGTAAATAGGTTAATTGGTCATTGTAAATTGTCCTGTGATTAGGCTCGTGCTAAATAGATGTGTTGCTGGAATTCACGGTTCATTTGAAAGGAAGGGTCTGCTGCACACTGTACCTCTAAATAAAATAAAAATGTACTTTCTGTAACAAAACTTGGACAACCTTCTTTCTTATATGCAGTCCAGTTTTCCTCATTGTGTAATATATGCTCGGCCACGCTACGTGGGAATTAGGGTTAATAGGACTCACATTTCAGAGAGGGAGAACAATTTGGGAATGTGAGAATATTATGCACTTACCGCGTGTGAATGGAAACAAAATTTTATTTGCATGCACACACAGAATGCTGGAGGAACTCAGCTGGTCAGGCAGCATCCATGGAAATAAAAACCATGAATGACATGAACTTCGATTTCTCCAACATTTGGTATTTTTCCCCCTTTTCCCCTTCCCTCCTCTTCAATTCCCCAATATGGCCTCCCTTTACCCCTTCTCTTCTCCTAACCTGCCTATCACCTTCAACTGGTGCCCTTCCTCCTTACCTTTCTCCTATGGTCCACTCTCCTCTCCTATCAGGTTCCTTCTTCCCTAGCCCTTAACCTTTTCCACCTATCACCTCCCAGCTTCTTACTTCATCACCCCTTCCCCATCTACTGGTCTTCACCTATCACCTTCTAGCTTGTTGTCCTTCCGCTCCCCCCACATTCTTATTCTGGCATCCCTCCCCTTGCTTTCCAGTCCTGATGAAGGGTTTTGGCTCGGTATGTCAATTGTTTATTCATTTCCAAGGATGCTCCCTGACCTGCTGAGATCCTCCAGCATTTCGTGTGTGTTGATCTGGATTTCCAGCATCTGCAGAATCTCTTGTGTTTATCTGTAACTATGTACTTTTCTATATTCCTGTACCCAGTATTGCCTACTTCTTGCACTTATTCTTGGGAAGTGGTTGCTCTGGCAAGACAGTAATTACAACTCATCCCTAATTGCCCTCGGGGCATTAATAGTTAAACTGTGTAGTGTGGGACTGGGATACCACATAGGTCAGACCAGGTAGGACTGCCAAGTCTCTCCCTGAAGGGCATCGGTGAAGTAATTGGATTTCTACAACCTGGCAGTTTTCATTTCCTGATCTACCGAATATGATTTCACAATAAAACATGATTTGTTGCTAGTCCATTATTACAGCCAACCCCTAACATTTGCCCAGTTGCAAAATAACTTCATTCTCAAGGGATTGTATTGTATAGAAAATAAACAACAAGGCCAGTTTTACAAATCATGTACTTGGTGGGAGGAATTGTTAGCTGTCAGTGTCCATTAGGAAACCAGAAATATGATCCTCATGAGGGTCCTCCCAGGACATTGTAAGGAATATACCTCAAAGGAAGATCAAGGATCAAGGAGTTTGCTGTGGTGTGTTGATCAGGGCGTGATAGAAAACAATAATCAACAACATTCAACAATTGTAAAGAATAAAGAATTATATAAAAACAAAGTTGAAGTGAAATGTGCACAAATACGTAATTGCCAGTATGTATGTATTTACAATGTAAGCAACATTATGAAAAGTGGTTTGAAGTGTTTACAGTACAGAGCAGTGACTGAGGTAATACATGGGGGGGGGGGTTAACTAGAATGGTTGACCAAATGAACTGCCCTGGGGGAAGAAACTTTTAAGATGGCATGAAGCTTTTGTTTTAATAGCACTCCACAGTTTTCCAGGTGGGGAACTTTTGGAAAAGAAAGTTTGCTGGGTGGGTAGTGCCCACAATGATATTGCCTGCCCATTTCTTTGTCCTGGACCCATGTAGTGTACAAATTCTGCAGTGATGGTAGACAGCAGCCAAGTTCATAAAAAGTAAATGTAGTTCATAAAAACAAGTGAACAGAATCTAAATAGCTGACCTTAAAGATTCCATAATGATATTGGTGTTTGATTATTAAGTCGGTCAATAGGTTCTGTCATAGCAGTATTCCATGTAACAGACAAATTGCAGAGCAGAAGTGAAGTTATGCTGCTGTAAGCTAAAGCAGCACGTCGGGGTGAAGGTGGTCACCCAATCAATGCAAAAGGGTTCAACTGGCAAAGTTAGCATTACACTTATACCGACAGAAAATTCACTTCCAAAATTCAAAGTTCAAAGTAAGTTATTCTCAAAGTATGTACATGGCACAAATAATACTCTGAGATTTATTTTCTTGAAGACCTTCACAGTAGAGCAAAGAACTATAATAGAATTAATGAAAAACTACACACAAGGACTAACAAATTGTGCAAATACAAAAATAAGCAAGTAATGATACTAACAAAAACAATGATAAACAAGTAACAATAAATATATAAATAAATTACTGATGGTAGTAGTGAGAAGACAGCATGGCCTAGATGGTGGGGTTTCTGATGATGGATGCTGTTTTCTTGTGGCAGAGCTCCTTGTTGATGTGCTCAATGATGGGGAAGATTTGGTGCAGAAAATGCGAAATGGAGACAGCATTCACATTTTTGTGGATAAAATGGAGAAAAAGGTAAATATCTCCTCATCATAATTGAGAAATAATACAACGATATAACAAAGGCCAAAATGTGTGCGATGTTTTCCATTCTAACTTTGAATTGATGAGATGAAGATATTTCCTTTGTGTGCC
Source organism: Mobula hypostoma (assembly GCF_963921235.1). NCBI lineage: Eukaryota > Metazoa > Chordata > Chondrichthyes > Myliobatiformes > Myliobatidae > Mobula > Mobula hypostoma. Next base: position 149,167,561 of record NC_086098.1, read on the forward strand.
TCAAATATATTTGGAAGATCTTGAACACAAACATGCCCAATATCCCAACAATAATTTAGAAGTTATAACTTTAGTCATTTCCAGACCAGACGATTGTTATAATATTATGAATAACATGTGTTATATGTTATTCACTGCATTCTGGTTAATTGGGCCATTGGTTAAATGAGACAGCCCCTTAATTTGGACAACTCATAAAGAACACAAAAACAAATCAAGAAAATAGCTGGGATTCCCTTCGTTTATTTGGGACGCTATTCCACTGAATTGGGGCAGGAGTCTGTTGTGAACAGTTTCAAGCTAATGTCAGTCATGTGCACCCTGTGGCTGTTAGACACCGCATTGCTTAAACAGAAGACTTTCTAAATAGTGTCACTTGTGCGGGTTTGCGTTCAAAGAGCAGCGATTTTTGTTACCGATAATTGGCAAGTAATAAGCAATAAGACAATTCAAAATTGTTTTGTTCACTGCAGTTTCAAGCATTATGGCTTGGAGGTGCCAGAAATGGCCAGAGTGAAAATGAAATGATTTTACTACTTCAACAAGTTAGGGACTATGAAGAATTTGAAGGTATGGACAACCACGCTGAAAGTTACAATGAAAATGAAGATTTGGAGAATGCCATCATCAAAGGCATTGTGTGAAGGCAGTCCATTATCTGCACTGATTTAATTCATTTATAGTCAATCAAAGGAAGACAACCGGGTACATCAATTCCTCCATCGATAAACAATACATAGTTTTATAGTACTGCAGTAGTTTTGGCAGTGTTCTAATCTGTGGCTCATTTAAATACATAATTTGTTACTTAATTAAACAGAAGTTCATCTTTTTTTTAATACCTTTTTGACAATTTCCATGAAACTAGGGCTAATTGGGACAGCTGCTTAATTGGGCAAAAATGCACTGGTCCTAATGTGTCCCAATCAACTGGAATCCACTGTATTACTAATATAACCTCACAAAGCTAAGAGACAAAAGGCATAGTGAAGGCTGAAGGTGAAAAAGCAGGACATCCAGGGGGCTCGTCTTGATGCCTCATTCATTTCCTGGCAACAAGGTCCATCTCACTTCCACCACAATCTCACAGTGTTGCAGCAACTGTACCACAACCAGTGAGGGACTTTAGATTCATGAACATTATTGCTCTGTACACCACAAAAACAGGATCTCCTAGTGGCTACCCATTTCAGTTTGACTTCCCATTCCCATTCCCACACTTCCTTGCATGGCCTCCTGTAATGCCGCAATGAGACCGCTCAGCTTGGAGGAGCAATACCTCATATTCTGTCTGGTTAGCCTCTAACCTATGGCATATACACTTTGTACATCAACTTCTTTGTTGTAGTTCCTCGCCACACCTTGTGGTGCATCGGGTGGTGACCTTGCCATTTCTCTAGCACTTATCTGTTTTCTACAAGGCCGAGTTGCTAGCTCGACACTCAACCCAGCATGGATGGAAAGCGTACAAGGAGCCAGCCAGATTCAAACCAACGACCACCCACATTAGAGTCCAATATGGATGCCACTACACCACCAGCCAGCAATGATTTCAGTAACTTCTGGAAATTTCCCTCCCCTCCCCCTTCTCTCTTCATCCTTTCCCCATTTTGGCTCCCTTCTCGTTTGCCCATCTCCTTCCTCTTGTGTCCCTCCTCCTTCCATTTCTCCCATGGTCCATGCATCCCTTCTGGGGCAGAGACGAGGGACGCGGCAAATCATTGACATTTTAGGTTGAAACCCCAGTAACTGGTCTGATACAACGTTTTGACCCAAAACATCAGAAAGAAGATCCTTGCAATGGAGAAACTATAATGAAAGTTCACCAGTTTGATTTCAGCAATGCTTGTTTGTTACATAAAGAGAAATTAAGCAGACAGGTCACAAGATCACAAGATCACAAGACAAAGGAGCGGGGGTAGGCCATTCGGCCCATCAAGTCTGCTCTGCCACTCCACCATGAGCTAAACTATTCTCCCATCTAGTTCCAATTTCCGGCTTTTTCCCCATATACGTTGATACACTGACTATCCGAAAGGTCCTGAACACTTTCAAAGAATGAGAGATGAATTCATTGAAATGAATAAGAATTTCCAAGGGCTTGACAGGGTAAATGATTGTGAAGTCCAAGAACAGGACACACAGTCTCAAACAAAGGAGATGACCATTGTGGACAGATGTGGGGAGAAATGTCTTCACCCAGAAAATAATGAATCTTAGAAATTCTCTGATCAAGCAAAATATGAAGGTTCTGCTTCAGAGCACATTCATGGAATATAGACCAGAAGACCAATTTGTCGTTAGAGCAGAATTAGGCCATTCAGCCCATCGTGTCTGCTCTGCCATTCCATCATGGCTGATTTATTATCCCTCTCAACTCCATTCTCCTGCCTTCTCCCCAAGAATGTCGAACATTACAGCACAGAACAGGCCTTTTTGCCCATGGTGTTGGGGCAACTTTTTAACCTAGTCCACGCTGAATCTAAACTTTCCCTCCTACATAGCCCTCCATGATAAAGGCCAACAGGTTTTTAGGTAATAAGGTGGGTCAAGGTGTTTGGGGACAATGCAGGATACTAGTAATGACGTAAAAAATTATTCATAATCTTGTTCGCCATGGTAGCAGTTAGCACGATGCGGTTACAGCTTGGGACACTGGAGTTCAGAGTTCAGGTTTCGTCGAATGTGTGTGTTTCCTCCATGTGCTGCAGTTTCTCCCCACAGTCCAAACAAGTACTAGGTAGGTTAACTGGTCATTGTAAATTGTCTCGCGACTAGGTTAGCGTTAATCGGGTATGTGGTGCTGCTGGGGCGTTCCGGCTCAAAGGGTCGGAAGGGCCCTCACTGCACCGAGTCGCTAAGTAAACAAATCTTAGTGAACAATGGAGAAAATACAAGGGGCCCATGACGGCAAACATTGTGTGGATTAAAGAGGCTCATCCCTGCCGTTAAAACTTGGATCATTGAGGCGTGTGTCAGTCATTACTCTCATGAGGGCAATAAGATTTCATGCTGCTCCTTTCAGAATGAACATTGTATGCCCAGTGGCCTCTGTGCATATCATGAGGGCACTGGATTAAAAATGTAACGTGATGCTATTCCACTTTTGAGGACTTTATAAAGGAATTCTATTATAAAGTTTATAAAAATATCATCCAACTTTTAATCCTAGATTAGAATTTTTAGTTTCTGATTGTTTGTCACTGGATTCCTTAAATTCAACTCCTTTGGTGTGGCACAGTGTTAGCTCTAAGATCAGGGTTCAGTTCCCGTGGCTGTCCGTAAGGAGCTTGTACCTTCTCTCCGTGACTGTGTGAGTTTCCTTTGAGTGCTCTTGATTTCTCCCACCTTCCCAGGAAGTATGGTTAAGGTTTAGTGTGTTTGTGGGCACCAGAGGCATGGGGACTCTTGCAGGCTGCCCAGCACAATCCTCGGTACATTTCGATGAACATGTACCAAATAAAGCTAACTTTTAAATCTCTGGCACAAACCTCCCATATTGGCAACCCTCCGGTTACCAGACTGTCACCATTATTAAATAGGGACATGAATGTTATTGCTGCTTTTTGAGGAGGGGAATGAATTCCTACAGAGAATATAGAAACAGGCAGAGAGAACAGAGATAGACGACTGTTGTTTATTTATTCACTTACTGAGATGCAGCACGGAAGAGGCCCTCCAAGCCCTTGGAGCTGCACCATCCAGCAACCCCCGATTAACCTGAGACTCATCACGGGACAATTTACAATGACCAAGTAACCAATTAATAAGGGTATGTCTTCAGACTGTGAGAGGAAACCGGAGCTACCTGGAAAAAAATCCACACATCCCACAGGGAGGACGTACAGATTTCCTGCTTGCTGGAGAAACTGTGGAAAGCAAAATGCAAACCATGATCATATTTTCTGGGAATGCCCGTTATCAAAGACTATTGGAGTGGGATACACAATGCCCTACAAGACATCTTTAAATGTGAAATACCCTTAGAGAGTAAGACCATACATTTTGGGTATATACCTCAAGAATGGTTGAAGAGATAAATATTTAATGAATGTACTGTTGGTGGCTGGTAAAAAGACCCTTACCACGAAATGTTTATCTCAGGAGAGCCCAACTTTAAATGTATGGATGGAAATTACAATGGACATTTACAAAATGGAGAAGATAACAGTATCTGTTAATCATAAGTTGGAACAATTTTATTCATACTGGAAAACATGGTTTAACTACATAACACCTCATAGGCCTGATTTTATTCTCACAAGTCAATGAATATGTTGTAAAAAAATCACTCCCTACTCTGTACATAGTTTTCTTCTTTCGATTGTTCTTTCTTTCCTCTCCTTTCTATAAGTGTATACCTCAGATAAATATTATGTGGAGATTTGTAACAAATATGATTGTATGATAAATATATACAGTATCTGAAATACATCTTATGGAAATGTTTGTTTGATGATGAAATTCAATAAAAAATAAATTACAAAAAAAGAAAGGAAGTCAGAATTAAACTCGAACTGTAATATTGTAGATGTCCACACTGAAACTACGCTACCATGGTGCCCCCATATGCAAGACCTATACAAGTTATACATCTCTGCACCTACAGTACTTCCAGGAATAAACTGTATGAGCCAAGCTCCACAGCCTGAGTCTGTCAGAAAAGAATGGTCCTCGCTCTCTGAACCTCAGGAAGGATAGTGCAAGGCTCACATCCTGCTCTTCATCTCTGCACGTCAGGAGGGAGCACAAAACGAGGCAAGGTAAGGCAGCTGAAAAAAATCTGTGTCCTTAGGCTGGATGCAGAGTGGTGTAGAATACAGATTCAAGACTCAAAAACTGTGGCTACCTAAAGAGTCTCTCATGCCAAGAGTTACTTTGTCATGTTGTCGTTTCCAGCCAGTCACCTAACGTACGGATACTCCCGCACCTAACCTCACTTTATGTACATACGATCTGTCTATGTACAGTATATGAGCCAATCTAATGTATATATGGCCACACTCAAACAGTGTTTTATAGGAGTGCTTTTACACTCAGTGGCTACCTTATTAGGTATATCTGTACACATGCTCTTCAATGCAAACATCTAATCTGCTAATCATGTGGCAGGAAATCAATGCATAAAAGCACATCAACCAGGTCAAGAGGTTCAGTTGCTGTTCAGACCGAACATCAGAATGGGGAAGAAATATTATAGGCACTTGCTTAGGGGTTTGGAGGGCAATGGTCCTGGTGCAGATTGGTGGGACTAGGCAGATTAGTGGTTCTGTGCAGTACCTGCCTACCCACCAACAAGGGCATATAATCAGAAAGGTGCTTGACGAGGGCTAGTAATATCATGAAGGATCCCACCCACCCTGCTCATGGACTGTTTGTCCCACTCCCATCAGAGAGCAGGCTTCAACGCATCGATACCAGGACCACCAGACTCAAAAACAGTTACTTTCCCCAAGCAGAAAGGCTGATCAACACCTCCACCCATTAACTCCACCGCTACTTTATTGCTTCCTGTCAGTCACATTATGTACAGCCAGCATCACTTTATAGACATGCAATCTATTTAAGTTATTTGTATTTATTGTGCTTTTTTATTGTGGGGTTCTTCATCTTTTGTGCTTTCTTTGCTGTATCATTCTCTTTTACTGTTGTGTTCTATAAATGACATTAAACAATCTTGAATCTTCAATCTAGTGTTCTGTGACTCTAAGACTCTAACTCTCAGCAGATGAAAATCATGATGCAAAATTCTATTCACTATGAGTACCACAATCTGTCATCGGATGATACCTGTGTCAGCGCTACAGCGGCGCGGGATCTCCATAATGCTCAGAAAGGTACTGTTTATTTCACAGAGCTTTTGCACTTTGCACAGCCCTCCCAGTCATTCCAGCAGGTTGCTAATAATGAGGACTTCATGTGGCAAGTATTGTGTGCTCTGTATATCTGGGAGTCTGTAGCCATGAACTGTGTCCCAACATCCCTGACAGGTTCCTCAGGGAAATTCCCATCACATTTGGCATCAGCTGTACCATATAGAATGTGACTAAAAAGAACATTTCTTTCAAACTTCAACTTTCTAACACAGTCTCTCCCTGTAGATTTCCTTTTCATAGCAATGTTCCCTCCAGCTACAATGAGGAATATATGCCATTGTTCTGCATCTCCCCAAGTGTGTGTTCCACAGTGTTATAAAATAATGCATCTGTCAAGCAGACTGACTTGCAGATTTTGTCCACTCGAGCAAAATACAGTGTGAACTGTTTGTTAACTTTGACTGACAATCCCCTATTGATTAGGTCAAGCTCCCAAACCAATTCAGGGAAAGTGTCAGAATTCTGCTGAGGAATTAAATATGAATTTTGAATAAATTTGTTATTTCCCATCGGTCACCTTACATACATCCTAGCGTCACTTTATGGACATACAATCAATCTATGCATATACACTACCTGACGTATTTATATTTATTGTGTGCTTATTATTATTATTATTTATTATTATTGCTTCTTATTAATTATTGTGTTCTTTATCTTTTTTTTGTGTGCTGCATCAGAGCCAGCATAACAATGATCTCATTCTCCTTACACGTGTGCACAGGAAGTGACATTAAACAATCTGGAATCTAGAGTTTTGAGTCTTAGATTTTGGTTGTGTTTTGTTCAAAAGACCACAGGACATAGGAGGAGAATTAGGCCATTCGGCCCATTGAGTCTGCTCTGCCATTCCATTATGGCTGTCTTATTATCCCACTCAACCCTATTCTTTTGCCTTCTCCATATAACAATGACACCCTTACTAGTCAAGAAGCTATCAACCTCTGCTTTAATTATATCCAATGACTTGGCCTCCACAGCCTTCAGAGGCAATGAATTCCACAGATTCATCACCCTCTGGCTAAAGAAATTCCTCCTCATCTCTAAAGGGATGATTTTGTACTCTAAGGCTGTGCACTCAGGTCCTAGACCACCGCGCCCCCCCCATACCACTGTAGGGAACATCCTTGCCATGTCCACTGTATCTAGGCCTTTTTATATTCAATAAGTTTCAATAAGACCTCCCCTCATTCTTCTAGACTCCAGAGCCAAAGCCAGCATTCATCATATGCTTGATTTTGAATTATATATTAAAATTTAGGATTGAAAATGAATCTCAAGGCAGTATATAATAATATGCATGTACTTTGTTAGTAAATTTACTTTGACTTTGAAGATCTTTCCTTGACCATTCCATTTTAACCATCACGTATTAATCCATGTAAGTTAGTAATTTGCCCATCACCAAAATTAAACTAGCTGCTCTGTAATTCTTCCTTTTTAAAGTTTGTGTTGGTCATTCTCTAATACCCAAGCATTAATCCTACAGCTACAGAGGATCCTGTAGCCTGCCGACTTATCAATTATAAATGACAAATTTCCCCTTGATACCACTATGTTATTATATTTGCCCAATTCAATATTTCACAATTTTCACTTGAACAAATTGTCATCATCTCCTTTTAATAAGATTGTTTCAACCTATCAGTTAGCAATGGCAGAGGCAGGAAAAGTGACAAGGTCCTGTAGAGTGCAATCAGGGAGTTAGGTGCTGAGTTAAAGGGTAGGAGCACCAGGGTTGTGATCTCAGGATTGTGACCCATGCCACGTGCTAGTGAGGCCAGAAATAGAGAGATCGTACGATTTAGCACGTGGCCAAGGAGTTGGTGTAGGAGGGAGGGCATCAGAGTTTTGGATCATTGTGCTCTCAAGGTGGGACCCGTATAGAAGCAAGGGTTTGCTCCTGAACTGAAGGAGTCTAATATCCTGGCGAGAAGGTTTGCCAGCGTTGCAAGGGGCAGGTTTAAACTAGAGCTGCTGGGTGATGGGAACCAGAGCGCCAGAACAGATAGTGGAGTGGCTGTGGAGAAAGATGTTGTTAAGCCTGCATACAGGAGCAGGGAACAAAAGGTTGAGGATGGTAGGACTAATGTTCTGAGCTGCGCATATTTCGGTGCAGGGAGTCTTATAAGCAAGGCGGTTGAGCTCAGGGTATGGATCAACAAATGGAATTATGACATTGTAGCCGTTAGTGAGACTGGGTTGCAGGAAGGGCAGGACGAGCAGCTCAATATTCTAGTCTCCTGTTGCTTTAGACGTGATAGAACGGGAGGGATTGAAGGTGGAGTGGTGTCATAACTTGTCAGGGAAAGTGTCACAGTCATGCTCAGTCAGGACAGACTTCAGAGCTCATCTAATGAGGCTTTGTAAATGCAAATGGAGTTCTTCTCTTTCTCACTCTGGCCTCTTATCTCTTCTCATCACTTGCTCACCACTTCCCTCTAGTGTTCTTCCTCCTTCTTTTGCTTCTATGGTCTACTCTCCTCTCCTAAAAGATTCCTTCTTCTTCAGCACTTTACTTGTCCCACCTATCACCTCCTAGCTTCTTCCTTCATCCTCCTTCCCCTGCCCACGTACCTTCCCAATCACCTGGTCTCACCTGTCACCTGCCACTTGTACTCCTCCCCCTCCCCTCACCTTCTTATTTTGGTTTCTACCCCCTTCCTTTCCAATCCTGATGAAGGGTCTCATTCTGACATAGTGACTCTTTATTCCCCTCCAGAGATGTTGTCTGACCTTATGAGTTCCTCTCACTGTTACAAATTATTCTAGAATTGTGAAGTTATGTATAGCAAATATTAATAAAATGTGAATCAGGAAATAAAATCTGTTCACAATTAAACTTCAAGTTATACTGATTGGAGAGAGTGTGGAAGTAATGGATGTGGGTTTAATTTCAACATTTAAGAGAATTTTGGATAGGTACATGAATGGAGGCTATGGTCTGGATGCAGGTTGGTGGGACTAGGCTGATGAATGGTTCAACATGGACTAGATGGGCCAAAGGGCCTGTTTCTGTGCCGTAGCATTCTATGACTCTAATTAAGCCCATTCCTTTTCTATATACTCAAAATGTGAACTAATGATTTTGGCCAGTTTGTGCCATTGTTATCCCTGTAACAGCTCACAGCTGATATACGCACAGCACTTTATTAAGCACATCCTACACCTAATAAATTGGCCACTGGGTGCATGTTGAAAAATGCTCTTCTGCACACCACTGTTGTAATGCGTGCTTATTCCTTCCTGTCAGTTTGAACTACTCTGGCCATTTTCCTCTGACTTCTGTCATTAATAAGGATTTTTCACCCACAGAAGTGTCTCCCGCTGGATGTTTTTCATTTTTTGCACCATTCTCTGTAAACTCTAGAGACTATTAAGTGTAAAAATCCCTGGGGATCAGCCTGTCTGGCACCAACAATCATTCCACAGTCAAAGTGACTTAGATCACATTTCTTCCCCATTCTGATGTCTGAACTGAACAACAACTGAACCTCTTGACTATGTCTGCATGCTTTTATGCATTGAGTTGCTGCCACATGATTATATATTTGCATTGATGAGCAGAAGTACAGATGTACCTAATATAGTGGCTACTATATTTTCAACAGCCTTTCTACAACAAGAAGTATTGTATTGAGATTTATCTTCTGTTAAAAGATTTACGCAAAAATAAACTTTGATTTAATGGATGTTTACTCCTAAATGCCATTCACTGGCAGGATATCTACATTTATACTTTCCATTCTACTCCAAATAATGAAAATTAAGGCAACAGAGAAAGCCATCCGAGACATTCTTCTTCTCTCTCCATCAGGCAGAAGATGTAAAGGCCTGGAAGCACATACTATCAGGTTCAAGGTCAGCTTCTACCACACTGAACTTGACCACTGTCTCATGATGAGGTTCACCTCTTCCTGGAAGCTGACGATCTTCTCACCGAACTCATGCTTGAAGAGCCGGTTAGCTTCCTCTGTCAATGGTCAGCCGTCCTATGCAGTCTCATTTCCAGCTGTGTGATGGTGGAATTCATCTAGTTAGTTTTCAACAGAACTGCTAAATTGATTTTTAATATGATAAGATGAACTCTTGACCTCACCATCCACCTTATTATGATCCTGCACTGCACTTTCTCTGTAGCTGGTACACTTTATTTTGCAATCTCTTTTACCATGTTCTACCTCAATGTACTGTGTAATGAACAGTAGACAAGACAAGCTTTTCATTGTGTCTCTGTACATGTGACAATAATAAGCCAGCTCCAATTTCAAACATTTAAGGGGCATCTGGACAGGTATCTGAGTGAGTAAAGCAAAGAGGCATATGGAATTAATACAGATATGTAGATTAGTAGAGATTGGCATAATGGTTGTCGGCGACCCAGTGGGTAGCTATGACTATGACATTTTACATATCAGTAATTATGTTAATGGGATCCCACCGACCCTGCTCATGGATTGCTTGTCCCACTCACATCAGGGAGTGGGCTACATAGCATCCACACCAGGACCACCAGATGCAAAAAACAGTTACTTTCCCCAAGTAGTAAAGCTGATTAACACCTCCACCCACTAACGCACTCCTCCACACCCCCAACCACCACTACTTTATCATTTCCTGTCAGAGGCCCCTTACGTACAGACACTCCTGTGTCTAGCATCACTTTATGGACATATAATCAATCTATGTATATAAGCTCTCTTATGTCTTTATAGTTATTGTGTTTTTTATTGTTATGTTCTTTATCTTATTGTGTTTTTTGTGCTGCATCAGATCTGGAGTAACAATCATTTTATTTTCCTTTACAATTATATACTGGAAATGACACTAAACTATACTGAATCTCAAGTATTGATGTTCTCATCTTTTATCCCTCAGACTTATTAAAACACTTCACAAATACAGTATTTATTGTGATGCAATTATATATAAGAATCCACATAGAACAGACAAGTGAATAGTCAAAATAGAACAACTGCTGATTTTGGAAACGTGCCGTGGGATAATTAATTGTGTTTTTTGTTATTATTGTGCTCTTTATCTTATTGTGTATTTTTGTGCTGCATTGGACCCTGAGTAACAATTATTTTGTTCTCCTTTACACTAGTGTACTGGAAATGATACTGAACAATCATGAATGAAAAAGTAGTTTTAGGAAACATATCTGCAACTCGCATTTCAGACCACCAGTGGGAGTTTGTTTAATTAAAGCAGGCTACTGCATTATGACATGGTGGATCACAGAAGCGTCCTTATACAGATAGGCACTTCGAACATCAAACATACAACAGTACAACAGGCCCTTCATCCCAAAATGTTGTGCTGAACCAATTAAGTTCGTAATCAAATAACCAACTATACTCATCTTTCCTGCCTCAACAATGTCCACACCCTTCCATTTTCCTCACGTTCACATGCCTATCTAAACATCTCTAATACATCTCTAATGTATCTGCCAGTCACCCACCACTCCCTGTGTAAAAAAAAAATTGTCCCTCACATCTCCTTTGAAATTACCCTCTCTCACCTTAATTACATCCACTCTGGTATTAGAAATTTCAAACTTTGGAAAAAGATACTCTCTGTCTACTCTATCTATGCCTTTCATAATCTTATATACCTTTATCAAATCTCCTCTCGGCCTCTGCCACTCCAGAGAAAACAACCTAACTTTTGTCCAATTTCTCGTTACAGTTTGTTCCACCTCACTTGAGAGCCAATATGGACACAATGGACCAATGGGCCTGTTTAGGAGCTGATAAATAATGTGACCCCCTCTGTTTGTATCACTGAAGCAGGGAGGAGGTTCCTCATTGGTCAAGGTTGACCATTGATGTTGCTTCCTAGCTGTCTACGTGAGATGCAAGCCACAATGCAAGCCAGGGCAGTATGATATGGAGAGCGAGCTATTGCCCATGTAGCAGGTTCCCCCTCTCCATACAGCTGATGAGTCCAAACGAATATCAGAGACTGATACAGTTTGGCACCAGTGGTGTCAGAGGAGTTGCCAATCAAGATTGAACTCAATATAGGACTGCCTTAGGGACTCCAGCTCTGGATTATTCCTTGGGGTTTACTCCCAAAGCCTTCCCCGTAAGTGGGTATAGCCACTAGGCAGTGGAGGTTTGAGATCAGAGTTCTCCTTCTCCTCGATGAGCTGCCAATCATGGATGACAAGTTCCATTTGCCCAAAGCGACTGAGTTTAAGGTACCAGTAGCCTGCATTTATCCCTTCTGTGGTCAGTAGAAACAGCTCTGCTGGGCTTAGCAGATAAGCCACATGTGAAGGCCAGGAGGTGGACTTGGTTGTCAGAGGCTATTTGAGATGCAATCCACTGGAAACATTCAACAGGTAGAGGGAACTCAACTTGCTAACCTTCCCCCCACCTCCCCTGTTAAAGCCTTAAGGAATATACCTGTTAATATCAAAGTGTGTTATGAAATGAACAGTAAAATTATTTAAGGTGGCATGGAATGCATCAACTATAAAAGACTGATAAAGTAATGTTTGTCATTGTACTTTGAGGGGAAAGTTTAGCTCCATTGGATTTTAGCCCCAGAAGGCCGGAATGTTGGGTTGCACAATGCTCAAGTCAGAATCTGAATCAGGTTTATTATCACTGACAAGTGTCATGAAATTATTAACACAAGAGATGCTGCAGATGCTGGAAGTCCAGAGTAACACATACAAAATGCTGGAAGAACTCAGCAGGTCAAGCAGTGTCTGTGGATTGGAATAAATAATTGACATTTCAGGCCGAAAAAATGACGAAGGTTCTTGGCCTGAAATATTGTCTGTTTCTTCTTCTCCATAAATGCAGCCTGACCTGTATTTCCTCCAGCACTTTGTGTGTGTTACTTGATATGAAATTTGTTGTTTGGTGGCAGCAGTACTGTGCAATATATAATAATTTCAAAATCAATAAATATAGTAAAATGGCAATAGTGAGGTAGTGTTTATGGGTTCATGGACCGCTCAGAAATCTGACAGTGGGGGGGAAGAAGTTGCTCATAAAATGTTGAGTATATGTCTTCAGACTCCTGTAGTGGAATGTGTAGCTGTAGTGGAGCGTGTATCAAGCTTCAGATTCCTTGGTGTCCACATTTCCGAGGATCTCACCTGGTCCCTGAACTCCTCCATCCTGATCAAAAAGGCGCAACAGTGCCTTTATTTCTTGCGGAGCATCAAGAAAGCTCACCTCCGTCCCAGAATACTGACAGACCTTTACCGCTGTACCATTGAGAGCATACTCACCAACTGCATCACAGTGTGGCATGGCAATTGTCCCAAATCGGACCGCAAAGCACTCCAGCGTGTGGTGAAAACTGCCCAGCGGATTATTGGCACCCAATTGCCCACCTTTGAGAACATCTACCATAAACGCTGCCTGGGCAGAGAGAAAAGCATTATCAAGGATGCATCTCACCCTAACCATGGACTTTTTACTCTCCTCCCATCCGTAGGCGCTACAGGAGCTTCTGCTCCCACACTAGCAGGCACAGGAAGAGCTTCTTCCCTGAGGCTGTGACCCTGCAGAACCTCACATCACAGCGCTAAGTGGTATTGCACCCATATTGTACTGTCTCAGTACTTTTACACTTGTGTGCTGTAGCACTTACTTTTTATTCACAGTTATTTTGTAAATAACACTATTCTTTGCATTCCTGGTTGGATGCTAATTGCATTTCATTGGCTTTGTATCTGTACTCGGTACAATGACAATAAAGTTGAATCTAATCTAACCTAATCTAATCCTGTATCTCCTCACAGATGGTAATAATGAGAAGAGGGCATGTTCCTGGATGGTGAGGGTGCCACCTTCCTGAGGCACTGCCTTCTGAAGTTGTCCTCGGTGGTGGGAAGAGCTCTGTCTGTGATGCTCAGTTGTAGATTCTCAGTCCAAATGTATGACCTTTCTTTCTTACACTGCTAACTGAAAAATTGGTGATATTTTTATGAAGAACAATCAACACAGACAACTGACTTCATTCTTCATTGGTGCTCAAACTGGAATAACAATAACTGTCCTCATTTTGTAAACTAAGGATGTCACTCTACATTACTAACACAACCACCAGGTGACACACACACAAAATGCTGGAGGAATTCAGCAGGTCAGGCAGTATCTATGAAGAAGCAACGTTTCGAGCCAAGATCCCTTATCAGGGCTCACCAGGTGAACCAGCTTTCCAGTTTAATGGACTATCAGCAAATATATGGAACTGAAAATCAATGCACAAGAGGCAGAAGGTTTTCGATTTTGTTAATTAATCTCCTGAATATTCAGGTTATTTACTTTAATGTTGCAACAGGACACCAAGGCTCAAATGTCCCTTCTGCATAGTAGGTAACTCTTCTAAAATTTGTCATTGTGACTGATATTATCTCAAATAAAGAATATTCTGTTAGCCCAAAGTAAAGCTATTATGTGCACATTAGGTTAAATACATAACTGTGTTACAATATAAATCCTGACCTATTCCCTGGTTTTATTGCCCCGTGTCTAAATCACTTCAGTGATAAAATACAGGTTCTTCCTTTATAAAGACGCAGTATTCCTCACTCCCCAATACGTTTTAACGTAAATTTGTTTGTAATATATTTACATTCAGTGCATCAGACGTTGATTCTATTGTTCTTCAATGTAAACATTTAAAAATTGACAGTATTGATTATAAGTTCTGATCAATCAAAATTGTAAGTCTCGGAATGAGGTTTAATATTACTGGCATTCATCATGAAATTTGTTGTGACAAAGTAACAATGCATTGCAATATTTAATAATAAAAAACTATAAATTACTACACACACATATATAAAACAAACAAATAGTGCAAAAAGAGAGAAAAAATAGTGAGGTTTAATGTTGCAAATGTGCACTGCCAGCAAGGAGCTTGGCTGTTGTGAGTGTGTAACAGGAAATATCATGAACACACTCAGTACTGTTCTTTCTTTAATGGTTGGTGCATCTGGGATACCAAGATCCCAATTGGAAATACACATTCACAAAAAGAAATGGTCCAATGAGTGTAGTGAGATCATAAATAAATTACTATATTCAGGTGTGATTATCCTGCATGTGTCAGATCAAAGCTGTTTCCTCTTCAGCTTATTTATTTATTTATTTATGCTTTTTTTTTTCTAATGGAAGGTTTAAAAGAGGCCGTTAAGGGCTGAAGCAAAAAGACTAATAGTTTGCTTCTGCAGTTAAACCTACTTTAAAGTTCATGTTTTAGGAGAGCCAGATGCAAGGAGATAGTGGTTCAGCTGACCAATTAGTTCGACTTCACTGCCCAATCACTGAACTGTCCCACAACCTATGGACTCACTTTCAAGGACCCTTCCTCTCATGCCCTCGATATTTATTGTTTATTTGTTTAGTTATTATTATTATTATTATTATTTCTTTTCTTCTTCTTTTGTATTTGCATGGTTTGTTGTCTTTGCACATTGTTTTTGTCTGTCCAGTTGTGCGCAGACATTCATTGATTCTACTGTTTTTCTTATATTTACTGTGAATGCCCACAAGAAAATTAATTGCAGGGTTATGTATGGTGACATATACATACTCTGGTAATAAATTCACTTCACACTTTTGAACTTTTAAGATAGTGTGCCACTTTTGTGTAGGGGCACTGTTACAACTTGGGGCATTGGAGCTCAGAGTTCAATTCCGGTATACTCTGTAAGAAAGTTTCTATGTTCTTCCTGTTTTTGGCTTTCCTCCGGATTCTCTGGTTTCCTCCCACAGTCCAAAGACGTACCGGTTAGTAGATTAATTGGTTATTGTAAATGGTCCTGTGATTAGGCTAGAGTTAAATTAGTGAGTTGTTGGGTGGTGAAGCTCAGTGAGATGGAAGGGCCTGTTGTACACCATATCTCTAAAGTAAAAAGATAATAAAGTGATTCCGGAATAGAATGAAAGGCTTGTCATATGAAGAACATTTAATGTATTCACTGGAATTCAGAAGAATGAGGGGTGACCTCATTGAAACTTATCAAATGTTGGAATGGGTGTGGAGAGGATGTTTCCTATGGTGATGACACAGACTCAGAATAAAGGGGAATCCTTTTAGAACAGAGTTGAGGAGGAATTTCTTTAACCAGAGAGAGAATCTGTGGAATTTGTTGATACAGGCTGCTGTGGAGGCCAAATTGTTGGGTATATTCAGCTAGATTCTTGGCTTGTCAGGGCATGAAGGGATATGGGCAGAAGGCAGGAGATTTGGGCTAAGAGGGAAAATGGATCAGCCAGGATGAAATAGCAGAGCAGACTTGATAGGCCAAGTGGACTAGAATATCTTATATAGAATATAGAATATCTTATGGTCTTGTGGTCTTATTAGCTGAGGTTGGTTTAAAAATCCATCTGGCAGTGACTTTTTGATTTTCAGCCCTGTATTGGTTGATTCCAGCTGGCCTTGTAGCAGTTTCTGACAGCATTTTGGGCTGTGTTTTCTCACTTACTCAAGGACACTAACTCATTGTCCTGTGGGATAATGGATTTGACAAGTGCAGTGTATTTAATATTTCAGTAATATTTAAGTACTATTGTAAACCTGTTGTTTGATTCTTTGTTATTTACACAAGTCATTACAAGTTACATGTACAAGTCTGTGAATGGCATACATCATTATGCCACTTGTCATACAGGCGATGAATAAGTTTTAAAACAAACCTGAGATCATTACCCAGCTGTTGAAGTACAGCTTTTTTTTCTTGGCAAGGGGAGAAAGAAACATTTGAGTTAAATGCACGTGTTTCTGCAGAAGGGGGCAAAGACAGTTAAGTTAAAAAAAGGCGGAAAACACAAAATTCATAACAGTGAGTACTGGGTGATAATAATAGTTAATGAATAAATAGAAGCAGAAATGGCTGGCTATGTTGGAAAGATTGATGCATTCGATTGCACAGCAGATAACTGGCTGATGTATACTGAACTGTGTATTAAACAGTATTTTGAAGCAAGAGAATTAGCCAATAAAAAGCAAGTGCCAGCGGCACTGAGTGTAATAAGATGACAAGCCAAAGGATCAGAACTATGCAATTTGGCTCATCAAATTTGCTCCGCCATTTGATCATGGCTGACCCATATCACTCTGAACCCCATTCTCCTGCCTTCTCCCTGAACCTTTCATGCCCAGACTTACCAAGATAACATAGGAGCAATACTAGGCAATTCAGCCCATTGCATTTTCTCTGCCATTCCATCATGGCTGATTTATTATTCCTCTTAATCTCAATCTCCTGCCTTCTCCCTGTAACATTTCACACGCTGATTAATCAAGAACAAATCAACCTCCACTTTAAATACACCCAATGGCATAGCCACCACAGGTGCCTGTTGCAATAAGTTCCACAGATTCACCACCCTCTGGTTAAAGTTGTTCCTCCTAATCTTTGTTCTAAATGGATGTCCCTCAATTCTGAGCCTGAGCTCTCTGGTCCTAAATTCCCAGATGATATGAAACATCCTCTCCACATTCACTCTCTCTAGGTTTTTCAACAGGTGGAAAAACATACACTTTGATTAGAGGTTTGAATGCTCCAACCAAACCAGCCGAAATGAGCTTTGCTGATATCATGAAAGTAATGCAGAAATATTTAGAACCAAAGCTGTTGTTGATTGCAGAATGCTTTAGGTTTCATAAGCAGAATCAATAGGAAAGAGAGTTCATTTCAGTGTACATGATTGAATTGAAGAGATTGTCTGAACATTGTCAGTTTGATAATGGGCTTAAAGATGCACTGAGAAATCATTTAGTTTGTGGAATCTTACAAAAGATCATTCAAAACAGTTCCTAACTGAAGCAGAAATCATATTTAAAAGACCAGTTGAAATCACTGTATGAATGAAAACAGCAGCCAGAGATGCAAATTGGTTGCAGTCAAGAATGAAAGTGAGTGTGAAAAAATTGCAATGTCTAAAGAGAAACCTGCCTGGACGAACAAATTACATTACTGTTGTGGCAGGGGCTCATATACATCAGAACAATTCAGGATTGAATGCAAAACTTGCAGAAAAGGCAACAAAAAAGGACACATACAAAGATCACGTTGGGCAGACAAAAATAAATGAACTGCATAGTGAAGAGAACAAGATAAAATTTCAAGTTATTTTCAAAAAGAGCACTAATCTGCCTGATGTTAATGAAAAATCTGATAATGATGAGAGTGACACAGGACTAAGTAGCCTTAAGATTTAAAACGTGAAAACTAACAATAAGCAAGCAATATGGCTTACACCAGAAGTGAAAGGCATATTAATTAAAATGGAATTGGACATCAGCTCGACTATTTCAATTATTCTACAAAATGAGTTTGAACAGCCTTTCAAAGATATGGAACTGAAGCCTGCAGGTATCCAATCAAGAACTTATACTGGAGGAAAGATAACTCCTGTGTGAATGATATTCATAACAGTGGAATACAACATCCAACAAGCCACATTGATCTTGCAAGTAGCAAAAACAGAAGGGTCAGCATTGTAGGGCTATGATTGGCTGAGACAACTACAACTTGATTGAAGATCCATCCACCATTTGCATGCCTCATCCCCTGCAATAGAGTCATCTGAAAGCAAATTAAGGAGAGTATTGGATGATGCCACAGGAGTGTTCAAAAACGGCATTGGAAAACTCAAACATATCAAGGGTACACTAGTGTTAAATAGAAGTGCCACTCCCTAGCTTTGCAAAGTCTGTCTGGTTCCTTCTAATATCCATGATAAAGTAGCCAGTGAGCTAAATAGAATGGAGGTGGAAGGAATTGTTTCCAAGTTTCAGTGGTGCCCATGAGCAATGCCAGTGGTCCCAGTCACCAAGAAGTATGGATCTGTCAGGAACTTTGGTGATCTTAAAGTCGCCATCATCCCAGTACTGAAAGTAAATCAATATTGTCTGCCCAGGATAGAGGATATCTTTACAAACCTTTCCGGAGGGAAACAATTTACAAAGTGGACTTAGCTGAGGCATACCTACAGATGGAGATGGAAGAAAGAGTCCCAAATGTTTCTTACCACAAACACTCACAAGATGCTATAATAGGCTTATTTTTGGAGTAGCATCTTCACCTGCGTTCTGGCAGACAGCTAGGAATCAGATGCTGCAAGGCTACCCAGGCACTCACTGTTACCTGGATGGCACCATTGTTACCAGTGAGGATGACTAGAAGCATCTCCAAAATCTCAAGATTGTGTTAAAAATACTAGAAGATTATGGGCTCAGAGCACAATGTGACAAGTGTGAATCCTTTAAATCAAGCATCACTAATTGTTGTTACACCAGTGTGCTGAGAAAATTCAAGCAGTGGTGGATGACCCAAGGCCAAAGGATGTGTCAGAGTTGTGGTCCTTTCGAGGATTTGTCAATTACTACAACAGGTCCCTGGCAAACCTGGCTACTCTGATCCACCCTTTGAACTCATTACTACAGATCAGGAAGAAAGGGCAATGGGCAAAGCTGTGTGAGGTGGCTTTCCAAAAGGTAAAGGAAATGGTGACGTCAGACAAGGTGCTCTCAGATTATGATGCAAATCATCCTGTGAAGCTTGCCTGAGATGCTTTGCTTTATGGTATAGGTGTAATCATGTCACGTATTATGAGTGATGGAAGCAAGCGCCCTACAGCCTTTGCATCATGTTCATTTACTGCTGCAGAGAAAAGTTATGCACAGATTGACAGAGAGACCCTGAGTCTTGTTTGGGGTGTAAAACATTGCAACTATTACTTGTATAGGAAAGAGTTTACCCTCATTATTGAGCATCAACCACTGGTGTCCATTTTCAATCCACAGAGGTGTGTGCTACTATCGCAGAGGTGAGCTCGTTTTCTTGGGGGACCCAATTATAAGATCAACTTCAAGAGGATGACTAACTATGGAAATGCTGATAGATTGTCTTGTTTGCTCTCAGAAAAGGAAATATTTGAAAAATTTACAAAAACGGGCACTGGTCTTGACATATTTTCCCTAATGCAAATTGAAAGTCTCTCTATTAGGGCAGAGGTGACCCAAAGGGAAACCAGAAACAGTCTCACACCATCTCAGGTCTACCTGTCAACCCAAAAAGGCTGGAACTTACAGCAGAAGTTCTAGTTCCCCCATTTTTACCTGCGCAAGATGAACTTGCCCTTGATGGGATTGCCTTATATGGGGAATGATATCATAGATGCAGCTACAAAGTGGCCCAAAGTGTTCCCAATGGCCTCCACTAGAGCCTCGCAAACTGTTAATGTGTCGAGCAGCCTCTTCTTGAGGACAGGTGTTCTAGAACGCCCAGTCGCTGACGATGGACTGCAGATTAAAAATGAATGGCATACATCATTATGCTACCACGTCATGTGTGTGTGCCTCACTAAAGTAAAACTAAATGAACATGAGTTACTTAGGATGGTGGTGAATACTTGAAGCTCAGGTTGAGGTGTATTCACCGAGCTCGGCAGTTAGCTTGCAGGTGAGCTGTCGCTGGCTCCCGTGACTTTTTTTTTCACTTTGTTTTATGCTTTGGAATTTGTTTGGAATTTTTATGTTTTGGAGCCAGGGCATCAAAGGGAATGGGGTGAAAGTAGTGGAGTGGGGATAACTGGATGAAGTGGATCAGCTCATGATTGAATGGCGGAGCAGACTCTTATGGTCTTATGGTCTAATTGCAAAACATAAGAAAAGGTTGTGAGGCTGAAACCTCAAAAGACAAGTATGCTCATAAACACAAGAGTTTCTGCAAATGCAGGAAAACCAGACACACAAGTGCTAGAGGAACTGAGCAGGTCAGGCATCACCTATGGAGGGGAATAAACAGTCAATGTTTTGGACCAAAATCCTTCATCAGGACTGGAAATGAAGCGGGAGGGGGAGGAATACAAGTTTCCAGTTGAAGGAACAGGTGGGTGGATGGGGAGGGGCAGATGATGTGAGAAGCTGAGGGCTGATAGGAGGAAAAGGTAAAGGGTTAAAAGGGAAGGAATCTGATACAAGAGGGAGGACTACGGAAGTTGGGGTGGTGTGATAAGCAGCTGGGGAGAAGAGAAGGAGTAAGAGGAGAGCCAGAATGGGAAATGAAAGAAGAGAGAAGAGGGAGTGGGGCAAGAAATTACCAGCACTTACAGAAATTGATGTTCATCCTTGATTAAGCATGGCAGTCAGTGCTTTGCAAGAACCAGTCTCCCCTCTATAGATTCTGTCTACATTCTCACTTCCTCCGTAAGGCAGGCAGCATAATCAAAGGCTCCACCCACAGTGGTCATTCTCTGTTCTCTCCTCTCCCATCAGGCAGAAAGCACAAAAGCCTGAAAGCATGTGCCAGCAAGATCAAAGATAGCTTCCGCCCTGCTGTTAAACACCATTTAATAGCTTCCTAGTAAGATAAGTTGGAATCTTGACCGCACAACCTACCTCATTATGATCTACTACCTTATTGTTTACGAGCACTTTCTCTGTAACTGTTACACTTTATACTGTACTGTTATTGTATTACTTTGTTCTACCTAAATGTACTGTGTAATGTTCTGATCTGTCTCAACAATATGCCAGAAGCTCTGCACTATATCCCTGTACATATGACAACAATAAACCAATTCCAATTCCAATTAATTCATACTTTCTTTTACACTGAAAAATATCCAGATTAGAGAATAAAAATTATGTTGGGTTTGCAAAAGGAGATCTAGAGTGTGACAACATTGATCTTCTACTGGTGTTCAGAATCACAAACAATGATGGAAAATCATGATTAATTTTGAAAAATCGTGTGCCTGAAGTAGAGTATCACCTACCAAGATTGTGCATTGAGGATTTGAGTGCAAGACAATTAAAATTAATTGCTCAAATTGTCATGGGATAAATTCATTAAGCAAAAAATTACAGTGACATTAATAGATTATTTGAATAGCAAATCTATGGAAAATTGATTTTAATGTGGCCAAACATGATGTCTTCCCCATTGGAACTAAGGAAGACACTTTTAAATGATGGAAATCTAGAGTCAGTGGAAATCCAAAGAGATTTTGGAGATCTTTACAAGTAATTTCATATGTTGTGAACACAAATCAGAATCAGAATGAGGTTTAACTGACGTAAGTTGTGAAATTTGTTGTTTTGTGTCAGCAGTGCTGTACAATAAATAATAATAAAAAATATAAATTATAATGAGAAATATATATTAAGTAAATTGTGCAAAAAGAGAGCAAAGAAAAAAAAATATTGAGGTAGTGCTCATGGGTTTATGGAGTGTGCAGAAATTTGATAGTGGAAGGGGAAGAAGCTGTTCCTGAAATGTTCAATGTGCGTCTTCAGGTACCTACATATCCGCCCTGATGTAGCAATGAGAAGAGGGCAAGTTCTGGGTGAGGGTGTCCTTAATCAAATTATGAGAATGAGACCAATATTTCTTGGAATAAAGATGATAAAAGATGATTCAATTAAAATACTAAAAAGAATTTAAAAATTTGATGCAATATATAATCTAAAAGGTGTAAGTTGTTGGTTTCTGTGTCCAGAACACAGTAAGAAAATAAAACCAGCTGTGGCTCATTTATGATAACAGCTAGAAGTTAATGAATGTGTGAAATTTCATCCCACAATCTTCAAGAGTCAAGATTGTTTATTGTCATCTTTAGTGCTTAAGTGTAATGGAAAACAAATTGATAGCTACTCTGGATCAATTGCAGCATAAAAAACACAATAAGCTTAAAGAATAGAACAAAAATCACAATAACTATAAATATAAAAGCAATTCTATAAAATACAATGTACAAGAACTGCTTGATTGTTACCATATATACGTAAGATTAACTTATAGACTTTAAGGTGACACCGGCAAACCATGGCAACATTCTGCAGGCTATGTACAATACTTGGAAATATATGTCTTTTGAATTTCTCTCACAGCAATCTGCAACATGTATTTTTCCCTTTAAGCAATGTACTTTTAAATCGACTTAATGAACTACAGATTTCACGATCTTCAGAATGACTCAGTGCACTTAACTCTCAAGCAAGCAGGTAGGGCACTTTTAAGCAAATGGAGGTTCGTTGCAATGACTGGAAGCGAGTTAGGAGGGGGGCCTCCAAGCCAGAGTGGAACATGGAGGAATGAGATCCCCCTATCCAGCATCTACTTAGCAAATCTGCAGTTGCTGGAGAACAAAATTGAGGACAGGAGGGCAAGATTGCTTTATTGGAAGGAAATGAGAGATTGTTGTGTTGTATGTGCAATTAAGATCTGGCTTACTCCCAGCACACCAGATACGATGATTAAACTTGAAGCCTTCTTGATTCACAGGATGGACCAAACTTTTCCAAAAGTTTCTTCAGATATATGAAGAGTAAAACAGAGATGAGAGTAGATATCAGACCACTGGAAAATGACGCTGTAGCAATGGGGGAACAAGGAGATGGCAGATGAACTGAACAAATATATTGCATCAGTCTTCACTGTGGAAGACACTAGCAGTATGCTGGAAGTTTGAGAGTGTCAAGGGGCAGAAGTGAGTGAAGTGCCATTACCAGAGAGAAGGTGCTTGGGAAAATGAAAGGTTTGAAAATAGATAAATTACCTAGACCAGATGGTCTACACTCCAGAGCCTGAAGGGAGTCGCTGAAGAGATTGTGGAGGCATTAATAATAACCTTTCAAGAATCAATTGATTCTGGCATAGTTCTGGAGAACTGGAAAATTGCAAATGTCACTTCACTCTTCAAGAAGGGAGAGAGGCAGAAGAAAGGAAATTACAGGTCAGTTATTCTGAACTCAAGGAAGATGAAGAAATCAATTGTTAAGGATTTGGTTATGGAGTGCTTGGAGGCACATGATAAAATAGGCCGTGGTCAGCATGGTTTACTTCAGGGAAAATCTTGCCTGACAGATCTGTTGGAATTCTTTGAAGAAATAACAAGCAGGATAGACAAAGGGGAATCAGTGGATGTCATGTACTTGGATTTTTAGAAGGCCTTTCAGAAGGTGTCACATATCAGGCTGCTTAACGAGCTAAGATCTCATGGTATTACAAGAAAGATATTAGCAGGAATAGAGTATTGGCCGATTGGAAGAATGCAAAGAGTGGGAATAAAGAAAGCCTTTTCTAGTTGGCGGTCGGTGACTAGTAGTGTTCTACAAGGATCTGTGTTGGGGCCACTTCTTTTTACGTTATATGTCAATGATTTGGACGATGGAATTGATGGTTTTGTGGCTATGTTTGTCAATGATACAAAGATAGGTGTTGAGGAAGCAGAGAGGCTACAGAAAGACTGAAACAGATTAGGAGAATGGGCAAAGAAATGTCAGATGAAATGCAGTGTTGAGAAATGTATCGTCATGCACTTTGGAAGAAGAAGTCAAAGAAAAGAATATTTTCTGAATGGAGAGAAAATACAAAAATCCATGATTCAAAAGGACTTGTGCATCCTTGTCCAGGATTCCCCAAGGTTAATTTGCAGGTGCAGTCAGTGGTGAGGAAGGCAAATGTGATGTTTCAAGAGGGCTAGAATATAAAAGCAAGGATGTAATGTTGAGGCTTTATAAGGCACTGGTAAGGCCTCACTTGGAGTATTGTGAGCAGTTTAGGCCCTTTATCTAAGAGAGGATATGCTAACGTTGGAAAAGGTTCAGAGGAGGTTCATGAGAATGATTCTGGGAATGAAAGGGTTAACTTATGAGGACCAATTGATATCTCTGGGCCTGAAATTCACTGGAATTGAGAAGAATAAGAGGAGATCTCATGAAACCTCTTTGAGCCCTCCTTGTGAAGAAAAAGCATTTCAGGATGTATATTGTATACATTTCTCTGACATTAAATTGGACCTTTGGACCTTTGAACCTTAACCTCTGAAGCCTATCGAATGTTGAAAGGTCTTGATAGAGTGGATGTGAAGAGGATGTTTCTTATGCTGGGGGGGGCTGGTCCAGGACCAGAGGGCAGAGACTCAGAATGAAGGTACATCCATTTAGAATGGAGATGAGAAGGAATTTCTTTAGCCAGTGTGTGGTGAGTCTGTGGAATTCATTGCCACAGGCGGCTGTGGAGGCCAAGTTATTAGGTATGTTTAAGGCAGAGGTTGATAGATTCTTGTTTAGTCAGGGCATGAAGGGTTACAGTGAGAAGGCAGGGGTTTGGGACTGAGAAGGAAATGGATCAGCCATGATGAAATGGCAGAGTGGATTCGATGGGCCAAATGGCCTAATTCTGCTCCTATATCTTATGGCTTTATGATCTTGAGAACTGCTGATTCTGAAAAGACAAAAGGTGGAGTTGTGTGTTTCATGATAAACGCTCGGTGGTTCTCCAACGTGGCAGTTTTATTGAACTAGTGTTCCCTGACCTTGACCGAAAAGTCAAATGCTGTTTGTACTATTCACCTAGGGAGTTCTCCTCCATAATCCTGACCACTGCTTACACACCACCCGTGGCCAGATATAATCAAGTGCTTAAAATACTTTGTGATGCCGTCTCCAAACAGTCCACCCCGACGTATTTCAAATCATAGTCAGGGATTTCAACTCGGCTTGTTTGAAGGAAAACCTACCCAATCACCATTAGCATAAAACTAGTACCACCAGAGGTCCCAACACAATAGACCACTGTTATACTAAGTTAAGGAATGCCTGCCATTCCATGCTCAGACCACACATTGGCAAACCTGATCACTTGGCTGTCCTTCTACCTGTGAAGTTGCAGACATTAGGACAACAAAAAGGTAGCTGCGGGAGGTAGCAGATTGACTACGGGATTGCTTTGAGTTACTGGACTGGGTCATGTTCAAGGACTCATCTAGGGATCTGAACAAATACACTATGGTTATCAAAGACTTATTAAAACAGTTACAGATGAGTGTGACAAAACCATTCAGAGTCTTCCCCAATCAGATGACCTGGATGAGACGTGAGATCCACAATTTGCTTAGGGCCACATCGGAGACATTCAAGTCTGGTGACCAAGCATGTTACAAGTGGTCCAGGTACGAGGTCTGGAAACCCACCCCACAGGCAAAGTGGCAATTACAGACTGCACTTGAATGAACGAAGATTTCTCGACTGTTGTGGCAGGACTTGAATGCCATCACTTTCTATGAAGTAAAGTCAAGTGACAGCAAGGCTTCGCTTCCAGGTGAGCTCAATGCCTTCTATGCTTTGACTGTCAAAGCCTGGAAGAACCATCACAAACACCCACGACCCCCAATGATTGTATGATTTCAGTCTCTGAGGATGCGAGCACTCATGAAAAGCATCCAGCCCAGATACCACCTGGCCAAGTACTAAAGACCTGTGCTGATCAATTGACTGGAGTGTACACTGAGATCTTCAGCCTCTCACTTAGGCAGTCTGAGGTACCTGCATGCTTCAAGCAGGCTTCTGTTGTACCAGTGCCTACAAAGAACGTGGTGACATGGCTCAATAACTATTATCCAATCGGACTTACATACACAGGGATGAAGCATTTTGAGAAATTGATGATGAAACATATCAAATCCTGCCTAAGAAGCGATTTGGATCAATCATCACTGTGGAAGACACTAGCCGTATGGTGGAAGTTCTAAGTATCGGGGGACATGAAGTGTGTGAAGTTATCACAACTAGAGAGAAGGTTCTTCGGAAACTGAAAGGTCTTAAGATAGATAAGTCACCTGGACCAGATGGTGTACACCCCAGAATTCTGAAAGAGGTGGCTGAAAAGATTATGGAGGCATTAATAATGACCTTTCGAGAATCACTAGACTCTGGAATGGTTGCAGAAGGCTGGAAAATTTAAAATGTCACTCCACCCTTCAAGAAGAGAGAGAGGCAGATGAAATGAAACTATAGGCCAGTTTGTCTGACCTCAGTGGTGGAGAAGATATTGGAGTCAATTACTAATGATGAGGTCTCAGGGTACTTGGAGGCACATGATAAAGTAGACTGTTGTCAGCATGGTTTCCTCAAGGGAAAATATTGCCTGACAAATCTGTTGGAACTCTTTGAAGAAATAACAAGTAGGATAGACAAAGGAGAATCATTTGATGTTGTGTACTTCGGTTTTCAGAAGGTCTTTGACAAGGTGCTACAGATGAGGTTGCTTTACAAGCTATGAGCTCATGGTATAACAGGAAAGATTCTAATATGGATAAAGGAATGGCGGATTGGCAGGAGGCAAAGAGTGAGAATAAAGGGTGCCTTATCTTACTGGCTGCTGGTGACCAGTGGTGTTCCACAGGGGTCTGTGTTGGGACCAATTCTTTTTACATTGTATGGCAATGATTTGGATGATAAAATTGATGGCTTTGTAGCAAAATTTATAGATGATATGAAGATAGTTGGAGGGGCAGGTAGTTTTGAGGAAGTAGAGAGGTTACAGAAGGATTTAAAACAGATTAGGGGAATGGGCAAAGAAATGGCAAATGGAATACAGTGTCAGGAAATGTATGGTCATGCACTTTGGAAGAAGAAATGAAACGGTTGAATATTCTATAAATGGAGAGAAAATACAAAAAATGGACGTGCAAGGGGACTTGGAAATCCTTGAACAGGATTCCTTAAAGGTTAATTTGCAGGTTGAGACTGTGGTGAAGAAGGCAAATGCAATGTTAACATTGATTTCAAGAGGACTAGAATATAAAAGCAGTGACGCAATGTTGAAACTTTATAAAGCACTGGTGAGGCCTCACTAGGAATATTGGGAGCAGGACTGGGCCAGGGATGTGCTGAAACTGGAGAGGGTTCAAAGGAGGTTCACGAAAATGAATCCAGGATTGAATGGCTTGTCATATGAAGAGCATTTGATGGATCTGAGCCTGTATCCACTAGAGTTCAGAAGAATGAGGAGTGACCTTATTGAAACCATCAAATAGTGAAAGGCCTTGATAGAGTAGATGTGGAGAGGATGTTTTCTATAGTGGGAGATTCTAAGACCAGAGGACACAGCCTCAGAATAGAGGGGTTTCCTTTTAGAATGGAGGTGAGGATGAATTTCATTAGCCAGGGAGTAGTCAATATGTGGAATTCTTTGATACAGGCAGCTGTGGTGCCAAGCCTTTATGTATATATAATATATATTAATGACTTGGATGAGGGAATTAAATGCAGCATCTCCAAGTTTGCGGATGACACGAAGCTGGGCGGCAGTGTTAGCTGTGAGGAGGATGCTAAGAGGATGCAGAGTGACTTGGATAGGTTGGGTGAGTGGGTAAATTCATGGCAGATGCAATTTAATGTGGATAAATGTGAAGTTATCCACTTTGGTGGCAAAAATAGGAAAACAGATTATTATCTGAATGGTGGCCGATTAGGAAAAGGGGAGGTGCAACGAGACCTGGGTGTCATTATACACCAGTCATTGAAAGTGGGCATGCAGGTACAGCTGGCGGTGAAAAAGGCGAATGGTATGCTGGCATTTATAGCGAGAGGATTCGAGTGCGGGAGCAGGGAGGTACTGCTGCAGTTGTACAAGGCCTTGGTGAGACCACACCTGGAGTATTGTGTGCAGTTTTGGTCCCCTGATCTGGGGAAAGACATTCTTGCCATAGAGGGAGTACAGAGAAGGTTCACCAGATTGATTCCTGGGATGGCAGGACTTTCATATGAAGAAAGACTGGATGAACTAGGCTTGTACTCGTTGGAATTTGGAAGATTGAGGGGGGATCTGATGGAAACGTATAAAATCCTAAAGGGATTGGACAGGCTAGATGCAGGAAGATTGTTCCCGATGTTGGGGAAGTCCAGAACGAGGGGTCACAGTTTGAGGATAAGGGGGAAGCCTTTTAGGACCGAGATTAGGAAAAACTTCTTCACACAGAGAGTGGTGAATCTGTGAAATTTTCTGCCACAGGAAACAGTTGAGGCCAGTTCATTGGCTATATTTAAGAGGGAGTTAGATATGGCCCTTGTGGCTATGGGGATCAGGGGGTATGGAGGGAAGGCTGGTGCAGGGTTCTGAGTTGGATGATCAGCCATGATCATAATAAATGGCGGTGCAGGCTCGAAGGGCCAAATGGCCTACTCCTGCAACTATTTTCTATGTTTCTATGTTTCTATGTTTCTATATTCAAGGCAGAGGTTGATGGATTCTTGATTGGTCAGGGCAGGAAGTGATACAGGGGGAAGGTAGGAGATTGGGGCTGTGAGGAAAATTGGATTAGCCATGATGAAATGGCGAAGCAGCCTTGATGGGCCATATAGCCTAATTCAGTTCCTATGTCTTCTGGTCTTATAGATCTGCTCCAATTTCCCTACTGAAGCAACAGGTCCACAGCAGATGCCATCTCATTGGCTTCTCACTCAACCCTGGAGCATCTGGCAGCAAAGATGCTCTTTATGGACAACGGATCAGCATCCCCTTAAAACTAATCAATAAGGTACAAGACCTTGGCCTCTATACCTCCTTGTGCAATCAGATCCTTGGTTTCCTCAATTGCAGACCCCATTCACTTTGGATTGGCAACAGCACCTCCTCCACAATCTCCGTCAGCACAGGTGCACCACAAGGCTTTGTGCTTAGCCCCCTGCTCTAATTGCTTAACACTTATAACTGTGTGACTATGCACAGCTCCAATGCCATTCTCAAGTTTGCTGATGACACGACTGTCGTAGGTTGAATGAAAGGTGGTGACGAATCAGCATACAGGAGACAGATTGAAAATCTGGTTAAGTGGTGCCATAACTCCTTACTCAATGTCAGCAAGACCAGGGTGCTGGTTATTGACTTCAAGAGGAGAAAACCAGAAGTCCATAAGCCAGCCTTCATTGGAGGACCGGAGGTGGAGAAGGTCAGCAACTTTAAATTCCTTAGTATTTTCATTTCAGAGGATCTGTATTGGGTCCAGTACATAATTATAATGAAAATAGAGTAGTGCCACTACTTCTTTTGGAGTTTTTGAAGATTCGACATGACATCTAAAACTTTGACAAACTTCTACAGATGTGTGGTGGAGAGTATTTTGAGTGGTTGCATCTCAGCCTAGTATGGAAACATTGAATGGAAAATCCTACTAAATGTAGAGGATATGGCCTGTCCATCTCCAGTAAAGCCCTCCCCACCATTGAGCAAATCTACACAAAGCATTTCACACCGGAGGAATATTGTATCATTTCTTAATGCATGCATTACTAAATGACAATAAAAGAGGACTGCGTGTCCTCATAATCTAATAATCTAATCTAATCACAGGAAAGCAGCATCCATCATCAGGGTCCCCACCACCCAGGTCATGCTCTCTTCTCGCTGCTGCCATCAGGAAGAAAGTACAGAAGCCTTGGGACTCACATCACAGGTTCAGGAACAGTTATTACCCCTCAACCATCAGGCTCTTAAACCAAAGGGGATAACTTCACTCAACTTCACTTGTCCCATCATTGAAAAGTTCTACAACCTATGGATTCACGTTCAAGGACTCCTCATCTCATGTTCTTGATATTTAATACCAATGTACATATTATTATCATTTCTTTCTTTCTGTCTTTGCACAGTCTGTTGTCTTTTGCACATTGGTTGGACACCCAAGTTGGCGCAGCTTTCATTAATTTTGTTATGGTTATTATTCTATGATGGATTTATTGTGTATGCCCACAAGAAAACGAATCTCAGGGTTGTATATGGTCACATATACAGTATGTGCTTTGATAATAACTTTACTTTGAACTTTGCCTGATTGTACACTCAGTGACCACGTTATCAGGTACCTCCTCTACATCCAAGTGTACCTCCTGTAAAGTGGCCACTGAGTGTATGTTATTGGTCCTGTGCTTCAGTAGTCCATCTCCTTCAAGGTTCAATATGTTGAGCATTCAGAGATGCTCTTCTGCACACCACTGTTGTAACACCTGGTTATTTGTGTTACTCTCACCTTCATGTCAGCTTGATCCAGCCTGTCCATTCTCTGCTGACCTCCCTCATTACCAAAGAACTGCCAGTCACTGGATTTTTTTTTTGTCTTTTATGCCATTCTCTATAAATTCTGGAGCGGGGGTTGCCAACCTTTTTATGCCATAGATCAAAATTATTAAGCAAGGGGTCTGTGGACCGCAGGT
The DNA here is from genome assembly GCF_963921235.1 of Mobula hypostoma. Classification (NCBI taxonomy): domain Eukaryota; kingdom Metazoa; phylum Chordata; class Chondrichthyes; order Myliobatiformes; family Myliobatidae; genus Mobula; species Mobula hypostoma. The sequence continues at coordinate 149,198,427 of NC_086098.1, forward strand.
TGGGAAACCCTGCTATAGGGACTGTTGCGCTTAAAAATCCCAGGAGACCAGGAATTTCTGAGATACTCAGTCCTCCCCATCTGGCACCAATACACGGGAGGAGAAGATGGCAGCGCGATGTAGCTTGCAGCGACCACTCTGGTGAATGATATCTGTTATCTGTCAAGTAGGGTGCCGTGCACAATCCAGATTTGATGGAGACAGATGTGAGTGCATGGAGGAACATCTGTGAAACTTCTGAAATGCCTGCTTTGCTGCCGCTGCTACTGTGTGATCCAGAATCTCCGGAGGGGATGGCCCTGAGTCCTCGGCTTTGCTTGTTGTTCGGCGGCCAGGGTGGGGTTGAAGTGCTTGGCAGAGATGGTGCTCAGTGCTCGGTGTCGGAGGGCTGGTCGGAGGCTCGAAGTTTTCGGACGGACTCAGAGTCAGCTGCGGTCGGGTGCTTCCAATGCATCGGCAAGTTTGCGGTGCTTGGAGTTCACCAAGGCAGGGAAAGTTTCTACCGTCTGCATGATATGATGGGGCTATCAGGACTTGAGACTTTTTTTTTACTGTGCCCATGGTCTGCTCTTTATCAAATTAAGGTATCGGTTTGCACTGTTGTAACTATATGTTATAATTGTATCATTTTTTAAAGCATGCATTTCTAAATGACAACAAAAGAGGACTGCATGTCCTCATAAACTAATCTAATCTAATCTAATCATTCCACAGTCAAAGTCACTTAAATCACATTTCTTCCCGAATCTGAACAAAAACTGAACATCCTGACCATGTCTGCATGCTTTTATGTATTGAGTTGCTGCCACATGAAAGGCTGATTAGCTATTTGCATTAACAAGTAGGTATATACAGGTGTACCCGATGAAGTGGCCACTGAGTGTATGTACACAAAGCGACGCTCTGCGCAGGATTATCTGTAAATAACGTAACTTTGACAGGAAATGATAAAATGACTCTTGGCAAGCCAAAAATAACTAGACGGCAATTTAAAGGTGAGCTTACATCTGATTTTTCACAGACAAGATTAATAAGCAACAGATATGATTCCAAATGGTGAGGAGGTCTCAAAGGGTAGACTAGCAGTTATACTCCTATTAACTTAAGTTTTGGAAACAGTGACAAGTTGTCTATGACTTCCATTCTTTCATAAATCATGTCGGCAGCTGCCTCACGTAGATCTCAATGGCAGTGCCTGTAGTACATTAACCCAATTGATTAGAGGAGAGGCCTAGAACAATACCAGGCCTAGAAGAGGTGTAGATATTGATAACAATCTGCTAGCTGTTGTTCTAATGGGCTGAGACCAGCTTCTTACAGCCCCTCCATTTATTAGTCAGTTTTAGTTTGTGTGTAGTTTTTCACTGATTATATTGTATTTCTTTGTTCCACTATGTGTGCCCACAAGAAAATAAATCTCCGGGCTGTATATGGTGACATATACCTATTTTGATAACAAATTTAATTTGAACTTTGTACTTTGGAGGTAGTGAAGTGTGTTGGGTATTGTGCAGGACATCCCTCAGTGCACCTAAACAGCAAAACAGGCAAACAATTTCCCAATAGATTTCACCAGTGTGCAAGTGAGGATATCTTCAAAAGGCAATGCCTGAGAAAATGGCATCCATCACTAAGGGCCCTCACCACCCAGGACATGCCCTCTTCTCACTACCACCATGGCGCAGGAGGTGCAGGAGCCTGAAGGCTCACACTCAACATTTTAGGAACTTATTGCCCTCTGCCATCAGATTTCTGAATGGTCCATGAAGCCATGAACGAAGGGTCTCGGCCTGAAACGTCGACTGCGCCTCTTCCTATAGATGCTGCTTGGCCTGCTGCGTTCACCAGCAACTTTGATGTATGTTGCATGAATTCAATATTCCTCTTTTGCACTTTTTTTGTTACTTGCAGTAATTTTTATCACTGGCATGGCACTGTTGCTGTAAACAACAGACTTCATGACATATGTCAGGTTTTTTTGCTCACTTTTTGCACTACTTTTTTATTATTATGTATTACAATGTAATGCTAGCTCAAAACAACAAATTTCATGACATTTTTGCCCGTGATATTAAACCTGATTTTGATTCTCAGTTTTACTGAAGTCCTGGTTGGATTCAATTTTTAGTGAAAAATCAATTAAAATGCTTTCAAATGTTTCTGGAAAATGATAGGTGAAGCTTCCATAACTATTAAAAAACACCTTAAAATGCTTCTCGATAAACTTTTTTTTAATTATTCAGTTTCAATTGTCTTTAAACATTTCTGATTATTAGAAGGACATTTGAAGGTAGTGAAAGAGAACTTTAATAATATCAGCTTCCAAAAGGCAATTCTGGAGACAGGGCCTTAGGATACAGAGTCAAAAGGCCTGGTTGTCAGGCACAACTTGCTGTACATAGGAGATGGCCGTAGATCCAGACCTTCTGGTTGTTGGGGAGACTCCCAGCTGCTAAAACATAAGGCAGCATGACGGATAGTGCCAGGAGTAAGATCGAGAGATGGACCAGATTAAGTATAACCTAGCCCAGTGAATTTTAGGGAATATCTATTTATTTAGAGAGACAGCCCGATGAGCTGCACTGCCCAGCAAACCACTGAATTAACCCTAGCCTAATCACAATGATCAATTAACCTACTAACCAGCACTCTGGTGGTTTGGACTCTTGGAGGAAATCCACACACTCATGGGAAGGATGTACAAACTGCTTACAGAGGACGCCGGAATTGAACTCCAAACTCCGGAGTCCGAGCTGTAATAGCTACACTAGCTTGGCACCCATCTTGCCTATAAGGTGGGGCTGGAACCTTTAAATTAATGACTTTGCAGGTTATTAATGAACCATATTTCCTCAGGACACATTAGCAGGGAGTCTGAAGCACTTTTACATCAGTGGAATGGGAGAAACTCTTAGAAAATTCATCCCAATGCAGAGAATAAAAGGGTCAGATCAATAGAATGGGTCTTCAGCAGTGGGGAATGAGGCATCTTGTTATAGAATAATATATAGCACATCCCAGGAGTACGGTGCATGCAGAGAATTGTGAGGCACTGTTACTGCATACAGAGAAAACAGTAATCCATTTTTGAACACCAGAAACATTCTTTGCTTTTATAAATATACATTGAGTTTTATTTTTCTAGTTACTCTTAAAATAATTCATTCATTGCTCTTTCAAAGAATGACTGATGTGCCACTCTGTATTTTTTTTCACAGGACACGTCATTTATTATACTTGTTTTTCTGAAGCAAGCATTATAAATTTGTGGCCATTTAGAATACGGGCATAATGCTATTCCTCCACCCATTTTACATGTTTTCATGTAGCAATGGTTTTGTGCTATCTTATAGCAACACAATTCTTCCCATGAATGCATCAGGAAGAAACCCATTGTTGAAATACCATATCATATGGCATAGGGGCATAATTAGGCCATTTTGCTCACTGAGTCTTCTCTGAAATTCCATTATGACTGATTTATGATCCCTCTCAACTCCATTCTCCTGCCTTCTCCCCGTAACCTTTGACACCCTGACTAATCAAGACCCTATCACCCTCTGCTTTAAATGTACTCAATGACCTGGCCTCCATAACCATCTTTGCCAGTGAATTCCACAGATTCAGCACCAAATTGTGGAAGAAATTCCTCCTCATCTCTGTTCAAAATGGACGCCTCTCTGTTCTGAGGCTGAGCTCTTTGGCCCTAGACTCCCACACTATAGGAGACATCCTCTCCACATCCACTCTGTCTAGACTTTTCAATATTTGCAGATGACATGTGTACAGAGTCGTCTCTATTTCCTGAGGAGACTGAGGTCCTTTAACATCTTCCGGACGATGCTGAGGATGTTCTACAAGTCTGTGGTGGTGGCCAGTGCTATCATGTGTGCTGTTGTGTGCTGGGGCAGCAGGCTGAGGGTAGCAGACACCAACAGGATCAACAAACTCATCTATAAGGCCAGTGATGTTGTGGGGATGGAACTGGACTCTTACACGGTGGTGTCTGAAACGAGGATGATGTCTAAGTTGCATGCCATCTTGATCAATGTCTCCCATCCACTACATAATGTACTGGGTGGGCACAGGAGTACATTCAGCCAGAGACTCATTCTACTGAGATGCAACACAGAGCGTCATAGGAAGCCATTCCTGCCTGTGGCCATCAACATTTACAGCTCCTCCCTTGGAGGGTCAGACACCCTGAGCCAATATGCTGGTCCTGGACTTATTTTATAATTTACTGGCATAATTTACATATTACTACTTAACTATTTATGGTTCTATTACTGTTTATTATTTATCGTGCAACTGTAACGAAAACCAATTTCCCCCGGGATTAATAAAGTATGACTATGACTATTCATTAGGATTCATAGAAACATAGAAACATAGAAAATAGGTGCAGGAGTAGGCCATTCGGCCCTTCGAGCCTGCACTGCCATTTATTATGATCATGGCTGATCATCCAACTCAGAACCCTGCCCCAGCCTTCCGTCCATACCCCCTGATTCCCGTAGCCACAAGGGCCGTATCTAACTCCCTCTTAAATATAGCCAATGAACTGGCCTCAACTGTTTCCTGTGGCAGAGAATTCCACAGATTCACCACTCGCTGTGTGTGAAGAAGTTTTTCCTAATCTCGGTCCTAAAAGGCTTCCCCTTTATCCTCAAACTGTGACCCCTCATTCTGGACTTCCCCAACATCGGGAACAATCTTCCTGCATCTAGCCTGTCCAATCCCTTTAGGATTTTATACGTTTCAATCAGATCCCCCCTCAATCTTCTAAATTCCAACGAGTACAAGCCCAGTTCATCCAGTCTTTCTTCATATGAAAGTCCTGCCATCCCAGGAATCAATCTGGTGAACCTTCTTTGTACTCCCTCTATGGTAAGGATGTCTTTCCTCAGATTAGGGGACCAAAACTGCACACAATACTCCAGCTGTGGTCTCACCAAGGCCTTGTACAACTGCAGTAGTACCTCCCTGCTTCTGTACTCGAATCCTCTCGCTATAAATGCCAGCATACCATTCGCCTTTTTCACCGCCTGCTGTACCTGCATGCCCACTTTCAATGACTGGTGTATAATGACACCCAGGTCTCGTTGCACCTCCCCTTTTCCTAATCGGCCACCATTCAGATAATAGTCTGTTTTCCTATTTTTGCCACCAAAGTGGATAACTTCATATTTATCCACATTAAATTGCATCTGCCATGAATTTGCCCACTCACCTAACCTATCCAAGTCACCCTGCATCCTCTTAGCATCCTCCTCACAGCTAACACTGCCACCCAGCTTCGTGTCATCCGCAAACTTGGAGATGCTGCATTTAATTCCCTCATCCAAGTCATTAATATATATTGTAAACAACTGGGGTCCCAACACTGAGCCTTGCGGTACCCCACTAGTCACTGTCTGCCATTCTGAAAAGGTCCCGTTTATTCCCACTCTTTGCTTCCTGTCTGCTAACCAATTCTCTATCCACATCACTACCTTACCCCCAATACCATGTGCTTTAAGTTTGCACACTAATCTCCTGTGTGGGACCTTGTCAAAAGCCTTTTGAAAATCCAAATATACCACATCTACTGGTTCTCTCCTATCCACTCTACTAGTTACATTCTCAAAAAATTCTATGAGATTCGTCAGACATGATTTTCCTTTCACAAATCCATGCTGACTTTGTCCGATCATTTCACCGCTTTCCAAATATGCTGTTATCACATCCTTGATAACTGACTCCAGCAGTTTCCCCACCACCGACGTTAGGCTAACCGGTCTATAATTCCCCGGTTTCTCTCTCCCTCCTTTTTTAAAAAGTGGGGTTACATTAGCCACCCTCCAATCCTCAGGAACTAGTCCAGAATCTAACGAGTTTTGAAAAATTATCACTAATGCACCCACTATTTCTTGGGCTACTTCCTTAAGCACTCTGGGATGCAGACCATCTGGCCCTGGGGATTTAGCTGTCTTTAATCCCTTCAATTTACCTAACACCACTTCCCTACTAACATGTATTTTGCTCAGTTCCTCCATCTCACTAGACCCTCTGTCCCCTACTATTTCTGGAAGATTATTTATGTCCTCCTTAGTGAAGACAGAACCAAAGTAATTATTCAATTGGTCTGCCATGTCCTTGCTCCCCATAATCAATTCACCTGTTTCTGTCTGTAGGGGACCTACATTTGTCTTTACCAGTCTTTTCCTTTTTACATATCTATAAAAGCTTTTACAGTCCGTTTTTATGTTCCCTGCCAGTTTTCTCTCATAATCTTTTTTCCCCTTCCTAATTAAGCCCTTTGTCCTCCTCTGCTGAACTCTGAATTTCTCCCAGTCCTCAGGTGAGCCACTTTTTCTGGGGATTCAATGAGATCTCCCCTCATTGTTCTAAGCTCCAGTGAGTTCAGGCCCGGAGACACCAAATAATCCTCAAACATTAACCCTGCCATTCCTGGAATCGTTTTGTGAACCTCCTCTGGACCAGCTCCAATGCTGACATATCCTTTCTCCAATAAGGGGTCAGAAAGATCTAACTGATTGCTGTGCAATGAAGTATTGTACCCAACCACAGAGCCCCCTGACACTCTTACTTACAGAGCTATGTGCTTTTGCAGATGACGTGTACAGAGATTCCTGTTTCCGTGACTGAGTAACATGCCCGTCCTCAGAACCACGGCAGCATGGTAGCACAGTAGTCAACGCGGCACTATTACAGCTGGGGGCATTGGAGTTCGGAGTACAATTCTGGCATCATCTGTAAGTAATCTTTGTTTCTTTCCCATGGAATGTGTGGGTTTTCTCCAGGCGCTCCAGTTTCCTCCCACAGTCCAAAGACATACCAGGTAGGTTAACTGGCCATTGAAAATTGTCCCATGATTAGGTTAGGCTTAAATTGGGGTTGTCAGGGGTTGCCAGGCAGCGCAGTTCGAAGGGCTAGAAGTGCCGATCCCATGCTGTATTTCACAATTTAAAAATAAGAACAACTTAATTCCAATGCAACAGAATGTTAGGGTTGCCTACAGCTAACAAATGAATGATTTTATTTGTCCCTGGTTATAATCCATGCTAACTCTGTGACAGAACTGCAAGTTCAAAGGCTCAAGGGCAAGTTCAATATTGATTCATGCATTCAGCAGTAAACAAAGGTGGTCATTTGTGCCTGTCCTTCGGGCATCATTTCCTGTGGCATGGTTGGCGTCCGTCTGTCTCGAAGGACAATGGGTGATGATGGTCATCATTACAAGCCTGGACAGAAGGTTGGAGATCCTGAGATGCCCAGTTGTCAAGATCCCCCTCTCAGCCTCAGCGGTGTTGTCCAAAGGAAAGCTTATGAAGCAATACATTTGGTACCAGCTTGGCTGCAGGAGCCGCCAGAAAGACATTTAATGACATCCAGCCACCCGAGGGGTTCCACTCCGGATCTGTTGGCTGGTTTACTCCCGTAGCCTTTGTCTCTCCCAAGGCTGCCCAGAAGGCAGTGGGGCTATTTACCCATAGCTGGGGCATAGTAGTTAGCATAACATTTCACAGTACCAGTGATTAGGGTTCAATTCCCGCCACTGTCTGTAAGGAGTTGCATGTTTTCCCTATGACTGTGTGGGTCTTTTCCAGGTGCTCCTCCAAGATTTGTCTGTTATCCAAGACTCTCCGGAGTACTTCTAGCATATTCTTTTTTTAAATTTCAGATTTCCTGTATTGATCTCATGGACCATAACCCTCCAAACCCTTCCTATCCATGTACCTCTCCAAATTTCTCTTAAGTGTTGAAATTGAACCCACATTCACCACTTCCACTGTGGCTCATTCAAGATTTTAGGAATATCTATATCCATCCTCAGTACCTTGAAGTGGCACTGATTTAAAAAGTAAAAACTCCACTAAGGAGGATCCCAAGTCAGCCTGTGAAAGGAGGAGTGTTGGGCTTGGGGCAAGCAAGCACATCCCATAAAAACCCAGAGCTACAGAAACACCCTCAGAAGCTCCAATGACCTCATCCCTGTGAGAGGAAAGATCTTTGAAGATGAGCTCCACCTGGGGACAGTTTGAAAGAATAGAGAATTCTGGTGAACTTCTGTCAGCCGCCTATGCCCTAGGTGGGGTGATGGGCTAAATATAAGAAGACTTAAAGACTAAAGTTATATTAATGGCTGTCTAGATAAATTATTATCATGCCTCTTATTTAGAATATTATCATATCTATTTTTATTTCTGTTTAAGATAAGGATGCTGAGTGAAAAAGTATGCCATATCTTACTTATCAAAGGCAGGACAATGGCTTAAAAATGATGTATTTGACATCATTGCCTGCTCTGTTGGAAGGATTGAAAGAGAGCTGAAATGATTTTAATTAGGGAAAATTGTGTATGATGCTTTTTTTATCCCCATGCAATGTTCTTCCCAGTAAATGCATTTTAATCTGCGGGGACTTGAAGTCACCAATTAGCCTTTTAATGTGTCTCCCCGTTGATTGCCTAAGGGTGCTTTCACTTGACAATTGATGTGAAGCATCTCAGGGGATGTAGCTCAGAAGGAGTGGAAGGCAATATTCCACGGCTGGATTGAATGGTGGCATTTGGATTTTAGCAGGATTCTGAGCAAAACAGATTTTATTCAAGTTCTAGAATTTAAGTACTTCACTACTGATTAATTGGCATTAATATTGGCGAGCAACTGCCATATCAACTAAATTTATAAATAGAAAATAAATCTACATTTATCTCACACCTTCCACTAACTTAGAATATCCCAAGTGCAGCGCAACACAAGCGATAATTTTAAATACGTCACTGCTGCATCGTGGAGAACTGCAGCAATTTCACAATCAACAGAGATAAAGAACAAAGAGTTCTTTTCTTCATTTTGATTGAGGGATAAATATTGATTAGAGCACCAGGTGAACTATCCTAAAAAATTTTTTCCCAGTGTTTTCCAACTACTTTTCGTGAGAGGACAGAAAATGCCTTGGTATAATGTCTCAAACAAGAACATTTCTTCAAAAAGGGTGTCATTCGGTCAGTCCGGCAAAGAATGTTCAAAGTAAATTTATGATCAAAGTACGTACTGTATATGTCACCACATACTACTCTGAGATTTGTTTTCTTAAAAGAAGTAAAGAAATTCAACAGAATTTATAAAATACTAGAAATAACGAAGACTGAGAAACACCCTATGTGCAAAAGAAGACAAATTGTGCAAATGACAAAAAATGTAAATAAATAATACTGTGTTGTAGGGTCCTTGAAAGTGAGTCTATAGGTTGTGGAGTCAGTTCAGAGAAGTTATCCACACTATTTCAGGAGTCTGATGGTTGTAGGGTAATAACTATTTCTGAACCTGGTGTGTGTGACCCTAGGCTTGTGTACTACCTACTTGATGGTAGAAGTGAGAGGTTAGCATGGCTTGGATGGCAGGAGTCCTTGATGATAGATGCAGCTTTCATATGGCAGCGTTCCTTGTAGGTGTTCTCCTTGTAGATGGTGATCACATTAATGGTCAGTCTAATTAAGCATTCTAATCTTTTACTCGCAACTTTCTGAGTGTGATCCAAAAGTATTACCAGTGTGCCACAACATACATCATTCCAATTAAATTCCGAGCTGTAATTATCGTGGATCAATATTAATCATCCTATTATACTTTGGCATCTTCCCCCTTCCAGTCAGCAGCAGTTCCGTCGGCAAAAATGCTTTGTTAATGGGAGAGGTCAGAGGAGAATGGCTACACTGGTTCAAGCTGACAGGTAAGGCAACAGTAACTCAAATAACCACATTACAATTGTGTTGTAAAGAAGAACATTTCTGAATACATGTCAAACTTTGAAGTGGTTGGACAACACAACAGGGTTCCACTTCTGTACCTAATAAATTGGCCATAGAAATCATAGAAACCATAGAAACTACAGCACCCAAACAGGCCTTTTGGCCCTTCTTGGCTGTGCTGAACCATTTTCTGCCTAGTCCCACTGACCTGCACACGGTCCAAATCCCTCCATACACCTCCCATCCATGCATCTGTCCAATTTATTTTTAAATGTTAAAAAAGAACATATATATTACACATGTCAGACTAGAAATTGACAAAAACATACTTGCATTCTCCAGGGCCTGCTGAACCTTAAAATTCCAATTAAAACTTCACATTTTTAAAAACTTCTTGTCAGTACTTGTGAAAAATTCCTATGCATTAGAATGCACTTTAAGAGGATTATTTTTTGTAAGTTCATGTGAATTAAGTTCCAGATTGTTTTATTTTTAGTTTTATTTAGTGATAATTCAGGACCTGCAAGCCCACGCCACCCATTTACACCCATATGACCAATTAACCTACTAACTCGTACATCTTTGGAATGTGGGAAGTACCCTGAGAACTCACAGGAAACTCACACTGTCTCATTGGGAATGTACAAACTCTGTAAAGACAGTGGTGGAACTGAACCCCAATCACTGGGGCTATAATAGTGTTATGTTTACCTGCTGCCTGATTCTGTCAAGCTGTTTTGAAGTTGAAAGTGTCAATTCTCTGCTACATGAAAAATTCCCAGCCTCCTCTGTCCCCCGTATTTGACTTTAATTGGCTTTGAAATTTTTAGCAAGCCTGACCACAAAGAAACCACTTTCATCTCACGAGCGTGAATTTACAGAGTTCAGTTTACATGGTTGGTTTGATACATAACCTCGCTACAAGTCTTGGTCCTGTCAACTTAAAGGTAAAATGCCTGAAGTTGGTTGAGTACCGGAGGGTTAGAGACCTCCAAATTTCAAAAATTGCTACTTAGATTTACTGAACCAAAACTAAACAGGTTTCATCACGACACCTGTAGTAATCCCGACCAATACATCAGGAGGAACATAGAAACATAGAAACATAGAAAATAGGTGCAGGAGTAGGCCATTCGGCCCTTTGAGCCTGCACCGCCATTCAGTATGATCATGGCTGATCATCCAACTCAGAACCCTGTACCTGCCTTCTCTCCATACCCCCTGATCCCCGTAGCCACAAGGGCCATATCTAACTCCCTCTTTAATATAGCCAATGAACTGGCCTCAACTGTTTCCTGTGGCAGAGAACTCCACAGATTCACCACTCTCTGTGTGAAGAAGTTTTTCCTCATCATAGTCCGAAAAGGCTTCCCCTTTATCCTTAAACTGTGACCCCTTGTTCTGGACTTCCCCAACATCGGGAACAATCTTCCTGCATCTAGCCTGTCCAATCTCTTTAGAATTTTATACATTTCAATAAGATCCCCCCCCTCAATCTTCTAAATTCCAGCGAGTATAAGCCTAGTCGATCCAGTCTTTCATCATATGAAAGTCCTGCCTTCCCTCTTCTTCAGTTCCCCACTTTGGCCTCTTACCTCTTCTCCTCACTTGCCTATCACCTTTCCATGGTGTCCCTCCTCCCTCTCTTTCTCCCATCGTCCACTGTTCTCTCCTATCAGATTCCTTCTTGTACAGCCCTTTATCTTTTCCACCTATCACCTCCTAACTTCCTACTTCATCTTCCCTCCCATGGCTTCGCCCATCACCTTCTAGCCTGTCCTCCTTCTCCTCTCCGCTTCTTCTTATTCTGGCATCTTTACCCTTCTTTTCCAGTCCTGATGAAAGGTCTTGGCCCAAGATGTCAACTGTTTATTCATTTCAATAGATGCTGCCTGACCTGCTGAGTTCAATCAGCATTTTGTGTGTGTTGCTCCAGATTTCCAGCATCTGCAGAAACTTGAATGTTTTCCTTTCACTGTACATTTTGATGTTTCGATGCATAGGTGACAAGTAAAACTAAGCCTTAAATCTTTTTCTGTAAAGACGGGTAATTGCTAGTTCTCTTGATAAGCTTCTTGTTGGATGGGTAATCACATTACCAAGACCAAACTTTTGGCCTTCCCCTACCAACACTCACTGTTGAACAGAAGAAGAATAAAACACGTCTAAGGATTCAGTTCCAACAAGATTGTCAAGTGAATCAGGAAGGGAAAGGAAAGTGTAACGGCTAGCTGGTGATAATGAATTTTCATACTCAATTGAGAAAAAAAAATAAGCATGCCACATTTTTTTCAGTTTTTTTCCATATTATAAAAAGAACCTGGCTTAGTTTCACTAAAGTAGATTTGCTGAAGGTGCAACACATATATGTAAACAAAATCGGGAGGTACTTACATAGGGCAGCCGATCCAATATTACTTATTTCATACTATTGCCTAAAGTCAAACATACCCCCACTGACTGTAAAATAAAGAAACTTAATGAATCATATCTGGCCTCATCTCATTAAAGTATTAATTAGTCCATCTTTCCAAAGATTGGAGATGCGCACACAAGGGGGAGTTTATGTAGCAAGAGAGGTTCATTGTTGTATCTCCTCAATTATGTCTAGGTACCATGTGGTGAAAGTATGCTACTAATTATGAGAAGTTTGGTTACAGCAGAAAATGCTGACATTAAACTTCAGCATTTCCCAAGCATGACTTGAATTTCTTTAAAATTAAGATCTTTAAGATTAACTTTATTTGTCACATGTATATTGAATCATACAGTGAAGTGCATTGTTTGTGTCAATCACCAACACAGTCTGAGGGTGTGCTGGGAGAAGGCTGCAAGTATCACCACGCTCCCTGCATCAACATAGCATGCCCACATCTCTAACCCTAACCCTAACCTGTACATCTTAGGAATGTGGGGGGAAACTGGAGCACCTGGGGGAAACCCAAGTGGTCAGTGGGAGAGTTTATGAACTCTTTCCAGACAGCGACAGGAATTGAATCCTAATAAAGTGCTGCACTAACCACTACACTACCATGTTTCAGTGATCTGGCTCACTGATTGACTGTGGCAAAGAAGGGGAACATTTCAGCATTCAAATGTTCAGGTGAACTGAGCAGAAAATACCATGGTGTCACAAAGGTACAAAAATGTAAAATACACAAAAGTAATAACCTGGATGAAAATGTAGAAGGGTGGGTTCATAAGTTTGCAGAGGATATGAAAATTGTAGCTAGGATAGAAGTCTGGCAAAGGAAACAGCAGGATATAGATTTGTTGCAGATATGGGCAGAGAAATGGCAGATGGAGTTTAACCCGGACAAATGTGAAGCATTGTACCTTGGTAAGTCAAGTGTAAAGAGACAGTGCAGTTTTATTTGCTTTTTTGCCACACATGCATACAGTGAAATGCGTTGTTTGAGTCAATGACCAACACAGGTATGCTGGGAGAAGCCTGCAAGTGACGTCACGCTTCTGGCTCCAACATAGCATGTCCATATCTCACTAACCCTAATCTAGGAATGTGGGAGCAAACTGGAGCTGTAAATGTAAAGATCAGCGAAGGGGTCTTGGAGTGTAATTTCATAGCTCCCTGAAACTACAGAGGTTGATAGGGTGATTAAGAAGGCATATGGCATGCTTGCCTTTATTAGTTGAGTTCTAAAGTCAAGTAGCTACATTGGTTAGGCTGCATCTGGAGCATTGCATATAGTTCTGTCACACCATTATAGGAAGGATGTCACAGCTTTGGAGAGGGTGCAGAAGAGGTTTACCAAGAGGGTGTATATATGTGCATACATCCCCAATGGTTCCATTTTATATCAGAGAATAATAGGTTTGACAAACTTTGGTTGTTTTCTCTGGAGCAGTGGAGGCTGAGGGGAAACATGACAGAGATTTACAAGATTATGAGAGGCATGGAGAAGAATAAACAGTCAATGTTTCAGGCTAAGACCCTCCATCAGAGTTTCGGACTGAAACATCGACTCTTTATTTCCCTCCATAGATACTGTCTGACCTGCTGAGTTCCTCCAGCATTTTGTGTGTGTTACTCTGGATTTCCAGCATCTGCAGAATCTCTTGTGTTTATAATTTCATGACACTTGTCAGCGATAATATACCTGATTCGGATTCTGACTTGAAGGTGCAACAACACTGTGGCCTTCTGTGGCTAAAATCTCAATAGAGCCGAACTTTCCCCTCAAGGTACTGTGACAAACACTACTTTATCACTCTTTTACAGTCGATACATTCCATGCCACCATTACATAATATTACTGTTCATTTTATAACACACTTCAATATTAACTGAGGTATATTCCTTATGATTGTCATAGTCAGGAGTGGGAAGTAGTGGGTTGAGCTGTCACTGCCTACTCAATTCTCCTAATTGTGTGCATCTCAAATAACCTCTGACCGGTTCCTGGAGTTCACATGTGGCTTAGCTACTAAGCCCGCTGGAACCATCTCTACTGACAGGAGAAGGGGCAAAGGTGGGTTAGTGAGGGCTTAAAACCAATTAATTTGGGCAGATGGTTCTCATCAGGCAACACACTTAGGGGAAGGAAAAGTCTTGATCTCAAACCTCTACTGCTTTGTACCAACTCATAGGGAAAGCTTCAGGCATAAACCCTGATGAAAAATCCTGAGCTGGAGTCCCGTAGGCAGCCCTGCGTTGAGTTCAACGCTGACTGGCAACTCCTGCAACACTGTTGGTGCCAAACTGTATCGGTCTCTGCCATTCCTTTGGATTCATCAGTTGTGTGGAGAGGGGGAGCTTGCTGCATGGGCAGCAGGTTGCACTCCATATCATACTGCCTTGGCTTGTATTATAGCTTGCATATCACATAGACAACTATGACGCAACATCCACGGTCGACCTTGACCACCGAGGGGCCTCCTCATACTTCAGTACTTATCCTTGCTTCAGTGGTACAAACAGAGGGATCACATTACTTAAAAGCTCCTTAACAAGCACAGTGGTCCACCATATTGGCTCTCAAGTCAGGTGGGACAAACAGTAACGAGAGGTTGGGCAAACTTGAGTTGTTTTCTCTGGAATGGCAGGGGCTCAGGAGAGATCTGATAGAGGTTTATAAGATTATGAGAGGCATAGATGGAGTAGTCAGACAGTACCTTCATCCAGTGTTGAAATGTCTAATACCAGAAGACACACATTTAAGGTGAGAGGGTAACTTCAAAGGAGATACAAGGGGCAAGTTTTTTACACAGGGAATGGTGGGTAGCTGGAATGTGCTGCCCCTTGTGGTGGTAAAGGCAGATACATTAGAGACTTCTAAGAGACATTTAGACAGGCACATGAATATGAAGAAAATAGAAAGATATGGGCATTGTATAGGCAGATGGAATTACATTTCATTACTAATTTAATTGGATCAATACAAAATTGTGAGCCGAAGGGCCTGTTTGTGTTCTGTACTGTACCATATTTCATGTTCTAACATAGAAGCAGGCTGTTTAACCCATTGAACCCATGCTATCAAAAACCCTTCTATAGAAACATAGAAACATAGAAAATATGTGCAGGAGTAGGCCATTTGGCCCTTCGAGCCTGCACCGCCATTTATTATGATCATGGCTGATCATCCAACTCAGAACCCTGCACCAGCGTTCCCTCCATACCCCCTGATCCCCGTAGCCACAAGGGCCATATCTAACTCCCTCTTAAATATAGAAACATAGAAACATAGAAAATAGGTGCAGGAGTAGGCCATTCGGCCCTTTGAGCCTGCACCGCCATTTATTATGATCATGGCTGATCATCCAACTCAGAACCCCGCCCCAGCCTTCCCTCCATACCCCCTGACCCCCGTAGCCACAAGGGCCATATTTAACTCCCTCTAAAATATAGCCAATGAACTGGCCTCAACTGTTTCCTGTGGCAGAGAATTCCACAGATTCACCACTCTCTGTGTGAAGAAGTTTTTCCTAATCTCGGTCCTAAAAGGCTTCCCCTTTATCCTCAAACTGTGGCCCCTTGTTCTGGACTTCCCCAACATCAGGAACAATCTTCCTGCATCTAGCCTGTCCAATCCCTTTAGGGTCTTATACATTTCAATCAGATCCCCCCTCAATCTTCTAAATTCCAATGAGTACAAGCCCAGTTCATCCAGTCTTTCTTCATATGAAAGTCCTGCCATCCCAGGAATCAATCTGGTGAACCTTCTTTGTACTCCCTCTATGGCAAGGATGTCTTTCCTCAGATTAGGGGACCAAAACTGCACACAATACTCCAGGTGTCGTCTCACCAAGGCCTTGTACAACTGCAGTAGTACCTCTCTGCTCCTGTACTCGAATCCTCTCGCTATAAATGCCAGCATACCATTCGGCTTTTTCACCGCCTGCTGTACCTGCATGCCCACTTTCAATGACTGGTGTATAATGACACCCAGGTCTCGTTGCACCTCCCCTTTTCCTAATCGGCCACCATTCAGATATACTCATCCTATTTTATATTGCTTCAGATTCCCACCAACTCTCTCCCGATTCTACCACGCACCTTCACTGGCAGCAATTTACAGTGGCCAATTAACCTATCAGACTCCATGTCTTTGTGAACTAGGCACTTCAAAAGCCAAGACAGAGTTGATGCAGAGAGGATGTTTCCTATAGCGGGTGAGCCTAGGACCAGAGGGCACAGCCTCAGGATAGAGGGACGTCCACTTAGAACAGAAAGGATGAGGAATTTCTTTAGCCAGAGGATGGTGACTCCATGGAATTCATTGCCACAGACAGCTGTGGAGGCCAAGTCATTGGGTATATTTACAACAGAGGTTGGTAGATTCTTGATTAGTCAGGGCTTCGAAGGATGGAGTTGAGAGGGATAATGTATCAGCCATGATGGAATAGCGGAGTAGACTTGATGGGCCTAAATGTGCTCCTTAAGGCTTTATAGTCTTATATGAAAAATTTGGAGGAAACCCAGGCTGTTACAGACAGAACATGCAGAACTCCACACAGACATCCGAGAGGTCAAGACTGAACCGTGATGATGAGAGCTAGGAAACTGCTCTTCCAATAGATGCACCACTGAGACTCTCTCGATATCTATCTGTCTATATATATATTTTTTAGGTGCAGATCAAATGAAACAAACCTTGGGTGAGTTTTTTGAAGGAAGAGAGTGAAAATTTCAGTGCCTGAACTAAATATGGAACAGCACCATTAGAAAGAAGGGAAAATGCACAAATTTAGAAGTTAAGAAATTGGTATTACAAGGCGAAAATAATAGTAAAAAGGAAAATGACAGAAAGATTATATTTCAGAAGTAATATGAATGTACTTGTTCATTTATATTTAGAGATACAGTGAAGATTAAACCCTTCTGGTCCTCCGAGCCACCCCACCCCGATTTAACCTTAATCTAATCACAGGACAACAAACAATGACCAATTAACTTACTTCCCAATATGTCTTTGGACTGTGGGAGGAAACCAGAGTTCTCAGGGAAAGTGCTCATATTTCATGGTGGGTCGGGGGGGTGTACTTAAAAAGATTCCTTAGAAAGGTCGCCAGGATTGAGCTCTGAACTCTGAGCTGTAATATCATTGTGCGAACTGCCACTACAAAAGATGGAGGGAAAGAGATATTTCAGAAGGACCAGTGAAACACAGCTTGCTACTCTATGAGATGTAATATATTTTCCAACCAGGAGGATGTGCCTTTTTAAGGAAATCTTGTAACAGGGGGTGTTCTCAAGTGACTGCTTTTGGTGGTGTTGTCAGACCGGACTACACAAGTAACTGCAACTAGGAAAACTAACTTCGATGATGTTGGGCATGTTGGAAGAAGACGGAGATTGCTGTTTGTATCACCATCAGGTATGGTGGGGCCACTGCACAAAATCAGAAAAAAAATGCAGAGGGTTGTAAACTCAGCCAGCTCCATTATGGGCACTTTCCACCATCGAGGACTGCAGTGGTAGTTAACAGTGTTAGTCCTATGCCACTCAGTTAGCCACTCCCACATGGGAGTAGTTCACATACACTACAAGCAGGGTTATCAATAAAGTTCAGTTGAATATCCTACATGCTGGCGACCTGGTGTGCTCTGCACTCTCCCTCAATAATGAACACAGCAGAGGGTCAGAAGTGGGTGATCAATGATGAACGGATGCTACAGACCAAGTGAGATCCCCAGCAAGAAAAAAGTTACAGTAAGACTGTTCTTGTTCGCATATATCTATGAAAAATATTCAGAGACTAAGCAACCTAAACCACCTATGCTAGTTGCTAACTGTATGCACCGTGAAGCATGAGCTGAGAAAGGGCCAGAGTTGCTAGGTAATGCCTTCAAACTGCACCCAAAAGTGGATATATTGTAATAATCTGTGGGCCACTAGCCTGGGAAGTGCACAGAGACACAGACACAGCAGAGAAGTCAGAGAAGACAGTCAAACTCTCAGGGAGAGAAAATTAGACTCTTGTAGTCTAAATAAATAAAATAATCAATAAACAAACAAACAGGAAAATTGAGCATTTGATATTTCTAAACCAGGAGACTTTGAGAGATTTCCCAGATGCTTTGAGATATTTAGGGTTGCAAGCAATTTCACTCAGGCTTCAGAAGAGCATTAAGTAAGCACACTGATATATTTCATGGGTTATAAAGCAGATGATATCATGGATGGATTAGGACTGAAACATGCTCAGGAAACAGAGTACAGAACAGTACAGGGAAAGTTCAAAGAAAATTTAATAGGAAAGTGAAGTGTGACATGAGAGGGCAAAATTCAACTCCAGAAAACAGGAGCCAGATGAAAGTGTTAGTGACTTCATCACAGCATTGTATACCCTGTCAGACAACTGTGGATATGGAAATCTGAGAGCTGAACTCATTAGAGACAGGATTGCTGTTGGGCCACTAGACACCAAATTGTCAGAGAGACTTCAGTTGTAGGCAAATCTCACACTAGAGAAAGCTATTACTTTGATCAGGCAGAGTTAGAATGTTTGTCAGCAACAGGCAGAACTCAGATAAGAAAATGATGCTGAGGTAAAGCTAGAAGCCGTACAAAGTGAAGGGTACAAACAAGGTGCAGACAGAAAGACTACAGAAAGAGATGGCAAGTGAAACAAAGAGCAAGTAAAATGTCCAGCAGCTGCAGATGCAGCAAGTCTTCATTCCACGTCGAAGAGCTCTGTCCAGCAAAAGATGTGAAATGCAATAGAGTCAGCAATTATAAAAGCTTCTGTCACTCAAAAAAAATTCTTCAGGAGGTCAAAGAAGACCATGACTCAGACGAAGAGAGCGCTTTCCCTGGGGTTCTAGATTCAAATAGACAAAGCTGGTGTACTATGGATCAGTTGAAAAATGAGGCAGCAGCATTCAAAATGGACATTGGGGCAAATATCACAGCTATGAACAATGTCTGTTCACAAAACTGGCAAAGAAAGCAGGCATTACGTTAAACCCAACAACAATAGTGCTCTTGGAGCCAGGGAAACAGAAGCACACTGTGAAAGGAATGTTTGCGACTTCCATCCGTAAAAATGAGAAACAGATAAAAGAGGATGTCTACATTGTTCGGAATCTCTTCTCACCACTACTGGGATGATAGCCTTCTGGAAGCTGAACCTCATTAGAAGGTTGGATTTGCTAAACAATATTTGTGGCGGGTGAAGTACCCCGAGTTGTTCACAGGTCTGGGGGTACTAAAAGAAGAGTACCTTATCCAACTGAGTCCAAGTGTGATGCCCTACTCTCTGACGCCAGTGAGGCATATACCAGTCCCTTTGATGAACAAAGTCAAAGCTGAATTTGAGAGAATGGAGGCGCTTAACATCATTACCAGAGTGAAAGGGCCTACTGACAGGTGTGTGGGTATTGTTTCTGTTCCCAAGCCAGATGGCACAGTGAAGATCTGTGTTAATCTCACAAGACTGAACAATCCAGTAAGGTGGGAGAAGTTTATTTTGCCCTCTGTTGAGCACATATTGGGTATGCTGTGTGGAGCAAAGTTTTTCACCAAACCAGATGCAAATCCAGGGCTCTGACAGATCTGTTTAGCTCCTGAGTCACAGAAGCTCACAAACTTTATCACACGTTATGGACATTATGCCTTAAAGAGACTCCCTTCTGGCATCTCATCAGCCCCTGAACTCTTTCAAATGAGGATGAACCAAATTTTGGAAGCACTGGAAAAAGTTGTCTGCTACATGGACGATATACGAGGGGTGATTGATAAGTTCGTGGCCTGAGGTAGAAGGAGATGAGTTATTAACTTCAAACTTTCTGCATAATCACTCAAAAAGTTGAACTGCACGTGCATGTAACAAGAGCATCTTGGACCTCCAGGTGGTCCACAGCAGGGGTGAATGATAAGTTCGTGGTCTAAGGCAGAAAAAGATGTGTCATATAGCTCTTGTTACATGCACGTGCAGTTCAACTCTTTGAGTGAAAATGCAGAAAGTTTGAAGTTAATAACTCATCTCCTTCTACCTTAGACCATGAATGTATCAATCATCCCTGCTGTGGACTACTTTCTGGAAGTCCAAGACGCCAGCTTCTACAAAGAAGAGATCCATATGCTCCACGACCGCTGGACTAAGTGTGTAAATGTAGGAAAAATAAATGTGCTAGGTTTTCTAAAATTGAGTCCTTCTACCTGAGGCCACGAATTCATCAGTCACCCCTCGTACTCATCTTTGGAGACTGAACTGAGGGACATAACAAAAGAGTGGAATCTGCCTTGGAAAAACTTAAACAGGCTGGAATCACCCAGGACAAAAAGAAACATAAATTTTCAATGTTGGAGGTGAGGTTCTTAGGCCACCAACGGTCCTCAGAGCGAGTGCAACCAGATTCAGACAAACTGACAGATAACCTACAAATATATCAGAGATCCACAGCTTCCTTGGCATGGTAAACCAGTTGGAAAATTTCATTCCAGACTTGTCAGAGAAAACAAAGCCTCTCTCAGAGAAACGTTTGGAACTGGGACGCACCATGGGAGATGTCATTCTCATCACTTAAAGCAGAGCTTATCTCTCTGTCAACGTCGGTATTCTTTGATCCGAACAAAGCAACCAAGGTCTCCGCAGACACCTCTTCCTCTGGCCTAGGGGCAGTGCTCATGTAAGACAGCAATGGTGTTTGGGTACTGGTGGCATATGCATCAAGAGCACTGACTTCTACTGAACAGTGTTATGACAAATCAAAAAGGAGATGCTGTCTCTCCTGTGGGCTTGTGAATGCTTCACCTGCTATTTGATAGGCACTAAATTCCTACTTGAAACAGACCACAAGCCACTTGTCAGCCTCTTCAGCTTGAAATACTTGAATGACTTACCTCCACGTTTGCGAAGATTCAGAGTAAGGCTTATGCGATATTATTATGACATTGAACATGTCCCCTGCAGATCTTTCACCACACTAAACACTCTGTTGAGGATGCCATGCAAAAGTGAGTGGACGGAATTTGACTCCACCCTCATGGAAGATACCAACATCTACTTAGCTCAGGTGCATGAAAGCTTTCCGATATCACAGAATAATCTGGACAAAATTCACGCTGAGTTGAAAAAGGACCAAATTTGCAGCAAAGTCAAGCAATACTGTAAGCATGGATGGCTAGCTGTTCCAAAAGGAGCTCATGAACTCAGACCTTACTGGCTTGAAAGAGACACACTCACCATTCTTGATGGTTTGTTACTAGTCATCCAGCCTGAGCATTCCTGACTCCATGCATGCCAAAATCTTCAGTCAAATCCACCAAGGACACCAACGCAACAAAAAATGTCACCTAAAAGCAAGGCAGTCCTTGTAAAGCAATGCGAAGCATTCAGAAAACTGCACAAAAATCATGCTGAACCTTTCTGTCCCACAGAATTCCCAGGTTTTTCATGGCAAATGGCAGGCACAGACATTTATAAGCTGGAAAGAAACAAATATCTTCTCACTGTGAATTACAACTCACGGAATGTCGAGATGTCCAAGCTGTCCTCTACCTCCTCAGCAGCCATTACACAGCACCCGAAAGCTGTTTCCACTCACCATGGAATACCAGAGACACTTGTGTCAGACAGTCGTCCGCAATTCAGCTGCTCAGAATTCAAAACCTTTGCCAGGGACAATGAGTTCAAAGACCAGGCAAGCGGCCCACAGTTCACACAGGCAAATGGAGAAGTGGAAAGAGCAGTGCAAACTGTTAAGAGTCTCTTACTGAAGGCAAAAGACCTGATGGACTTTAGCCTGTCAATGAGCTGGACAACAAGGTTACCCACCTTCCCTTCCCTTCTCCAAGCTCATTTACTGGACTTAGACAAATTGAGAACCTTTGAGACAACACAGAAAAGGAAGAGCATGTATGATCTCAGACACAGAGCAAAGTGTATGCCTCCGTTCAGGAGTGGTGAAGCTGTCTGCGTTTCAGACCAACTCACCAAAGGGCCAACAGTCCGGCAGCACGCACCATGATCGGTTGTGATCAGAACATCACGTGGTGAAATGAGGATGAAGAGGGGTGTCCTCCTGCACCTTCAAAGTCCATGAGAAGAAGAGAAAGAAATAGAGTGACGTGATCCTTATGACAAGGACCATTTACCTGAGGTGGACGCACAAGTTCAAGAATCTCCATCCACTCCAACGCTTCCAGGAACCTATACCAGAATGGGTCATTTATCTGTCCCACCACAGTGATATACTGTACTCCGTAGCCAATAGCTTAGGGCAAGTGACCAAAGAGATCAGAATACTTTTCCCACTTTAGCAGAGTGTGCAGGTAGTTCACCCTGATCTCCATTAGATTTAGTGTCTTTTAAAAAAAGAGTTCTATTGTTCAAAACGTTTCACAAAACGAGACTCTTAAGAATAAGGAATTGGTGAAAAAAAATGAGGAAAACAAGTGAAAGTGAGAGACCATTAAAACCACACAGAAAGACAGTCCTAATTTGGCGATTTGTTTTTATGTTTGTGTAGTAAGCAATAGTTAAGTGCAATGGGTAAAGTGAACTGAGTAGCTCAATTTCTGTAACTATAATTTCAATGCAGCTCCATGGAGAAGAGGTACATCCCTAGCTTTTCTTTTTTTTCCAAGAAGAGGAGATATCATGGTAGTTAATAGTATTATCTCTATGCCACTCAGTTAGCCATTCCCACATGGGAGGAGTTCACATACTGTACAAGGAGGACTATCAATAAAGTTTAGTTGGGTATCATGCATGCTGGCACCCTGGTGTGCTCTGCACTCTCCCTCAATAATGAATACACCAAGGGCCTGGACTGTGAGTAGTTTCTGCTTTGAGGCTTTTCACACAGAGAGTATGTGGAACATCCTTCCAGGGGTGATAGAGGGAAATACATTAGGGACATTGAAGAATCTCTTTAAAAGGCACGTGGATAATAGAAACATAGAGGGTTATGGAGAAGGAAAGGATTAGATTGATCTTTGAGTAGGTTAAGAGGTCAGCACATTAATGGGCTAAAGGATCTGTACCGTGCTGTAGTGTTCTATGTTCTATATTAGTGTTCACATCTCCAGCATCATTTACTAAACCACTCCCTAATGTCTATAGCAGTCAGCATATATAAAGGATAAAAGGTACGTTGCTATAGAATAAACATATTGAGATTTACATTCAAGTTGATGAATATTAATTACATAACTGCCTAAATGCTTACACCTACCTGTTCTCTGTTTTATTCGAGATAGCTGTTTTTATTTTGAATAAAGTTTGGAATGTAATCTACAGATGATGAAAAATATGAACTAACAACTTTCCATCAGGCTATGCACAGACTTAGGGAACTGCAGAATTACAGCAAAAGTCACAGTTGAGCATACTATGGAAAGGAATATTTCAAGAAGGAATTTAGAAACAGCTTCTTCTCCTCTAGCATAGATCTGGGCTTGTACTCGTTGGAATTTAGAAGATTGAGGGGGGATCTGATTGAAACGTATAAGATCCTAAAGGGATTGGACAGGCTAGATGCAGGAAGATTGTTCCCGATGTTGGGGAGGTCTAGAACGAGGGGTCACAGTTTGAGGATAGAGGGGAAGCCTTTTAGGACCGAGGTTAGGAAAAACTTCTTCACACAGAGAGTGGTGAATCTGTGGAATTCTCTGCCACAGCAAACTGTTGAGGCCAGTTCATTAGCTATGTTTAAAAGGAAGTTAGATATGGCCCTTGTGGCTACAGGGGTCAGGGGGTATGGAGGGAAGGCTGGGTTCTGAGTTGGATGATCAGCCATGATCATAATAAATGGCGGTGCAGGCTCGAAGGGCCGAATGGCCTACTCCTGCACCTATTTTCTATGTTTCTATGTTTCTATATCTGAATGGACAATGAGCCCATGAACACCACCACACTATCTTTGCTCTCACTTTGCACTACCTGTTTATTTCTTAGAATATACAATGAACAGTTTATATAAGCATACATACTAGGGTGCCTTAGATTTTCGTGCAGTACTGCAGTCATTTTATGTATTGCACTCTACTGCTGCTGCAAAAAAAGATCATGACATTTGTGAGTGATGATAAACCTGATTCAGATATGTGTCCCTATTGTGGACTGAGACTGGGAAAGGAGCAGGGAGAGGTGAATCATGGTTAGGAAAAGGGATAGGGAGAGG
The DNA here is from genome assembly GCF_963921235.1 of Mobula hypostoma. Lineage (NCBI taxonomy): Eukaryota > Metazoa > Chordata > Chondrichthyes > Myliobatiformes > Myliobatidae > Mobula > Mobula hypostoma. The sequence continues at coordinate 149,222,779 of NC_086098.1, forward strand.
AAAAGGAGCAGGACACACCAGAGTGACATTCTGTAATGGTCCATAAAACAATTGTTTGGAATCAACTAACCTTGCCTGGCTGTCTCAGGGCTGGGTGTGGCTATAACCACACCATCCCATGGACTTCTTTACTGCCAGCTGTCCCACACCACTCCCACTCCCACTCGACCATCGCCATTCCCAACATCCTTTGTTCTTGCCAGATTTACAAACTTGCTGTCCACTCCACGTTGACAAATACAATACTCTGCAAAAGTTATTGTAGCTTATAATATATCTTATGTATTGCACTGTACTGCTGTGCAAACCAACAAATTTCATGATGTGAACTCTATGGTTGCTTTATTAGGCACCTCCTGTATTTGATGTGCATTCATGATTTTCTGCTGCTGTAGCCCATCCACTTCAAGGTTCAATGTGTTGCACATTTAGAGATGCCCTTCTGCACATCACTGCTGTAATGCATGGTTATTTGAGTTACTGTTGCCCTGCTGTCAGCTTGCACTAGTCTGGCCATTCTCCTCTGACTTCTCGTTAACAAAACATTATCACCCACAGAACTGATGCTTGCTGAATACTTTACATTTTTCGCACCATTCTCTGTAAACTCTAGAGATGACTGTGCATGTGAATCCCGTGAGATCTGCAGTTTCTGAGATACTCATATCACCCTGTCTGGCACCAACAAACTTTCCACAGTCAAAATCACTTTGATCACATTTCTCCCCCATTCTAGTGTTTGGTTTGACCAACAACTGAACCTCTTAACCAAGTCTGCATGCTTTTATGCATTGAGCTGCTGCCACAGGATCAACTAATTAGATATTTGCATTAACGTGCAGGTGTACAGGTGTACCTAATAAAGTGGCCACTGGATGGATATGGAATTGCAGCCTGACAGCACTAGAGGGCGCACATACTAGAGCTAGCAACTCACCAGGAATATAGAGACAGCGGAATGCACAAAGAGTGATATATAAAGGCTGGCTGATGAAATCTCAACCTAAAATCCTTTTTGCTTTTGTTTCAATCAATTTATCTATTCCAAACACCTTTATGCACATGGAGATACCTTACCAAGTATTGTTTCAGTATCAAATCACTGAACCAAAATTGTAGTACAGGTTGAGCACACCTTATCCGAAATTCCAAAATCCAAAATCCTCTGAGATCTGAAAATATTTTGATCGTTGAGATGATGTCACAAATGGAAAATTTCACACGGTTCTGAGAAGGTTCCCTGGTGTTGCGTAGGTCACTGCACACCACAGACTGTTCTGACAAGTGACCTCATGTATGTAATGAACCAATGTTAATAAAAATAGAGAAACAAAGTGAAAAATGAAGATCTGAATTGTGTATTGACAGAGTGGATACGTCAGCGTCAGAGTGAACATATGCCACCTAACAGTATGCTGATCATGAAACAAGCAAAGGTCTATCACGACAAACTGAAAATTGAAGGTAATTCAGCAGGATGGTTGCAGAAGTTTTTTTAAAAAGGCACGGCATTAAATTTTAAAGCTTTGTGCTGATTAAATGTCTGCTGCTCATGAAGCAGCAGAGAAATGCATTGATGAGTTTGCCAAGAGCGTCACTGATGAAAATCTAACCCGCTGAATGGCAACATCAGTACATATCGATGATGAACATGTTGTAAGACAGAGACTGCTTCCCAGTAGCTCATAAATTCAGAGTCAGGATTGATGGCAATGCCAAACAGCTACTAGCTCTCTGCCTGGGCAGCTGAGGTAGTGATAGCTTATCTTCCCGATAGTTCAATGTGCCAATGTTTCATGCTCAAAATTATTAAAAACATTATATAAAACTAATTCCGGGGTATATGTATAAGCTGTATATGTAACATAAATAGATTTCATGTTTAGAATTGGGCCCCATCCTCAAGGTATCTCATTAGATATATGCAAATATTCCAAAATCCAGAAAAATCCAAAATCTGAATCTCTTCCAGCCCCAAGCATTTTGGATAAGGGGTGCTCAACCTGTACTTTCCTAATACTTGATAATAGAACAATACGCACAGGAAAGGCCATTCAGCCCACAATGCCGTGCTTCTAATAAAAGGATAACACAAAAGAAACAATAGATTGATCTCAGTGATTAAAACGTTATTACACCAATATGTATTTAACAGGTAGACCAAAATTACCTAACATATCGCCATCATCAGCCCATGTGCCATCAACGACAAATATACAGACAGCTTCCGAAAAAGGGGTATTTGGGTGGAGATCAGGAGGAGGATGGTGCCTAACGGTGATTCCTTTGATTGCATCTTTGGAAACAGCTCTATTTCTATCTTTGATATCTGTTTTTTTCCCTCTCAAGGTTCTTTTGAAGACCTTGACCCAGAGTGCTATACCTGTTAGTCTGTTGGTGTCATCTCCTGGTGTGACCTCCTGTAAATCGGTGAGACCTGATGTAGATTGGGAGACCATTGCGCTGAGCACCTCTGCTCTGTCCACCAGAAAGGGTGGCATTTCCCAGTGGCCACCCATTTTAATTTCACTTCTCATTCTCATTCCGACATGTTAGTCCATGGCCTCCTTTAATGTCACAATGAAGCCACACTCAGGTTGGAGGAGCAGCAGCTTATATTCCACCTTGGTAGCCGCCAACCTGATGGCATTGACATCGATTTCTCAAACTTCCGATAATGATCCACCCCCACCTTCAACATTCTCCATTCCAATTTCCCTCTCTCACCTTATCCCCTTACCTGCCCATCACCTCCCTCATGTGCTCCTCCCCTTCCCTTTCTTCTACCCTCTCCTATCAGATTCCCCCTTCTCCAGCACTTTATCTCTTTCCCCAATCGACTTCCCAGCTCTTTACTTCACCCTTTCCCCTACTCCTGGTTTGACCTATCACCCACTACGTATATTTCTTCCTCCCCTCCCCCCACTTTCTTACTTCGACTTTGCATTTTTTTTCTCCAGTTCTAATGAAGGGTCTTGGCCTAAAAAGCCGACTGCTTACTCTTTTCCATAAATGCTGCCTGACCTGCAGAGCTCCTCCAGTAATTTGTGGGCCAGTAACATCATGAAGGATCCTGCTTATTGCCTGCTTGTCCCACTCCCATCGCGGAGGAAGCTATGTAGCATCCACCCCAGACTCAAAAGCAGATGCTTTCCCCAAGCACTAAGGCTGATCAACACCTCCACCCCCTAACCCACCTCTCCACACCCCCAACTACCACTACTTTATCATTTCCTATTGGTCACCTTATGTACAGGCACTCCTGTGCCTAGTGTCACTTCATGAGCATGCAGTCAATATATATGCATATAAACTATCTTAAAAAATTATAATTATTGTGTTTTTTTAATCTCCTGGGGTTTTTTGCTGCATTGGATCCAGAGTAACAATTATTTTGTTCTCCTTTGCATATGTGTGCTGGAAATGGTATTGAACAATTTTGAATCTCAAGTCTTGCTGTCCTTACATTTAATGTATATCTCATCTTGCATCGTTCAACCTCATTGAAAATGTTTCATAAACACAGTATCTATTGTGATGTATATAAGATCCCACAAAGAACAAACAGGTGAATAGTCAACATAGATCAACTGTTGAGTTTGGAAATGTGCAATGGGATATTTAAACCCAGCTAAACATTAGAAGGATGATAGAACTTTTTGAGAGGTTCTGAGATTTGCATATGAGTATGCAGAAAATGGAGAAATTAGTTCAAAATAAATTTATTATCAAAGTACATATATGTCAACATATACTACTCTGAGATTCATTTTCCTGAGGGTATTCACAGCAAGTACAAAGAAATACAACAGAATCATTGAAAAACCTCAATGATAACAATCTCATCACACCTCTGAACCTCTGGAGTGGCATACAGTCCGGTGACTGTAATATATCTGTCCTGTTGGATGCCATCTACTCAGGTGTGTTCTTCAGTTGATCATCCATTATCTGGTCCACATGACGTCTCCATGTCTGATCTCCAGTATCCATGGTGTACGTGAGTGGTCCAGTTCTTGTCGCTATCCTACTGGATTTATCTTCTCAGTAACTAGGGCTTCCTGTCCAATCTCAAAGTTCCTTGTTGCTTCACTTGGCAACTGGCTGAACTGTTTATTCTGCACTTCCCTCTGCAGACCTGGTCGCAGGAGGTCTATGTGAGTTCTCAGATTCCTACTCATGAACAGCATTGCAGGTGTTTGATTTGTCATGGCAGGAACAGAGTTCTGATACACAAAAAGGAAATTGTCCACCTTGTGCTGTAGAGAAATGTTCTTGCTTGTCCGTTGCTTTAATGGACCTCTTGAAGGTTTGCATAAACCTTTCAGCTGACCCATTTGTTGCTGGGTGGTGAGGAGCTGACTTCAAATGTCTGATGTTATTTTTGTTCATGAACAGTCAGAACTCTTCTGTAGTGTATTGTGGTCCGTTGTCACTCACAATTTGTTCTGGTAAGCCATTTCTGGTGAAGATGGTCCTCAAAGCAGAGACAGTCTTTGCTGAGGTGGTTGACTTTATTGGTATAACCTCCGGCCACTTCAAATGAGCATCCACAGCAATCAGAAACATGAAGTCCATGAATGGCCTAGCAAGGTCAATATGTACTCTTTGCCATGGTAACGAAAGCCATTCTCACAGGTCTAACGGTGCCTGTGGGGGTGCACTTTGAACTTTTTGGCATCCCAAATATCTTTTGGCCGAGTCATCAACCTGTTTATCAATTCATGGCCACCACATGTAACTCTGGGCAAGACTATTCACCTTGCCTGCACCCATGCACATGTTCTAACACTCTGGTGCACAAGTTAGAGGGAACCACAATGCAAGATCCACACATCAGCGTTCTTTGACATACTGACACTTGGTCTCATCTCACGGAGAGCTCACCATGTAAGGTTATTCCTTGTTTCCCTTTGTATTTCTGAATTTGTTATTGGTAACTTGTCCACCAATGCAGTGTGGAACACTTCAGCTGGGTCACAGTATGAAGATTTCTCTTCTTCATTTGCCAATAGTGAAAGACATGACAAGCCATCAGCAATGCTGTGGTGTTTGGTACCCTTGAACTCTATGTCGTAAGTGTGTGCTCCTAGGAAAAATGTTCAGTGTTTTAACCAGGTAGCAGTCATCACTAGAATTCCCTTCTTGGGATTGAAAATGGACACAGGGAGCTGATGATCTGTCACTAGCACAAACTTTTGTCCACAGAGGTAGAGGTGAAACTTCTTTATTCCCCATACTAGACTAAGGGCCTCTGGGTTGATCTGTGCGTAGCTGCATTCTGTGCTCATCAGTGATCTTGAAGCATATGCAATCAGACATTCAGATCGATCTTTCATAATGTGTGACAAAATGGCTCCAATGCCATAAAGGAGCATATTGCACGCAAGTCTGATGGGCAGCGATGGGTCATGATGGGTGACAGTTAATCTGATATTATTAGTCTCCTTATTTCCTTGAATGCTCTTTCGCATCTTTCTGACCATTCCCATTTTGCTTTTGTCTGCAACAGTGCATTCAAAGGATACAGCACTGTCCCAATGTTTGGCAGAAACTGATGGTAATAGTTTACAAGGCCCGAGTGTGACCTAAGTTGTGACATATTTTCTGGTTTGGGTACCTGTAGCACTGTTTAATTTTTCTCTTGTGACTGACGTAAGCCATGCTTGTCAATAACATGTTCACAATATGAGATTTTATTCTGAAAAAACTCAAATTTCTCTCTCTTGCATGCAGACCATACTCACTCAGTCTGGAGGTGCACTTCATCATTTTTGCCTGTACCGATGAAGTCAGCTAGGTAACATTGTGTTCCTGGGATATCTTGGAGCACTTGGTCCATTACTCTTTGCCAAGTTGCTGGAGCTGATGCGACAATAAAGACAAGCCAATTATACTGGAACAGACCCTAGTGAGTGTTGATAGTGAACAACTTCCTGCTTGACTCCTCAATCTCCACTTGCAGATAGGCTTGTGGCAGGTCAATCTTTGAAAACCTCTCCCCACCTGCCAAAGATGCAAGAATATCTACTATTCGTGGCAGGGGATACTGCACAGTACGCAGCACTGTGTTAATGCTCACTTTGAAATCCCCACACATGTGAACGCCTCTGGCCTTCACTTTCTTGGTCACCTGGGCAATGGGCATGACACAATCACTCCACTCAACATTGTAGAAAAATCCAGTTGCTTCCAAGTTCTGCTGTTCAGCATCCACTTTAGGACACAGTGCGTAAGGCACTGGGCGCGCTTTATGCAATCTTGGTGTTGCTGTTTCATTCAGTCCAATTCTGGCCTTCATGCCTTTGAGTTTACCAATACTCTTCTGAAACAGATTCTGATTAGCATTAAGCAGCTGTACCAGTCTCTGGTTAGTGCTACCATTTGGGCTGCCGTTACCTGTTGATGCCACACTGAGAACTTTGATTAAGTGCTAGTGCCCTGCTGCACTCACTGTACCCCATGATTGTGTAGCCAAGTTTCCATCAAACTCAATATATAAGTTTGCTGATGACACAACAATTGTAGGCCATATCTCGGGTAATGATGAGTTTGAGTACAGAGAGGAAATTAAGAACATGGTGGCATTGTGCGAAGACAATAATCTATCCCTCAACGTCAGCAAGTCGAAGGAATTGGTTGTTGACTTCAGAAGGAGTAGCGGACCGCACGACCCAATTTACATCAGTGGTGCGCAAGTGGAACAGATCAAAAGCTTTAAGTTCCTCAAGGTCAGTATCACAAATGACCTGACTTGGTCCAACCAAGCAGAGTTCACTGCCAAGAAGGCCCACCAGTGCCTTTACTTCCTGAGAAAACTAAAGATATTTGGCCTGTCCCCTAAAACCCTCACTAATTTTTATAGATGCACCGTAGAAAGCATTCTTCTAGGGTGCAACACAACCTGGTGTGGAAGTTGTCCTGTCCAAGACCGAAAGAAGCTGCAGAAGATCGTGAACACAGCGCAGCACATCACACAAACCAATCTTCCGTCCTGGACTCATTTTACACCGCACGCTGTCGGAGCAGTGCTGCCAGGATAATCAAGGACATGCCCCACCCAGCCAACACACTTTTTGTCCCTCTTCCATCCGGGAGATGGCTCAAGAGCTTGAAGACTCGTACGGCCAGATTTGGGAACAGCTTCTTTCCAATTGTGATCAGACTGCTGAATGGATCCTGACCCGGATCTGCGCCATAACATCCAAATATCCGGACCTGCCTCTCGTTTTTTTTGCACTACCTTACTTTCCATTTTTCTATTTTCCATTTATGATTTATAATTTAAATTTTTAATATTTACTGATTTTCACTATTTTTAATATTTAATATTTGTAATCCAGGGAGCAGGAAGCGCAGAATCAAATATTGCTGTGATATTCTAGTATCAATTGTTTGGCGACAATAAAGTATAAAGTAAAGTCTAGTTGGATTTTTCTCAACCATTCACGTCCAAAAAGTGCTGCCCCTCAACTTCTCAAGACATAAAGCTCTAATTGCTTCAGTTTTCCTTTGGGAGACACTTTTTCGCCTGTGTAGGTCTATAAGATCACAGAGGTCTTCTCTTATAGTATCTTAGAAAAGAGAACGTTGCAGTCAGCCTTTGGAATTATCGACAAAGCTGACCCCCTAGCCAGCTCCATTTTCAGTTCTACACAGGATACATCTAATGCAATCCAAATGATTTTGTGATATGCTTCAGTTACGCTATACCATTCTAGGCATGACAACTGACCTTTGTCAGACTCTATGTTGTCTGATTCTGTTTTACATTCAGTAACTTTATTTATTTGCTTAGTTTTGTGTTTGAGACTTTTCGCTTTGTTATGCTTTTTATCTGCCTTGCACATTCTCTCGATGTGACCTTGTCTGTGACACTTTCTGCAGACTTTTTTTTGAACCAACAGTTATTTGCAACAAGGGAGAATTTGCCACATCAATAACATCTTTGGCTTTTTGCACCATTCAGGGACATTTTGAGCAATTTCACATTCTAACCTTGTTTTCTGAAGTTCTGCTACATCCTTTGCTGTAGTTTCTAACAATATTGCAATGGTCAATGCTTGTTCTAAGATTAGGTCTGTTTTGGACAGTAGCCTCTTTTGAGTGCTTTGACTGTGTATGCCACATACAAACCTATCCTTTAATGCATCAGGAAGTCTACCTCTAAAGTCACAGTACTGGGAAACTTTGCGCAGTTCAGCAATGTATTCAGAAATGCTTTCATCTTTTGACTGGTTTGTTCTGTAAAAATCTAAATCTCTCAGCTATTACCAGTGGTTTACGGCTCAACTGATTCTGTAAAATTATATTGATTTCATCAAACGTCCTGTTTGTTGGCTTTGCAGGAGTTACTAAGTTGCATAAGAGATTGTACATTCTTAGATCCATTAAGCTATGAAGTGTAGGGGCTTTCTTTTGCTCCTCCACGTTGTTCATGTTACAATGAAGTTCAACCCTCTTGCTATATGATTCTGAGTTTTCATTAATGCTATCAAATTCATCAATTTTCCCACCTGAAGCCATCGCCACATTATTTTCACTTCAAGTTCAGCGTCTCTTTCACTCTATTACTCAAGGGTCCTTCGGCTTTCTTGTGCTGTTTCACTCTTGCAGTTTCATCCCATAACGGTCGGTGCAGTTCATGATATTTTCTGACATTCAGGTTCATACTCTTTGCCAATTTGTTGCATCTGTGCACAGCTACATATCAATTAAATAAAATCATACACAGGGAAGATGGCTTTAACTGGTGTATTCACATCGCAGTGAGAGAGAGAGAGAGAAAGAGAGAACAATGCATATGTGTAGACAACAGATCAATACGTAGTGCTAAGGTGGGCAGAGGGTTGGTCATTGCTGTAAAAGAAATAGATCCATACATTACAAAAGGGATCTGGGAATACAGGTCCATAATTCATTGAAAGTGGCTCTTTAGGGTCATAAAGAAAGCTTTTGGCACAATGGCCTTACATAAATCAATGTATTGAGTACAGAAGATGGGATGTTATGTTGAAGTTGTATAGGGCATTGGTATGACCTAATTGTGTGCCATTTTGGTCACTTGCCTTCAGGAAAGATGTAAACAAGTTTGAAAGAGTACAGGGAAAATTACAGGAATGTTGCTGGATCCGGAGGACCTGAGTTATAAGGAAAGATAGAATAGGTCAGGACTGTATTCTTTAGAATGCAGACGATTGAGAGGAGTTTTGATAGAGGTGTACAAAATAATGAGGGGTGTAGATAGCAAGTAGGCGTTTTCCACCGAGGCTATATGGGACTACAACCAGAAGTCATGGGTTAAGGGTGAAATTTGAGAAGTTTAAGGGGAAAATGAGGGGAAGCTTCTTCACTCAGAAAGTTGTTAGAGTGTGGGGTGAGCTGCCAACACAAGTGGTGCTTGCGAGCTCGATCTCAACATTTAAGAGAAGTTTGGATAGGTACATGGATAGTAGGGATACGGAGGGCAGGTCACCAGGAGTGGGCAGTTTTAATGGGTTTGGCATGGACTAGATGGGCTGAAGGGCCTGTTTTTGTGCTGTACTCTTCTATGACCAATTAACCTACTAATATCTTTAGACTGTTGGACGAGACTGGAAGAGCCAGGAAAAAACCCATGCATTCCATGGGGATGAAATACAGATTCGCTCAGCTGGCATTGGAATTGAGCTCTGAATTCCGACCTCCCGAGCTGAAATACTGTGGCACTAAACATTACACTACCGTGCCATGGTTCACTGATGTGCTGGAGAGAAGATTATTTGCTACCTTCACCCAGTACAGACGACGTATTACCATGGACCCACTCGCACTGAGCCCAAACCCAATTGCAGCCTGTTCTTATCGGCAAGCCACTCAGTTCACAGCCATGGGGGCTGGTGGGATATCCTCATCAGCAGCACCCAAATCGTCAAGTATGAATGAGTAACAAAAAACTCCACAGCAAACATCACTGGATTTCATTCTTTAGTTTACGCACATAACACATACTGAAATGTTATACTGGTTACAAAAAACATGAACAAAAGCGACTCTGCAAATGCAGGAGATGCAGAGAAACCCACGCAAAAACCTGGGCGAACTCAGCAGGTCAGGCAGCATCTATGGTGGGGAATAACCAGTCAACGTTTCGGGCAGAGACCCTTCGTCAATATTGGAAAAAAGGGCAAGAAGCCAAGACTGATGAAGGGTCTCAGTCCGAAATATCGACTGTTTATTCCTCTCCATAGATGCTGCCTGACCTTTAAAAAATCACTTTTTCACCTCCACATTGAAGCGTAAATTCAAGTTAAATGAACTCCAGGCTGCTAACATCTGATAGAACCATAGAACCATAGAAACTACAGCACAGAAACAGGCCCTTTGGCCCTTCTTGGCTGTGCCGAACCATTTTCTGCCTAGTCCCATTGACCTATGCACGGACCATATCCCTCCATACACCTCCCATCCATGTATCCGTCCAATTAATTCTTAAATGTTAAAAAAGAACCCGCATTTACCACCTCGTCTGGCAGCTCATTCCATACTCCCACCACTCTCTGTGTGAAGAAGCCCCCTCTAATGTTTCCTTTAAACTTTTCCCCCCTCACCCTTAACCCATGTCCTCTGGTTTTTTTCTCCCCTTGCCTCAGTGGAAAAAGCCTGCTTGCATTCATTCTATCTATACCCATCATAATTTTATATATCTCTATCAAATCTCCCCTCATTCTTCTACGCTCCAGGGAATAAAGTCCTAACCTATTCAACCTTTCTTTGTAACTGAGTTTCTCAAGTCCCGGCAACATCCTTGTAAACCTTCTCTGCACTCTTTCAACCTTATTTATATCCTTCCTGTAATTTGGTGACCAAAACTGAACACAATACTCCAGATTCGGCCTCACCAATGCCTTATACAACCTCATCATAACATTCTAGCTCTTATACTCAATACTTTGATTAATAAAGGCCAATGTACCAAAAGCTCTCTTTACGACCCTATCTACCTGTGACACCACTTTTAGGGAATTTTGTATCTGTATTCCCAGATCCCTCTGTCCACTGCACTCCTCAGTGCCTTACCATTAACCCTGTATGTTCTACGTTGGTTTGTCCTTCCAACGTGCAATACCTCACACTTGTCAGTATTAAACTCCATCTGCCATTTTTCAGCCCATTTTTCCAGTTGGTCCAAGTCCCTCTGCAGGCTCTGAAAACCTTCCTCACTGTCTACTACACCTCCAATCTTTGTATCATCAGCAAACTTGCTGATCCAATTTACCACATTATCATCCAGATCATTGATATAGATGACAAGTAACAATGGACCCAGCACTGATCCCTGTGGCACACCACTAGTCACAGGCCTCCACTCAGAGAAGCAATTCTCTACCACTACTCTCTGGCTTCTTCCATCGAGCCAATGTCTAATCCAATTTACCACCTCTCCATGTATACCTAGCGACTGAATTTTCCTAACTACCCTCCCATGACCTTGTCAAAGACCTTACTGAAGTCCATGTAGACAATATCCACTGCCTTCCCTTCATCCACTTTCCTGGTAACCTCCTCGAAAAACTCCAACAGATTGGTCAAACATGACCTACCACGCACAAAGCCATGTTGACTCTCCCTAATAAGCCCCTGTCTATCCAAATGCTCGTAGATTCTGTCTCTTAGTACTCCCTCCAATAACTTACCTACTACTGACATTAAACTCACTGGCCTATAATTTCCCGGATTACTTTTCGATCCTTTTTTAAACAACGGAACAACATGAGCCACTCTCCAATCCTCCGGCACTTCACCCGTAGACAGCGACATTTTAAATATTTCTGCCAGGGCCCCCGCAATTTCAACACTAGTCTCCTTCAAGGTCCGAGGGAACACTCTGTCAGGTCCCGGGGATTTATCCACTTTAATTTTCCTCAAGACAGCAAGCACCTCCTCCTTTTCAATCTGTACAGTTTCCATGGTTTCACTACTTGATTCCCTCAATTCCATAGATTTCATGCCTGCTTCCTTAGTAAATACTGATGGAGGAGCAACAGTTCATATTCAGTCTGAGAAGCTTCCAACCTAATGGTATGAACATTGATTTCTCCTTACAATCATTTTATTTTCCCTCCCCCTTCCCTCTTCTTCTATTCCTTTACTCTGACCTTTTACCTCTTCTTCTCACCTGCCTATCACCTCCCCCAGTGCCCCTCCTCCTTCCCTTTCTCATGTGGTCCACTCTCCCCTCTTATCAGATTCCTTCTTCAGCCCTTTATCTTTCCCACCCACTTGGCTTCACCTATCACTTTCAAGCCTGACCTCCTTCCCTTTCCCTCACCTTTCTATTCTGGCGTCTTTCCTCTTCCTTTCCAGTCCTGCTGAAGGGTCTCAGCCTGAAACGTCATTTTCATGGACGCAACTTGACCTGCTGAGATCCTACAGTATTGTGTGTGTGTGTGTTGCTCACATTCATGCCAAATTTGCATGAAGTACTCAGAGGGCTGGTCTGATTGTCCTACGTGCTAAATGATTTGCTGCTTCATCCCTGTGGTCTTCATCTCTGCTACATTTCCAGGACCTTCGTTCTGTCAGCCTGCTCACATCCTGGGAACTGAGGTGGGGGAAGGGGATAGGGGACAGAGACAGTGACAACTAACTGAACGCCTAATGCAAGGTGACATAATTGAATGTGGCCTGGAGCGAAGCAGCTGCCTGCAGCCACTTGTGATTGTAGCTGTCAGGACCTGGAACTTCCTGTCTTCAAAATACATTCCACTAGAGTGGCTGCTCCACTGAAGGTTCCTCCATTACTAATAGATGCATTCTTAAAGTACCAATTCCACTGCACCTTCTCTAGTTAGCAATGTATCGCTGTTGAATATTACACAACTCCAGCAAGTAGTTGGGCAGGTTTTAATTGTCCTTTTAATCGGCAGCAGACAGAAGTGCGATTTCTCCATTAAAGTACAAATCCTTTACTGGATGGAGCTCAAAATGGAAAACTTTGAAAAAGGGTATTGAGTATGTAACAATACCATGTACGTTCATTGATTTCATTAATTTTCTTTACATAGAGATATAGATTGGGACAGGCCCTTCTGCCCTAATGAGCCGCACTGCCCAGCAACCTGCCTATTTAACACTAGCCTAATCACAGGATGATTTACAATAACCAATTAACCTATTAACTGGGTCGTCTTTGGACTGTGAGAAGAAACTGGAGCTTCTTAGGAAACCCACGTGCTCACAGGGACAATGTGCAAACTCCTTCCAGACAGCAGTGGAATTGAACTCCGAACTCTGGAATGCCCCTAGCTAGAATAGTGTCGCACTAACCACTACACCGTCAGGGTGCCAACAATAGGTGGCAAATTTTCCAAATAAACCACATTGGTGCCTCCACAGAAAGGTTAATTATGTCCAGATTATGACTCCCTTTCAAGATCTCTACAAATTATGTTCTCAGGATTATTTTTTTAGTTTGCACAATTTGTTTTCTCTTGCATTGTTGCTTGTTTGTCAGTCTTCGTTTATGTATAACTTTTCATAAATTCAATTGTATTTCTTTACTTTCCTGTACATGCCTGCAAGAAAATGAATCTCGAGGTAGTTTATAGTAACAAACTGTTTACGTACTTTCATAGTAAATTTACTTAGACTTTGACCAGTTATGGTAAGTTCCTCTGCTGCCAGTGTCCAATGGCGACATCTTGCAGACAGCTTACAAAACTACTAGATACTTTACTTCTAAATATACTTCTTCTTCATCTGTACTGCGATCAATTGCGGCCTGTAACTTCCTTATTAAGAATGCATTTTTGGGCTGACTGAATAGTCTCGTGCTTCTGCGATCTCCTGGGGGATTCGGCATGGATGAGATTCTGTGACAATTCCTAACGGCGGAACATGCACACGCCATTGGCTGCATGACTCCATGCTGATTAAGGCGTTGAGCAAGATTAAAATTGTTGAGGATGAGAGCAGAAAACAAACAGGTGTTCAGCACCATTTGCCTGCATTTGACCGGTCTCTTCTCGCTTCTGCCAGCGAGCAGAAGGTGCAGGATTCTTGGGTCTTACAGCACCAGGTTCAGGAACGGCTGTTGCCTGCAACCGTTGGGCTGCTGGGTAAGCTCACCACTGCACTGAAAGTGCTTTGCAGTTGCGGACTCTCTTCTGGGACTCTTGTTCCTTGTGATTTATGCTTACTTCTTTTTACTATTTGCGCAACTTGATCAGACTCTTTGGTGCTGAACTGACTCTGCAGCCATGGTCTGTGACCATCGGCACAGGACTTCCCGTGGAAGTGCTAAGGACTCCTATCAACACCGTGCAGAGAACTCTCTTTTGGGAATCTGCAGTTAATGTTATTTCTTTACTTTTTATTGTTTGCACAATTTGTTCTTGTTTAGACACTTTGAGTGTTTGATGGCCTTTGTTGTGTGGGATTTTTCTTTAAACAGGTTCTATTGTGTGTGTTTGTTCAATTTTGTGGCTGCCTGCAAGAAGAAAATTCTCAAGGTTGTATACTGTATACACACTTCGATAATAAATGTACCTTCAGCTTTGAATTTTGTGTCCCTGAAAGCGAGTCTATATGTTTTGGAATCAGTTCAGAGTTGAGATGAGTGAAGTTATCAAAGCCTGGTGGTTGAAGGGTGATAACTGATCCTGAACCTGGTGGTGTGGGACCGAAGGCTCCTGTACCTTCTTCCTGATGGCAGCAGTGAGAAGGGATCATGGCCTGGATGGTGGAGGACTTTAATGATGCATGCTGTTTTCCTGCGACAGTGCTCCTTGTAGATGTACTCCATAGTGGGGAGGGCTTTGCCTGTGATGGACTAGGCTGTGTCCACCACCCTCTCTAGTCTTTTCTGTAGGCTGTAACATACTATGTGGAAGTGAGAGGTCACAGTGGGAGTGTAGTGGTGAATTAAGGTGACAGAAAGCCAAAAGTTCAGGGTCACTTCTGCATTATTTAATGGAGATGTTTAAGCTTTGGGGGTTGTGAGAGAATTGGGATTCCAGATACTTTGCACAGAAGTCTGAATATGAAAGTGAAAATACCTTTGTGTTATCATCATCATCATCATCATCATCATTATGTGCCATGCCGTATATCATGGGCGATCATGGTCTTCTCAGGACCATGATTGCTCTTGGCAAAGTTTTCCACAGAACTGGTTTGCCATTGCCACCTTCTGGGCAGTGTCTTTACAAGATGGGTGACCCCAGCCATTATCAATTCTCTTCAGAGATTGTCTGCCTGGCGTCAATAGCCACATAACCAGGACTTGTGATATGCACCAGCTGCTCATACAACCATCCACCACCTGCTCCCATGGCTTCACATGACCCTGATCTGTGGGGGGGGGGGGAGGGCAGGGGAGGTTAGGCAGGTGCTATCCATTGCCCAAGGGTGACCTGTGGGCTAGTGGAGGGAATCAGCGCCTTTGATAGAGACCTATCTCCACCCCGCCAACTTGTGTAAAGAGTTGTCCAATCTAATGTGTACTACCAAAAACAAAGTGATGGAGATAAACTTATTTCTGAAAGGAAAGGATCCATCACTGAAAGGAGGTTGTAGCAAAAGGAAAGGAGGTTTAGGATTAAATTGGGCAATTCCTTCCAGGAGTTGTTATTCATACAATAGGCTGACTAGTCATTCTCTGAAAGTCATTCTGGGATAAAAAGTAACTGCCTTTAATAGACAGACAACAACAACAATGCACTGAACATCAGTAAGATGAAGGAACTGTCTGTGGACCTCTGGAAGGGCATGTTGAGGGAACACACACCAGTCCTCATCGAGGGATCAGCAGTGAAAAGGTGAGCAATTTCAAGTTACTGGGTGTCAAAATCTCTGAGGATCTATCTTTGGCCCAATTACAAAGAAGGCACAACGGCGACTATATTTCATTAGGAGTTCGAGGAAAATTGATATGTCATCAAAGACACTTCCAAGTTTTTACAAATGTACCATCTGTCAAAAAAGGCAGCATCCATCATTAAGGACCTGCACCACCCAGGATATACCCTCTTCTCATTACTACCATCAAGCAGGAGGTACAAGAGTCCGAAGACACATAGTCAATGTTTCAGGAACAGCATTTTTCCCTCCGCCATCAGATTTCTGAATGGACAATGAACCCATGTACAACCTTAGTATTTTTTTCTTTTTTTTTTGCTTTCTTTTTGCACTATTATTTTAATTTAATTTTTATATACTTCTTATTGTCATTTATAAATTTTAAAATTATGTATTGCAATCTACTATTGCTGCAAAATAACAAATTTCATGACATATGCCATGATATTAAACCTGAAAATAAAAAGAGAAATATTTCTCAAAGCAAACTGTGGTGCAAAAATTCTGGTAATATGAAGCAGCCTTATCAGGCAGAATAGAGAAATGTATTAGAAAGACAATGGGTTAATAATGCATCTCCAAAATGAATGAAAACAAAATAAAATTAATCTCTAAAGAGTGCTCAAAAATTTTCATTTTACTTAATCCATTCTTTTTGTTGTTGTGAATTCACAGCTATCTTTTCAAAGCATTGAACTCTGCATGGATTCTTGCTACAAAATAGAAAAAAAAGATAATTATTCTCAAATCACAGAATACATTCCTTGAAAAAAAACTAATCATTAAGTTCAGGGAGGAATCCTTCTGTGACCCATGGGATTTTTCAGGAAAGACTTATTTTTATTGCCAGCTAAATTAATTCTTCCCTTCTGAAAAGTCTATGATTATCTCAAAATCTGTTACAAGAGAGTGAATGTTAATGAACTAAAACTGCAATTAATTAGTTGATTAAAGGGATTCAAACAGTATACTTAAGAGATATTCAAAATCATTCAATGGAAATATTTTCCTGGTTTTAATGTTGTAATATAAGTGGTAATAACCTAGGTTGACTTACTGGCAGCATCCAGTTGAAACGTATTTACATAGCTACTTTAACATTGCATTACATTCCAAGATACCTGGGAGCTAAGGGACAAACCAAAGAGGAATAAAATTTGACAGCTTAGTGACTACTGCTGCTGTCCAAACAGTGGCTTCTGAGAAGGTGTTAAAGATGGGGAGATAGGGTGGAATGGTGTTTATGAAAACTATTTCAAAGACAAAGGAATAAATGACATGATTCTGATTTCAAAGATTCAAAGTACATTTTTATTGAAGTATGCATACAGTATACAACCCTGAGATTCATCTTCTCACAACCATGAAACAAAGAAACACCATGGAACCCATTCAAAGAAAACATTAAAAACTTATTGCACAGAAGAAAAGAACAAATCATGCAAACGGCAGAAAATGAGCAAATAACACACAGAATACTAAATATTAAACTACATAGTCCTTGAAACAGTCTAGGACTATTCAGTTTAGTTCAGTGCCTAATTACCCAGCATAATATATTATCAACATTAAATTTTTCAATGAATGCTACTGAACTTTAAAGTATTCTTTCTTACACCATCTTGTATTATGTGAAATTGAATGCTGAATTGTATTAAAAATATGCAAACGATCTATTTCTCAGTTTAATATCTTAATTTATCCTTTAATGCTTCAGTTCTGGGCATTGGTGAGAAAGCTGGCTATTTTTTACAGATTTTTGTTGCTTTGCAAAAGCTTAAGAATAAGATTCACATTCTACATCCTCTCCCAGCAAGAAACAATTGTCATTTCACACATGATCATTTCAACTTAAAATTAATGTTGAAGAAAAGAAATTTCTCTTTGCTTTATTCAAATGTTAAATGCATTTCATCATAATAATCGATTACAGTATTGTTTTAGTGGTTTGACTCTAGCTAGAGGTTACCACTGTGCAAAGGTGTCGCCATGGCAACGTAGCAGTTAGAGTGATGCTATTACAGGTCAGGGTGTCAGAGTTCAGAGTTCAATTCTGGCGGCCTCTGGAAGAAAGTTTGTACATTCCTCCCACGTGCACTTGGGCTTCCTCCAGGTGCTGCAGTTTCCTCTGACCGTCCAAAGGTGCACCAGTTAGTAGCTTAGGCAGTCATGGTAAAGTGTACTTTGATTAGGCTGGGGTTTAAATAGGCGGGTTGCTAGGTGGTGCGGTTCATTGGGCCGGTAGGGCCTGTTCTGTGTTGTATCTCTCAATAAAAATAAATAAAATAAAATAGACTTCTTTGAGGGTCTATGCAGGTTGATAGACTTGGCAGAGTAATAGTTTTGCATGGTCTAGAGGGGTCGAAGAACCAATTTTTGCACTGTAGTGTTCTATGACTCTATGTATTTAGGTCACACAAATATCTTCATAATGAAGCTAATTTCCCAGCATTGGGGCTGATGTTGGTCTTTCAATTATACATCACTCATATTATTGTTATCCCATGATCTTAAAAATTGACAGAATTTGATCAGTACCATGCGCTATCCGCTCGATTTATGCCTCTTATCATCTTGTGCACCTCCTTCAAGCCACCTCTCATTCTCCTTTTGTAGTGAAAAATCCTAGCTTACTCAACCTATCCTCATAAGACATTGATCAGATAGTTGAATGGTGTCATAGCAACAACCTTGCACTCAACGTCAGTAAGACTAAAGAATCGATTGTGGACTTCAGAAAGGGTAAGATAATGGAACACGCTCCACTCCTTATTGAAGGGTCAGCATTGGAAAGGGTGAGTAGCTTCAAGTTCTTGGGTGTCAACATCTCTGAAGATCTATCCTGGGCACAACATATTGATGCAGTTAGAAAGAAGGTACAACAGTTGCTATATTTAATTTGGAGCTTGAAGAGACTTTGCATGTCACCAAAGACTTTAGCAAATTTCTACAGATGTATCATAGAAACATAGAAACATAGAAAATAGGTGCAGGAGTAGGCCATTCGGCCCTTCGAGCCTGCACCGCCATTTATTATGATCATGGCTGATCATCCAACTCAGAACCCAGCCTTCCCTCCATACCCCCTGACCCCTGTAGCCACAAGGGCCATATCTAACTTCCTTTTAAACATAGCTAATGAACTGGCCTCAACAGTTTGCTGTGGCAGAGAATTCCACAGATTCACCACTCTCTGTGTGAAGAAGTTTTTCCTAACCTCGGTCCTAAAAGGCTTCCCCTCTATCCTCAAACTGTGACCCCTCGTTCTAGACCTCCCCAACATCGGGAACAATCTTCCTGCATCTAGCCTGTCCAATCCCTTTAGGATCTTATACGTTTCAATCAGATCCCCCCTCAATCTTCTAAATTCCAACGAGTACAAGCCCAGTTCATCCAGTCTTTCTTCATATGAAAGACCTGCCATCCCAGGAATCAATCTGGTGAACCTTCTTTGTACTCCCTCTATGGCAAAGATGTCTTTCCTCAGATTAGGGGACCAAAACTGCACACAATACTCCAGGTGTGGTCTCACCAAGGCCTTGTACAACTGCAGTAGTACCTCCCTGCTCCTGTACTCGAATCCTCTCGCTATAAATGCCAGCATAGCGTTCGCCTTTTTCACTGCCTGCTGTACCTGCATGCCCACTTTCAATGACTGGTGTATAATGACACCCAGGTCTCGTTGCACCTCCCCTTTTCCTAATCGGCCACCATTCAGATAATAATCTGTTTTCCTATTTTTGCCACCAAAGTGGATAACTTCACATTTATCCACATTAAATTGCATCTGCCATGAGTTTGCCCACTCACCCAACCTATCCAAGTCACCCTGCATCCTCTTAGCATCCTCCTCACTGCTAACACTGCCACCCAGCTTCGTGTCATCCGCAAACTTGGAGATGCTGCATTTAATTCCCTCATCCAAGTCATTAATATATATTGTAAACAACTGGGGTCCGAGCACTGAGCCTTGCGGTACCCCACTAGTCACCGCCTGCCATTCTGAAAAGGTCCCGTTTATTCCCACTCTTTGCTTCCTGTCTGCTAACCAATTCTCCACCCACACCAATACCTTACCCCCAATACCGTGTGCTTTAAGTTTGCACACTAATCTCCTATGTGGGACCTTGTCAAAAGCCTTTTGAAAATCCAAATATACCACATCCACTGGTTCTCCCCTATCCACTCTACTAGTTACATCCTCAAAAAATTCTATGAGATTCGTCAGACATGATTTTCCTTTCACAAATCCATGCTGACTTTGTCCGATCATTTCACCGCTTTCCAAATGTGCTGTTATCACATCCTTGATAACTGACTCCAGCAGTTTCCCCACCACCGACGTTAGGCTAACCGGCCTATAATTCCCCGGTTTCTCTCTCCCTCCTTTTTTAAAAAGTGGGGTTACATTAGCCACCCTCCAATCCTCAGGAACTAGTCCAGAATCTAACGAGTTTTGAAAAATTATCACTAATGCATCCACTATTTCTTGGGCCACTTCCTTAAGCACTCTGGGATGCAGACCATCTGGCCCTGGGGATTTATCTGCCTTCAATCCCTTCAATTTACCTAACACCACTTCCCTACTAACATGTATTTCGCTCAGTTCCTCCATCTCACTGGACCCTCTGTCCCTTACTATTTCTGGAAGATTATTTATGTCCTCCTTAGTGAAGACAGAACCAAAGTAATTATTCAATTGGTCTGCCATGTCCTTGCTCCCCATAATCAATTCACCTGTTTCTGTTTGCAGGGGACCTACATTTGTCTTTATCAGTCTTTTCCTTTTTACATATCTATAAAAGCTTTTACAGTCCGTTTTTATGTTCTCTGCCAGTTTTCTCTCATAATCTTTTTTCCCCTTCCTAATTAAGCCCTTTGTCCTCCTCTGCTGAACTCTGAATTTCTCCCAGTCCTCAGGTGAGCCACTTTCTCTGGCTAATTTGTATGCTACTTCTTTGGAATTGATACTATCCCTAATTTCTCTTGTCAGCCACGGGTGCACTACCTTCCTTGATTTATTCTTTTGCCAAACTGGGATGAACAATTGTTGTAGTTCATCCATGCAACCTTTAAATGCCTGCCATTGCATATCCACCGTCAATCCTTGAAGTGTCATTTGCCAGTCTATCTTAGCTAATTCATGTCTCATACCTTCAAAGTTACCCCTCTTTAAGTTCAGAACCTTTGTTTCTGAATTAACTACGTCACTCTCCATGTTAATGAAGAATTCCACCATATTATGGTCACTCTTACCCAAGGGGCCTCTCACGACAAGATCGCTAATTAACCCTTCCTCATTGCTCAAAACCCAGTCCAGAATAGCCTGCTCTCTAGTCGGTTCCTCGACATGTTGGTTCAAAAAACCATCCCGCATACATTCCAAGAAATCCTCTTCCTCAGCACCTTTACCAATTTGGTTCACCCAGTCTACATGTAGATTGAAGTCACCCATTATAACTGCTGTTCCTTTATTGCATGGAGAGCATTCTAATTGGTTGCATCTCCAACTGATAGGGAGGGTCCACTCCGCAGGATCGGAAAAAAAAATTGCAGAAAGTTTCAAACTCGTCAAGCTCCATCACATGCAGTAACCTCCCCATAAATGAGGACATCTTCAAAAGGCGATGCCTCAATAAGGTAGCATCCATCATTAAAGAACCCCAGCACCCAGAACATGCCCTCTTCTCATTGCTACCATTAGAGAGGAGGTACAAGGGTCTGAAAATCCACACTCAATAGTTCAACTTCCTCCCTTCCACATTAGAGTTAATGGGTCCTTGAACCCATTAACACGACCTCATTATTGCTTTCCTGCTCTATTTGTTTATTTTGTAATTTATAGCAATTTTATGTCTTTGCAACGTACTCTATGAGCCGGTGTGCCTCACAGTCCAGTGAGACAGGGGCATACCTGTCCTAGTATGTGATGTCAGCTCTCACAGACTGGGTGGATGAGATCAACAGCGAGCTCCAGTGGCTAGGAAGGCAGTTCTGCAACACTCCATGAAGAGCAAAAGGTGTGTCAAGGCACAGAAGCCATGGTCTTCAACTGCAGTTGAGGAAGACCATGTTGGTGACAAGCACTCATACCACTGGAGCTGGATTTCCAAGCACAAGAGAGTGGAACTGCGCCAGTACAATGGCTTTTCCACTTTAAACACTCTCCCGCACAGGTCTCCCATCATCGTCACTCTACTGCTACCACAAGAAAACAATTGCGGTGGATGGTGAAGGTTACTTCAGATTATAATGGGATCAAGATAAACTGGGAAGGTGGGCAAAGCAATGGCAGATGGAACTTAACTCAGAGAAATGTGCAAAGTGATACATTTTGAGAAGATTAGCCAGGGAAGGATTTGCATAATAAATGACAGGGCCCTTGGGAGTGTTACAGAACGGAGCCTGAAGAATCCAGAATTGTGCTACTAAACCTGATTCAGAAGGACTACACTTACCTGAAATAATCAACTGCATGGTGACAGAAGAGCTGGGATGAATTTCCTGGCAGTATTTTTTCAAAACAGGCAGCTGTGCAGGCCAAGTCACTGGTTAAATTTAAAGCGGAGTTTGATAGGTTCTTGATTAGTAATGGTGTCAAAGGTTATGAGGAGAAGGCAGGAGAATGGGGAGGAGAGGGAAAACAAATCAGCCGTGGCAAAGCTGACTCAATGGGCCAAATGCCCTAGTTCTGCTCCTATGTCTTAAGGTCTTGTGGACTTAAAATATGCATTATTACGCTTTATGCTTAATTGAACATAGCCAGGAAAAGTTGTTCTTAGAGTCAGACTTAAAATGCACTCAGAGTCAGATATTCAGGGAAAGAGAGAAAGAAGCAATAAGAAAAGACCTATCAAGATTGCTTAATGTCATTTCCTGTACACAAGTGTAAAGGAGAATAAGATAATTGTTAAAACCAGATACAATGCAGCACAAAAAAAACACACTAAGTTGAAGAACACTAACAAAAATGCAATAAATATAAATATATAAGATTGCTTGTATACATAGATTGATTGTATGTCCATAAAGTGATACTAGGCAGAGGAGGATCTGAACGTAAGGTGATGACAGATTTTATTTATTTGGAAGTACGGCATGGAACAGGTCCTTTCAGCGCACTGAGTTGTGCCGCTCAGCAACCCAGCAATTTAAACCCTAGCTTAATCATGGGACAAATTACAATGACCAATTAACTTACCAACTGGTCTTTGTATTGTAGGAGGAAACCGGAGCACCTGGAGGAAACCCATGGACACAGAAAGAAAGCGCCTTACAGAGCACGCTGGAATTGAATTCTGAACTCTGACTCCCCCAGGTATTATAGGGTCACGCATGTTAGAGTATTGGTTATGGGGGTGTAGTGGGGTGGGTTAGTGGGTGGAGGTGTTGATCAGCCTTGCTACTTGGAGAAATGAACTGTTTTTGAGCCTGGTGGTCTTGGCATGGATGCTATGTAGCCTCCTCCCTAATGATTCACTCTGAATCTGTGCTGAACATCAACCACCCCATTTTTAGTCCCATTTTTAAAATTCCCCTATATTCTGATCCCCTTCACTTTAGGGTAACTCATGTAAAAGGAATATATTCTGAGCTTTGGTAAAATACTGCAAAATAATTAATGCTGATTACCAATTTGAGTTTTGCTCATTATATATATATATGTGTGTGTGTGTGTGTGTGTGTGTGTGTGTGTTTACAGTTATAGCTTGTGTCCTGCCCCTTTGACAGTCCTTTTAACAAATTAATTTAGAAACTAAAGCAGATCGTTGACATTGCTACTTATTATTTAACACCAGCTAGCTCCTGATTCTACCTGAAAGATCTTGGTGTTGTCAATTCATTGTATGTAATGTTGTCATGGTTCCTCAGCCTGTGATCAGAAGCCACTCTAATTACATTTGAATTCTGCCAACTTCTGTCTCTCACTTTCAACTTTTAAGTTCCGAATGTTCTGAATTCATCCTTAGAAGTGCACTTTATTTTGGTGATTTTCTTGGCCTGTTATTTATGGATGCTAATTGCCCAGAAACTGTTTGAAGGACATATTTTAATACTCCTGAACATTGAAACATATTGATGCGTTCAAACTAAAGTACATTCAGTGGCCACTTTATTAGGTACACCTGTACAACTGACATTGACACAAATGTCATATCAGCCAATTGTAAGGCAGCAGCTCAATGCATAAAAGCATGCAGACATGGTCAAGGGGTTCAGCTGTTGTTCGGACCAAACATCAGAATGGGGAATAAATGTGATCAAAGTGACTTTGACCATGGAATGATTATTTGTGCCAGATGGGGTGGTTTGAGTATCTCAGATACTGTTGATCTCCTGGAATTTTCACACACAGAAGTCTCTAGGGCTTGCAGAAGAATGGTGCCAGAAACAAAAACAAAAAAAAAAATCCAATTAGCAGCAGTTCTGTGGGTGAAAATGCCTTGATAATGAAAGAGGTAAGGGGAGGATGACCAGACTGGTTCAAGCTGACAGGAAGGTGACAGTAACCCAAATAATCACATGTTACACCACTGGTGTGCAGAAGAGCAGATCTGAACTTACAATGTGTCAAACCTTGAAGTGGATGGGCTACGGCAGCAGAAGACGATGAACATACGCTCAGTGGCCACTTTATAAGGTACAGGTGGGACCTAATGAAGTGATCACTGTGTATATCAGGAGCAACAAACAAAATGCTGGAGGGACACGGTCAGTCAGACAACATCTGTGGGGTGAAGTAGACAGCTAAGACAGAAATGTTAGCTGTCCGTTTCTCCATCACAGATAATGCCTGGGCTGGCAGGTTCCTCCAGCATCTTGCATGTTGCTCTGGATTCCAGCATCTGCAGTCTCCTGTGTTCCCAAGCTAATATACATATAGCTGATAACATCTACTGTATATACGAAAAAAAGACCAATTACAGAATATTTTCCCAGAGGTGCAGATGCTTGAATAATGACTGAAATATTCATCGACTTTTAAAAAAGGTGTGAGCTCTTGAATGATAATTTGCAGTCAAAACATATGAAAACAAGTCAATATATGTGAAAGGAAATTGAGAAAACGTAGAGGTTTACCATCGACCTAAAAACACTAACAACATTTTGGTTCCACATTCTAAGTGGACAAACCCACCACAGTTGCTGCCCTTCTGAGTTCATTACTTCCTTTTTATATTCTTGTGTATTCATGTATTTTGCTTGTCTGTCTGGTATCGTTACCAATAATCCTTGAGATTGCTGTGCCATTCCTCCTTCCCTTTCTTCCATAATCGGCTCTCCACTCGGATCAGATTCCTTCCTCTTCACCCCTTCACCTCTGCCACCTATCACCTCCTAGCCTCTTACTTCATCACCCTCCCCCATCCACCCACCTTCCCTCTCACCTGGTCTCACCTATCTCTTGCCAGGTGGTCCTCCTTTTCCCCTTCCTACCTTATTTTGGCTTCTTCCCCCTTCCTTTCCAGTGCTGAAGAAGGGTCTCAGCCTGAAACATCGACTGTTTGTTCCTCGCCATAGATACTGTCTGACCTGCTGAGTTCCTCCAGCATTTTGCTTTCAATTTTACTTTGTTAATTTTCTCATTCACTTTTTCATTTTTTTCAACCTCTTAATTTTATTTATTATTAATTTAAAGATGCCTAATGAGCTGCATCACACAGTAACTCACCTATTTAATACTAACCTCATCACAGGACAATTAACAATGAGCAATTAATCTACTAACTGGTACATTTTTGGACTGTGGGAGGAAACCGGAGCACCCGGACGAAACTTACATAGTTCATGGGAAGAACATTGCTGGAATTGAACTCCAAACTCTGGAACACCCTGTGCTGTAACAGTATTGTGCTAACCCTTATGCTACCATGGCCCCTGGTTTATTTTATTCTCCTAATTTCTGACAACACTCTTTGTTTCGGAGACAGCTCCAGAAAATAACCTGATTTCTAATAATTGAGACTATGCATAATCGTACACACCAATAGAAGCAGCCAAAAGGAAGAGTTACACCAGTTAATTATTGAATACCAGAACGCAATAAGATCTTTAACTTAATTAATAAGATCCTGAGTGAGAAGTTGCAGAAGCTGGGCCTTTGTACCTCCCTCTGCAATTGGGTCCTCAACTTCCTCACCGGAAGACCACAATCTGTGTAGATTGGTGATGATATCTCCTCCTCGCTGATGATCAACACTGTCGCACCTCAGGGGTGTGTGCTTAGCCCACTGCTCTACTCTCTGTATACCCATGACTGTGTGGCTAGGCATAGCTCAAATACCATCCATAAATTTGCTGATGATACAACCATCATTGGTAGAATCTCAGGTGCTGATGAGAGGGTGTACAGGAGTGAGATATGCCAATTAGTGGAATGGTGCCACAGCAACAACCTGGCACTCAACGTCAGCTGATTGTGGACTTTCAGAAGGGTAAGACGAAGGAACGCATACCAATCCTCATAGAGGGATCAGAAGTAGAGAGAGTGAGCAGTTTCAAGTTCCTGGATGTCAAGATCTCTGAGGATCTAACCTAGTCCAAACATACTGATGCAGTTATAAAGAAGGCAAGACAGTGGTTATACATCATGAGGAGTTTGAAGAGATTTGGTATGTCAACAAATACGCTCAAAAACTTCTATAGATGTACCGTGGAGAGCATTCTGACAGACTGCATCACTGTCTGGTATGTGGGGTGGGGGGTTGCTACTGCACAGGACAGAGAGAAGCTGCAAAGGGTTGTAAATTTAATCAGCTCCATCTTGGGTACTAGCCTACAAAGTACCCAGGACATCTTTAGGGAGCGGTGTCTCAGAAAGGCAGCGTCCATTATTAAGGACCTCCAGCATCCAGGACATGCTCTTTTCTCACTGTTACCATCAGGTAGGAGGTACAGAAGCCTGAAGGCACACACTCAGTGACTCAGGAACAGCTTCTTCCCCTCTATCATCCGATTCCTAAATGGATATTGAACTCTTGGACACTCCCTCACTTTTTTTAATATATAGTATTTCTGTTTTTGCATGATTTTTAATCTATTGAATGTGTGTATACTGTACAAAGAATACTGAATAAAATTTACTTATTTATTATTATTATTTTTTCTTCTATATTATTTATTACATTGAACTACTGCTACTAAGTTAACAAATTTCTCGTCACATGCTGGTTATAATAAACCTGATTCTGATTCTGAACCAGAAGGCACAGCCTCAGACTAGAAGGATATCCGTTTAGAAGAGAGATGAGGAGGAAACGCTTTAGCTAGAGGGTGCTGAATCTCTGGAATTCACTGTCACAGATGGCTGTGGAGGCCAAGTCTCTGGCTATATTTAATGTGGAAATTGATAAGTTCTTGATTAGTAAGAGTGTTGAAGGATATGGAGAGAAGGCAGGAGAATGGGATTGAGAGGAATAATAAATCAGCCACATTGGAATGGTTCAGCCGTGGTTGGGAGATCACACAGGCGAAGGAAAACTCTGATCTCAACCCTCTGCTGCCTTGCGGCTGTACCTGTTCATCGAGAAGGCTTCAGGAGTGAAGCCTGAGGAAAAATCCGTAGCTGGAATCCCTAAGGCAGTCTTACGTTGAGTGGCAGCTCCTGCGAGGCAGCTGATGCCAATCTGTATCGGACTCTGCCATTTCTTCCGATTCATCGGCTGTGTGGAGAGGGGGAGCTTGCTGCATGGGCAACAGCTTTCTCTCCATATCGTACTGCCCTGGCTTGCATATTGGCTTGTGTAGAGAGCTAGGATACAGCATCCGTTTCACCTGACCAGCAGAGGCCCACGCAATGTAATTGTGGAGAAGACCTGATGGGACGAATGCCCTATGCGGCCACTATCTCTTATGGTTTTATGGTGTCATGGTGGTCAATTTTAAGCTGGATTAATTAGTGGAAAAGAAATGGCCGCTTTATTATGTAGAGGAGGTAACTAATGAATTTCCCACTGAGTGTATGTTCAACCAAGGTCAGACAAACTGCTGATATCAGGGGAATGTATTCTCATTTTCTGAGTGCTCTTGGAATTTCAAGCTTAGTCAAATTGTATCGTAAATATTCCTCACTGATTTAATGTTCCTGAGGTAATGTTGCAGCTCTATAAAACCTTGGTAACACCACACATGGAATATTGTGTTCATTATGGTCACCTCACTATAGGAAGGATGTGGAACCTTTAGAGAGGGTGCAGAGGAAATTTACCGGGATGCTGCCTGGATTAGAAAGCATGTCTAGAAAGCAAGCCAGGGCTTTTCTCTTTGGAGCGAAGGAGGATGGGAGATGACTTGTTAGAGGTGATACGCGGCATAGATAGAGTGGACAGACAATCTTTTTCCCAGGGGAGAAATATGAGGAGGCAAAACTCTAAGGTGATTGGAGGAAAGTATAGGAGCTGGTGCCAGAAATAGGTTTTGATGCAGAAAGTGGTGAGTGCTTGGAAGTATTTCCAGGGGTGATGGTAGAGGCAAATATGTTAAGGACATGTAATCTTAAATGTCCTTAATCATTTTAACAGATGCAGGTGATAAAAGAGTAAATGTACTTAGGCATATGGATGATTGTTATTTGGGAGGGAGGGAAGGGTGAGATTGATCTTCACATAGGTTAAAAGGTTGGCACAACATTGTGGGCTGAAGGGCCTGTATTATGCTATAATGTTCTATGTTCTATGATTTATCCAGTACCTACTTGTTTTAAATGCCTATAGACCAACTACATAGTGTATAGATCCCCTGAGAGGCAACATCTCTAAGGGTCTATCCTGGGCCCAAGCTATCGATGCAGATACAACAGTAGCCATATTTCATTCGGAGTTTGAGGAGCTTTGGTATGTCATCAAAGACGATCACATATTTCTACAGATGTACCATGGAGAGCATTCTAACTGGCTGCATCACCATCTGGTATGGGGGGTGGGGCACCACACAGGATTGGAAAAGGCTGCAGAATGTTGTGAACTCGGCCAGCTTTATCATGGGCACTGGCCTCCCCAGCACTCAGGGCATCTTCAAAAGGTGATACCTCAAGAAGGTGGCATCCATCATTGTGCCCCCATCACCCTAGACATGCCCTCTTCTCATTGCTACCATCAAGGAGGAGGTACAGAAATCTGAAGAGACACACTCATTGACTCAGGAATAGCTTCTTCCCCTCAGCCATCATATTTCTGAATGGACATCGAACCCATGAACGCTACCTCACTATTATTTTTCTCTTTTTGCACTGCTTATTTAACTTGTTTATATATATATATAGTTGCTGTAGTTTACAACAATAATATTTTTATTATGTATTGCAATGTACTGCTGCAACGAAACAGCAAATTTCACGATATAGGCCAGTGCTATTAAACCCATTTCTGATTCTGATTCTATATGAAATCACTCACTGTCACTATTTCTTTATAAATCAAAACATGTGCCTAAATACATTTACTGTTTTATTGCATGCATCTGCTAAAATGCAAAGAGATGGATAGGACATTATATCAGCCGTCTTTATTCAATCTCAGAAGACAGCACATTTTGTGGATTTATAGAGAGCCATTCTTAAATAGATTTCTCCATTCAGTTGAACTGAATTTTTAGGAAGCAGGAAGTAAAGTCAAATGAGGTGCTAATGTTGGTGATAAATTATATTAATTCTGGTGCAGGCAGTTTATGACTCTACCACAATATCCATTTGGGCTGTGAAAAGATTACAAACCACTTGTACCTTTCACTTGTCACCACAATAAAATTGTTGCAGGCTCCTGGGATTTGATTGTAATGCACAGTGCCCAGGGCTATAGGTGATAGAACCCTATAAACTGATATGAAAGGTCCCTAATTAAGCACTTAGCATTTCAATGCTGATATCACTTTGCCTTCCCTGCCAGCCATAGATGTAGTTGGCATTCCGTCATCACCGATACGGCCAGCAAAATGACTAACGTAAGTTGAGTCGAGTCTTTTGTACTGCAGGGAGCAGCCCTGAGGCACATCCTGAACCAGTGACCCTCCGATTCCCTTCTCCAGCTACAGGAAGGTGGAAATCAGATCTGACAACTTTGCGCTGGCAAAGTTTTTTCTTCTGAGATTAGGCTTAGGGGAAAGTTGTGATGACAGTGACTGTGGTTTGAGTGATCTGGTTGGATGTGTCATCTGCTTCTTCACACGTCACCCAGGGTGGTGGAGCAGAAAAGCAAGTATAGTTATGAAAATAAAGACACCCATAACTAGAAAGTCAATGTTTCCTTTTTTATTTTTTTTACTTTTAAAGGTACAGCGTGGAACAGTCCCTCTCTGTCCCAAGCTAACTGCTCAATTTTCACCCAATCACAGGGCAATAATTTACAATGACCAATTAATCTCCTAACCAGTACGTTTTTGGATTGTGGGGGGGCGGGGACTGGAGAACCAGAAAGAAGCCCACACGCTCACAGGAACGATGTGCACAATTTCTTACAGAGGACGCCAGAATTCAACTCCGAACTCCAATGCCCTGAGCTGTAATTGCGTTGCATTAACCACTACGGTACAGTGGCTAATGTAGCTTCTAGGCTTTACTGAGGATTAACTCTCCATCAACATAGTCCCAGTGGGTAAATACAATGAAAGTTAAATTGGATAGCTTCCAAATGTGGGTGTGGAGGTTGTGATTAGCCGAACACAACAAGTTTGAGATGTCTGCTCATATAATAATTTCAGTGTGCAGCCAGTGTCAGCCATATGGTTTAATGCCTTGTCGAGTCAGCAGGGATACAGCTGTGTGCGTGGCTCGCACTAATTAACACTAGGCTGTCCTGCTTATAGCCGACGGCACCTTTTAAAGAGTGAGATGGACTGTGAGGAGAATACCAGCGACGCGGACGCGGGATACCCGTGGTCGGACGTTGGGCAGGCAGACCAACACAGACCTCCCCTGGGGTCGGCG
Source organism: Mobula hypostoma (assembly GCF_963921235.1). Taxonomy (NCBI): domain Eukaryota; kingdom Metazoa; phylum Chordata; class Chondrichthyes; order Myliobatiformes; family Myliobatidae; genus Mobula; species Mobula hypostoma. The sequence continues at coordinate 149,253,539 of NC_086098.1, forward strand.
AGTTGTCGGCAGATTCCGGAGTCGAAACTGTGTGAGGACAATGGGAACAAGGGCTGATGACCCACTGAAGTCTCGAACTTGCAAGTCCAGAGTTTGAGGGCTGGGGTTTGGCAGTCGGTCATTGGCGAGTCCAGAGATCAAGGCGTAGTGTTCCGTGTTCAGCAGGGCCTAGGATCGACACCATGCATGGAAGCCTGACAGTCGAATTGGAAGTCCAGTCATCGAGGCCCGTTGCATGGAGCCTGAGCCTGTCAGTCTCTGAGTGTCCACTCAGGAAGTCGAATGCCCAATGTCTGTGACTCTGAGTCCAAGTCCTCTGGAAACTGAAGGCTGAAGACGGCCTGTGAAAGATGTGGTTTCAATTTCAACATTTTGTTTTTTTTTGGTCTTCCATTGATTCTATTATGTTTCTAGGAAGAGGTACAGTCGACGTTTCAGGCCAAGACCATCCATCAGGACTAACTGAAGGAAGAGTTAATAAGAAATTTGAAAGTGGGAGTGGGAGGGGGAGGGGGAGATCCAAAATGACAGGAGAAGACAGGAGGGGGAGGGATAGAGCCAAGAGCTGGACAGGTGATAGGCAAAAGGGATATGAGAGGATCATGGGACAGGAGGCCTAGGGAGAAAGAAAAGGGGAGGGGGACCCAGAGGATGGGCAAGGGATATAGTGAGAGAGACAGAGGGAGGAAAAGGAGAGTGAGAGAAAGAATGTGTGTATAAAAATAAATAACGGATGGGGTACGAGGGGGAGGTGGGGCATTAGCGGAAGTTAGAGAACTCGATGTTCATGCCATCAGGTTTAGCCTTTTCCGGTGACGCCTACACTGAAGAAGTTTAGATCCTCTCTTCGACGGGAGCTCAGTGAAACCATCTCTCACTGCTCCCCATCCGTAATTTCTTCGGCTCTTCAATTATTCGACCACATTTTGACTCAGACTCGCTATCACAGCCATATATCCTTTCTTGGAACGTGCCTCCGTCGCCAGCTTACTCCAGTTGGCTTTAGGATTCGTTTTCGAGCCTCTCAATTTGGACGTTCTGAGGATCCCAGGTACTCACATTTTAGTGACTCTGCCTCTCGCCACTTCTCCCGTCAAGCTCTGTAGGCGACTCTCTCCGCCATGAGGAGGTACTTGGTGTCCCTATCCCAGACCCTTCCACACCTTCGGGACTCTTTCTTCGCCGTCTGTAATGGTCCTACCTGTTATTTCATCCTCCGTCGGATTCACGCCTGCAATCCTTGTTTTTTTGACTTTGTCATGTTAGGCAAAGATCGCAAGATCCTACATTTACGGACTCCAGAGCCTGCTGGCCATAAAACTAGCAGGCATTAACTTCAGATTGCGGCCTCTGCCATTGATCTCACCGGCTCTAACACCTCAGGGCATATTCAAAACCCGGACGCCAGCAACGACCATGGACACCTTCAAAGCGATAGCGCAACCACCAACTGCGACTCCAGCCTTGAACTCCAGACCAGGTCTTTATGTGCTGCTGTTGTGACTCCCGTCTCCCCTTCCCCCACCACCACTCTGCAACCCCATCTCCCTCAGATCCCACCGTCAGCTCCTGGGTCCTCAGAGGCTCCATCTTCCTCTCACCCCAACCCTCCCCTCTCTACTGACACCCCCAGCCTCCCCCTTCCCCCTCTGATCCCAGCTCTCATCCGTGCCGGGTCTTTACCATCCCCTCCGACCTTCAACTGTCGGAGGCAGAACGCTCTGTCCTCAGTAAGGGCCTCACCATTGTCCCCCTTCGCCCACACCTCAGCGAGTTCCGCATTCGCCATGATGCGGAACTTCTCTTCCGCCGTCTCCGTCTCCGAGCCTGCCTCTTTGGCAAGGACTCTTCCACCCCCACCGATGACCCCTTCACCCGTCCTCAACCCTCCTCCTCTTCATGGACACCCCGCTCTGGTCTTCTGCCTGCTCTGGATCTCTTTATTGCTAACTGCCGACGGGACATCAACCGTCTCGACTTCACCGCACCTTGTCCCCATTCCAACCTCACTCCTTCTGAACGCTCTGCTCTCCACTCCCTCCGCACTAATCCTAACCTGATTATTAAACCCGCCGATAAGGGGGGTGCTGTTGTAGTCTGGCGTACTGACCTCTACCTTGCCGAGGCGCAGCGACAACTCGCGGATACCTCCTCTTATTTACCCCTCGATCGTGACCCCACTAAGGAGCACCAGGCATTTGTCTCCCACACCATCACGGACTTGATCCGCTCAGGGGATCTCCCATCCACTGCTACCAACCTTATAGTTCCCACACCCCGCACTTCCCGTTTCTACCTCCTACCCAAGATCCACAAACCTGCCTGTCCTGGCAGACCTTTTGTCTCAGCTTGCTCCTGCCCCACCGAACTCGTTTCTGCATACCTCGGCACGGTTTTATCCCCCCTTGTTCAATCCCTTCCTACCTATGTTCGTGACACTTCTCACGCTTTTAAACTTTTCGATGATTTTAAGTTCCCTGGCCCCAACCGCTTTATTTTCACCATGGATATCCAGTCCCTGTATACTTCCATCCCCCATCAGGAAGGTCTCAAAGCTCTCCACTTCTTTTTGGATTCCAGACCTAATCAGTTCCCCTCTACCACCACTCTGCTCCGTCTAGCAGAATTAGTCCTTACTCTTAATAATTTCTCCTTTGGCTCCTCCCACTTCCTCCAAACTAAAGGTGTAGCTATGGGCACCCGTATGGGTCCGAGCTATCCCTGCCTTTTTGTTGGCTTTGTGGAACAATCTATGTTCCAAACCTATTCTGGTATCTGTCCCCCATTTTTCCTTCACTACATCGACAACTGCATTGGCGCTGCTTCCTGCACGCATGCTGAGCTCGTTGACTTTATTAACTTTGCCTCCAACTTTCACCCTGCCCTCAAGTTTACCTGGTCCATTTCCGACACATCCCTCCCCTTTCTTGATCTTTCTGTCTCTGTCTCTGGAGACAGCTTATCTACTGATGTCTACTATAAGCCTACTGACTCTCACGGCTATCTGGACTATTCCTTTTCTCACCCTGTTTCTTGCAAAGATGCCATCCCCTTCTCGCAATTCCTCCATCTCCGCCGCATCTGCTCTCAGGATGAGGCTTTTCATTCCAGGACGAGGGAGATGTCCTCCTTTTTTAAAGAAAGGGGCTTCCCTTCCTCCACTATCAACTCTGCTCTCAAACGCATCTCCCCCATTTCATGTACATCTGTTCTCACTCCATCCTCCCGCCACCCCACTAGGAATAGGGTTACCCTGGTCCTCACCTACCACCCCACCAGCCTCCGGGTCCAACATATTATTCTCCGTAACTTCCGCCACCTCCAACGGGATCCCACCACTAAGCACATCTTTCCCTGCCCCCCTCTCTCTGCTTTCTGCAGGGATCGCTCCCTACGCGACTCCCTTGTCCATTCGTCCCTCCCATCCCTCCCCACTGATCTCCCTCCTGGCACTTATCCTTGTTAGTGGAGCAAGTGCTACACATGCCCTTACACTTCCTCCCTTACCACCATTCAGGGCCCCAAACAGTCCTTCCAGGTGAGGCGACACTTCACCTGTGAGTCGGCTGGGGTGATATACTGCGTCCGATGCTCTCGATGTGGCCTTCTATATATTGGTGAGACCTGATGCAGACTGGGAGACCATTTTGCTGAACACCTACGCTCTGTCCGCCAGAGAAAGCAGGATCTCCCAGTGGCCACACATTTTAATTCCACATCCCATTCCCATTCTGACATGTCTATCCACGGCCTCCTCTACTGTAAAGATGAAGCCACACTCAGGTTGGAGGAACAACACCTCATATTCCGTCTGGGTAGCCTCCAATCTGATGGCATGAACATCGACTTCTCTAACTTCCGCTAATGCCCCTCCTCCCCTTCGTACCCCATCCGTTATTTATTTTTATACACACATTCTTTCTCTCACTCTCCTTTTTCTCCCTCTGTCCCTCTCACTATATCTCTTGCCCATCCTCTGGGTCGCCCCCCCCTTTGTCTTTCTCCCTGGGCCTCCTGTCCAATGATCCTCTCATATCCCTTTTGCCAATCACCTGTCCAGCTCTTGGCTCCATCCCTCCCCCTCCTGTCTTCTCCTATCATTTTGGATCTCCCCCTCCCCCTCCAGCTTTCAAATCTCTTACTCACTCTTCCTTCAGTTAGTCCTGACGAAGGGTCTCGGCCTGAAACGTCGACTGTACCTCTTCCTAGAGATGCTGCCTGGTCTGCTACGTTCACCAGCAACTTTGATGTGTGTTGCTTGAATTCCCAGCATCTGCAGAATTCCTGTTGTTTCTATTGTGTTTCTTGGATTTACTGTGAATGCCCACAAGAAAATGAATATGAGGGTTGTATATGGTGACACATATGTACATAGATAATAAACTTACTTTGAACTTTGGAGAAGTTTGGATGGAGGGCTATAGTCCAGGTGTGGGTCGAGGGAACTAGGCTGAATAACAGTTTGGCATGGACCAAGTGGCCAAAGGGCCTGTTTCTGCTTTTATCTATCTATTTATCTGTCTATCTATCTATCTATTTATCTATCTATCTATCTATCTATCTATCTATCCATCCATCCATCTATCTATCTATTTATCTATTTAACTATCTATTTATTTATTTATCTATTTATCTATCTATTTAACTTTCTATCTACTTAACTATCTATCCTATCTATTTAACTATCTATCTATCTACCTATCTATCCATCTATCAATACAGTGTAGAACAGGCCCTTCCCATCTAATGTGCCCTGCTGCCCAGCAACTACGTAACCCTAGCCTAATCACAGAACAGTTTACAATGAACAATTAACCTACTAACCGGTACATCTTTGGAATGCGGGAGGAAATCAGAGAGCCCAGGGGAAACCTGTGTGGTCACAGGGAGAATGTACAAACTTCTGACAGATGGCAGCAGAATTGAACTTTGAACTCTGGAATGCCCCAAGCTGCAATAGTGTTGCACTAACTGCCACCATTCTGCAGCAAAAACCACCAGATGAATGGTTATGGACTATCAGACTGTGGTGTTGGAGGCTCGCTCAGACAGCTGGTGTCAGCGTTTTGGTGCTGACAGGGGTCTTCAGGATGTCAGTTGGTCCTCCACTGGGTTACAGGGATTGCCATGACGTCTCCCAGGTGAGTGACAATGATTCCACTAACCTCTGCATGAAAGCATTTACAATCCCAACCACCGTTGCTCCATCTGTGGCTGGCCCTGGCTCAGCAGACAAGCCCAGATTACCACCAACCCTTGCGACGCACCAGTTGCCTTCCAAACCTAGAGGCAGTGAGGTCCCGGTTTATGGCCATCCGCTGTCTCCTCTACTGTAAGTTCAGTAGTCCTCAACCACCCACCTCCATTCTCATTAGGAAGGTAGCATCCACACCAGGTCCACCAGACTCAAAAACAATTACTTTCCCCAAACGGCAAGTCCGATCAACACCTCTACCCACCAACCCAACCCCCATTACTTTATTATTTCCTGTCAGAGTCATCTTTTGTTCAGAAACTCCTGTGCCTAGTGTCACTTTATAGACATACAATCAATCTATGTATATAAGCTATCTTATGTATTTATATTTACTGTGCTTTATTATTATTGTGCTCTTTGTCTTATTGTGTAATTTTTGTGCTGTATCACATCCAGAGTAACAATTATTTCATTCTCCTTTACACTTGTGTACTGGAAATGACATTAAACAATCTTGAATCTTCAACCAGCAATGCTGCTGTTCGTGGGGCTTATACATAGAGAGCAGTACAACAGGTATAAGCTAAATGCATAGCAACACACACAAATTGCTGGAGGAACTCAGCAGGTCAAGCAGCATCTGTGGAAATGAATAGACAGTCGACATTTCGGACTGACACTCTTCATCAGGACTGATCACATTATACAGTTTGATCTGATGAGCTGGTGATGGACAGCTTGGCTAGAGCAAGGCTGACTAGGTTACCTCTTCCATTCATTAGTCTCTTCTTCCTCTTCCTCACCCTTCATTTTTAGATTGCCTGGACTTGAGTACTGAGTTATAGAGAGAAGACTATATTCCTTGAGGCAGAGCAGGTAGAGATGTGACCTCACGCACAGATAGGGTGAATGCACTGTCTTTGTCCCAGAGTTGAGGTATTAAAAACTAGAAAAGATAGCTTTCAGGTGAGGCAACGATTTTGCAGAAAAGGGTGGTATTCCTGTGAAAACAGCTGTCAGAGGAAGTACTTGAGCCAGGTACAATAAAACTTTTCAAACACAGTTGGATAAGCACATGGATTGGAAAGGATCTGATGAAGGGTCTTGGCCCGAAATGTCAACTCTTCATTCCTCCCCATGTTGTTCGTCCATCGTCGTCGTCGATGAAGACCTCGACACCATGATAGTGTCGAGACTAGCGCGTGACATGGATTTAAGTGAGGGAGAGTTGCGCAGCGTCAGCCTCACTCTCTCTTCCCAATTCCCATCTGGATCCAGTGGCAAGACAAGAGTCGAGACAGCTGGAGATGGGACTAGGCACAGTGGATGACCAGGACAACTTCTGTGTCTTGTCCTGCTCTACACGTTCCACGACGCTTGCAGAGACCGTCTTCTTGACCATTGGACCTTCCATTGGTCTTGTCCGCTCAATCCGCCGGAGTCTGTCTTCACGTGCTGGGATAGACAACTCCCTGTCTCACCAAGGGTTTGAGACCCGTCAGTTACCCTCACCTGGTTTAGCCGGCTTGTCGAAGCCGTTGCCTGGGGTGTGTCCGATGTCGCATGCAAACAGCTACGGGGAGCCACAGGTGAGAGCTGAGTGCCAGGTGGGGACCAAAGGTGGGCTAACTGCCTCGAAAAGGACGCGACATGTTCCCCCACCACAGGTGCTACCCCTCCCTGACACCCCATTCCTCCCCATAGCTGCTACCTGACTTGCTGAGTTCTTCCAGCATTTTGTGTGTGTCACTCTGGATTTCCAGTTTCTGCAGAACCTTGTGTTTAGATTAAGCTAAGCTATCCTATGTGCGAGCAGAAAGAATCAGAATCGTAATCAGAATCAGGTTTATTGTCACTAATATGTTTTGAAATTCATTGTTCTGTGGCAGCAGTAAAACATAAAAAAATCTGTATAGGTAATGACATTAAATTTATAGTGCAAAAGAGGAATAGCAAGATGTTTTTGTGTTCATGGAATCTGACGTTGCTGGGAAGAATATGTCCCTGAAAAGTTGAGTGTGGGTCTTTAAGCTCCTGTACCTCCCTGATGGTTGCAATGAGGAGAGGACATGTCCTGGGTGATGGGGGTCCATAATACACCCAGAGTTCAGCAAGTAGGACACACACAAAAAGCTGGAGGAACTCAGCAGGTCAGGCATCATCAATGGAGAGGAATAAATGGTCAACATTTCAGGCTGAGACTCTCCATCAGGACAGATATTGCCTCATCTGCTGAATTCCTCCAGCATTCTGTGTGTTTTTTTGAGACTAGAACTAAGGGACATAGCCTCAATATTTAGGGGAGTAGATTTAGGACAGAGATGAAGAGGAACTGCTTTCCGCAAAGAGTGATAAGTCTGTGGAATTCTCTGCCCAATGAAGCAGTGGAGGCTACCTCAGTAAATATCTTTAGATGAGGTTGGGTAGATTTTTGCATAGTAGGGGAATTAAGGGTTATGGAGAAAAGGCAAGTAGGTGGAGATGAGTTCATGGCCAGATCAGCCATTGAATAGCGTAGCAGGCTCGATGGGCCAGATGGCCTACTCCTGCTCCTATTTCTTATGTTCTTATGTTTTGCTCTGGATTTCCAGCATCTGCAAAAACTTATGTCCATGTTCAGCAATTGGATATTATCCTGAGGATAATTATCAGGCTCGCTTTTAGGAATGGATGAGACTGGTTATTGATGAAGTTAAGTGTTAACAAACGTACAGTGGTTAAAAAAATGTTGTAACCAGAACTGAGGTAGTGATAAGATTATGATCCAGCTATGATTATGATCATGATTATGATCCATCTGTCCTTGATATTCAGTTTCATTGAAGACTATGGAACCAAACATCAATAAGGAGTTCAATAGACAGTAGATACTCTAGCACCTGTTTAGTACTAACAACCAAAGTCAAGTTTCCATCTGCAACATCTAAGGTCTCGTGATATGAACCATATAAGGAGTACATAGATGAGGAAGTCCGGATCTCAAGAAGCTGCAGAAGTTCTAAGAACAGCTTCTTCTTCTTCTGGAATCAGACTTCTGAATGGTCCATGAACCAATGAACACTACCTCATTATTCCTGTTTATTTTGTAATTTAGAGTAACTGTTTGCTTTTGCACTCGTGGGGCAGCACAGTAGCGTAGCGGTTAGTACAACACCACACAGTATCAGCTATAAGATGGAGGCTCAGTTCCCACCGCTGTCTGCGAGGAGTTTGTACGTTCTCCCTGTGACCACATGGGTTTCCTCCGAGTGCTCTGGTTTCCTCCCAAATTCCAAAGACATATGGGCAAGGGTTACTGGGTAGTGGGTATGATGTTTTGATGCCGGAATGCCTCACTGATTTGATTTGATGCAAAGGACAGATTTTACTTTATGTTTTGATGTACATGTGAAAAACAAATCTAATCGTTATCTTTTTTATCTTTGTACTGCTGCCACAAAACAACAAATCTCATTTCCTATAAATCAATAATAATAATCCTACTGAATATATGCATGTTTTATGATGCAGGAATTTACATTAAAAGGTTGAAGTACAAGGTGGAACAGACTCTAGCATATCTGTCATTTTTAAGCTCCTGAGAAACTATTTCACTTGACCTGTTGAAGTGCTTCCAGAAATTATTTTTTTTTAAATTTCAGTTTGACTTCCATTCCGGGATCATTTGATCAAATTGCATCAAGTTTGCCAGCTACTTTGCCAAGATGTGAAGATTGTCTTTCCTGTCTTCTGAATACCTCACAATAATAAAATAATTTTTTTCTAAGATAATTAGATTTTGCTTTGAGGTAAATTATGAATGTTAACAAAGTGAGGCCTGTGCGCTCCACAGACAACTGACTTCAGGGAGAAAGACGGTGATGATTGGCAGTGTCACTTTATAAATCCCACGGTGGATGTAGTTCTGATTGGTAATTCTTCTCATGCACTTTTGACATGTGTGCCCTGGGCAGACTGCACTGAAATTTGAATCTTTTTTTTAAATTTAAACAGCCAATCCCTGTTGGATTATAAAGGAACTGAAATTCTCCCACTCCTTTCATCCAAGAGCAATTGGCAGTCCAAGGATTGAAAAGGACAAGGTGAGAATTATTTCTTTATTTATTAATGCTACAACTGATTCCCAACCAGATGTTCACAGTTCTAGGCCCCAGGGCTGGTTGTCACTAATCTGCCTGTCAGAGTTGCTATGAGTTTTGTCAGTTCTTTACAGGATTAGGCCTCTAGATGGCACATTACAAAGAAGTTTCATTCTACCAAAGAGTTGAGCAGATTGGGTTACCTACCTCGCTGAAAGTAATATCACAGAGAAGTATCATTAAGAAGACTAAAACCTACATTACCTCTGCATACAGCTGCCTGATCATATATAATTGAAGGATGTTGTATCCATTTAGAGGAGAGATCTAGAAACACAAATCAAAGAGGGGGCACAAACCTGAATCTATCAGAGTCCGCAGTCTTTTATATTGCTTTGCATCAATGCTTTTGAATGGCTGAAAAACAAATTGGAAAAGTTAGGAATCTAAAATATGTAACTTCTAATTTAGAGATACAGCATGGTAACAAGTCCTTCTGGACCAGTGAGTCCACACTACACGGATGTGAGCAATTACTAGTATAGGGTAGGGGTACGTTTCTACCAAAGGAGGTGTAAGGCATTCTTTCCTACCGCTAGCCTGCAGGTCACCCTTGGGCAAGGTGTAACACCTGCTTAGCCCCCCACCCCCCGATCAGGATCATGTGAAGCCATGGGAGGAGGTGGTGGATGGCCGTATGAGCAGCTGGTGCACATCACAAGTCCTGGTTATGTGACCACTGACACCAGGCAATCTCTGAAGAGTATTGATAATGGCTGGGGCCACCCATCTTGTAAAGACACTGCCCAGATGAAGGCAATGGCAAATCTCTTCTGTAGAAAAGTTTGGCTAGAACAATCATGGTCATGAGACCATGTCATATGACACAGCACATAATGATGATATCACACGAATGGCACATAATGATGATGACGATGACCAATTACCTACCAACCGGTATGGCTTTTGAGTGTGGGAGGAAACCAGAGCACTTAAAGGAAACCAACACAGTCACGGGGAGAAAGTAGAAACTCCTAACAGTCAGGGGTGGGAATTGAACCCTGGTCACTGTCGCCATAAAGCGATGTGCTAGCCACTACACTACAGTGGCATCCAAAATGATAGTTGAAAATGTGGGGGAAGCACCGCAGGTTAACGAATAACTGAAGTTAACATCTTTAATGTAGTCATGAAGGAATATGACCAAAGTATTAAATTTTTTATCTTTTTTATTGATTATGCTGTTGTGTATTTACAGCAGTTTGCTTTAACCTACCAGGATGAAATTGGTTGTCAGTAGCGGGATAAAATAGAGTTTGAGGTACAATATATTTCAGCCTGGTAGTTAAATAAAAGCTTCTGGATGAACACAACAGGTCGCACAGCGTCTGTAGCCTGAAAAGAATTGTCAACGTCTTGGGTTGCGATTCTCTATCAGATCTGGCACACATTCGCAAAGTCAAAGTGCAAATTACATTTATTATCAAAATATGTATATCAAATACAACTTTGAGATTAATTTTCTTGTAGACACACACAAGAAAACAAGGAAGTGCAATAGAATCCATGAGAAACCACACACAACAAAGATAGACAAACATCCAATGTGCAAAAGAAGACAAGCTGTGGAAATAATTAAAAAAGTAAACATATAATCCATGGCCCAGTCCATCACGGGTAAAGCCCTGCCCAACATGAAGCACATCCACATGGAGCATTGTCTCAGGAAAGCAGCATCCAATATGAAGAACCCTACCACCTAGGACGTGCTCTCTTCTCACTCATGCCATCAAGAAGAAGGTACAGGAGCCATAGGATCCACACCACCAGGTTCAGGAACAGTTATTACTCCTCAGCCATCTGGCTCTTCAACCAAAGGGGATAACTTCACTCACCCCATCACTGAACTGTTTCCACAACCTACGGACGCACTTTCAAGGACTCTTCATCTCATGTTCTCGATATTTATTGCTTGCTTTGTTTATTAGCTGTTATTTTTTTTTCTCTTTTGTATTTGCAGCATTTGTTGTCTTTTGCACATCAGTTGTTTCTCTGTACTGTTGGTTGTAGTCTATCATTGATTCTATTGTGTTTTTGTATTTACTGTGATTGTCTGCAAGAAAGTGAATCTCAGGTATACATATATGGTGACATATAGTGCCTATAAAACGTATTCAACTCCCCTTGGCAGTTTTCATGTTTTATTGTTTTATAACATTGAATCACAGTGGATTTAATTTGGCTCTTTTAATATTTATGATTAAAAAGAGACTCTTTCATATCAAAGTGAAAACAGATCTCTGCAAAGTGATCTGAATTAATTACAAACAGAAAACAAAATAATTGATTGTATAAGTGTTCACCTCCTTCGAGTCTGTATTTAGTAGATGCAACTTTGATTGCAATTATAGCCCTGAGTCTGTGTGGATAGGTCTCTATCAGCTTTGCACATCTGGACACTGCAATTTTGCCCCATTTTTCTTTACAAAACTGCTCAATCTCTGTTAGATTACATGGGGATTGTTAGTAAACAGCCCTTTTCAAGTCCAGCCAAAATTCTCAATTGAATTGAGGTCTGGACTCTGACTTGGCCACTCTAGGACATTAACTTTGTTGTTTGGAAGCCATTCCTGTGTAGCTTTGCCTTTATGCTTGTGGTCTTTGTCTTGCCAGAAAACAAATCTTCTCCCAAGTTACATTTCTCTTGCAGATTGCATCGGGTTTTCATAGAAACATAGAACCATAGAAAACCTACAGCACAATACAGGCCCTTCGGCCCACAAAGTTGTACCGTACATGTCCCTACCTTAGAAATTACTAGGCTTACCTATAGCCCTCTATTTTTCTAAGCTCCATGTACCTATCCAAAAGTCTCTTAAAAGACCCTATTGTATCCGCTTCCACCACCGTTGCCGGCAACCCAGTCCATGCCCTCACCACTCTCTTTGTAAAAAACTTACCCCTGACATCTCGTCTGTACCTACTCCCCTGCACCTTAAACCTGTGTCCTCTTGTGGCAACCATTTCAGCCCTGGGAAAAAGCCTCTGACAATCCACACGATCAATGCCTCTCATCATCTTATACACCTCTATCAGGTCACCTCTCATCCTCCGTCGCTCCAAAGAGAAAAGACCGAGTTCACTCAACCTGTTTTCATAAGGCATGCTCGCCAATCCAGGCAACATCCTTGTAAATCTCCTGTGCACCCTTTTTATGGCTTCCATATCCCTCCTGGAGTGAGGCGACCAGAACTGAGCACAGTATTCTAAGTGGGGTCTGACCAGGGTCCTACATAGCTGTAGCATTACCTCCCGGCTGCTAAATTCAATTGCATGATTAATGAAGGCCAATACACGGTATGACTTCATAACTACAGAGTCAAACTACGCAGCTGCTTTGAGCATCCTATGGACTCGGACCCCAAGATCCCTCTGATCCTCCACACTGCCAAGAGTCTTACCATTAATACTATATTTTGCCATCATATTTGACCTACCAAAATGAACCACTTCACATTTATCTGGGTTGAACTCCATCTGCCACTTCTCAGCCCAGTTTTGCATCCTATCAATATCCCGCTGTAACCTCTAACAGCCCTCCACATTATCCACAACACCTCCAACTGTTGTGTCATCAGCAAACTTACTAACCCATCCCTCCACTTCCTCATCCAGGTCATTTATAAAAATCCTCCAGGATTTCCCTGTATTTTGCTGCATTCATTTTACCCTCTACCTTCACAAACATTCCAGGGCCTGCTGCAGTGAAGCATCCCCACAGCATGATGCAGCCACCACCATGCTTCATGGTAGGGATGCATTTTTTAAATGATGTGTGGCGTTTGGCTTATGCCAAACATAGCATTTAGTCAGGTAGCCAAACCGCCAATTTTGGTTTCATCAGACCATAGAATCTTCTTCCAGCTGACTTCAGAGTCTCCCACATGCCTTCTGGTAAACTCCAGCTGAGATTTCACGTGAATTTTTTCAAGTGGCTTTCTCTTTGCCACTCTCCCATAAAGCTGTGACTGATGAAGCACCTGGGCAGCAGTTGTATGTGCAGTCTCTCCCACCTCAGCCACTGAAAATTCTAACTCCTCCAGAGCTGTCATACACCTCCTGGTGGCCTCCCTCACTAGTCCGTGAAATTGTCAGTGAAATGGAAATGTTCTTGTATTCATCTCCTGACGTGCTTTTCAATAACCTTTTTGCAGAGTTGTTTGGAGTGTTCTTTTGTCTTCCTGGTGTAGTTTTTGCCAGGAAACTGCCTCACCAGCAGTTGAACCTTCCATATACCGGTGAATTTTTACTATAATCAATTGAAACACCTTTATTTCACACAGAGCTCCAAAAACAGGTCTCCATTAAACTAATTATGTGACTTCTGAAACCAACTGGCTGCACAAATGATGATTCGATGTGTCATATTAAAGGATGGGGGGGGGGATAGTTATGCAGTGAACATCTCATGTTTGATATTTGTAATTTAGTCTAGATCTTTTTGCAGAGATCTGTTTTCACTTTGACACGAAGGAGTCTTTTTCTGTAGAACAGTGTCAAAAAAAACCAAAATTAAATCCACTGTGATTCAATGTTGCAAAAAATGTACTTTGAACTTTCAGAACATGAGCTGTTCCTCGAGGTGCTCTGGTCTCCTTCTACTGTATCGGTTCCTTCCGAAGACATAACATTAGTAGGTTAATTGGTCATTGTAAATTGTCCTGTGATTAGGCCTGGGTTAAATTGGTGGGTTGTTGGTGGCGTGGCTGGGCTCGAAAGGATGGAAGGGCTCGCTCTACACTGTATCTTTAAATAAATAAAAATAAATAAAGTATGGCTGACCTGCTGAAGTTGTCCTGCAGTTTGTTTTACTTTGGTCTGCTTCCTAACATTCTCTTGTGTCCTCATTTCAGACATTGCTTGGACGTCAGAAAGAAGCAAAAGGTAATGGTTTGGAGTATGACAGAGAAGTTATAACTGATAGCCACTCTCAAGCAGGAGGCCATACTTTGTTAAGTGTGATAAAATTTGTTAAGCATGATCATCTCATCAAACCTGCCCAAAGACATTCCTTATTACTATACTACTAGAGCAAGAGGTTGGGCAAACTTGGGTTGCTTCCTCTGGAGCAGCAGAGGCTGAGGAGAGATCTGATAGAGAAGTTCATAAGATTATGAGAAGTGTAGATAGAGTATACAGGCAGTACCTTTTGTTCCCAGGGTTGGAATGTCTAATACCAGAGACATTTAAGGTGAGAGGGGGTAATTTCAAAGGCAATATGAGGGGTAGGTTTTTACACAGGGAAGGGTGGATGCCTAGAATGCGTTGTCTGGGGTGGTGGTAGAGGCAGAAACATTAGAGACTTTTAAGAGACGTTTAGATAGGCACATGAACGTGAGGAAACTGGAAGGATGTGGACATTGTGTAGAAGGAAGAAATTAGTTTAGTTGGCCGTTTGATTACTAATTTAATTGGTACAGCACAACATTGACGGCTGAAGGACCTGTTCCTGTGCTGTATTGTTCTATGTTCTCTGAATCATGAGCAGTTCAAACTATTGAAACATTCACCATGTAGCTCAAAGAACTCTTTAGTTTCACTTTTATTTTAGTTGCAAACCTTCAAAAGTTCACAATCTGTATTTAGATCAACACACACAAAATGCTGTGGAGGCAAATAAACAGTCAGTGTTCTGGGTCAAAATCCTTTAACAAGACTGAGGGGGAAGTGGGCAGATGGGCGAGGGGTTTTCAGATGAAAAGCTGGGAGGGGATGGGTGGAAGTGGGCAGAAATCAGGGCATCTAGAGGAAACCCCCGCGTTCACAGGGAGAACGTACACATTTCTTACAGTCAGCAGTGGGAATTGAACCCATGTTGCTGGCACTGTAAATTGACGTGCTGCCCGCAACATTACCATGCCACCCCAAACTCACCAAGGGTTGGACTTGACAAGTCCTCTTCCAAGTACCTGACTCACGGTTGTCTTCTTCAGTGGCTGGTCTCCAGAACCGCTGCTGCTAGTTACATTGTGAGACACCTTCATATACATTTCCTTGCATACATTCAAAACATACATTGCATACATTGTTACAGAGAAAGGTTGAACAAGTTGGGTCTTTATTCTTTGGAACGTAGAAGGTTGAGGGGGGACTTGATAGAGGTATTTAAAATTATGAGTGGGATAGATAGAGTTGACGTGGATAGGCTTTTTCCATTGAGAGTGGGGGTGATTCAAACAAGAGGACATGAGTTGAGAGTTAAAGGGCAAAAGTTTAGGGGTAACATGAGGGGGGACTTCTTTACTCAGAGGGTGGTGGCTGTGTGGAACGAGCTTCCAGCAGAAGTGGTTGAGGCAAGTTCGATTTTGTCTTTTAAAGTTAAACTGGACAGCTATATGGACATGAAAGGAATGCAGGGTTATGGGCTGAGTGCAGGTCGGTGGGACTAGGTGAGAGTAAGAGTTTCGCCTGGACTAGAAGGGCCGAGATGGCCTGTTTCCGTGCTGTAATTGTTATATGGTTATATGGTTATATAACATGCTGTCCAAGTTGCACGCCATCTTGGACAATGTCTCCCATCCACTACATAATGTACTGGTTGGGCACAGGAGTACGTTCAGCCAGAGACTCATTCCACCGAGATGCAACACTGAGCATTGTAGAAAGTCATTCTTGCCTGTGGCCGTTAAATTTTACAATTCCTCCCCTGGAGGGTCAGACACCCTGAGCCAATAGGCTGGTCCTGGACTTATTTCCATCTGGCATAATTTACATATTATTATTTAATTATTTATGGTTTTATATTGCTATATTTATACTCTGTTCTTGGTTGGTGCAACTGTAATGAAACCCAATTTCCCTCGGGATCAATAAAGTATGTCTGTCTATCTATCTATCTATCTATCTATCTATCTATCTATCTATCTATCTATCTATCTATCTACCTACTTCTTTATAGCCAAGTATATCACTGTGAATTCAGTCCTTATCCATATATGTATGTGTTCTTCTAATTCCTTCAAATCCCTGCTAATGGTGCCCCGCAATTAACTCAAATATTTAGCTCATTATTTAACCTGTACTTTTGAAATATATTAGACTGCCCCTTTTACAAGTCGGCAGATGCCTGAACATCTTTATCTTGTGTTCTGTGCTCAGGGTCCCTTCAAAGAACTGTGTTGGTACAACTCTATCCTGGGCCCAACATATTGATGCAATTACAAAGAAGGCATGCCAGTGGCTATATTTCATAAGGAGTTTGAGGAGAATTTGTATGTCACCAAAGACTCAGGTATTTCTATGGAGGTAATGTGGTGAGCATTCTAACTGGTTGTATCACCATCTGGTATGTGGGGGTGGGGGGGGGGTAGATGGAGGGGCCACTGCAAAGGATCGGAAAAAGCTGCAGGAAGTTGTAAACTCAGCCAGTTCCACTATGGGCACCAGCCTCCCCGGCATCGAGGACATCTTCAAAAGACGATGCCTCAAAAATGCTGCATCCATCATTAACGACCCCAACACCCTCACCACCCAGGACATGCCCTCTTCTCAGTGCTGCCATCAAGGAGGAGGTTCAGGAGCCTGAAGACACACACTCAATGTTTCAGGAACAGTTTCTTCCCCTCTGCCACCAGATTTTAATGAGCCTATGAGCACTACCTCATTTTTTGCTCTCTTTTTTCCCACTACTTATTTAATTTAATTTATATATATATAGATGAGCTTTTGTTGTTTATAGTTTTTATTATTAACATCGTAATTTAGTGCTACTGCAAATCAACAAATTTCATGACATATGCCAACCTGATTCTGATACCTTCTCATGTTGCTATGGCACACGTTTCAGCGGCATTCTTTCTCCGTGCTCTTTGTTCTGTGGTTCCCAGCATCTCGCTTTCTCTCTAGCAAGCAGAGTGTTCTTCCAAAGCCTGCTGGGACATACAAGGTAAGATTTGTCACACTGGATCATTGAGACATACAGTGAAATGTGTCGTTCTGCATCAATGACCAACATAGCCCCAGGATCTTCTGGGCAGCCCGCAAATGTTGCCATGCTTCTGGCGCCAACATAGCATGTCTCCAACTCGCGAACGCTAACCCATACATCTTTCGGATGTGGGAGGTGGCTAGAGCACCAAGCAGAAGCCCATGTAGTCACAGGGAGAACATGCAAACTCTTGGTGTTAGATGGGATTGTAAAGCAATTGTGCTTAACTACTACGCAACCATGCCATGATAATGACAGGCTCAGACTGTTACACTCCAAAAGAAAGCCACGTCTGTGGTCTACTGCTCTAGCTGAACTGTAACGCATTACCGTCATCAGATGTTGACACTGATGTAGGAACAATCACGAATCACCTGATCTTCATGGTGGAATAATATCTGGCCTATATTATCTCAAAGATTTGGTCAAGGCCAGAACTATGCAATGTAGTAGCCATTACTGGGAACTGTCTCCACAAACGGAGAGTAAGAGAAGGTGTAGGTGCAATTTTGGCCAATCAAATTCCACTTTTGTGCACGTGCTTGTTACAAAGCTCCACGCTATGGTGCGGCAGTGACCTTATTTAGTTATTTGGAGATACAGCTCGGTGACAGGCGCTTCCAGCCCAACAAGTCCGCACTGCCTTGTGTTAAAATGCTTTTCAAGTTCATTTATAGCTACATTTTAGCTTGGGTTATGCAGTTTCTCGCATGAGTGTTTGTGGGTCACACTGACTGTAACCGGGATGTATAATAATCACCTCCCCCGTCTGTATGAGACTGAATGGGTTCTCTCCCCGGGTCACAGTGCCCGGTCTGTTTCTGTGTTTGTCGCAATAAAAACGGCTGTTCAGTTAATCGAGCTTTCTCATCTGTCATTATGGACCGAATGCTTGGCACATTGGTGTCAGGCGTGGGGTTAGAAACTTGTGATGAGATTGAAGACATTGGACAGAGCGCCTCACAACCTGGGGAATAAAGAGGGAACGAGCAGTATGCCTCCCTCGCCCTGCACAGGCCAGGAAGATGGGACCCAGAGGGAGAACCTGGGAACCAAGCATCGTGCCTTCCCAGGGAATCCCGACGGGGTGAGCATACCCAAGCTCTCCAACCCAGACGACATGGCAGAGTGCATCACCTGCCTCCCTGATTGCCCACACCAGAGAACCTAGGATGCCACAGCCATGGAAGGAAGGGCGGTATGGCAGACACCAACACTGCTGCCAGAGCAAGAAGAAGACCAACAGGCCTCAGCAATTAATGGCACAAGATCCACCCTGAAGCTCCCCAGATATGATGGTACCAGCTGCCTGGAGCCTCACCTCTCTCAAGTCAAACGTGCCGCATGGTACAGCGGGTGGAGCCCCACCGACAACAATTCACCTTGCCTTGGCGCTGGAGAGGTATGGCCTGCGTGCCCTCTTCGACCTAACACCAGCTGAGCAGTGAGACTACAGGGCCCTCGTGGCAGCGCTGGAGTGGCATTTCGAGCAGAGGCCATTGGAAGAAGTACTGAGAGAAGAACTGAGAAGGAGAATGCCCCATTTTGGAGAAAGCCTGGGGCTTTCATGGCAGATCTCCGCCACTGGCAGAGGCGGAGAGGGCAGAAACAATTTTAGCCCCCCAAGATGTTCCAGCATCACCAAGACCTCCAGAAGAAGCCCTCTGTTGTTGCCTCTCTGGGTGGGTCATTTGGATCATGTTCAAGGCTCATATGTGGACTGCATAGTGGAGGGCATCAGATGCCATGCGTTGGTGGACACGGGGTCAACCATCACCATCATCCATCTGACTGTTCTCCCCAACAGGACTAGCCATCCCCGCCTGAGTGGACAACGAGGGCGGTCCAGCTGGCTAAGGTCACTGGCGACTGTAGGGCGACGAGAGGGAAGAGCTGGCTGCACATCGGAGTGGGGATAAACACGGCGGAGCACAAGGTGTGGCTCACCGACATCCGGGAGTCCTGCATCATTGGGCTAGACTGACTGTCCCACTGGGGGTCCCGAATGGATGGGCTGGGGGGCAACGCTCTACCTCAGCGCTGAAGCCACGGCTGTCCGGCAGGACAACTCCGGAAAGTGGCTCTGGCGGGGTCAGCAATAACAGTCACCGGTCCCACGGTGTCCCGCGGCAGTGCAGCACTCTCTGCAGAGGAAGCAAGGCAAGCAGCAGTGGTGACGCTTCAGGTGGCAGCCGGTAGTGAGGTAGGCCTCCCCACCATTGACCAGCAGCTGAGTGACCCCCGTGTTGGACCGGGTGAGGCGATGGCTGAGCATGGTACGGTGGTCAGAGTGGGCAGAGGACTCTGCCCTGGATTTGGACACCAGAGCCCTTTACTCCCAATGGGGCACGCTGGAGATGCATGATGGGCTGTTGTTCAGGCAGTGGCCATTTTCTGCCGCCAACAGACAACCCCTGTATCTGTCGATCCCCCGGGGGCTCCATGGTGCCAAGGTGCTGCAGTCGGGGTTGCAAAGGCGTTGGGAAAGCTGCACGATGTCTTCTAATGGCCAGGGTACAGGCAGGACTTGAGCTGTTCGTGCACTGCTGTGACATTTGCATGCGCCAGAAGAGGCCTGGGCACCAGTCTCGGGTCCCAATGCAGCAGTACATTGTGGGGGCCCTAGTATGGGTCGACTGCACCTCCTGGAAGAAGGGACTATCCTCCAGGCTGGGAAGTCACTGAGGGGGCCTGGGGGAGTTGATCAACCACATCTCTAATGTAGTATATTCGGTACAGTTGCCTGAGCGGTAGAAAGCAGTCGTGCTCCACTGGGACCAGCTGGCAACATATTGACCCTCGGCCATGACTCTACTTTTTGTGAAGGCTGAGAAAAGTCCATCTCCACTGCAAACCCCCCCCCCCCACATCCTCACCAAGTTCTACAAAGGTTGTATTGAGAGCATCCTGAGCAGCTGCATCACGGCCTGGTTCAGAAATTGCACCATCTCAGATCGCAAGATCCTGCAGCAGATAGTGAGGTCGGCTGAGAAGATCATCGGGGTCTCCCTTCCCACCATTACAGACATTTACACCACACGCTGCATCCGTAAAGCAAACAGCATTATGAAGGACCCCACGCACCCCTCATACAAACTCTTTTCCCTCCTGCCATCTGGCAAAAGGCACCGAAGTATTCGGGCTCTCTCGACCAGACTATGTAACAGTTTCTTCCCCCAAGCCATCAGACTCCTCAATACCCAGAGCCTGGACTGACACCAACCTACTGCCCTCTACTGTGCCTATTGTCTTGTTTATTATTTATTGTAATGCCTGCACTGTTTTGTACACTTTATGCAGTCTTGGGTAGGTCTGTAGTCTAGTGTAGTTTTGTGTTCTTTTACGTAGTTCAGTGTAGTTTTTGTATTGTTCATGTAGCACTATGTTCCTGAAAAACATTGTCTCGTTTTTACTGTGTACTGTACCAGCAGTCATGGTCGAAATGACACTAAAAAGTGACTTGACTTGACACACTGGGTTCCCTGCCTCTTGCCTCACCAAACAGTGCCCACCCCACCCGCCCCAGTGTCCCAGGTGGCAGCATCGACCGCCACCAGGACTTTGGGATTTTGATATGGACTCTAGGGTTGCCAGGGATGATTAACCCCTCAGACTACCATGGTCCTGGAGGGTCATTGTTTCGTTTTTACTGTGTATTGTATTAGCAGTTATGATTGAAATGACAATAAAAGCAACTTGACTTGACTTGACTTGACTTGAGGTGGGGGCAGGTTGGAGCTCTGGCAGAGTGCATGATCGACAGCCTGCCCCAGCGTTCCTAATGACCAGTGCTATTTACTGACCTTGTGTTAAAAAGCTTTTGTGGGATGTTCAAGTTCATTTATAGTTACATTTTAGCTTATGTTATACAGTTATTCATACGTGTGTTTGTGGGTCACACTGACTGTGTGTAATAATCACCTCTCCTATCTGTATGTGATTTAGTGGATTCTCTCCCTGGGTCGTAGTGCCTGGTCCATTTTTGTGCCTATCACAACGAAACTGGCTGTTGAGTTAAACGAGCTGTCATCATGGACTGAATACGCACCACAATATGATGGAAAGCGGAATGCTCAAGGGAAACCCACTTGGTCATGGGAAAATGTACAAAATCCTTAAAGTCTGTGCTGGGAATTGAACCCTGGTCACTTTGGCTGTAAGAGCGTCAGGTCTAGCAGTTCTTACAACTCCAGCACAAACTTCAGAGTCTACCTTGAAAACAATAACTTTGTGCCATGGTTCTAATCATGCTACGGTTGCCAGCGAAGGAGGTTAGCCCTAGATGGCTATGTGCTGCTGGATTCTATACTAGATTAGGCCTGGCTTCTCCCGTCATTGCTGCTCTCCCGTAGTCACTCGGTACTGACTTGTGTTCACTCGGTGGAAGAACAAGCTGGATCAGGACATTTCATGGACTTGGACGGTATTTTTTCCCCATTGTGACAATGTTTTTCTCAATTTGTAACCATGTGTGTTAATTGTTCCATGTGCGATGTGCAGTGTGCTGTGTGCTGTTGGTAATGTGTTTTACACCTTGGCCCTGGAGGAATGCTGTTTCATCTGCCTAAATTCATGTATGATTAAATGATAATTAAACTTGAGATTTGAACTTGAACTTCACTTAATTGATTGTTAATGTATATTTGAACTCAATGTATATTTGAACTCACTGTCCTAATATCCTATATTAGAGAAAGCCCAACTTTCATGAAGTGTCAGTTTCAGGTCTCATGCTAAAGGTAGTGACCAATCTACACACAGAAGCCACTTTATTAGGTGCCCCTGTACAACCACCTAGTCATTAATGCACTTAAAGCATGCAGACGCTCAAGAGGTTCTGTTGTTGTTCAGACCAAACATCAGAATGGAGAAGAAATGTGATCTAAGTGACTGTGACCATGGAATAATTGTTGGTGGCAGAGGGATTGGTTTGAGTATCTCTGAAATTGCTGATTTCCTGGGATTTTCATGCACAATAGTCTCTGTTTACAGAGGTTTACAGAAAATGGTGTGAAAAAATAAACATTCAGTGAGTGGCAATTCTGTGGGTAAAAATGCTTTGGTAATGACAGAGGTCAAAGGAGAATGGCCAGACTGATTCAGGCTGACAGGAAGGTGACAGTAACTCAAATAACCACTCATTACAACAGTGGTGTGCAGAAGAGCATCTCTGAGTACACAACATGTCAGACCTTGAAGTGGAGGGGCGACAGCAGCAGATCTCACCGGGTTCGGCTCCTGTGCCTAATAAAGTGGCCTCTGAGTGTAGGTGCCTGCTATACCTCTGAATTGTTTTGCTCCCATTTTACTCCACACATTGATCTCAAAATGTCCAGGCTTAAGTTCCACACCCTCACAACCCTCTGTACAAACATGAAAGGCTCTCTCCTTTAAATGTTTTATACGTTATCTTTTAATCATATTCCCTTGCTCTAAACCCCTAGTCACTGTTAACAACCCGTTGTTATCCATAAATTCCATTCCTTTTCTAGTACTCAACATCCATATCAAGTGAGCATACCACAAATCCTCTCATCTCTGATGAACAAACAGTCCCAGAATTTCCAATTTTCATACTTGAATTTTCCCAGCATTTCAGTGGATCGACAGCGTTTCTCTTTCCTTTCCCAAGGACACCTGAACTCCAAGCGTTAATTCATTTCTGGCCTAACTGAGGTTTAATATAGTTTCACTCTTTAACTCAACTTTAACATTCTAGAACAGTTGTAAATGTGTTTAAGGCTTTTTGTTCTAAAGAAACTGGTTGAGTCATGATAGGGTGATTATGAAGGCCTGTGGTGCAATGGCCTTCATTAGTCAGGGGATTGAGTTCTGCTCCCGCAAATGCACATCTCACACAACCTGTCATAGATGCAGAACGCATTTTACATAATCACCAATGCCTCAACCTGCTGAGGAGGCCAAAGAGTGCTGGACTGTCCACATCTGTACTCACATCATTCTACAGGTGCTCAGAAGAAAACATCCCAATAAGCTACATCACTGCACTGCAGCGGACAGCAGGGCTCGACAACGGGTAGTCAAAATTGTCCAACGCATCACCAGCTACAGCCTATCCACCATCAAGGATATATACACAGAAAGGTGCCGGAAAAGGGCCAGTATCATCATGAAGGATCCCACCCACCCTGCTCATAGGCTGTTTGCCCTACTCTCATCAGGGAGGAAGTTATGTAGAATCCATGCCGGAAACACCAGACTCAAAAGCAGCCTCAAGCAGTGAGGCTAATCAACACCTCCACCCGCTAACCCACTCCTTCACACACCCCAGCACCACTACTTTATCATTTCCTGTCAGAGTCACCTTACGTACAGACACCCCTGTGTCTAGCATCACTTTATCGACACACAATCAATCTATGTATACACGCTATCTTACGTATTTATATTTATTGTGTTTTTAAGCTGCATGTTGTTCTCCTTCACACTTGTGCACAGAAGAATGACAATAAACAGTTTTGAAGTACCTTGAAGAGCCAAAAGTTAATAAACCATGGAAATTTACAGCACATTACAGGCCCTTCAGCCCACAATGCTATACTGACCTGTTTCAGCTCTATAAAACCATGGTTAGATCACACTTGGAATATTGATTTCATTATGGTCTCCTCGTTGTTGGAAGGATGTGGAAACTTTAGAGTGAGTGCAGAGGAGATTCACCAGGATGCTGCCTGGATCAGAGAGCGTGTCTTATGAGGATAGGTTGAGTGAGCTGGGTTTTTTCTCTTTGGAGTGAAGGAGGTTGAAAGGTGATGTACAAGATAATAAGTGGCATAGATAGAGTGAGTAGGCAGAGACTTTTTCTCAGGGTGGAAGTGGCTAACATATGGGGGCATAATTTTAAGATGATTGGAGGGAGGTATAAAGGGGATGTCGGAGGTAAGACTTTTACAAAGAGAGTGGTGGGTGTACAGAACTGCCTGCCAGGGGTGGTGGTAGAGGCAGATATATCAGGAACATTTACAGAACACCTTGATAAGCAACACACATCAAAGTTGCTGGTGAATGCAGCAGGCCAGGCAGCGCCTCTAGGAAGAGGTACAGTCGACGTTTCGGGCCGAGACCCTTCGTCAGGACACATGGGTGAAAGGAAAATGGAGGGCTATGCGGGAAGGAAGAGTTAGATTAATCTGGGTGTAAGTTAAAAAGTGGGCACAGCATAGAGAGCTGAAGAGCCTGTACTGTGCTGTACTGTTCTAAAACTGGTATCATGGGGACTGCAATGACCCTGCTGATATTAACCTAGAATAACCAGCACTAGAGCATAGGTACTGCTCTTCCTCAGAAACCAGAGATTTACGCAAACATGAGGGAATCTGCAGATGCTGGAATTTCAAGCAACACACATCAAAGTTGCTGGTGAACGCAGCAGGCCAGGCAGCATCCCTGGGAAGAGATACAGTTGACGTTTCGGGCCAAGACCCCACGTCGGGACTAACTGAAAGAAGAGATAGTAAAAGATTTGAAAGTAGGAGGGGGAGGGGGAGGAGGAGATCCGAAATGATAAGAGAAGACAGGAGGGGGAGGGATGGAGCCAGGAGCCAGACAGTTGATTGGCAAAAGGGATATGAGAGGATCATGGGACAGGAGGCCTAGGGAGAAAGAAAGGAGGAGGGGCGAAAAACCCAGAGATGGGCAAGGGGTATACTCAGAGGGACAGAGGGAGAGCGAGAGAGAGAGAGAGAGAGAGAGAGAGAGAGAGAGAGAGAGAGAGAGAAATAATGGATGGGGTACGAAGGGGAGGTGGGGCATTAACGGAAGTTAGAGAAGTCAATGTTCATGCCATCAGGTTGGAGGCTACCCAGACGGAATAAAAGGTGTTGTTCCTCCAACCTGAGTGTGGCTTCATCTTGACAGTAGAGGAGGCTGTGGATAAACATATCAGAATGGGAATGAGGCATGGAATTAAAATGTGTGGCCAATGGGAGATCCTGCTTTCTCTGGCGGACAGAGCCAGATTTTGTTTAGATGATAATTAAAATCAAACATAATAAGCAGTGTGGCCTACCATTTTTTTTTGAATTTTCCTCTCATCTTTTTATCTCTTTTACTGAATTATATCAAGCATTAGAAACTCAAGGCAACTGGATTTGCTGTGTTGTCTAGAAGATGCTTCGATGCTCATCCGGGAGGCTTTTTCAGTTCTGATTCATAGTGAGCAGTTTTCCAGTTTAAACAACTCACAGAGTTTATAAGCCAGAAAACTATCCACCATGGATTAGAACTGAAGAAGCCTCTTGGATGAGTGGTGAAATGTCGTCCAGACAACACAGCAAGTCCAGCTGCCTTGAGTTACCACTGCTTGGTGTACAATGACCTGGATAACTGAGAACGCTCATAGACTTTTACAGAATTGTTTGCAAGTTTTCTGTCTAGTTACTGACTTACAATATTAACACCATACATTATTTCCAAGTCTTTATAAGAGACAGATTTTCCACTACCACAATGAGGCCACACTCAGGTTGGAGGGACAACACCTTAGATTCTGTGTGGGTAGCCTCCAACTTGATGGCATGAACATAGATTTCTCCAACTTCCAGTAATTTCTCCCCCACCCCATCCTCTCCTTCTCCATTCCTGATATTGTTTAACCTCTTACTCCTTCTCTTCCGTTATCTGCCTCTCTCCTTCCGCTGGTGCTCCTCCTCCTTCCATTTCTTCTATGGTCTACTGTCCTCTCCTATCAAATTCCTTCTTCGTCGTTCCCTTACCTTTTCTACCTATCATCTCCCAGCTTCTTACTTCATCTCACTTCCTCACCTACCCACCTCCCCCTCACCCAATTTCACCAATCACCTGCCAGGTTCTACTCCTTCTGCTCCCCCATCTTCTTAATTTGGGATCTTCCCCCTTCCTTTCCAGTCTTGATAAAGGGTCTTCACCTGAAATGCTGACTGTTTATTCCTCTCCATAAATGCTGCCTGACCAGTTTAGTTCCTCAAGCATTTTGTGTGTGATTCTCTGGATTTCCAACATCTGTAGAATCTCCTCTGTTTAGATTTTCTCAAAATCTTGGACATCTCGCATGATGACTAATAAATGAATTGCTTTCTTTTAAATTAAGACATGTTGTAACCGAATTGCTAAAGAAGATAATTAAACAGTTGACTTGAAATTGTCCACACACCATTCACTGTATTGATGATGGTCACTACATATATATATATAGTATGTGAGTGTATGTGTGTACAGTCGATAAGTAAGCAATAGATTATCAATTTTCTTAGTGCGCTCCAGATTTCACTTTGTAATTTTTCCAAAAGATTGTTGGATTTCCCCGGAGAAAAGCCTCTAGTAGTTGCTTCTAGTCACTCAAGTATTCTCCAGGAATTTATTTTGAAGAAAATATTAGCCTTATTTGTCACATGTACATTGAACCATACAGTGAAATGTGTCACAGAAACACAGAAAACCTACAGCACAATACAGGCCCTTCAGCCCACAAAGCTGTGCCGAGCATGTCCTTACCTTAGAACTACCTAGACTTACCCATAGCCCTCTATTTTACTAAGCTCCATGTATCCATCCAGGAGTCTCGTAAAAGACCCTATCATTTCCGCCTCCACCACTGCCTTTGGCAGCCCACTCTACACACTCACCACTCTCTGCATAAAAAAAGTTACCTCTGACATCTCCTCTGTACCTACTTCCAAGCACCTTAAAAATATGCCCTCTCGTGCTAGCCATTTCAGCCTGGGAAAAAGCCTCTGACTACCCACACGATCAATGCCTCTCATCAACTTGTACACCTCTATCAGATCACCTCTCATCGTCTGTCGCTTGAAGGAGAAAAGGCCGAGTTCACTCAACCTATTCTCATAAGGCATGCTGCCCAATCCAGGCAACATACTTGTAAATCTCCTCTGCACCCTTTCTATAGTTTCCACATCCTTCCTGTAATAAAGTGACCAGAACTGAGCACGGTACTCCACGGGGGGTCCGACCAGGGTCCAATATAGCTGTAACATTACCTCTCAGCACTTAAACTCAAACCCACAATTGATGAAGTTCAAGGCACTGTATGCCTTCCTAACCACAGAGTCAACCTGCGCAGCAGCTTTGAGTGTCCTATGGACTCAGACCCCAAGATCCCTCTGATCCTCATTTACAACCACAACCAACTCAATCCGATGATTGTGCTGGGGCAGTCCACAAGTGTCGCCACCTTTATGGAGCCAATATTGCACACCTCCAACTCACTAACTTTAACCCTAATTGTGTGTCTTTCGGAATCTGGGAGGGAACCAGAACAAACAGAGAAAACGCTATGTATATTAGCTAATCTTATGTATTTATATTTATTGTGTTTTCTCATTGCGATCTTTATCTTATTGTATTTCTTTATGCTGCACTTAATTCTCATTTGCACTTGTGCATGGGGAGAGCGTGCAAACTCCTTTCAAATAGTGGTGGGAATTGAACCTTAATCGCTGATACTATGAAGCGCTGTACTACGTGGCTAAGCCGCCCATCTTCCAAGTCTTCTGCAGTCTTTTGAGCCCTCAGGGAAATTCTAAAGGCATATCTTAATTTTGCCAAAGGTCTTGAAAATTTACATTGTTAGTATCTGCTGTTGTTCACAACTCCTGCTGTGTTTTCAACATGTGGGGAGTTGAGGTAAAACCATTGTTGCTTCAAAGAATGTGAACAATGCGAATTAAACAACCTTCACAAGTCCCAGCTGACCATAAATGAATCTTGATACCTTTCTTCCCATTTCTCACTTCTGACTTGAAGGATGAAGCAGATGTGGAAAAAAAATTAATGCTGCAAAAATCAGCTCCAGACTCTGTTTCCCAAGTCAATTGTTAATGTGGTTTCCCATAACCAACGCCACTGCAGTCTGCAGCATTGGAGCAGGAAAAAAAAACTCATCCTGCAACATCTTATATTGATTATGCTGGAAGTACTTTCCGTCAAGGAAAGTAATAATTCAATATTTAATTGATTTAACTCTACATGACTGACAGCTCATGGTCAAAACTCCAGTGGGGGACACTTGTCAGGATATGTGCTCGGCAGACTGCTCACTGAAACGTCTCCCTTCCATGCTGAGGTCAGAGAAATCCTTGAATTTTCAAAAAGTTCTGAAAAAACGGGATAGGGCACCACACAAGTGTAGCAGTTAGTGCGGCACTATTACAGCCCAGGGTGATGGAGTTCAATTCCGGCACCATCTGTCAGGAGTTTTCTGTGGGTTTCCTCCGGTTTCCTCCCACAGTCTAAAGGTGTACCGGTTAGTAGGCTAATTGATCATTGAACGTTGTCCTGTGATAAGTTAGGGTTGAATTGGTGGGTTGCTGGCAGCTTGGCATGAAGGACCAAGAGGACCTATTCCGTGCTGCATCTCAAAAAATAAGTAATGAATGGTAATTCCAGCAGTCTGACATGATGTATGGAAAGTCTGGAACTTCTTTTTTAGGTATTTGAATGGAGATAGCTGCTATTTCATGTCACATAGATATAGGATAGAGTCACTCCCAGTTAGTGGTCCAAATCAATATACATTCATTGGCCACTTTATTAGTTATATCCTGTACTGAAGGAAGTGCCACTGAGTGTATGTTTGTGGTCTTCTGTGGCTGTAGCCCATCCATTTCAAGGTTCAATGTGTTCTGCATTCAGGGTTGGCTCTTCTATATGCCACTGCTGTAAAATATGGTTATTCGAGTGACTGTCGCCTTCTTGTCAGTTTGAACCAGTCTAGACTTTCTCCTCTGACCTCTCTCATTAACAAAGTTTTTTTGCCCACAGAAGTGCTGCTCACTGGATGTGTGAAAATCTGAATATCTTGCAGTTCCTGTAATACTCAAACCACCCCATCTGGCACCAACAATCATTCCACGGTCAAAGTCACTTGGATCACATTTCTTCCCCATTCTGATTTTTGGTCTGAACAGCCACTAATCCTCTTGACCATGTCTGCGTGTTTTTATGCATTGAGTTGCTACCACTTGATTGGCAACAACTTAATTTACATTAGTGAGCAGGTGTACAGGTATGCATGATAAAGAGGCCAGTTAGTGTATATCCAATGGAGAGTAATTTGCCTCTCGAGACTCCGATGCAGAACAGATGGGATTTTGGGCACTCTAAGTTTACAGTTTTTTATGGGATCTGTCTGTGAGTTTGGAGTTTGTCCTCAAAAAAAAAGGTCTATTGCAATTAAAGAGTATCTGTGATGAGTACTGAGTTAGAGTCATAGAGTGATGGAGCACCATAGCACAGAAACGGATGTTCAGCCCATCTAGTCCGTGCCAAAGTAATAGTTTGCCCGATCCCATTGACCCGCACCTGGTCCATAGACTTCCATAACCCTCCTATCCATGCACCTATCCAAACATCTTTGAAATGTATACCTCTATCAAAACTCAACTCATCATCCCCTGTTCTTGATACTTCTGTGTATTTATTTATTATTATTGTTATTATATTTTTTTCCTTTTTGTATTTGCACAGTTTGCTGTCTTTTGTGCACTGCTGGTTCGTCTGTCCTATTGGGTGCGGCCATTCATTTATTCTGTTGTGTTTCTTGGATTTACTGTGAACGGCAACAGGAAAGTGTTGTATATGGTGATGTATATGTACTTTGATAATAAAGTTACTTTGAACTTTGAAGTGTGAAATTCCCCTCATCCTCCCACGCTCCAAGGAATAAAGTGGCCATCTCAGTCTGATTCTTCTGGTGACAAAAGGGTTAACAACAACACCATTTTCCATTTTAAAGCAATAAAATATGAGCAAGGAGAGCATTTTATAACCAACACACATTGGACAGAGTTAGGTTTGTGTGGGCCCACGGATGTGGAAAATTAAAGCAATACTGTGAAGAGAAATGAAGTGTGTCTAATACATCTCCAGTGATAAAGCCGTCTTGACTAGAACCGTAAAACCAGGGAAAAGGATATCAAGTTAGCCGTCAATTCCATGTTATGGGATATGAAGTGTCGGTGAGAATTTATAATCCCAATTTAGGGCCATCTCTTCAGGTGTTTTTATTGTGATTGCACTGTGCAATATCGCTATGCTGTGCTCATAAGGAATGGGATTCGACCGCAATATCAACATTTCTGCATGAATCTCAACTCTTATTATCATCTGCAGCAATAGATTATGGTTATTACTGTATGAAACCGGTAGCTTTCCTTTGTACTTCTGTCATTAACAAATGCATTTAGATTGACAGTGCAGACGTTTTATTGTGAGGTTATACCTTCTCTGTTATACTCTTCCTTCGAATGCGTCCACATGCTGACTGATGATGACAAAGACTGTGCCTACAATTTTAGGACCGTGAATGACTTTCTTATGTTGTAACAGAATAGTATCTGAATGATTACTTGCACATTTGTGTGTGTGTGTGTGTGTGTGTGTGTGTGTGTGTGTGTGTGCGGCGCGTGTGTGTGTGTGTGTGTGTGTGAGTGTGTGTGCATGTGGGTGTATGCACATCTGTGTGTGTTTTTTGGGTGTGTGTGCACACTTGCACACACGCAATGGCTCTGTGTGTATGTGTGTGTGTGTGTATGTGTGTACAGATGTGATAGTGTCACCGCCAGTAACAAAACACAATAAAATAACTGGACCAAGAACGCATGCACAACCATACTTTATTTTATTTGTGCACAAGGAGAACAGTGTAGTCTCTATCACTACACTGTTCTGAATTTTGAACAGAGAGATACCATTTTCATACAGAATTGGCTAGCAGCTACTGATATTGACCGAGAGATAAATTATGTATGTTTGAATTCCTTACTTGGCGGAACAGTCACAGTTCAAAATACAGGTGTTAGAAGTCAATAGAAACTACAAGCTGACAGCTGATGATACCTTGAAGTTAGTAAAGCAATTGTCCCTTAGTTGGTGTGTGTGCCTTGGATCACTTTTCCTATCTCCAGATCCCTGGTATGCAAAGAGTTGGTATGCTCTTCAAAGACCTCTCTTGCCCTGACTGTCTGCACTCTACTTGCAAGCTAACCTTGCCTGGACATTATATTAACCCTACCTTACCATAACTTTTTTCCATAGCACTAGGGAGGCTCTACAGCGGATCCTGGGTCAATGGTGCCATGTTAAGAAAAACAAGGCAATTTTTCTTAACAACTACCACCCAGCGGTTCTGACAGCAACCTTCATGAAGTCTTTCCAGAGGCTGGTCATGGCATACATTAATCCCAGCCTCCCCAACAACCTCTACCCACTGCAAATTGCCTACAGCTAATAAAGGTGTATGGCAGGTGCCATCTCACTGGCCCTACACTCATCTCTGCAGCATCTGGACAGTAAAGACACCAAGAATCAGAATCAGAATCAGGCTTACTACCACTGATGTATGTCAGGAAAGATGTTGTCCTACAGCAGCAGTATAGTGTAATACAAAAAAAAGTACTATGAAGTAATAGATATTAAAAAAAGAGTATTGCCAAAAGGGAGCAAAGAATGAGGCAGTGTTCATGGATTAATGGTCTATTTCGAAACCTGGTGACAGAGAGAAAAAGTTGTTCCTAAAATTCTGAGTGTGTGTACCTCATTCCTGATGGTAGTAATGAGAAAAGGGATTTCCTGGATGGTAAGGATCCTAAAGGATGGTTGCTGCCTTCCTGAGACATGTCAGACTTACATCAGAATTTTGTTTTTATTGACTAAGTTCCTCCTTTGATATTATCATTCCAAGCAAGTTCATCACCAAACCCTGGACCCTGAGAGTCAATGTATTAGATCCTTAACTTCCTGACCACCAGACCACAATCAGTAGTGACAGGCAGCAGCTCCTCTGGCACAATTATCTTAAGCATTGGTTCTTCATAAGGTTGCATCCTCAGCCCTCTACTCTGCTCCCTGTGCACTCATGACTGTGTGGCCAGACTCTGCTCGAATTCCATCTGCAAGATTACAGATGATGCCAATGTAGCGTGCTGTATCTCAAATAACGTTGAGTTATTAAATAAGGTTAATGTACAGGAAGGAAATGGAGAGCTTAGTGACCTGGTGTCATGACAACAACCTTTCCCTCAGTGTCAACAAAACAAAAGAGCTGAAACGGGTAGTGCACAAGCCTCTGTCCACTTGAATGGTCTTGAGGCTGAGAGGATTGACAACTTCAAGTTTATAGGAGTGAACATCGTCAATAGCCTTTCTTGGTCCAATCACACCAACATTGCAGCTATGAAACCTCACCAATGTCTCTACTTCCTAAAAGAAATGAGAAATTGCTTTTAAACTCACAAGAGAGCATAGGCCATCAACGTTTTGCTGTTGATGTTTCTGTAGCAGGCAATTTCCTTTTTTACAAGGTCAAGTTGCTAGCTCAACACTCAACCCAGCATGGATGGAAAGCATGCACAGGTGCCGGCTGGATTCGAACTCGGGAACTTCCGTGCCAGAGTCCAGTGCTGATGACACTACGCCACCAGCCGGCACTTCCTAAAGAAAATGGCTAAAGGAACTTGGCTTGTCCCCATTGACTCTTACCAAATTTTATCAATGCAGTCTAGAAAGCATTCTCTCTGGACATATCACAGCTTGGTATGGCAACTGCTCTGCACGTGATCACAAGAAACTGCAGAGAGCTGTGGACACAATTCAGCACATCGCAGGATCCAGCCTCCACTCCATGGACTCCGTCTGCACTTCTTACTGCCTCAGTAAAGCAGCCATCTTAATCAAAGACACCACCCACCTCGCACATTCTCTCTTTCATCAGGCAGAATACACAAAACCCTGAAAGCACGTACTACCAGGATCAAGGACAGATTCTAGCCTGCTGTGATCAGACTCGTTGTGGAGGCTCTTAAAAATTAAGATTGATTCTTGAGGAAAGTGCCATTGTGTTTTGGTTCCCCAGAAGAGAGAAGGTCTTACTGTTGAACTGGTTGTATCTGGACAATCACTTTACTGTTATTTTATTCTACAACAGGAAGAGGATGAGCCCTTCAACTTGAGCTAGAGATTCACATTCGGTTTTTGATTTATTTGTCACATATATATCTAAACACACGAGGGGTGATTGATAAGTTCGTGGCCTAAGGTAAAAGGAGTCAATCTTAGAAAATTTAGCACGTTTATTTTTCAACCTAGTCCCCTCCTACATGTACACACTTAGTCCAGTGGTTGTGGAGCATACGGATCTCTTCCTTGTAGAGGTGGTCCACAGCAGGGGCAATTGATAAGTTTGTGGCCTATGGTAGAAGGAGATGAGTTATTAACTTCAAACTTTCTGCATTATCACTCAAAGAGTTGAACTGCACGTGCATGTAACGAGAGTGTCTTGGACATCCAGGTGGTCCACAGCAGGGGTGATTAATAAGTTCGTGGAAGGAGATGAGTTATACAGCTCTTGTTACATGCACATGTAGTTCAACTCTTTGAGTGAAAATGCAGAAAGTTTGAAGTTTCTCCTCATCTCGTTCTATCTCAGGCCACGAACTTATTAATCACCCCTGCTGTGGACCACTTTCTGGAGGTCCAAGACGCTAACTTCTACAAAGAAGGGATCCATATGCTCCACAACCGCTGGACTATGTGCGTAAATGTAGGAAAAATAAATGTGCTAGATTTTCTAAAATTGACGCCTTCTACCATAGGCCACAAACTTATCAATCACCCCTCGTACAGTGGAATGCACCTGTGTTAAAAACCAGCTCTCCCAAGGATGTGCTGGGGGCAGCTCGCTAGTGTTGCCATACATTCTGGCACCAACATAGCCTCACCACAGTGTTCCACTGAACAACACAAGTAACGACAGATACAACAACAGAACAAAACAAGACAGCATCAGCAAAACAAGCCCGTCTCCCATCCATAGAGACAGGCCCCAACCCTCTCTGTCACCACGCTGATGAAAACATGAGCTGGACCCGTCCTCAAGATAAGTGTCTTTTCAGAAGCTTATTGAGGAAATTATACCAAAGATCAAGGATCAAGTATCAACTTTATTCAGCAAATACGTTTACATGCATAATGAATTCAGAATCAGATTGTGTATCACTGGCATATGATGTGAAATTTGTTGTTTTGCAGCAGCAGTATTTGCAGTGCATTACAATGAAAAGCCTATAAATTACGATGAGAGAAAAATAAACCCTAAATAAGTCATGCAAAAAGAAAGTAAAAATAAAGATGAAAAAACTAGAGAGGAAGTGTTCATGGGTTCAATGTCCATTCAGGGCTCTGATGGTGGAAGGGAAGAAGCTGTTCCTGAAAAACTGCGTGGGTGTCTTCAGGCTCCTGTGCCATCTCCTTGATGGCAGTTATGGGAAGAGGGCATAACCTGGAGATGCGGTGCTTAACAATGGATGTCACCTGTTTCAGACGTGGCCTTTTGAAGGTGTCCTGGATGCTGGGGAGGCAGCTGCCCATAAGGGAGCTGGCTGAGTTTGCAACTTCCTCTAGCTTTTTCCGATCTTGAGCAGTGACCCCTCCAAACCAGAGAGTGACGCAACCACCAAATATTTGCTGTGGCGTGTTGGACAGGGTGACGTGCATCAAAGACAGCAAAGTTCAGCAATTATAAAGAACTTAATAAAAATAAAGTTAGAGGTTAAGGTGCAGATATAGAATAAAATGTGCGTAAATACATAAATATTACCATGTATTTACGATGTAAACAGCATTATTAAAAAGTGGTTTAACACGT
Organism: Mobula hypostoma; assembly: GCF_963921235.1. Lineage (NCBI taxonomy): Eukaryota > Metazoa > Chordata > Chondrichthyes > Myliobatiformes > Myliobatidae > Mobula > Mobula hypostoma. Next base: position 149,288,461 of record NC_086098.1, read on the forward strand.
CCACAGTGCAGTGCAGTGACGAGGGTAATAAATAGAGGGGGGTGGGAAGGGTAATTAGAGTGGTTGATCAGATTAATTGCCTGGGGGAAAAAACTTTTAAGATGGTGTGAAATTTTTCTTTTAATAGCAATACAGTGTTTCCAGAAGGGAGCTTTTGGAAAAGGCAGCATGCAGGGTGGGTGCTGTCCTCAATAATTCTTCTGCCCGCTTCTTTGACCTGATGCATACAAGTCCCTCAGTGATGGTAGACAATAGCCAATGACCTTTTCTGCTGACCTGACCATTTGCTGTAGTTTTTTGAATGTTACGAGAAGATGCATTATCCATGTATCATTATGTGACTGCTTGCTATCAGTTCATCATACATCAGACTATCTAAGAACTAAGTATGTCCAGAGATGCTGATCAGTTTTAGTCACTGTTTTTTTTAAATTAGACAAGCATAGCTTAGCTCAGAAATATTTCATTAGTCAATAGATGTTGAACCTGATGTCAATTTCAGTACCAATTCTTCTTTTGCAAATGGCCTCTTTGACAGTCTTTCTTTACGTATAGTTTTTCATAAATTCTACTGTACTTCCTTATTTTCCTGTAAATGCCTGCAAGAAAATGAATCTGAATGTAGTATATGGTGACATATACTGTACATACTTTGATAACAAATGTACCCTGAATTTTGAGTTAAAAACGTTTCCTAATCTTTGTTTTTCATTAATGTCAAGGAGGGTTAAGATAGTGGTTAGGTTACTTCATTAACCACCCAGAGAAATTATTTAATATCCTATGGCATTTAAAGAGAGCTAATAACTTAGAACAACAAATATTAGTCTTAGCAATGATAACTGCAGAAACAATTGCCGCTCAGAGAAGGAAATCTGCCCTTGTCACCTGGTCTGGCTTTATGTCGCTAGATTAACCCCTTAACTCCAAGGCTTACTCTTAAAATGCCCTCTGAAATGGATCGATCCTGGGCCCAACACATTGATGTAATCCTCAAGAAGGCATTCTAGCAGTTCAAACATTGGGAGTTTGAAGAGATTTAGTGTGTCACCAATAACTCTCATAATTTTTAAAAATTTAGTGACACAGTACAGAATAGGCTCTTCTGCTCCAACGTGCCACATCAGCCAGCAACTCATCTATTTAACACTGGCTTGATCACAGTGAAAAAGGAAGCTACTCACCAGACTTTTGGACTGTGAGAGGAAACCCACATGGTTCAGGAGGAGAACGTACAAACTGCTCACAGACGGTGCGGGAATTGAACTCCGAAATCCGGAACAGCACAAGCTGTAATAGCATCACTCTGACCGCTGCATTACTGTGGTGTAAATTTATACAGATTTGTGGTGGAGAGTAATCTGATTGGTTGCCTCACTGCCTGGTATGAAAGCTCCACTGCACTGGACCATAAGAGGCTGCAGATAATTATAGGCACAGCCAGGTCCACAGCCCACCCCATCGTCAAGGACAACTTCAACGGACAATGCTTCAAGACATCAGCATCCGTCATTAAAGACCTTCGCCATCTAGCACATTCCCTCTTTGTGTAACCACTATCAGGTACAGAAGCCAGAAAATCCACACTCAGCATTTTAAGAACAGCTTCATCCCCTCCGCCATTAGATTTCTGAAGAGTCCACGAATCCATTAACATACCCTATTATTCATCTTTTGCACTATTTATTTCCTTTCAAACTTACTGTAATTTTTATATCTTACACTGTACTGCTGCCACAAAACAACACATTTCACGACATATGTTGGTGACAATACACTTGATTCTGAGTGGGAGATAAATTCTGATGCCAGGATCCTGAAAAATTAATGAATGTAAAAAGCGTATGAGATAATTATGGCACATCGATTAGAGCAGCGTGATCACAGCACCGACGGCCCAGGTTCAATTCTTGCTGTCTGTAAGGAGTTTGTTCATCTTTCCCATAACCACGTGGGTTTCCTCTGGGTGCTCTGGTTTCCTCCCACAGTCCAAAGACATACAGGTTAATAGGTTAATTGGTCACATTGGTGTAATTGGTCGGCACGGGCTCATTGGACAGGATGGGCCTGTTACTGTGATGTATCTCGAAGGAAATTAATCAAAGCTGACTTCAGGATTTAACCTGTAGATGAATTAACGGGGTAGAAACAAAACAGCAGCTTCAATGCTTTAATGATTTACCATAATTGATATTCTTAAAAGGTGGGAACGAAAATTGCCTGAAACCATAGATTAGGTTAGGTTTGCACAAAATACTTTCTGTACAGTGATGTTAATCTCAAAATTATATACAGGCACTGAGACTGAGACTTTAAACCATGTTTTACATTTACAAAATGGTAGAACGTAATCCTTTGAGATCCTCTATATAAACTGAGGCAGTCTGCTTTTGGAATAAAGAGATGCAGATACCAAGGCTGATTGGTTTTGTTGAAAGGATGAGACAGCAGGGTGCACTCATCTGATTTGAATCAATACATTTACAAAGGATAAAAATCCATTTGCTACACCAGTCGCTGGAACTGAATAGTTTGATAGAAATAAGACTCAGTAGGCACTTCAAAGCAAGCAAAGATAAAACAAAATAAACTTTCATGGTATTTGCTATTAACCCAAAGAAATAGTAATTGTGCAGAATTGCTGCAACTGGCATCTTTGTCCTCAAACACCAAAGTCAGATTATTGTACATCCCAGTTTTGGTGAGCTTATGCCAAACATTGTCAAAAGATGGCGATTTTCACATGGTCTGGCCAAAAGCGTATGCATTGCCACCTAATACAAATACTCAGTGACAAAGGTGACAAAGGACATTAAGGACATCATGAACGCTAAAAAGAGGGTGTTTAGAGATAGAAATAGGGAGGAACTGAGGGCAATACAGAGGGACCTGAAAGCCAGGATCAGGGATGCTAAAGACAGGTACAGGAGGAAGCTTGAGTGGAAACTCCAGCAGAACAACATGAGAGAGGTCTGGAGGGGGACGAGGACCATCACTGGGTTCTGGTAAACTAGCAACAGAGGAGCTGAAGGCAGTGTGGACAGGGCCAATGAACTTAACCTGTTCTTTAACAGATTTGACATTGTGACCCCTGCCCATCCCCCACATGAGCCATCTGTTGTCGGCCCCCAACCAACACATATTCCACTCTCCCCTCCTACCCCTCCTCACAGTCCCCCACCCTGCTCTCATGACTATACCCCTTCCCCACACGAAACCACCACGGTGGCCTTCACAGCTGAACAGGTGAGAAGACAGCTGAAACGTCTCAACCCAAGCAAGGCTGCAGGACCGGATGGTGTCAGTACCAGGGTGCTCAAAGCCTGTGCCCCTCAGCTATGTGGAGTTCTTCGCCATGTCTTCAACCTGAGCCTGAGGCTCCGGAGGGTTCCTGTGCTGTGGAAAACGTCTTGCCTCGTCCCTGTGCCGAAGACGCCGCGACCCAGCGGCCTCAATGACTACAGACCATGGCATTGACCTCCCACATCATGAAGACCCTGGAGAGACTTGTTCTGGAGCTGCTCCGGCCTATGGTCAGGCCACACTTAGATCCCCTCCAGTTCGCCTACCAGCCCCGACTAGGAGTTGAGGATGCCATCGTCTTCCTGCTGAACCGTGTCTATGCCCACCTGGACAAGCTAGTGAGCACTGTGAGGGTCATGTTTTTTGACTTCTCCAGTGCGTTCAACACTATCCGCCCTGCTCTGCTGGGGGAGAAGCTGACAGTGATGCAGGTGGATGCTTTCCTGGTGTCATGGATTCTTGATTACCTGACTGGCAGACCACAGTACGTGTGCTTGCAACACTGTGTGTCTGACAGAGCGATCAGCAGCACTGGGGCTCCACAGGGGACTGTCTTGTCTCCCTTTCTCTTCACCATTTACACCTTGGACTTCAACTACTGCACAGAGTCTTGTCATCTTCAGAAGTTTTCGGATGACTCTGCCATAGTTGGATGCATCAGCAAGGGAGATAAGGCTGAGTACAGGGCTACGGTAGGAAACTTTGTCACACGGTGTGAGCAGAATTATCTGTAGCTTAATGTAAAAAAGACTAAGGAGCTGGTGGTAGACCTGAGGAGAGCTAAGGTACCGGTGCTGCAGTATTACATTCCGATGGAAGCCAGACTGGAAAAGATAGGAGGTAGGGGAATTAAGGGTTATGGGGGAAAGGCAGGTAGGTGGAAGTGATTCCACGGTCAGATCACCCATGATCTTATTGAATGGTGGAGCAGTCTCAACAGGTCAGATGGCCGACTCCTGCTCCTAATTCTTATGTTCAGGCACATTGCTGTTATTGTAGTGGTGCACTGAGAAGTGGTTGGAGCTCTGCACATAGGCAAGTCTGGGCCAGAAACTGAAGGATGGAAGGATGGATGTCTGCAAGCCTGTGAGACCAGGGTTAAAGAGTGGAGGGGGTTTGTCCTGGGCTTGGAGGCCTGTCTGTGCCTGGAAGTGGGTGGGAAAGGGATTGTCTTGTTTTTGTTATTTGAGTTGCTGCTGTGTTGTTATTGCAGTTATTGCTTGTGTTGCTCTGCTGAACAACCTGAGCATGGTATCTGCTGTGTCTCTGCACAACTACATGTCGATTAAATAAAAGTATGCACACGGGAGCTGGCTTCAACTGGAGTATCCACATGTCAGTGAGCGAGAACAATGCACACGTGTAGAAAACAGCGCATGCAAAGACAACAGATCAGTACTTAGTGCTAAGTGGGGTGGTCACTGCTCTAAAAGAAATAAGATCCATACATTACACTTCCTCCTCCTTTAGATTAATGCAACATTAAACTGTATATGTACTAAACATTCAATTTCCCTTTCATAAACCCATTTTCCAAATAAACATGCTTTCACAATATCAGTTCATAACTAACTTCACAGTTCTAAAGATTCATTCTTTTGTGTGGAGCTCTGTTTCTTTCAGGATAGCCCCTGTGGACCTGTGGAGTGGCATCAAGTTTGGCAGGTGTCTTGTCGAAGACAATGTTCTCCGTTTCCGGTGTCACGTCGCTGTCAGTGACATCATCACTGAGAGGTAAGTAACATGACTGCAATGTGTCCGTCTTGTTGGATGCAGTCGACTCAGGTGTGTTCTTCAGTTGAGCGTCCATTGTCTGGTCCACATGATGTCTCCATGTCTGATGTCCAATATCCACGGTGTACAGCAGTGGTCCATTTTTTGTAGCTATTCTACTGGGTGTCCACTTGTCTTCTCCGTAATAACTGGTATCTATTCCCTTCTCAAACACCTTATGATTAGCATAAAGCAGCTGTGACAGTCTTTGGTTAGTGCTACCATTTGGGCTGCAGTTGCCTGTTGATGCCTCATTGAGAGCTTTGACTGGGTGCCAGTCTAGTTGGGATTTTCTCAACCATTCACGTCTGAAAAGTGCTGGCCCTCCACTTCTCAACACACAGAGCTCTAACTATTGTGTTTGGCCTCCATACATCACAGTTACCTTCAGTGTGCCTTTGGGAGACAATTTTTCACCTGTGTAGGTCTTTAGCATGACTGAGGTCTTCTGTAATGGTATCTTAGTAAACAGCCCATTGTAGTCAGCCTCTGAAATTATAGACAATTGTGTCCAGTTCCATTTTCAGTTTTGCACCAGACACATCCATTGTGATCCAGATGATCTTGTGATCTGCTTCAGTTATATAATGCAGTTCTCAGCATGACAGCTCACCTTTGACAGACTCTGTGTTGTCTGTCTCATATTCAGTAACTTTATATATTTTTTTGCTTAGTTTTGTGTGTCAAACCCTTCACTCAGTGTAGCTTTTCTCTTTGGTTGTGCTTTTTTTTCTAATTTGCACACTCTCTCTATGTGACCTTGCCTGTGACACTTTCTGCAGTCTTTTTTCGTGGGAAGATTTGCCACATCTATAACACTTTTGACTTTTTGCACCATTCAGGGACATTTTGGGCATTTCTCATTCTAACCTCCTTTTCTGTCATTCTGCTGCATCCTTTACTGCAGTCTCTAATGATATTGCAATGGTCAATGGTCAATGCCTGTTCAAAGCTTAGGTCTCTTTTGGACAGTAACCTCTTTTGAGTGCTTTGACTATGCATGCCACATTTAAGCTTGCATCAGAAAGTCCATCTCTAAAGTCACAGTACTGGAACAAAAAGTAGTTAGAAGATTTGAGGGTGGAGCTTAGGATGATGGCACCTAATGGCGACTCCTTTGCTTGCTTCGTCGGAAACAGCTCTATTTCTATCTTTAATATCTCTTTTCTTTTCAGGGTTCTTTTGAACACACTGACTTCAGTTCTTTGCAGGAACAGGACTCACTCTTGGGGTCTCACGACCGGCTGCTTTTTGATATGCCAAGGACGCGGCCTGGAAGACGAGCACGCCTTCAGGGTGTCAGATTTTCGCACTCTGGAGGCAGGTGAATTCAAGGCCAGTGCCGCTGCCTGTGTGTTGTGGGAGACTTAAGATCAAAAGCAGCGAGCTAGCTGCTGGCTGAGTGCCAGAGACGCGAGGTCTTTCGGCACAGAGCTCAAAAAAAGCAAAGTAACAGACCTTTAACACCATAAATCGGCGAATTGTTTTGTGATGTCTCCCCTCTTGCTGTGAAATGGAGACACCTCTTTTTCCCTTATTAGGGAGAGAAAGAGCCTGTGGTAAGTTGAATACTGGGTGAACGAGTAGTCTTTGGGGTACTGTAAGTCTGTGTCTTTATTGATGCTTGGCTGCACGCTTGAGTGCTCGGTGGAGGGTGCCGATGCTTTTTTGCTCGTGGGAGGGTCATCGCTTTACTGCTGCTTATACATGGGAGGGGGAACTGGGGGAGGTTTGGGGTTCTAAAATTTAACCCTCATTCATTCTTTGGGGTACTCCTCTGTTTTCATGGATGTTTGCGAAGAAAAAGAATTTCAGGATGTATATTGTATACATTTCTCTGACATTAAATTGAACCTATTGAACCTATAAATTGAGAAAATAGTCGGGTCACTTAATTTATTTAGGACACTATACTGCTTAATTGGGGCACTGGACTGTTGCCGAACAATTTCAAACTAGCATCAATCACGTGTTTGCACGGCTATTAGACACTTAGGGCAATCAGTTTTTAAATAGCGTCAGTTGCTTGAGCTTGTGTTCAAAAAGCAGTGATTTTTGTCACTGTTAGCTAGCGAGAATAGCAGTAAGATAACTCAGAGCTCAGCATGGTTTCATGCATTCAGTCTTCGAGATGCCGGGAGTGAAAATGAAAAAATTTCACTACTTCAATGATTTAGGAATTACGAAGCATTTGAAAGTATTGACGATAATCATGAATATTACAATGAAGATGAAGATTTGGAGGTTACAATCGTCTCAAGCATTGTATAAAGGCAGTCATTATTTGCAGCAGGTGTCTGCACTGATTTTGTTCAATTACAGTCAATCAAAAGAACACGGCAGTGTACACTGGATGAATTCCTCCATTGATAACTATTAGGAACTAATACACACTTTTCCAATATTGTAGAGGTATTAGTAGTTCTAATTTGGTAAGCATTTTATTTAAATACATAAATTGTTACTCAGTTAAATGATAGCCTATCTTTTTTACTTTTTAACTACTTCCATGACAACCACTTAACTGGGCCAAAATGTGCTGGTTCCGATGTGTCCCAATTAACCAGAATCCACTATATATATTAAATAAGTAGTGCAAGAACAGAGAAAAAATAGTGAGATGGTGTTCATGAGCTGGTTCATTATCCATTCATAAATCTGATGGCAGAGGGGAAGAAGTTGTACTGAAAATATTGAGCGTGTGTCTTTGTGCTCCTTCTTGATAGTAACAATGAGAAGAGGGCAAATCTTACTGATGGGGATCTTTAATGATGGGATTAAGTATTGCCATTGTAGTTGGGGATCTGACTTTGTAAATATGCTTGGTGTCCTGCATCATGCTGGTTTGTGTCAATGCAGCTGCTGTTCCAAATTGATGTGGGCAATAAATGCATAAATATGCAAAACTCTTTGAATAATGAATTCGTTTTGACCGACTTCTCAACTCTAGTTAAACTTTCATGAAGAAAGTAGTCATTTAGAATTGTATGGAGGGTAAAGTGATGAGTGGAATTATATTTTATAAAGTAAAAATCATGGAAATGAAAGAAATTTATATTTGCAATTGAATATTTTAAAGTTCCGTTATGTTATTTGATAATTGTGACCCATCTTTGTTGTTGAACTATGGATACACTTTCAAGGACTCTTCATGTCATGTTCTTGAAATTTACTGCTTACTTACTTATTATTATTATTATTATTATTTCTTTCTTTTCATTTTGTATTTGCGCAGTTTGTTGTCTTTTGCAGACTGGTTGTTTGTCAGTGCTGTTGGGGGCCAATCTTTCATTGATTCTATTGTATTTCTTGTACTTACTGTGAATGCCTGCAGGAAAATGAACCTTAGGTTTGTAAATGGTGACATATGTATGTGGTTTGATAATGAATTTACATTGAACTTTGGACTTTAAACTTAGATTCATTCAGCCACCAACAGTCTCCGTGACTACTGTCTGTACTCTTGAGCAGTCATGGAGTCATGGTGTTGTTATTTTTTGAAATCAGTATGGATGGGAGGATATGCTGAATAACTCAACCATTCTCTTGCTAATAGTTGTGCGCATTCAATCAGTGGAAGGTGTCATTGGCAGGAAGTGAAATAGTGAGTCTTGGCCACATCTTCACTGATGGACATCCCTGATGGTGACTTTCCTTGTGCTTTCTCTCTACAGATACAATACCATTCATTGTGGGATCATGAGACATAGGAGAAGAATTAAGCCAATCAGCCCAGCGGTCTTCTGTGCCATTCCATCTGATTTATTTTCTTGTTCAACACCATTCTTCTTCATTCTTCGCATAACCTTTGGCACCCTTACCAATCAAGAACCTATCAACCTCTGCCTTAAATATACTCAAAGAATTTGCCTCCACAGCCATCTGTGGCAATGGATTCCACCGATTCACCACCCTACGGCCAAAAAAAATTCCTCTTTATCTCTGTTCTAAAGGGAATTTCTTCAATTGAAGGCTGAGCTCCCTGGTGGTTCTAGACTCTCCCACTATAGGAGACATCCTCTCCGCATCCACTCTATCTAGGTCTTTCAATATTCGTTACGTTTCAGTAAGATCCTCCTCATTTTTCTAAACTCCATGAGTACAGGGTCACAGCCATCAAACGCTCCTTCCATTCTTCGGATAATTCTCATGAACCTCCTCTGGACCCACTCGAATCCCAGCACATCCTTTCTTAGAGCCCCAAAACTGCTCACAATATGCAGTCTAACCAATGCCTTATATCTTTGCCTTATAAAGCCTCAGCATTACATATTTGCTTTTGTATTCTATTTCTCGTGAAAAGAAGGCCAATATTGCATTTTCCTCCTATTCTACTGACTCAATGTGCAAGTTAACAATTAGGGAATTCTGCTCTCTTTGCACTTCTGAATTGTGAATTTTCTCCCTGTTTAAAAAAGTCTACACCTATATTCCTTCTACCGAAGTGCATGATTATACACTTCCCGACACTATACTCCACCTGCCACTTCTTTGCCCTTTCCACAATCTGAAATTCTTCTGCAGAAACAACAATTAGGTAAAGTAAAAGTAACAAATGAACTGCTATAGTTCCTCACAACACAAGCAAGCATTTAGCACTGAATTAGAATTGAAATAAATAAGTTTGTATTATGATGAAACAAAATGTTGTGGCAGGAAGTGAAGGGAAATGATAACTCTTAAGAATTCTAAACGTTAGCTGCTAACTTAATGTTTTGCGACATATTCATATAAAAATGTATCTATAATAGTATCTTGGGAAAAAATTGCCTTCAGTTTCTTACCAGATATTTTCTCCATGATAATTATAAACATTGTGTTTTTGGTTTTGAATTAAGGACAAATAAAAATGTTATCAGCTGCAATAGAAACCTAACCTAAAGTATCATAAAACCCCACAAACACAGCTACAAGCATGTGGTGCTGCTTATTCAGTTAGAAGCAGGCAGGTTGGATTTCACAGTAAAACAGTCAAGCCGTCAGAGTCCACAGTATAATTAATCTGACAGCAACTTCCAGCATTCACACATTTGCACAGTTAAACTCGTAAACCCTGCAGCTGCTGTGAGCAACTGCCCATCCAGAATCTGTAACAGAAGAGATTCTGCTGACACTGGGAAACCGGAGCAACGCACACAGAATGCTGGAGGAACTCAGCAGGACAGGCAGCATCTATGGAGAGGGAATAAACAGTTGATGCTTTGGGCTGAGACCCTTCATTTGGATTGGAAGGAAGGAGGAAGAAGCCGGAATAAGCTGGTGGGGGAAAAGGACAAGCAAGAAGGTGTTGGGTAGGTAGGGGTGGGTGGAATAAAGTAAGAAGGTGTCAGGAGAAAAAGGCAAAGGGCTGGAGAAGAAGGAAGAGAGTGGCCCTTTTCCAGCACCCTTCTGTATATATATCCTTGATGGTGGGTAGGCTGCTGTTGGTGATGCATGTGATGGATTAACCGACCAACCCATCTGTAGGTATGGCTGAGTTATGGTGACATCCTGGTGGAATCGCACTGCTCCCAAAAAAATATTCAACTCAGTTGCAATTTGTGCAATTAGCCAGTTTTGCTATGATTTGTGGCCTAGCATTTAGTATTACAGCACCAGTTCCAATCCTGCACAGTTGTCCCTCCATACCAGATGGTAATTTCAACAGTTGTATTATGGTTAGTATTCCCAACCAGTTGCAGCAGCATCTGGTATGATTGGAAAAAGCTGCAGAAAGTTGTAAACACAGTCAGCTCCATCACGGGTGCTAACCACCCCAGCATCGAGGACATCTATATTGTCCTGCGATTAGGTTCGGGTTAAAGCAGGATTATCGGCGTTTGCTGGGCGCTGCAGCTCGAATGGCTGGAAGGGCCTATTCCGCAACTTATCTCTAAACAAAAAAAAATATAAACAACTAAATAAAGACTAGATTTTATGGCAACACACACAAAATGCTGGAGGAACTCAGCAGGTCAGGAAGCATCTATGGAAATGAATAAACAGTCGATGTTTCAGGCCGAGACCCTTCATCAGGACTAGAAGTGAAGGGGCAAGAAGCCAAAATATGATGGTGTAGTGTGGTGTGGACACGTTGAGCTGGAAGGGCCTGATTCCACGAGGTATCACTAAATATATAAATACTTCAATAAATATCCGTAGTTATAAATGTTGACTGTTTATTTCTCCTCATTGATGCTGCCTCACCTGCAGAATTTCTCCAGTATTTTGTGTGTGTCCTCTGGATTTCCAGCAGCTGCAAAATATCCTGTCTCTCAGTCTTGTGGAACACTTTTCATGATTTCAGGGTATCCCAAATTCTAAGCGATAACAAAATTAATTTGAAGTGCACGCACTACTGTAAAGTGGGAATGAAATGCAGCCTGCCTGCTTGCATAAATCTCGAAATTCGGATCTCAATAACTAAACAGGAAATTAAATCAAGCAATAGGAAAATTCTTTTCAATAATGAAATAACATAATGGGTAGATACCAGAATATAAGAGATTTAAGTGTAAAGGATGGAACGGGAATCAACATTTACAAATTGTCCTCTATTCAAACCAGTGCAAAATTTAAACTCAACTCTTTATTGACAATGGAGTAGGTGTTATTTTTCAAAGAAGTATAGAATATAGAAGCCATTAATAGATTTAACATCTACACTGAGATTTCAAGGTCATTTTTTAAAACATAGTCCAGAAATCACCAGGTTTTCAGAATTTTGTATCATTGCAAAGATGAGAAAACAGAAAAGATTATCTTTATTTGTCACATGTACATACGGGGTGTATGGGGTGGTTGGTCCTGACTAAATATCAGGAAATGCCAATATCGATTAGATAACCTCTCCCACCCAAGACAACTCCGCCTTCACGTAGCACTTGGGTCCGGGTGCACCCTGTCTCGCTGAAGGAGCTCTGTCTTTGGCGAGTGTTTGACGCCAGAAAAATAACCAGACCAATGGTGGTGGTGTCACCTAAAACACTGAAGTCTCCGGCAGCAGAGAGATGGATTCCAAGCTTTGGTGAAGGATTGCCTTTGTACAACAACAGCAAAGGTTGGGCGACGTCTAGTGTATGATTCCCAATTGGAACACCAGTAGAGGTCAAATGCTCTAATTAGATAAGCACTGGGGCAACAGAAGGCAATGGCAAACCACTGTTGAAATTTCTGCCTAGTCAATCATGGAAAGAAACAAAAGGAGGAAACCAGACAACAGCGTGAATGGGGTTGAGTCTAATCAACAGAACAACACCTCGCTCGGTAAGGGTAGTCATGTGCTGCAGGTGACACCAGACCGTCATCCAGAGACTGTAAGCAATAGGGAAAGGCTAAGAGTATCAACATGGAACATCCGTACACTTTACCAGAAAGGAAAGTTGGACAACACATTAAATGAAATGAAAAGGTTGGAAGTTGATATCTTAGGCCTGTCAGAAATTAGATGGACCGACAGTGAGAAATTCACTATGAATAGTTCTCTGATAATATATTCTGGAGATCAACAGCATATGCATGGAGTTGGAATTATTTTAAACAAACAAGTATCAAAATGTCTTATGGGATTTTGGGCGATATCCGACCGGCTGCTTTTAGTTAAATTAAGGGGTAACCCTTTTAACATTAGCATAATCCAAGCCTATGTGCCAACAAATGATGTGGATGAAGAGGATATCAACAAATTTTATAAAGCTCTCGACAGTACTTATGAACAATGTAAATCTCAGGATATAAAACTAGTCATGAGAGACTTTAACTCCAAAGTTGGACAGGAAAGGGTTGATAACATCATACAACCTTTTCGATTAGGGGAGAAAAATGAAAATGGAGAAAGGTTTACTGATTGGTGTGTCAGAAACAATCAAGTGATCACCAATACTTGGTATATAAACCATCCACGTAGATTGTGTACTTGGATTAGCCCTGGAAATAGAACAAGGAATCAAATAGATTTCATTACCATCAATGAAATTGGGAGAACTTAAAAATGAAAGCATTCTTAAGCAACAGCTGTCGAAGAACACCTCAAAGAAAATGAAACAACACCTATTTGGGACAGATTTAAATATGCTATACAGCAATCAGCAGAGGAGATAATCTCAGTGCAAGAAATCCAACACACCAACAAGGGGTGGATAACCAAAGAAATTCTAGACCTGATGGAACAAAGAAGGTTAGTGAAGAATAATGAAGTGCAATACAGAAAGCTAGACAGACAGACCAGACAATTGTGCAATATTGCAAAGGAAGAATGGTTGACCCAAAAATGCAATGAAGTAGAAGACCATATTAACAACAGCAAAGAAATGCACAAGAGAATTAAGGAAATTACTGGAATTAAGAAATCCTCCTCTACAGGATGCATAAGATCAGCAGACGGATCCATACTAACAGATCCAGATAAACTATGTGAGAGGTGGGGTCAGTATATAGAGCAGCTTTTTGAAGATAATGGAGGGAAACCCCCAGATATTAAACACCCTAATTCTGGCCCACCTATTATTAAAGAAGAAATAACTAAAGCAATGAAAAGCATGAAACATGGTAAAGCCACTGGACCTGATGAAATTTCAGTGGAAATGATACAAGCCCTAGAAAATCTGGGCATAGGTATTCTTTCTGAACTGTTTAATGGCATATATGAGTCTGGTGTATTGCCTGACGATCTTTTGAAATCGATATTTATAACTCTGCCAAAAATTCCTGGAACTATTGACTGCGAAAATTATAGAACAATCAGTCTTATAAGTCACATAATAAAGATTTTGTTGAGAATTGTTCTGAGTTGAATTAAAAACAAGTTAAGACCAGAAACTTCTAAACTGCAATATGGGTTTATTGAGGATAGGGGAACTAGGAACGCAATTTTCATACTACAAATCCTTTCAGAAAGGGCAATTGAATATCAAAATGATGTCTTTTTATGTTTTATTGATTTCACTAAAGCATTCGACAAAGTGCAACATGAAAAATTATTTCAAATTCTCACTAAATTAAACATTGACGGAAGGGACCAACAACTGCTTCAAAATTCATATTGGAATCAAATGGCGGCAGTAAAAATTGATGATAATATAAGCAGTTGGACTAAAATTCAAAGAGGAGTTAGACAAGGATGCATTGCCTCACCGGAATTATTTAATATCTATAGTGAAATGATTCTCAGAGAAATAGAAGACTTAGATGGAATAAAAATTGGAGGTGTTAACATCAACAATATAAGATAGACAGACAATACCACCCTTATAGCAAGTGCTGCAGAAGACCTACAAATCCTCCTAGACAAAGTAGTATAAACAAGTGCAGATTTTGGTCTAACCATCAACTGCAAAAAAAACAAATGTATGGTAATATCAAAACAGCAGGATACTCCCAACTGCCAGTTGTACATCGGGAACCAAGAGATTACACAAAGGACCAGCTTTAATTACCTTGGTAGCTTTATACCACAAGATGCCGGAAGTAAAGTAGAAATAAAAAGAAGAATTGCCATTACCAAAACCAACTTCCGAAAAATAAAACCCATTTTTACCAAAAGACACATTTCTATGACAACAAGGCTTAGGCTACTAAAATGTTACATCTGGTCAATCTTGCTGTATGCTTCCAAAACATGGACTATAACACCAGAACTCGAAAGAAACTTAAAAGCAACAGAAATGTGGTTTCTTAGAAGAACGCTGAAAATATCATATAGAGATAGGGTAACTAATGAGACAGCATTCCAACATGCCTATACAGAAAGATCTTTAATGAGAACATTAAATGAGAGGAAACTTAAATTCCTGGGCCATGTCATCAGAAAGGGAGAAATAGAATGCCTTACATTACAAGCCATATGCCTGGGAAAAGCAGAAGAGGAAGGCAAAGAAGAAAAAATATGGACGCTGTGAAAGAACTAACAGACCTAAGTGTGCGAGATATCATTGGCACTGCGAGGGATAGTTCAATGCGGAGAGCCATGATCGCCCGGGCGTGTAACAGGCAAGGCACATGAAGAAGAAGACATTGAAACATCAAAACACACAGTAAAATGCGTCATCTGAGAATGTGCTGGGAGCAGCCTGCAAGTGTTCCCCACATGTCCAGTGCTAACAGAACATGGCCACAACTGACTAACCCTAACCCGTAAATTTTTGGAATGTGGGAGGAGACTGGAGCACCCATAGGAAACCCAAGTGGTCATGAGGAGAACATACAAATTCCCGACAGTGGCAGGAGCTGAATTCTAATAGCTTTACTGAAAAGTGTGCCACCCTTGTTCAAAATAATAACTTCCATAAAGCAATACGACTGGGTAACATAAGCTGAGGTATTACATTTTGGGAAGAAATCAATAAATGAAGAATGTTGCTTTCCATGTACAATATGTAAAATAAAATCCTTACTTATTTATTTTTATTTAGAGATGCAGCGAGGAACAGACCCTTCTGCCCTAATCAGTTGTGCTACCCAGCAATGCTTCCTAATCACAGGACAATTTACAATGACCAATTAAGTTACTCACTGGTACACCTTTGGACTGTGGGAGGAAACCAGAGCACCCAGAGGAAACCCACGTGCTCATAGGGAGATCGTACTAACCCCCTCCTTACAAATGGTGCCAGAATTGAATTCTGAACTCCGATGTCCCAATCTGCAATAGCATTGCACTAACTGCTACGCTACCATGGGGCTCAAGACCATAAATTTAAAATAATTATTCTTTTGTTCTAAACAGCAAAGAGGGTATGTTCATGTGGTATGGCAAACATTTTTTCATAATGCTTTTCATTGATTGAGGAATAAGTGTAAAATTCAGCATTTGTAGACCAATTAACTGAAGCTCCATCTGTTCTAATTGAATATACACTTAGTGGCCTCTTTATCAGACATACCTGTACAGATGGGCTCAACACCTCCTGTGACCATATTGAAATGGAGAATATAACTACAGCTATGAAGACTCCTGCTGCACCCCTGTGACCCCTGTCTTGGAGGCCTACGTCAGGCTGTCTTTCAGGAGCGTGAACCCTCGCAAGGCAGCAGGCCCCGACGGAATACCTAGTAAGGCTCCGAAAACTTGTGCCAACCAACTGGTGGGAGTATTCAAGGACATTTTCAATCTCTCACTGCTATGGTTGGAAAGTTCCCACCTGCTTCAAAAGGGCAACAATTATATCAGCGCCTAAGAAGAGTAGTGTGAGCTGCCTTAATGACTTTTGCCCAGTAGCGCTCACATCTACGGTGATGAAATGTTTTGAGAGGTTGGTCATGAGTAGACTGAACTCCTGCCTCAGCAAGGACCAGGACCCACTGCAATTTGCCTATTGCCACAATAGGTCTACAGCAGATGCAATCTCAGTGGCTCTTCACACAGCCTTAGACCACTGGACAATACAAACACCTATGTCAGGATGCTGTTTGTTGCCTATAGCTCAGCATTTAACACCATCATTCTCACAATCTTGATCAGTAAGCTACAGAAGCAGGGCCTCTGTTCCTCATTCTACAAATGGATCTACACTTGCTAACCGAAAGGCCACAATCTGTGTGGATTGGTGACAACATTTCCTCCTCACTGATGATCAACACTGGTGCACCTCAGGGATGTGTGCTTAGCCCACTGCTCTACTCTCTCTATACCCATGACTATGTGGCTAGGTACAGCTCAAATACCATCTATAAACTTGCTGATGATATAACCACTGTTGGTTGAATCACAGATGGAGAGAGGGCATACAAGAGTGAGATATATCAGCTAGTTGAGTGGTGTTGCAGCAGTATGTGACAATATGCAGTATGTGACAATATACGGTATGCATAGTTTGATAATAAATTTACTTTGAACTTGAATTAATTAAAGGCATCCGTTAGTCTTGCGAGACCATGGATCTGCGCCTGGAAAGTCTTCACTCTCCAGGGCGTGGGCCTGGGCAAGGTTGTATGGAAGACCAGCAGTTGCCCATGCTGCAAGTCTCCCCTCTCCACGACACCAATGTTGTCCAAGGGAAGGGCATTAGGACCCATACAGCATGGCACCAGTGTTCTCGCAGAGCAATGTGTGGTTATGTGCCTTGCTCAAGGGCACAACATGTTGCCTCGGCTGGGGTTCGAACTCATGACCTTCAGGTCGCTAGTCCAATGCCTTAACCACTTGGCCACGTGCCCTCTTGGATTAATTATATCTCCATAAAGTGGTGTTAGGCACAGTAGTGTCTGTACATAAGGTGATTCTGACAGGAAATTATAAAGTAGTGGTGGTTGGGGTGTGGTGGGATGGGTTAGTGGGTGGAAGTGTTGATCGGCCCTTTTGCTTAGGGAAGTAACTGTTTTTGAGTCTGGTGGTCCTGGCGTAGATACTGCGTAGCCTCCTCCCTGATGAGAGTGGGACAAACAGTTCAGGAGCACAACCAAGACATTGTATGATTCAGTGCGCACAATCAATTTCAATTTCACAGTATTATTTTATGTTCCCAGAATAATCGCACCTTCAAAGGAAAAGCACGGAACAGCAATTCTTGGAAAACCAGATTCCATTTAGATTTATAAAACATCAAAACAAAATAACCTGTACTTTCTAAAGGGAACAAGGCAAGATGTAAGAGATGCAGTGGCAGGAACTGCAAGAGCAAACAAGAGAGATCCCAGAAGGATGATAAAATAAATAAATAAATGTTCATTTCAGAAATGGAAAAAAGACCTGAAGTACACATAGGTTATACAAGCCTTCTTCAGCAAAAAGCTTAAATCAAATGATAAATAAAAGAAATTATTCTCAACCAAAGAAAGAAAAAGCATGTTCAGCAAGATCCTGTGCGGCTTTGTATTAATGCAAACAGGTTCAAATTTCTTTCACTAAACAATTGCTCCCTAAGTGTGCAGTCTAAGTCCTTGATGCCAATCTATGTCAGAGAGGGCTTGCTTTCCTAGCCTCGGGATCTGTCCAAAGAGCCCTTTGAAGTACAGTCACAGGTGTAATATACGGAATGTAGCAAGTATTACAATCGTAATTCCACTTCAGAAAGTTTCCTGGCTAGGTCCCAGAAGCAATCAGATGATAATGACCACTTTATAAACAAGGAATAAATACTGGCCAAGTCACATCATCGAAGCAGTGTTGTGTGAACTGGGCCCTTCCTTTGTTTTCACATCTCAACTGGAAGTTTCCATTTTTAGTGGTGCAGCATTCCCTCATTAAATTCCCATGGTAACAGTCCAAAACATGGTCAACCACCCTGACAACACACACACACACACAAAGCGCTGAAAGGACTTAGCAGGTCAGGCAGCATCTATGGAGAGGAATAAACAGTGGGCACTGTGTGCTGAGAATCTTCATCAGGATTTTCAGCACCTGCAGAGTCTCCTGGGTTTATCAATCACATTGCCATTCTGTTGTCACCTCGTGCAATCAGACAAATAAACCACTAATGAAATCTCAAGTTCAAGTTTATTGTCACATGACGGTACTTTTATACAAACAAATGAAACAATGTTCCTCCAAACTACAGTGCACCAACAAAACATATATCACACACAGCACATAAAACAATACATTACAATAAATTAATAAAATATAATTCAAAATGCATGTAGAACGCAGCACAGGTAAACAGTAAAAAGCTCACTGTCCTAATGAGACCTCAGTGGTGGCAGGGTATTCATTAGTCTCACAGCCTGAGGGAAGAAGCTGATCTCCAGTCTGGCAGTCCAAGTCCTGATGCTCCTGTAGCTCCTTCCTGATGGTCGTGGGTCAGAGATGGTGGGATGGGTGGTTGGGATCCTCAACAATGCTTCGGGGCCTTCATCTGCAGTGCTCCTGGTAAATGTCACAAATAGAGGGAGAAGGAGACTCCAGTGATCCCCCTGGTGGATTTTACTATCAAGATTCAGGGTTCAACTTTATTTATTCAATATTAAAGTTGATTTATTACGTGGGCATCGAAATATACAGTAAAGTGCATCATTTGAATTGAATTGATTTTATTACTTACATCCTTCAGATACATGAGGAGCAAAAATCTTTACGTTACTTCTCCATCTAATTGTGCAATGTGCAATTTATAGTAATTTATAATAAATATTATGTACAACAGGACAGTCAATATAACATAGAAATACAGTTGTGTCAGCATCAATTAAACAGTCTGATGGCCTGGTGGAAGAAGCTGTCCTGAAACATGCTGGTCCTGGCTGCAAAGCCATTTCCCGGATGGTAGCAGCTGAACAGTTTGCGGTTGAGGTGATTCAGGTCCCCAGTGGTCCTTCGGGCCCTTTTTACACACCTGTCTTTGTAAATGTCCTGAATAGTGGAAGTTCACATCTACAGATGTGCTGGGCTGTCCGCACCACTCTCTGCAGAGTCCTGCGATTGAGGGAAGTACAGTTCCCACAACAGGCAGTGATGCAGCCAGTCAGGATGCTCTCAATTGTGCCCCTATAGAAAGTCCTTAGGATTTGAGGACCCATACCAAACTTCTTCAACCATCTGAGGTACAAGAGGTGCTGTTGTGCCTTTTTCATACCACAGCCGGTATGTACAGATCACGTGAGATCCCTGGTGAGGTTTATGCCGAGGAATTTAAAGCTGTTCACCTTCTCAACCGCAGATCCATTGATGTCAATAGGGGTTAGCCTGCCTCCAATTCCCCTGTAGTCCACAACCAGCTCCTTTGTTTTTGCGACATTGGGGGAGAGGTTGTTTTCTTGACACCATTTCTTCTCTGTAGGCTGCCTCATTATCATTTGAGATTAGGCCGATCAGTGTCGTGTCGTCAGCAAATTTAATGAGCAGATTGGAGCTGTGGGTGGTGACACAGTCATGGATATACAGAGAGTAAAGGAGGGGGCTTAGTAACCAACATAACAGGTTTGGCTGGGGACAGGCCGCAGGGGTCAGCACACATTCTGGCACCAACATAACGAGGCCACAGTCAGTCAGTCGGTCAGTAGGTGCCGTCCCGAATCTGGGGTTGGCGACAATGCACCTCCGTCTTGTTTGATCTTGCGACAGCACCGAGTACAGCCTCTTGTCCACTTTGTTCTCGCTGACTACCTTGGCACCACCCGCCACCGCCCCCTCTGAACTTGAGCCCAAGGCCGTGTCGGCCTCCAGCCACGGCCGCTTCTTCAAACTAGGCCCTTCCTTAGGCAGAGGCCTTGGGCAGGTCCAGGCACAACACCCAAGTTCATCATGTCTCTTCTAACTAAGTGCATAGCATACGATTCGCAGATACGTGGTGAGGCTTTAATCTCTTCCACGGAAGATGGTCGTTGGCTCACAAGGAGCTCATCCGCCCTTTGTCAGGTCTTGTTTTTTCTAGTCCTGTTGGGTGTCCTCACACGCTCCTCACCAGACTAAGTCCGGTGGGGGAGCTGGCCCAAATCGCCGACCACTTGACCACAGCCACAATGCTTGGCCAAACAACACAGAACACAACAAGCAATAAAACAACAGCAACACAAGCTCCACTCCTCCCTCCCACCCACACACATACACAGACCTCTTACCCCAAGACAGGCCACCATCCTTGGCCTCCAGCCTCTGCCAGACTTGGGCTCAGACTCGGACTTACAGATGTTGTGCTTTCAACTTCCTTGGCGCACTTGCAGAGGTTCGCAGTCTTGCGGTTCTGGCCAACAGGCCTTGACCTCTGGACTTCCAATTTGACCCTTTGGCGTTGAGCCCAGGACCTGATGTGAGGCTGTGTATCCAATCACCAAGCACAAAGCCCTAAATGCTGGACTCGCTGATGATGGGACCTTGAGCACAAGGCCTTGAACTCTGGTCTCTCCGAGACGCAAACCCGGGGGGGAAGTTTATTTGATCTCAATCCACTTGCCCACACGGAACGCTGACTGCAGAACCTGCAGAAAACTCGCTGAACCCAGGGGACAACCAACCTTTGTCCGTGCCGGTCTGTGGGCCTGACATCTGACCACATCATTCCATGGCTGTACACCAGTACTGGACCAGCAGTGCAGCAGAGACCTATTGCAATTGCTCAGGAGTTACACAGGGCAACCCGTTCATCAAATCAAGACAGATTAAGTTCATTAAGGTAACGTGGCATCAGGAAGTCCACTCATTCGAAAAGAGAATGGCTACAAGAGAGAAGGGAGGTATGAGATAATTTGCAACACAAGATATTCTGCAGATGCCGAAGATCTTGAGTCACACACACAAAACACTGGAGGAAATCAACAGGTCAGCGTCTGTGGAGGGAAATGAACTGTTGATATTTCAGGTCGAGACTGTTCATCAGGACTAGAAAGGAAGGGGAGAGAAGAGAGAATAACAAGGTGGGGGGGTACAAGCTGACAGGTGATTTCCAATTTATTTTTGAATTATTTGGGTTTATCTCAATGCTTTACCTCACTGAAAATGGTTGCTTGTTCTGGGTCAGCATCTTGGATCAGGAATCAAATTGACATGAGTGATGCAGGAAAACGAAGTCTATCGAATGTTAATCTTGGAATGCTTGGCTCAGAGCCATAAGACAGTAAGAGCATAAGATATAAGAGCAGAGTTAGGTTATTTGGTCCATCAAGTCTGCTCCGCCATTTCATCATGGCTGATCCATTTCCCTCACACCCCAATCTCTCCCTGTATCCCTTCATGTACTGACTAATCAAGAATGTATCATCCTTTGCCTTAAATATGCCCAATGACTTGGCCTCCATAGCCACCTGTTGCAATGAATTCCACAGATTCACTCTCTGGGTAAAGAAATTCCTCTTCATTTCTGTTATACCTCTATTCTGAGGCTGTGTCCTCTGGTCCTAGACTCCCCACCATATAAAACATCTTCTCCACATCTGCTCCATCGAGACCTTTCAACATTCAATAGGTTTCAATGAGATCCCCCTTCATTCTTCTGAATTCCAGTGAGTAAAGGCCCAGAGCCATCAAATGCTCCTCATACTGATAACAGCATAAGACATGGGAATACTAGTGGACCTATGTTTCTTTCAAGATTGATTATGATTTAGCTTTAGGCTCAACTCATTCTTCCCAGCTTATTCCATGTCCCAAGTCCTCCTCAAAGTCCAAAAACATTATCCACCTGGATTAGAAATTGGATAATGTTTTCATATTTTTCTGATGTATTACAAATTCAAAAATAATAAACTTTATGATTTTTTTTCCTGAACTCCAGGACATGAAAATATTTGACAATATCCTTTGGTTAGGAACTGTGCAAAAATGCTGGAGGTTATAGAGATGATGGCGAACAGGATCAAAATAAGCTCAAAGAGTTGTAAACTTAGTCAGCTCCATCATGAGCACTAGCCTCCATAGTATCCAGGACATCTTCAAGAAGCAACACCTCAAAAAGGCACCATTGAGGATGGCCATCACCCAGGTAATGTCTTGTTCTCATTGTTGCCATCAGGAGGGAGGTGCATGAGCCTGAAGGCACTTATTTAACAATTCAAGAATAGCTTCTTTCCCTCTGCCATCAGATTTCTTGCACTACTTACTGAATTTGAACTTACTGTAGCTCACATTTTTTTTTCTCCATTATGTATTGCATTGCACTGCTGCCAGAAAGACAACAAATTTCACGACAATAGGCTGATGGTATTAACCCTGATTCTGATGTGCAAGGAAGAAATATATTTTTATGGTTGGAGTATTCACGGAGGAGTTTGAGTAACTGCACTGGTTGTGATGTAGTTACTTCCCCAGAACTATAGAGGAGGGAATTCCAGAACATCAACCTGTCACCAGTGAAGGAACAACAATATGTTGACAAATAAAGAAATGAGATTTCTGAATGGTTCACGAATCCATGAATACTATCTCACTATTTTTGCACTATATATTCTAAGTCTTTTCCACAGTACTCTAATAGTTTTATGAATTGCACTGTACTGCTTCCATAAATAAAAAACAAATTTCATGACATATTTGAGTGATGATAAACCTGATTCTGATGTGGGTCTCCATTGTGGACTGAGAATGGGAAGGGGCCAGGGAGAGGGGAATTGTGGGTTGGGTAAAGGGGAAGGGAGAGCGGAGGGAGTGGGAAGCACTAGAGAGACATTCTGCAATGATCAATAAACCAATTGCTTGGAATCAAATAACCTACCTGGTGTTTCTGGGCTGGGCGTATCTGCACCCATGCCATCCCCCATCCCTGGCACTCCTTCTCCACCACCTGTCCCACACCCCTCCTACGCAGTCCAGCCTCACCATTCCCAACATCCTTTGCTCCCACCAGGTTGATAAACTGGTGGACTTGGTTGACAGAGTATTTAAAATGTATCCCTACTTCTACCCTGAGCTTAAGGAACTATATATATATTTAATATTATATTATAATCCATTGTATATTTTATGTATTACACTGCACTGCTGCCACAAAACAACAAATTTCACAACCTGTGTCAGTGATAATAAATCTGATTCTGATTCTGATCCTGAAGGTGGTATGTAAATTGGAGAAGAAGGTCTCACAGGTGGTGACGTTCCTTTCTATCCATAGCTTTCAACTACCTGTTGTTAAAAGAGAAGATGAAAATATCTCTTTACTGATGATTGGGAAGTCAGCCGGTGGTGTAATGGCATCCGCACTGGACTTCGAAGCGGGTGGTCCCAGGTTCAAATCTGGCCGACTCCTTACATGCTTTCCATCTGTGCTAGGTCGAGTATCAAGCTAGCAACTCAGACTCATAAAAAAAAAACAGACAAGTGCTCAGGAAATGGCAAGGTTGCTGTTCCAAGGCGCGGAGAGGAACAACAAACCATTGACTCCCAGGGGTATGTGTGTGATAATTGGGTGTCAGTTAATGTATAGCAAAATTTGATGTATAAAGTATACTTGGGGTCAATTTTTTACCAACTCAGTCTCACAGTGACATTTAGCATTTTGGCTAAAGGCACAGTTAGTTCTAGAGCACGATTTTTTAGCACTGTGACCAGAATGTTGTTCAGCTCTATGCTGAAACTTCTCAATGTTCTTGACTTTTCTTGCTTTTATTCATAGACTGAGGCAAATTGCCTGCACAGTTAAGTTTGCATAGATCCAGCATATCACCAAATACTTTGTCAAACTTTTGTAGATATAGAGTGGAGTGCATCTGAACTGGTTGCATCATTATCTTAAATGGAAACAATACCCATGAATGGAAAAGACCATTCCATCACGGGAAAAGCTCTCCCATGATTGAATACATTTTCACTAGAAAGCAACATCTATCCGTCAAGACCACGACCAGTCATTTTGTCTCCTCACTACTACCATTGAGCTGGAGGTACGGAAGCCTTAGGTCCCACACCACCAGGTTCAGGAACAATTATTATCCTACACTATCAAGCTTTTGAACCAGCATGGATAACTTCAATCACCTCAACTCTGAACTGATTCTGACCTACAGGCTCACATCAGGGACTCTTTACAGCTCATGTTCTCAGCATTTTGCACAGGTTGTCTTCTTTTTGCACACTGGTTGTTTGTGAGTACCTGTTTTATGTATAGTTTTTCATAAATTCTATTGTATTTCCTTTATTTTTCCTGTAAGCAAACATAGACTCACTTTGATAATAAACTTGCTTTGAAGTTGGACATAGTGCTTTGAGCCAAAGATACTTCTAAAAGCTTCACCCCCATCTTTGACTTTCACATGTTGGTTTTGGTTAATCTCGATATTGAGGATGTTCTTGATTCCCCAACCCCACTAATGCTCACCCATCTTTTTAGCTCTTTAGGTGTGAACCACCACTCATGACTGAATATGGCAGTTTTGCAGGGGTGCATATTTTGAGGGATCTCTTCTTGATTGAATTTCAGCTGCAAAGATGGCAAAAGCATGAATGTGGCTTTCTGTTATAAATGATCTGAGATCGTTCAGCTAAAGTTGTGGGTGAAGAAGAAGGAGAAATTCCTGAGGGAAATGGAAATAAGTTGCTTATGTAGTCACAAGTGGTTATTTCAAAGGTTCAAAGGTCCAATTAATGTCAGAGAAACGTATACAATATACATCCTGAAATGTTTTTTCTTCGCAAACATCCACAAAAACAGAGAAGCGCCCCAAAGAATGAACGACAGTTAAATGTAAGAACCCTAAAGTAACCCCTCCCAGCTCCCCTCCCTCCCGTGCATAAGCGGCAGCGAGCAACAATCTCCCTTGCCCCCCCCACGTTGGCAAAAAAAAGCAAGCATCAATATTTTTATATTGATTTAATATTTCAAATAGATTGAAAATAAAAAATTGCTAAATAAAAAAGTGATTAGATTAGCTGGCTGAAAGTTTAATAGATTTTAAGAAGGGTTTGAACACGGAGAAAGAACTGAGGAAATATTGGGTTAAAGATGTGAAATATCTGGCTCCTCCTAAAACAGCGGTCTCCAGTTGGCTCATAGGGATTGATTAAGTCTGCTAGGGCTTTTCTCTTCAGAGCGAATGATGATGAGAGGTGACTAGATATTGGTGTATAAGATGATAAGAGCATAGATCGAGTAGAGCTGAAGACAGTTGGCCGTTGACTCAGGCTAAGCCCCTTATCTTGAACATGTTCAAGGGGAAAACATTAACCTTTTCCTAGGGCAGAGATGGCTAATACAGGGGGGCCATAATTTTCATGGGATTGGAAGAAAGTGTGGGGGAGGTCAGAGGAAGGTTTTTTTTTACATAGAGAGTGGTGAGTGCATTGAAAGCTTTGACGGGGGTGGTGGTAGAGGCAGGTACATCAGGGACATTTAGGAGACTTAGACAGGCATGTGGATGATGAAAAAATGGAGGACTATGTGGGAGGGGAGGGTTAAATTGATCTTGGAGTGTGTTAAAAGTTGGCACAGTATCGTGGGTTGAAGGGTCTGTACTCTGTTGAATTGTTCTATGTTCCAAATGGTCAAAAGTGTAAAATTCTATATAGATGTAATATTTCAAATAGACTCAAAATGAAAAATTGCTGAATAGATGAATTAGAATAGCCGGCTGAATTTTTGAGAAAGGAGGCAGATTTTAAGAAAGGTTTAAACAATAAGAAAGAACAAAGGAGCAAGAGTTTAAAAATTTGATTCGCCAAGGTACTTCCTAAAACAGTGGTCTTGAGTTGGGTCACCAGGGTGAAAATAGGGTCAAAGCTGAGGACATTCACCTTCAGAAGTAGCTACAGATAAAGAGATAAGCTTTAGTTTTTACATATACATTGAAATATCAAACCATACCGTGAAATGTGTTGTTTTGCGTTAATGACCAAACACAGTCCGAGGACGTGCTGGGGACAGCCTGCAAGTGTTGCTATGCTTCTGGTGTCAACATAGCATTCCCACAACTTACCAATCCAAGCCTGTAAGTCTTTATGGAATGTGGGAGGAAATGAGAGCACTGGAGGAAACCCACGCGACCACGTGGAGAAGATAGAGACAGCAGTGGGAATTGAACTCTGGGACACTAACGGTAATATAGCCTGATTTTTCATCTCTATAGCCTGAGATGAAATGGGTCTAATGCAGTAGAGAGTCTGACAGGAAGATTCAGCCAGATCTCCATGCCATTAATTTGAGTCAGAGTCTGCTCCTCGTGTTTGATTCTCTCTGTCAGTGTTTCACTTCTGCCTGGGAGCCGTAAATTAATTTGTTTCTTCATTGGCTGCAGTCTTCCTAACTTCCAAAACAGATGCAATGACTTCACCGATCCTGGATGTCATACTGGCAGACTGACAGCAGAGGCCGGACAGAAGTTCAAGTTCACTTTATTGTCAATCAACCATACACATGTATACCAGCAAACGAAACAACATTTATCTGGATCAACGTGCACAATACAGTACATTTACCACACACAAACGCACACACGACACATAAAGTAATATCACCACAAACAAATTAGCAAATAATAAGGTGCGTATATGATACAAGATAAAAATTAAACAGTATAATGTTATTGGTGCTTCATATGTGATGAGACATAAGTGCTGGCAGGGAGTTCAGTAGTTTTACTGCCTGGGGGAAGAAGATGTTTCCCATACTAAAAGTCCCTTCCTTAATGCTATGGAAACTCCAGCCCAATGGTAAGGAGCCAAGGAGATTGTAGGATGGTTGGGAGGGTCATTGACAGCACTCCTGATAAGTATCTCTAATGGATGATAGATATCTCTAATAGCATTTTCTGAAAAGTGGACGAGTAACCTTAAGATCCTCTTGGTAGGCTTTACAATCCTTTGCAGGGACTTGCGGTCAAATGCCTTGCAATTCCTGTACCAGACAGTGATGCATCTGGTCAAGACACTGTCAAAGTTCATAGCACAAAGTACATTTATTATCAAACTATATACACATTATACTAACTTGAGATTTCTCTCCTTACAGGCTGCCACAAAACAAGAAAGTCTTATAAACCCATAAAAAAAGACCAATAAACACCCAATATGCAGAGAACGAGAAAAAAAAAACGAAATGTGCAAACAATAAAAGTAAGCAAATAGCATTTAGAACGAAAGTGACACAAAGCTCAGACAGCCAGAGCAGGCCCACAGCCTCAGCCTCAGTTCAGCACACAGTGGAGTAAAGGTCATGGAGCCTGGAGCTGCCAGAGCAGGCCGCAGCCTTAGCCTCAGTGCAGCAAAGAGCAGAGTAAACGTCATGGAGCAGCGAGCAGAACTGGCCCAACCCTTGCCTCCTGTCCCTACACCCTGTCTTTATAATCGGTGTTTAAATAATCCAAACACAGACATCCCACCTCTCCCGGAAGTTCCAGGTGTCTCCTGCATATTGATAGTGGCTCCTGACGCCTGCAAGTTATATACAATATCCCGGAAATCGATTTTTTTGAGAGCGAGTGAGAGAGATAGAGAGAGAGCAACGTGGCAGAGTGTTCCAAAAAAAAGAAAATATAAAACGTACGTCACCCCAGACTACAATAAAGTGTACCCCTGCCCAATAGGGTCAAAAATAATGACAGTGTTGTTCGCTGCACTGTTTGTGACAGTGACTTTTCTATTGCCCATGGTGGGTTAAGACTGTAAGAGACACGTTGAGGTGAGTTTAACAGGTGTCATTCATTCATTAGCATAGCTAACATTATTTAAACTAGCTGGCTAGCTGCTAAGGAGCTACTCTATTGCAGACATCCCACCTCTCCCGGAAGTTCTGGGACCCTCCCTCAAATTGATGGTGCTACCTCCCTGAAGTGAGTTTTTGCAGGCTGGGATGTCTGCGGACATGGGGTCATTCCTCGCACTAAGACCCTCTCCAGACTCTGTCACGTTATATGCTCGATGATGCTCCTGTAAAAATTGGTTAATATGGGGGTGGGGAAGCCTCACTTGTCTCAATTTCCTCAGGAAGTGGAGATGCTGCTGTGCTTTCTTGACCAAAGAAGTGGCGTTGAGGGACCAGGAGAGAGGGAAGGATCAGGACAGAGGTAGAATTAAATGACATCAGTGATCTGATGGAAGATGTTCTCATCTGTGTACAAGATGCTGTCAAGAGCAACATGTGATGAGGAACAGGAGAAGAGCTGCAGCTGGATCCTCTGGGGATTATGAAGGTGATGAAGGGCAGGAAAAGAAAAGAACAAAATGAAGTAGGCTCAGTAAAATAAACAACTATTAAGTATTGTGTGAAGCATTTGGGCCTGATAAATTATAGCTTACAATTTATGTTTGTACTGGTTTTTGACTGCAGGTGTTTAAGATGGTTGGATTATAAGCATTCACATTAACTAATTAAAATTACAATTCTCTTTATTTTTCAAATCCGTTAACCCACCAATAACTTTGATAGCTTAGCAAGAAATATGAATATCTTCGCAATTTCATTTGATGTATTTCCAAACATTTGGCCTGCTTTGTGTGGTAATGACAAAGAAAAGTCTTCCTTGTAACATGCAGTTAAAGGCACCAGCATCAAATAATCTGGATATGCTTTACAAAGTTTGTTAGAAATACAATGTCAGGCAAAATAAAAAGGAAATCAAATCTTATTTAGTTTAGGAAAAAAAAGGATTTCATTATGTCTCTGTAAATTCTAAAATAAACGTATTCGTTTCAGAGATGAGTGTGATGTAGGTTCTATCTCTCTGGTGCCCACTGTGTATTCAGCCTTTCTCAGATGTCTAAGATCAATGGTAGAGAGAGAGAATAACAGAACCCAGTCACCAAAAGCCAAAGGCTTTGATAGATGACAGGTACAGACTCCTCCACAAGCATGAAAAGGAATCCTAAATGATTTTGCTGACAGAACACATCTTCTCCTTGTTTGGTCTGGACCAGATGTGCTACAGGCTGCTGTGGAAATGTCTGCTGATGACA
This sequence comes from Mobula hypostoma, assembly GCF_963921235.1. Classification (NCBI taxonomy): domain Eukaryota; kingdom Metazoa; phylum Chordata; class Chondrichthyes; order Myliobatiformes; family Myliobatidae; genus Mobula; species Mobula hypostoma. The sequence goes on from NC_086098.1 coordinate 149,317,763, forward strand.
GGCTCACTTTATATCACTGAAGATTTTTTTTAAAAACGTGCTCCTGAAAGGCTGGCTGACTCCTTACCTTCAGAGAAATATGGCGTGTTTCCATACGCAGGCACTTAAAAATTGGCGAGTTCCACACCAAGTGAATGGATTATTAGACTGCTACAAACAAAAACTTATATTGATAATAATTGTCTCCCAACATCTCATTCACGTCAGTAATTCTATAATGTCATACCTTGTTGAATCACTCCTTTAATTAATCTGACAATTTTGATGTCCAGCAGGAATGCGGAAACAACAGGAGATGCAACTTGTATTAACTGCCAGCGTCTGACATGCACGTTAATACAGTGGCTTTATTAAAGTGATGGAGCTAGTCTCTGTGACGTGCAATATTGATTTAAGAGAATGAAATGTGATTTAATTTTAAAACAGAGCTCTGATAATTTGAACCATGCAGTGGATGAGTTGTAAAGGAATCAATAGCATTATCCAGCAGTAAATATACTAACATATTAGCAAGGCAATTTAAAATTATTGACATCTGTTAGAAAAATATTTTTCAGAGAAGTATTAAGATCATAAAACAGTCAGTGGAATAAAATATGAAGGATTCTAAAAAGGGCGTGTTTCATTGAAAATATTATTATTGCTTATGTTTCTCTCTGAGTTCGCTCATTTGCAACAATATGTTTTAACGCCATTGATCACGACATTATCTCCCACAGAATAATTAATTTAAGGCTAGAAACATTAATGTCTTTGTATGCAATTGATAGAATTTTATCAAAACTCACTCTCTTAATGGGAGTGGATATATAGTGTGTAGCTAATGGACTATCAAGTCCCCTGTAAGCACATCAATTTAATCTGTCTTTTCTAGCTTTTTGAGGTTTCCAAATCAATTAATTTTTTTTAAATGTAAGAAACTAAGAACGATAGTCTGGAGAATGTCACAGTGCTGTAAAGCTAGTAAGGTGAGCATAGGACCAGAAGACGTAGGTGCAGAATTAGGCCATTCAGCCCATCGAGTCTGCTCTACCATTCCATCATGGCTGATTTATTATCTCTCTCAACCGCATCCTCCTGCCTTCTCCCTGTAACTTTTGATGTCCTGACTAATCAAGAACCTATCAACCTCTGCTTTAAATATATTCAACGACTTGGCCACCTGTGGCAATAAATTCCACGGATTCACCACCCTCTGGCTGAAGAAATTCCTCCTCATCTCTGTTCTAAATGCTTGCCTTTGTATTCCAAGGCTGTGCCCATCTGGTCCTAGACTCCCCCACTATAGGAAACATTCTTTCTTCATCCACTCTATCTGGACCTTTCAATATTCAAATTACATGGTGCTGTACGTTCTTGGGAAACATCCAACCAGCAATATTCTTTCAGGCACAAGACCCAAGCCACTGGGTGTAATACAATGTACCTTGCATCGAGAAGCTAACACAAGGGGTTTTTATCCACCATTTCCCATGACTACAATGACAGCAGAAATTAAGTTCGCGAGCAGCCTGGGGATGGAGTGGAAGGTAAGTGGGCCAATTTTCTTACTCTGCCTACAGGGTGAACTGGGCAGATAAGATCCACAGTGAGATCCAACGACAGGGAAGGTGGTTCCACAACACTCCATGGAGAACGAAGAGGACGACAAGGCACAGAAGTTGTGGTCATCCAATGCAACCAAAGAAGACCTCAGTTGTGGCCATTACTCATTCCACTAGACTTAGACCTCCGAGGTCGAGAGAGTTGAACTGCCCCAATGGCTTTTCCTTTTCAAAAACTCTTCCACACTGGTTTCTTTGTGCAGTTGGCATCATAGAAGAACTGTCATCATTGGGTATGACAGACAACCGATCATACATCAATGCTGCTGAGGTGGGAATGGGTGAGAGTTTCAAGTTTCAAGTAAGTATTGGCAATAGCTTGTCATGTTCCAACTAAGATATCCCATGCACCATCAACCTGCAGGCCATGCCACTCAGGGACAAGAGCTATCTATTTTTTTGACTCTGTTTTTCTGCTAAGGTAACTATTTGTGCCACATGTGCTGTGTGCTGTGTGCTGTGCGTGACTGTTGACACTGTGTTTTGCACCTTGGTGACAGAGGAACACAGTTTAGTTTGGCTGTGTTCATGTATGGTTGAATGACAAGTAAATTTGAACTTGATTCGAGGATACACTGAACCTACTACCCTACTAATGCTTTTGAACTGTCGGAGGACACCAGAATCCACACATTCCATTGGGAAGACAGAAACTCCTTACAGAGGAGGCTGGAATTGAACTCCGAACTCCGATGTCCTGAGCTGTACTAGTGTCACGCTACAGTGGTAGCCAGGTACTTACAGGAAAATAAAGAAATACAATAGAAGTGATGAGAAACAATTCAAAATTCATACATAAATTGGGTGGCGGGGTGGAGATACGTCGATACATCCGAGATACGATGGTGTAAGGCATTCCTTCCCTCCATTACCCTCCTGCAAGGTGTAGCAGCTGCTTAGCCTCCCGATCAATGTCACATGAAGCCATGGGAGCAGGACCACTGACACCACGAAGACAATCTCTGAAGAATATTGGCAATGGCTAGGGTCACCCGTCTTGTAAAGACACTGCCCAGAAGCAGAAGAATGGCAAACCACTTCAGTAGAGAAATTTGTCAAAAAAAATCACTATCAAGACTATTAATGCCCACATCATACAACATAGCACATAATGATGGTGTTGATATATAAATCAAACAACCAATATGCCAAAGAAGACAATCTAAGTAATACTGAGAAAATGAGCTGTAGATTCCTTGTGAGTCTGTAGGTTGTGGAATCAGTTCAGTGTTGAGGTGAGTGAAGTTATCCACACTGGTTCAGGAGTTTGAAGTGTAACAGCTATTCCTGAACCTGGTGATGTAGGACCTAAGGCTCCTGCACCTCCAGCCTGGTTGTAGTAGCCACTATACACCATTTTGTTTTATCTAGGTGAGTAAGTTTGTCAAATGGCTCCAGAGCATTCTCCCACATTGCTCTCCTCACTTCGGAGGAGGCGATTTCAGTTTATCTCCTTTCTCATCCCAAAATAAGACACAGACCTCACTAAATTAATTGACCCTGCTTAACAAAATACACCATTACATACATTGATTCATCACAAGCTGCAGTGTCAATGAACAGGTAATCCACAGAAAAAAAGTCAGTATTTTAATTGGATGGCATCAATTTGAAATTTCATACTTGTGATTGTTTTTGTCTTCTGACATCATTGAAAGGTTTGTACCCACTGAAAGCTCTCAAAAGGTGCATCCAGATCTTTTTGAAGTTTACTAGTGCAGTTCCCTTGTTAACATTCTAGCTAGAATCACCTTCGAGATCAATGGTGCAGTGTTCAATGCTTCAGGAAGCCTTTTGCTCATTAATTTATGTCTCCTTTTGAAACATTTAGATATTTCAAAAACAGATTTACAAAAAAAAAGTCTTCGGTGAATTACAGAAGATCAGGAACAAATGCAAAATTTTCAGCAGTTTTTTCCTGTCCTAGAATGGCGAAGCAAAGAGTCCACCCAGACCATCCCAGGTGGAATTTATTGCTACCATACTGGCTTAGAGGTTAACAGCAACATGGAGAAAGAAGAACTCAGTGGACTAAGGAAACCTGCCCATAAATGTACAGCAGTGTTTGTGGGCGGCAGACTTCAAAGTAAATTTTTTATCAAAGTACATACAGTATATGTTATCATATACAACCCTGAGATTTTTTTTCTTGTGAGCATGCTCAATAAATCTATAGAATAATAACTATAACAGAATCAATAAAAACTGCCTAACCTGGGCATTCAACCAAAGGGCAGAAGACAACAATCTGTGCAAGTACAAAAAGAAAGATATAATAATAATAATTAAACAATTAAACAATAAATATTGAGAACATGAGATGAAGAGTCCTTGGAAGTGAGTCAAATGGTTGTGGGAATACTTCAATGATGGGACAAATGAAGTTGAGTAAAGCTATCTCCTTTGGTTCAAGGGCCTGATGTTTGAGGGGTAGTAACTGTTCCTGAACATGGTAGTGTGAGTCCTGAGGCTCCTGTACCCATCCACGTCAAGGTTCAACGTGTTGTGCATTCAGAGATGCTCCTCTGCACACCACTGTTGTAACACATGGTTACTTGAGTTACTGTCGCTTTCGTGTCAGCTTACACCAGTCTGGCCATTCTCCTCTGACCTCTTTCATTAACAAGGCATTTTTGCCAACAGAACTGCCACTCACTGGATGTTATTTGTTTGACACACCATTCTTTGTAAACTCTAGAGAATGCCATGCATGAAAACCGCAGGACATCAGCAATTTCTGAGATACTCAAACCGCCTTGTTTAGCACCGACAATCATTCCACAGTCAAAGTCACATAGATCACATTTCTTCCCCATTCTGATGTTTAGTATAAACAACAACTGAACTCCTTGACCGAGTCTGCATGCTTTTATGCATTGAGTTGCTGCCACATGATTGGCTGATGAGAAATTTGCATTAACGAGCTGGTGTACAGGTGTACCTGTTTATCTGATGAAATACTCACATTAATGAGCAAGTGTACATGGCAAAGTGGTCACTGAGTGTAGATTGCAGCAGATTACTTCTTGAAGAGCTTAATTTACATCCTGGTTTACAGGATATCAATAAATAAGAGTTAAAATGTCTTTGCCTCAGCCCTTGATCTCTTTGTCTATTAGTGAACTGCAAACTTGCACTGCACAATAATACGACTGATCAAGTGTTCATCATAGTAGCGAGAATTTAAACGTGTTGGATTACAAAAGCTTAAAGCAAATCCCAAGCTTACTTAACTAACAAGGAACACCTTAAAATTGATAATTCACTTTGGTCCCATATTCGTGTAAAGTTCAAAAGCCTGAGTGTAGAGTATAAGACCACAAACATAGGAGCTGAATTAGGCCATTCAGCCCATTGAGTCTGTTCCGCCATTCCATCATGATTGATTTATTATCCCTCTCAACACCATTCTGCTGCCTTCACCCTGTAACCTTTGACACCCAGACTGATCAAGAACTTCCGCTTTAAGCGTACCTAGTGACTTGGCCTCCACTCCTCTGTGGCAATGAAGTTCAGAGATTCACCACCGTTGGGTGTATTTAAGGTGGTGGCTGAAAGGTTCTTGATTAGTCAGGGTGTCAAAGGTTACAAGGAGAAGGCAGGAGAATGGGGCTGGCCGGTAAATCGATCAGCCATAGTGATATCCCAGAATAGACTCAATGAGCCAATGGGCTAATTCTGCTCCAATGTCTTATGGTCTTACGGCAACCCTGCACGAGGATTCCCAAATCGCTTTGCACGCTTGATTTTTAAATTTTCTCTCTGGTTAGATCTTGGCAACAAATATAGCAAAAAAAATGTAGAGGAACCTTTCTGTGCTATATCTCTAAATAAATAACTATAGAACAGAAAATGCTCGAAGCAGCCAGCATGCAATCCAAGACAACATCTACAGAAATGGAAGAAGAGTTCATCCATGCTGGCAAAGATTAGAGATAGAAGATATGATAAATTGCAAGAAGAAGGGAAGCAAAATGCAAATTCTCTGATGGCAGAGAGGAAACTAAATAACAAATCAGACCAAGAAACTAGGTCAAAGCATACACTAATGCAACAAATGAAGAAATTTGGAATTGTTGCTGGGAAATGCCAAATAATTTTCTAAAACTGCCGAAAATGATGCTCATTCTACGCAGCTCTACAGTGGGTGAGTCAATGATACACTGTGTCTTTACTTCATGTGACTGTGGGGAGCCAAGGATAGAGAAGTCAGTGTGGGAATAAGATACTGTATATGTATGATTCTAAAACAGAGCTGCTTCAAGAAGGTGGCATCGATCTCTAAGGACCCTCACCATTCGAGGCATGCCCTCTTCACTTTACCACCATAGGAGAGCAGGTGCAGGAGCCTGAAGGTGCACACTCAACAATTTAGGAACAGCTTCTTCCCATCAGCCATCAGATTTCTGAATGGTCCATGAACCCATGAACACAACCATATTAGACTGATTAAAGTAACTTATTTTTTATTTATTCTTCTTTCTTCTCTTCTAGTATTGAATATCTGTGAATGTAATGCTACTGTGACACTGCAATTTCCTTTGAGATCAGTAAAGTATCTACCTATATTAATTCCTTTTAATTGTATTATTTATTTATTGTTGTATTTTATAGCGAGTTTTATGTCTTGCACTGTATTCATGCTGCGAAGCAACATATTTCATGTTATTTAAGGTAATTTATGTTGTCCTTGTTATCCCTGGTATCGACACACCAATGCCCCTGAACATAAAAAACTCCAACGAGACAAGGATACAACCCAGTCCATCATGAGTAAAGCTCTCCCCACCATTCAGCACATCTACATAGAGTACCGTCACAGGAAAACAGTATCCGTCACCGAGGGCCCCCACCCTCCAAACCATGCTCTCTTCTCACTGTGACCATCAGGAAGGAGCTACAGGAGCCTCAGTGAGTCTCCCACACCACCAGATTCAAAAACAGTGATTACCTTTCAATCAGCAGGCTCTTGAACCAGAGGGGATAACTTCACTCACCTCAACACTAAAATGATTCCACAATCTATGGATTTACTTTCAAGGACTTCACAACTTGCATTCTCAATATTTTGGTATCAAAATCAAAGTTAAAGTAAATTTATTATCAAAATACATACATGTCACCATATACAACCCTGGGATTCATTTTCTTGCAGCCATACACAGTAAATTGAAGAAACACAACAGAATCAATGAAAGTCTGCACCCAACAGGACGGGCAAACAACTAATGTCCAAAAGAGAATGAACTGTGCAAATACCAAAGAGAAAAAATATATAAATAAATAAATAAGCAATATATATCAGGAACGCGAGATGAAGAGTCCTCAAAAGTGAGTCCATAGATTGTGTGAACATTTCTAAGATGTGGCGAGTGAAGTTATCCTCTTTGGTTCAAGAGCCTGATGGTTGAGGGGTGATAACTGTTCCTGAACCTGGTGGTGTGGGTCCTGAGGCCCCCATATCTCCTTCCTGGTGGCAGCGGCGAGAAGAGAGCATGGCCTGTGTGGTGGTGGTCCTTTATAATGGACGCTGTTTTCCTGCGACAGAGCTCTGTGTGGATGTGCTCAATGGTGGGGAGGGCTTTACCCATGGTAGGCCGTATCCACTACTATTTGGAGGATTTCCCATTCGGGGCCATGTTACAACCAGTCAATATACTCTCCACCACACATCTGCAGAAGTTTTCAAAGTCTTGAATGATTCATGCCAAATCTTCACAAACTTATTTTTCCCCTCCCTTCTTTATATTTGCTCAGCTAGGACAATAGAGATGCCAGGCAGGGTAGTCGAATGGTCCCCCTGCGGGATGTGAAATGGCAGGGAGACCTCCAGCATCTCTAATGACTGCAAATATGAGAAGTGCATCCAGTTGTAGCTTCTAACAATCTGTTGGAATTGGAGCTGGAACTGGATGAACTCCAGAACATTTGGGAGGCTAAAGGGGTAATAGATAGGACATATAGAGAGGTAGTTACACTGAAGGTGCAGTACACAGGAAACTGGGTGACAGTCAGGAAAGGGAAAGGGTTAAAGAGCCAGTGCAGAGTACCCCTGTGGCCACCCCACTCAGCAACAGGTACATCACTCTGGATACTGTTGGGCTGGATGACCTAACAGAAGGAAGTCACATTGGTTGGGTCTCATGCACTGAGCCTGACTCTGTGACTCAGAAGGGAAGGGGGGAGAAGAGGCACACTGTGCTGATAGGGGATTAATTACAAACTTTTGTAGTTAGGGGAACAGAAAGGAGGTTCTGTGGGTGAGAAGGATGGTGTTGCCTCCCGGGTGCCAGGGTCCGGAACATCTCGGATCGAATCCTCAACGTTGAGCCATTAGTGAGACTTGGTTGTAGGAGGGCCAGGACTGGCAGCTCATTGTTCCAGGGTTACATTGTTTTAGACTTGATAGAGTGGGAGGAGGGGTGGCTTTACTAGTCATGGCAGTGCTCCATCGGGACAGACTGGAGAGCTCATCTAGTGAGGAGGTATGTGTGGAACCGAGTAATAAGAAAGGTATGACCATGTTAATGGGGCTATATCACAGACCACCCAACAAACCTAGTGATTTAGAAGAACAGATTTGTAAAGAGGTCACAACTGCTGCAAGAAACATGAGGTTGTTATAGTAGGTGATTTTTAACTTTCCATATTTTGACTAGGAACCCCTTACTGTAAAAGAACTACAGTTTGTAGATGGGATAGAATTTGTCAAATGTGTTTAGGGAAGTTTCCTTTATCAGTATGTAAAAAACCAGCAAGAGAATATGCAGTACTGGATCTGCTGTTAGGAAATGAGACGGGCAGGTGACAGAAGTTTGTCTAGGGAAACACGTTGCATGGAGTGACCACAATGCCATTAGTTTCAAAGCAAATGTGCAAAAAGATAGGTCTGGTCCACAGGTTGAGATTCTCAATTGGAGTAAGGCCAATTTTGATGGTATCAGAAAGGATCTGGTAAGTGTGGATTGGGACGGGCTGTTTTCTGGCAAAGGTGTGCTTGATAAGTGGGAGGCCTTCAAAGGTGAAATTTTGAGAGTACAAACCTTGGATGTGCCTGTTAGAATAAAAGGTTAAGATAACAAGTGTAGGGAACCTTGGTTTTCAAGAGATATCGAGGCCCTGGTTAAGAGAAAAAACAAGATGCACAACAGGTTTGGGCAGGGAGGAACAAATGAGGTGCTTATGCAGTTTTAAAAATGCAAGAGAACACTTAAGAAAGAAATCAGGAGAGCTAAAAGAGGGCATAAAGTTGCTCTAGCAGACGAGGTGAAGGAGAATTCCAAGGGATACTACAGATACGTTAACCGCAAAAGGATTCCAAGGGTCAAAACTGGTCTTCTAGAACACCAGAATGGTCATCCATGCGTGGAACCAAAACAGATGGGGCAGTTCTTAAATGAATTATTTGCATCTGTATTTACTCAGGAGATGGACACAGAGTCTATAGAAGTGAGGCAAAGCAGCATCAACTTCATGGACCCTGTACAGATTACAGAGGAGGAAGTGTTCACTATCCTGAGGCAAATCAGGATGGATAAATCTCCAGGGCCTGACAAGGTGTTCCCTTGGACACTATGGGAGGCAAATACAGAAATTGTCAGGACCCTAGAAGAGATATTTAAATTATCCTAGTGACAGGAGAGGTACCAGTGGTTTGGAGGATAGCCAAAGTTGCTCTGCTGTTTAAAAAGGCTCTAAACATAAACCAATAAATTAAAGGCAGGTGAGTCTGGCATCAGTTGTGGGAAAATTATTGGTAGGGATTCTAAGGGATGGGATATATACTGTAAGTATTTGGATAGGTGTGGACTGAATAAAGATAGTCAGCTTGGCTTTGTGCATGGTAGGTCATGTCCAACCAATCTTATCGAGTCTTTCAAGGAAATTACCAGGAACATGGATGAAGGCAAGGTCGTGATGTTGTCCACATAAACTTTAGCAAGGGATTTGACAGGGTCTCACATGAGAGGTTGGTCAAAAAGATTCAGTTGCTTAGCATTCAAGATGAGGTAGTAAATTGAACTAAACATTAGCTTTGTGGGAGAAACCAGAGAGTAGTAGTAGATGATTGGCTCTCTGACCAGAGGCCTGTGACTAGTGCTATGCCGTAGGGATTGGTGCTGGGTCCATTGTGGCTTGTCATCTATGTCAATAATCTGGATGATATGGTCAACAGGATCAGCAGATTTGCAGATGACACAAAGGTTGGGGCTGTAGTGGACAGCGAGGAAGGCTTGCAGAGAGTTTTGCAGCAGATGGACAAATGGACTGAAAAATGGCAGATGAAATTTAATGCAGACAAGTGCAAGGTTTTTCACTTCAGTAGGAACAACCAGGGTAGGTCTTACACAGTGAAGGATAGAGCACTGAGGAGTGTGGTAGAACAAAGGGATCTGGGATTGCAGGTCCATAATTCCTTAAAAGTAGCATCACAGCCAGACAGGGCCGTAAGAAAGCTTTTGACATATTGGCCTTCATAAATCAATGTATTGAGTACAGGAGTAGGGATGTTACATTGAAATTGCATAAGACATTAGTGAGGCCTAATTTGGAGTAATGTGTGCTGTTTTGGTTACCTACCTACAAGAAAGATGTAAACAAGGTTGAAAGAGTACAGAGAGAAAATTTATGAGGATGTTGCCGGGTCTGGAGGACCTGAGTTATAAGGAAAGATTGACTAATTAGGGCTATATTCCTTAGAATGTAGAAGATTGAGAGGAGATTTAATAGAAGTATACAAAATTACAACAGGTATGAATAGGGTAAATACAAGCAGGCTTTTTCCACTAAGGATGGGTGGGACAACAATCAGAGGTAATGGGTTAATGGTGAAAGGTGAAAAGTTTAAGTGGAACATGACAGGAAACTTATTCACTCAGGGGGTTGTGAGAGTGTGGAATGAGCTGCCAGTACAAGTGGAAGATTGGATAGGTACACGGATGGTAGGAATATGGAGGGCTATGATCTGGTGCAGGTCAATGGGAATAGGCAGTTTTAAAGGTTTGGCATGGAGCACAATTGGCCAAAGGTCCTGTTTCTGTGCTATACTTCTCTGTGACTCCATGACTCTAAACTTCTAAGGAAGTCGAGGTGTTGCTGTGCTTTGTTTATAATTGCTCTTACGTGCTAGACCCAAGACAGATCCTCTGAAGTTATAACACAGAGGAATTTAATGTTGCTTATCCTGTCCACCTCTAGTCTCCCGATGAGGGCTAGCTCAAAGACTTTCAATTTCTCCCACCTGAAGACAATAATCTGCACCTCGGTCTTGCTGACATTGGGTAAAGAGGTTGTTGTCATGACAACATTTAGTCAGATTCTCAGTCTTCCCCCCTATATGCTGCTTCATCACCTCCTTTAATTAAACCAATGACACTGGTGTTGTCAGGAAACTTGAATATGGCACTGGAGCTGTGCTTAGCCACACAGTCATAAGTGTAAAGTGAGTAGAGCAGGGGTCCAAGCACACAGCCGTGTGGTGCATGTGTCCTGATGGAAATTGTGGAGGAGATGTTGTTGCCAATCAAAACTGAGTGGGGTCTGCAAGTGAGGAAATGGAGGGTCCAATTGCAAAAGAGGTACTGAGGTCAAAGTCTTGGAGCTTATTGATTAAATTTGAAGGGAAAATAGTATTGAATGTTGAGCTGTAGAAGATAAAGAGCATGCAGATGTAGACATCTTGCTGTCCAGATGTTCCATGTGTGAAAAGCCAGTGAAATGGCATGTCCTGTGGACCTGTTGTGCCAGCAGGCAAATTGAAGCAGATCAAAGTTGAAATGTTTCTTCACCAACCTCTCAAAGCACTTGGTCACAGCAGATGTACGTGCTACTGGATGATGGTCATTGTGGCAGATTACTACATACTTCTTAGACGCCAGGATAATTGAAGTCTGTTTGAAACAGGTGGGTAACTCAGACTGCTGAAGTAAGAAGTTAAAGATATTGGTGAACACACAGCCAGTTGATCAGCACAGGTCTTTAGTACTCAACCAGGTACCTCACCTCGGCTGGATGCTTAACCAGGGGTTCACCCTCCTTAAGGATGTCCTCATGTCATCCTCAGAGTCTGAAATGACAGGGTCATCGGGGGCTGTGTGAGTTTGTGATGGTCAAAGCGAGCATAGAAGGGATTGAGCTCATTTGAGAGTGAAAACATGTTGTCACCTAAGTTGGTTGGTTTCATTTTATAAGAGATAATAACATTCAAGCCCTGCCACAGCTGTCAACCATCCTTCAGTGATTCAGGTTTGGTCCGGAATTGCCACTTTGCATGTTGAAGTTGCCATACCTGTACGCTTAAGGGTTAAGTCTGCTGAGTCCTTCAGTGGACCATGATATCACTAGTTCATTAAGATGGTTCAAAAGCACTGTGCTTAAAGGGAAACTATAGACTTTAGATTGCAGTGAGTGTAATTAAGGAGTATAGTTTGAAGTTTTGTAAGCATTTTTTGCTTACTTATAATCATTATGATTTCCTTTCTTTCTGTGTTTCCACAGTTTGTTGGTCTTTGTCTTTGTCATGTGCAGTCTTTCATTGATTCTATTGTGCTTCTATTTAATATAAATGCCCACAAGAAAAATGAATTTCAGGATAGTAAATGGTGACATATACGTACTTCGATAATAAATTTACTCTGAACTTTGATAATAAACTGGATTGTGATTCTAATTCTAATGTTACATATCTTCTGAACATTCATCAAAATGGTGGGTAAAGATGTGTTTGGTCTCCCTTTGTAGAGGGAATTACATTGTGAGTGGTAAAACTAGCCTGCTAAACTCAAAGAGGTGTTTTGTGTGTTGGAAGGTAGGAAGAAAGAAGTGAAACGGTTCTCCAGTCAGGCACTGATCTTTTTGTTGCCCCTCTCTTCAATGATCCATTTGACTCCACTCTCATTGTCACCTCTCTCTTGGCCTTTTACCAATTTGGAAATCCGCATACCATCATCAAATAAGGCACACCACAGCCTTTTGGACTCAGCTCTGTGTTTAACAGTTTCAGGCTGTTTCAAGTTCCAAGTTACTCCTTATCAACACCCATTACCATCCTCATATGACTTAGTCCATCAACCAATCAATCTCTGAATCTCTCATGCCTATCAGAGAAATTCCATTTCTGTCTTTCATGGATCTTGCTTTTCCTCAATTCCGATGGAAGGCAGTTGACATGAAACTTTATCTCCGGGCTCCTTTGCTATCAAGGCTGCCTCAAACGTGACAAGTCTTCAGCAACAGATTTCTTCAAAGTGAAGAGGTAAACTTCTTGCAACAGGATTCTACCTTTTATTCTGAAGTTTCAAGACTGTTTATTGTCTCTCTTCAATACATGAGTGTAAAAGAGAACAAAATGATTGCCTCTCCAAATCCTATGCAGCATAAGAAAACATTGTTACGCAGTTCAGATTTTAATGTACTGGCATCCAACTTGTTGTAATGAATCTTTCATCATCAATCGCAATATTTGCAGTAAACCTGTCAAATATTGAAAGGCCTAGATAGAGTGGACATGGCGAGGATACCTCCTGTAGCACGGAAGGCTAGGAACAGAGGGCACAGCCTTAAGAATAGAGGGACGTCCATTTCGAACAGTGATGAGAAGGAATTTCTTTTTTGGTGAATCTGTGGAGGCCAGGTCATTGGGTATATTTAAAGTGGAGATTGATAGGTTCTTGATTAATAAGGGTGTCAAAGGTTACAGGGAGAAGTCAGGAAAATGGAGTTGAAAGGAATAATATATCAGCATTTTTTTGTTGCTGCCAACATGGGGTTTATTGCCTATTCCCAAATAGTTTTTAGTACTAAGAGTAAAACCTATATAATTCTCTAAATGGAAATCTGGTTAATTCAGTGTCTAATGCACTTGTTTCTGCACTCCTTTTCACACACACATCAGGTCCCATCTTCCACACTTCCTTTCACACACTAAGGGTCTAGTTCCTGTACTCTCATGAAATTCATTCTTCAGCCCTTTACCTTTTTCACTCACCACCTCACAGCTTCTCACTTCATCCCCCTCCCCTTTCAACCAGTTTCACCAATCACCTGCCAGCTGGCGTGCCTTTCCCTTCCCCTAAATCTTTAAATTCTGGTTTCTTTCCCCCTTCCCTTCCAGTCCTGGTGAAAGGTCTCAGCCCAAAATTTTGACTGTTTATCCCTCTCCATATATGCTGCCTGACCTGCTGAGTTCCTCCAGCATTTTGTGTGTGATACTTTGGATTTCCAACATTTGCAGAATCTCTTGTGTTTATGATTAGCTCCTACGATACTCACTAGGTTCTCTTTTCCCCCTCTCCCTTGAAACAGACTGGGGTCTCCAGTATGCTTAATTTACAATTTAAACTTACTGGTGCCTTCTTTTCTCCTGTTCCATATAAACACTGCTATCAGTTCACTGGAAAATCCAGCAAGCTTCTGTGTATCAATTTTTTAAAAAGTGAATTATCTTTGAAGTATTAAATAAGGACTTTCATTTTTGAGGTCTCTACAATTCATGTCCTCAGTTTTATTTATTTATATATGGCTTGTTTTTAATGTATTTGCACAGTATGTCTTCTTTTGCAGATTGGCTTCTAGTTAGTCTTTGTGTGTAGTTTTTCAATGATGGTATTGTATTTCCTGCTCGGTGTGAATGCCTGCAAGAAAATGTATCTCAGAGTAGTATTTGAGTGTTTGGTCATATATATACTTTCATAATAAATTTACTTGGAGCTTTGAAATTTGGAAGATGTAGGTTCATTGATCTCTGCAAATTGTCCCTGGGGTGTAAGAGAATGATAGAATCAGTGGGGTGGAGGGGAGGTGTGAACTCCAACATTGAACTTTGAAGAACAATGTCCAGTAGTCCAGAAAATCTGCTATCCAGCACAGACATATTCCCAAGAGGACAAAATTAATGGAATTTTACTGTGGAAAATGTGAAAAATTAAAATTGGACCTTAAGTAAGTCTGTGAAACCAATGGCTTTGAAATAGTCTCCCAATCTCCCAATGCAAAAATAGTGAACCTTCCCATGGAGTCTTACAGTGTCTGCATAAAAAATGTGAACTTGTTTTACTGTCAACATGTTTGTTGTGTTTGTGGTTATATAATTGAGAGAGAGATCACAGTCCTGTAGTACAATTTATGGATTTTATTGCCAAATGATCCAGTCGACATCTCTATATCACGGAAAATTAACTGACAAAGACTGAAGAATTGTTAAAGAAAAAAAATTTGGAACCCCAGTGACTGGAAGTAGTGCCAATGTCAGTCACAGCTGCTAATTCGTGGCTGAGACATGGCGCAGCAAGGAAGCTGAATGGTAGGAAGGGGTGTAAAATAAATTTGTCAGTAAGTTTAAGAAATATTTCTCAGGATTCTGGCATTTTGAGTGCTCAATTTTAATAAACCACCAGTTGGACGTTGATTTTGTTTTTAATGCGAAGCAGCAAGTGATCCTTCATTCCAGCTACCACACACTGAACATTAGCTTGCATGGAATCAGTACCAATCTTGTGATTGGCGGTCACAGAGTTGAAAACTTGCGGTACACTGACACAGAATGTTGATTTTATAATTTTAATTATCTCCTCTGAGGACCTCTGCATAAACTTCAGCTGCCTGTTGATGTGACAGTCATTACAATTTGAAACTTTATTTGACGCCCATTTAATCAACACATCTACCCCACAGTGTATGTATAGAATTCAATGTCAATAATTATTTCCAATACAATTGTACGTTACAATTTTTTTTCTCTTTCCTTACTAGTCATTTTTCTCTAGGTATATGATCAGAAGTTAAACTAATGAAGCATCTTATTAGAGTGATAGAGGAATAAATTGAATTGCACATATCTCCTATGGAGGTAACACATAAATTAGATCGAACTCTCTTAAATTAGTAGCTAAAACGAGCAATTTACTCGCAATAAAAATCGCTGTTACCCATCAGTCTTGGCGTATTTTCCAAGTTTTCATTTTAGTCTTTATGCCAGACCCTTCCATTTGTTAGTTATTGACAAGCGATTGCAGCGATATCACGCAGATAGGCACCACGGTTGCGTAGCGCTTGGTATGACGCTATTTCAGTGCGAGGTGTCGGAGTTCAGAGTTCAATTCCGACATTGGAGTCTCTTCATCCTCCACGTGGAGTGCGTTGGCTTCCTCCAAGTGCTCCAGATTTCTCACATCGTACAAAGTTTCGAGAGTTAATTGGTCATTGCAAACTGTCCCATGACTAGTTTAGGTTTAAATCGGGGTAGTCAGAGGTTACTGGACAGCATGGCTTAAAAAGCCAGAAAGGCCTATTCTGCACTGTATCACAAATAAATAAAACAATTAAATGCCGATACCAAAGTTTATCATCAAAGTACATATGACATCATATACAACCTTGAGATTCATTTTCTTGCAGGCATTCATAATTAATACAAAGAAACAATACAATCAATGAAAAACCATACACAAATAACTAAAGTGCAATAAACAGCAAACTGTGCAAATAAAAATAACAATAATAAATAAACAATAAATATTTAGAATCTGAGATGAAGAGCTTTTGAAAGTGAGAAAATAGTTTGTGGGAACAGTTCAGTGATGGGGTGAGTAAAGTTAACCCTCTGATTAAAGAGCCTGATGGTCGAGGGACAATTACCGTTTTGAACCCGGTGGTGAGGGTCCTGAGGGTCCTGTACCTCATTCCTGATGGCAGCAGCGAGAAGAGAGCACGGCCCGGATGGTGGAGGTCCTTAATGATGGATGATTTGTGGCCTCTTGGGTTCCAGGAATGATGATTCTTAGGGATGGGTTTTTCTCACATCAAGAAAAGCATAGATTTATTTGGGAATTATCCTCATAGAACACAAAGCCGTAAGATATAGAAGTAGAATTAGGCCATTTGCTCTATCGAGTCTGCTCCATAGATTTATTTCCCCTCTTTACCCCATTCTCCTGCCATCTCCCCACAACCTTTGATGCCCTGACTAATCAAGAATCTATCAACCTCTTCTATAAAAATACCCAATGGCCTGGCCTCCGCAGCTGTCTGTAGGAATGAACTCCACAGATCTGGCTTAAGAAATTCCTCCTCATCTACACTTACTGTTGGTCAAGGCACAAGGGAGGGAGACAGGCAGCACAGTTTCACCTGGGATTGGGTTCTGGACATATACAAAAACTTAACAATGCTACCAGAAATAAGCAGCCAATTAGGGACACACTACTTTACTCATGAAGGAGTCATCTCGGCAAGTACACTTTGTAAGCGGTTCTCCAGAAGAATGTTTGGCACCTGAGTCACACGATGCAGATAGAACCTCCTTACTAGAAATCCTCATCTTCCTCTGCTTCAGAGAGGAAAATCTCCAACTTCAATCCAGAATCGAAATCAGGTTTGATATCACAGACAAACGTCATGAAATTTGTTGTTTTGCAGCAGCAGCACAGTCCAATACATCACTTAAAAACTATAAAAACAATAGGAAATATTTATATATAAATTAAATAAGTAGTGCAAAAAGAGAGTAGGAAGAGAAAATAGTGAGGTAGTGTACATGGGTTCATTGTCTGTTCAGAAATATGATGGCGGAGGGGAAGAAGATGTTCATAAAATGTTGAGTCTGTGTCCTCATGCTCCTGAACCTCCTCATTGATGGTAGCAATGAGAAGAGGGCATGTCCTGGATGATGGGGTCCTTAATGGTGGATTTTGCCTTTTTGAGGCACTGGCTTTTGAAGGTGTCCTTGATGCTCGGGAGACTAGTGCCCATGATGAAGCCAGCTGAGTTTACAACTTCCTGCAGGTTTTTCCAAACATATGCAGTGGCCCCTCCATACCATACAGTGATGCAACCAGTTAGAATGCTCTCCACCGTACATCTGTCGAAATTTCATGAGTTTTTAGTGACAGAGCAAATTGCTTCAAACTCCTAATGAAATATAGCCGCTGTTGTGCCTTCTTTGCAATTGTGTCAGGATCGCTGTTCAGAGACCCATCGGCCAAATGGAAAGATTGTTTGGTATGTGAGTTTGAGCAGCAGTGAGCACAAATGGCACAATGCAAAGCATCTTGCAGAGCTTGGTCAGAACATCCATCCCTGTCTTACCCATGCTGGAGAACTTTAGAGAGAGTACATAACAGGCTTAAAGGATGCCGCCTGGATTAGCAGGTATTAACTATAAGTTTCCTTGAGGTTGTCATAGCTGGGGACGGTAATGAGGATAAGCTCTCACTACCTATTAAACTCTCCCAATGGCATGAGTCTCAAATTGCCTCTGACCACCAAGTCCAGCTTCTGGCCTTCACATCTGGCTTCGCTACCAAGCCTGGCAGAACTATTTCTACTGACAGGAGAAGGGGCAAAGATGTTACTGATGCCAGTTGCTTCGAGCAGATGAGGCAGTGGTTGGCAGCTCATTTGGGAGAAGGAAAACCTCTGCTGCTTTGCGGCTATTCCCATTCATGGGGAAGGCTTCAGGAGTAATCCCAGAGGAAAACTCCAGAGCTGGAGTCCCTAAGGCAGTCCTACATTGAGTTCAATGCTGGCTGGCAATTCCTGCGATGCTGCTGGTGCAAACTGTATCAGTCGCCGCTGTTCCTTCGGATTGATCAGTTCAATATAGAGGGGATGCCTGCTGCACAGGCAACAGCTTGCTCTCCATATTGTACTGCCCTGACCTGCATAGTCAAACCTGACCAACAGAAGACCTCTAACTACAAGGAAAGGTTGGACAAACCCGGAGCATCAGAGGCTAATAGAAGTTTATAAGATTATGAATAGCATTAACATAATACCACAAGAATCAGAAGCAGAATCAGGTCTATTATCACCTGCATACATTGTGAAATTTGTAAATTTTATGGCAGCAGTGCAATGCAATACATGATAACATAGAAAATATAAGTAAATCAATTACAGTCAGAATGCACTCCATGATACATCCAGAGAAGTTTTTGAGTGTTCTTGGTGACAAACCAAATCTCCTCAAACTCCTAATGAAATATAGCCGCTGTCTTGCCTTCTTTATAGTGGCATCGATATGTTGGGACCAGGTGAGATCCTCAGAGATCTTGACACCAAGGAACTTGAAGTTGCCCATTCTCTCCACTTCTGACTCATCTATGAGGATTGGTTGGTGTTCCCTTGTCCTATCCTTTCTGAAGTCCACAATCAGCTCTGTGATCTTGCTGATGTTGAGTGTAAGGTTGTTGCTGCAATACCACTCAACTAGCTGATATATCTTGCTCGTGTCTCCATCTGAGATTCCGCCAACAATGGTTCTATCATTAGCAAATTTATAGATGGTACTGGACCTATGCCTAGGCACACATGGATGTAGAGAGAGTAGAGCAGTGGGCCAAGCACATATCCCTGAAGTACGCCAGTGTTGATCATCTGCAAAGAGGAGCTACGAATACTAATCCACATAGATTGTGGTCTTCCACTTAGGACGTCAAGGATCCAGAAGTGGAGGTACAGAGGGCCAGGTTCTGTAGCTTATTGATCAGGACTGTAGGAATGATGGCGTTAAATGCAGAGTTATAATCAACCAACGGCATCCTGACATGGGTGTTTGTATTGTGCAGGTGATCTAAGGTTGTGTGAAGAGCCATTGGGATTACATCTGCCATTGACCTATCGTGGCAATATCCAGGTCCTTACTGAGACAGGAGCTGATTCTGGCCATGACCAACCTCTCAAAGCACTTCATCACCGTAGATGTGAGTGCTACTGGATGATAGTCATTAAGGCAGCTCACACTACACTTCTTAGGCACTGGTATAATTGTTACCTTTTTGTATCAGGTGGGAACTTCTGATTATAGCAATCAGAGGTTGAAAATGTCCTTGAGTACACCTGCCAGTCAGTTGGCACAAGTTTTCAGAGTCTCACCAGGTACTCCATTGAAGCCTGCTGCCTTGCGAGGGTTCACCTTCCTGAAAGACAGCCTAACATTGGCCTCCGTGACAGAGGTCACAGGGTCGTCCGTTGCAGGAGGGATCTTCACAGCTGTAGTTATATTCTCCCTTTCAAATCCAGCATAGAAGACGTTGAGCTCATCTGGTAGTGAAGCATCGCTGCCATTCATGCTATTGGGTTTTGTTTCATAGGAAGTAATGTCTTGCCAACCCTGCCAGTGCCAACGTGCATCCGATATCGCCTCCAACCTCTCTCGGAATTGTCTCGTCATCCTTGAAATAGCCCTCCACAAGTCATACCTGGTTTTCTGGTACAGGCCTAGGTCGCCAGCCTTGAATGCCACAGATCTAATCTTCAGCAGATGACGTACCTCCTGGTTCATCCACAGCTTTTGATTTAGGAATGTACAGCAAGTTTTCGTCGGCACACAATCATCCGCACAGGTTTTAATGAAGTTGGCAACAGCTGCAGCATACTCATCCAGATTCGAAGATGAATCCCCAAATACAGTCCAGTCCACCAAATCAGAGCAGTCCTGGAGGCGCTCCTGTGCTTCCCTTGTCCGTACCATCTTGTTCCTCACTATGGTGCTGTAGTCTCCAGTCCCTGCCTATATTTTAGGGAGTAGAAGTACAGCCAAGTGGTCAGACTTTCTGAAGTGAGGGCATGAAATAGCATAGTAGGCACTCTTGATGATGGTGTGACAGTGGCCCAGTGTGCTGTTTCCTCTGGTACTACAAGTGATTTGTTGAAGGTAATTACTTAGTGACGTTTTCAAGCTGGCCTGGCTAAAATCCCCCAGAATGATGGTGAAGGTGTCAGGGTGTGCTGTTTCGTGCACGTTGATCACATTGCTCAGATCATCTAGACCCTAGGTTAGGTGGAATGTACACCACTGCCAAAAAGATCACTGAAAGCAGGCAAAATGGATGGCTCTTAATTGTGAGATATTCTGGGTCTGGTGAACAGAACTGGTCCACCAATAGGAGATGGTCATGAGGCATACACCACCACCTCTGTTTTTGAGAGACTCAACAGTCCTATCTTGGCGGGTATAGTAAACCCGTCAATCTGAATCGCTGTGTCCGATATGGAAGGGGTTAACCATGATTCCATGAAGTAGAGGACGCACGCTGCCCTGATGTGTCTCTGATGCAGCACCCTAGGTCTGAGATTGTCAGTCTTATTTACCAGAAACTGTACGTTTTTCAGCAAGATATTCAGTAATGGTAGGCAAAAACCTTGTTTTTTTAAATGCACTTGCAGCCCTGAGCGACAGCCATGTTTCCGACAAGATATCCTCCTAGCAAGGATAGTATGGCCACAGTCTGCATTATTTCTATCAGTTTTAAGCAGCGATAGATTATTCAATCACCTTAAAATATCCTTATAAACTGTACAGACCTTGGATGAAGTTGTGATTCTCAGCTGTAGCAGGCTGAAACTAAAGGCCATAGCTTTAAGACGAGGGGGAGAAAGTCTAAAGGCGATGAGTGAGACAAGTCTTTTACACGGAGACTAGCAGGCGCCTGGAGGAGATGGAGGTGTGCACAGCTCCTTGCCCCCATTCTAACAACTTTCCACAGGAGCTCAATTGAGCGTCTTGTCTGGCTGCATCATTGTGTGGCGTGGAAGTTGCAAGACCCTACAGTGGGTAGTAAAACCTGCCAAGATGATCACTAGGGTCTCCCTCCCCCTATTTGTGACATTTACCGGGAGCATTGTGACGATTGAGGATCCCTACCACCAATTCCACAATCTCTTTGACCCATTACCGTCTCAGGAATTTGGTACAGGAGCATCAGGACCAGTACAGGCCAGGCTGGGTAACAGCTTCTTCTCTCAGGCTCTGAGACTAATTAATACCCTGTCACCACCCAGGTCTCGTCACTAGGACTGTGAACTGTTTACTGTTTAACTCTGCTGCACTTGACTACATGCACTTCGAATTATATTTCATTAATTTATTTATGGTAATATTTTGTCTTATGCACTGTGTGAAAAATATGATTTGTGGGGGCACCATGGTCCAGAAGAACGTTGCTCTGTTTGGTTGTATATATGTGCAGTCAGATGGCAATAACCTTGAACCTGAACGTGCTCCAGGGGAAACGAATATGATAGAGGCATTTGGATCTTCACTAGGATATGCAGGAATGTGGATCCTGTGCAGGCAGAACAGATTCATTTATTTCAGTGCAGACCTTGTCGGTTGAAGGCCCTGTTCCTGTGCTGTACAGCTCCATGTTAATTTTTTGCAACAAACATAAAATTCACAGCAATGATTTCAGTCCAGGCCCTCTGGTCACAGCCTTCAAATTGCAAATAACTATTTGCCCTGGTTGCCATGGGACATCACCTTTTGGACCAATGTCCCATGTGGGATTTTGTGAAAGCTGTTCCTGAAGTTGAAGGCAAAGTGAAGTTGCAGAGGTCTGTAAGCTCAGTTAGCTCCATCATGGGCATGATCCTCCCCAGCATCTACAAAAGGTGATGCCTCTGAAAGATAGCATCCACCATTAAGGTCCCTCACCACCCAGGGCATTGCTATCAAAGGGGAGCCTGGGGACACACACTCACCATTTTAAATACAGTTTCTTTCCCTCCACCATCAGATTCCTGAACAGTCAATGAACCCAGGAATACGAACTTGCTATTTTTGCTCTCTTTTTGCCTACTTATTTTTTTAAATATTTATTTCTTACTGTGATTTATTGTATTTATCTATTTCACCACACTATTGCTGCAAAATAACAAATTTCACAGACTGCGTGTCAGCGATAATAAACATGATTCTGATTTTGATTCTTGTTAAGGTTCTGCAGGCTGCAGCAACCCCACTTCCATAGCAACACACATAGAATCCTCCTCAAAAAGGTCAATCAAATCGGTTAGGCAGGCAGTGCGATCTCTCAAGTCGAGTATGATGTTTTCCAAAGGGGTTGGTCTTCAGGTGGCTGTAGAGGCCGAACTGAGATCTACATATTCCACGGGACTTAATCCAGGATGTTAGGGTGGATTCCCTTAATGAAGAATGTTTGTGCGTGACCCTGTTTAACATGGAGAGACTGATGAATGGACAGCCAACACAAGGTCCTTGACTGATCGGGTTCAGGGTCCAGTGGCTTGGAATGCAAGGTGACTGGAGGTCCTCCACTACTGCGGCCTTCCTCCAGCTCCAGTGCTATTGTGATCTGTCATCACCTTCAGCCAGCTCCACCAGTGAGCTTCTGGTTGGATTGTTCTTTGTCCAGAACCTCCCTCTTAACCTTACTGTCATGGGTGTCCCACGACAGCATCAGATAGCTAAACTCCAGACGGCGTCACTCTCAGGATGTCAAGAACTCACAGCCTCTCCCCCACAAGGGGACAATCCTCAGAAGGAGTCAGACAGGACCCCTACTTAACCAAGGCATGCTAATTATCTGTGATTAATCAGAGCCTCTCCAAATACAGAATACTCTTGCTTCTCAGAACTTGTTTCCAATAATCTTCGTATAGGCATCCGTTAGTCTCCTGAGGCCATGGATTTGTGCCTTGGAAGGTTTTTTCAGGGCGCAGGCCTGGGCAAGGTTGTATGGAAGGCCGGTAGTTGTCTATGCTGCAAGTCTCCCCTCTCCACGCCACTGATGTTGTTCAAGGGAAGGGCATTAGGACCCATACAGCTTGGCACCAGTGTCGTCGCAGAGCAATGTGTGGTTAAGTGCCTTGCTCAAGGACACAACACGCTGCCTCAGTCAAGGGTCAAACTAACGACCTTCAGATCACAGACGAATGCCTTAACCACCTGGCCACACACCAACACCCAATCTGTTATTGGGAAAATATGTAGAATGTAATAAGTAGAATCTATTATCCAAGTCAGAGTGTTTGAGCTCTTAGACAAGTATCAGGTGATCATTTCAAAAATATTAGTGATGATTAGTCCATAGACTTTGTCTAAATGGATTGTCACAGTACATTTGATAAGTTTCCTCACAAGAGATTCTAGCAAGACTTGAAGTACATTAGTCAAAGGCAAGTTGTGACATATTTGTAACTGGGTGGGAGGAGAGAACGGGTAAGAGTAGGTGAAGAGATAGAGCACACATTGCCAAGTTTTAAAGAAAGGAGCTCAATTGACAGTTTCAACACTGAATAAAGGACTTTTGATAGGTGATCAACAATAGGTGAAATTGAAGTTCGAGATTAATGATATTTAAACCATAAAAAAATAGAATGATCTAGTCAAAGTTAAATGATCAGAATACACACATCACCATATACCACCCGAGGATTTATTTTCTTGTAGGCATTCACAGTAGAACAATGAAATACAACAGAACCAATGGAAAATGACAAAGACTGACAATCAATGTGCAAAAACAAAAAATGCAATTAATAATCATAAGTAAATCAATAAATAATAATAAGAACATAAGCTGCAGAGTCCTTGTAAGAGAGTCCATAGGTTGTGGAATGATCCTGTTCCCTAATTTCCAATCAGCATTGCACAATTTGCTTAAGTACCTGTACATACAATGTTCAATCTTTATTTCTAACATCCCCTTTGAGTAAGGTTGCAGCCGTGATGTGGGTTGAAAACAGTGAAATGTAAAATTATTCAATAAACTAAATCAATACATTACACTAAAGTTCTGCATTCCATTTTATTTTAAACACCTTAGATTCAGACCTGAGAAAATCCACAGATGCTGGAAATTCAAGCAACATGCACAAAACACTGGAGAACTCAGGTCAGGCAGCATCTATGGAAAAGAGGAAATAGTCGATGTTTACTCTTTTCCAAAGTCCTGATGAAGGGTCTTAGCCTGAAACAGCAACTGTTTACTCTTTTCCATAGGTGCTGGCTGGCCTGCGGAGTTCCTCCAGTATGTTCTGTGTATTGCTTAGATTCAGAGCTATTGTCCTGAGAAACAATGAGTTCAACATTTTCCTCAGCACATCCTCCTATATTGGGTGAGGTAGGAAGAGTTCAGGGGCAGCATATTCCTGTTAGAGTGAAGGGTAAGGTTGACAGGATTAGGGTTGAGGGATATTGAGGGTCTGGTCAGGAAGCAGAAGGAGGTACATGTCAAGGAGATCTGCAAAATGCTCCCAGGAAAGGGTTAACCTATGAAGAGCACTATGTAGCTCTGGGCCTGTACTCACTGGAGTTTAGAAGAATCTCATTAAAACCTACTGAATATTGAAAAGTCCATATAAGGTGGGCATGGAGAGGATGTTTCCAGTGCCAGGAAGTCTGGAACCACAGTCACAGTGTGCTCTTGAAGGACAGAACGCAGGTGTGGAGGGACAGCTGGCTTTCTGTCACAGAGGTTGCTGGAAATGACTCTACCCAAAGTCACAGAGGTCACTGGAATTGACTCTATCCAAGGTCACAGAGGTCACTGAAACTGACTCTATGCAAGGTCACAGAGGTCACTGGAACTGACTCTATCCAAGGTCACAGAGGTCACTGGAACTGACTCTACCCAAGATCTGTGGATGATAGGTTCACAATTCAACTGAAGCAGAGGAACAGCAAGATCCCCAGGAGGAGACAGAAACAAGAGGTTAGATATCAGAACACCAACAGAGCCTCAGAGAAACAACTGAGCAACACTGTGAGACAATTCAATTCATTCTCTCTGACACAATGAACCTCCCCTCCAAGCACCAAATGAGAGCCCTCTCTAAATAATCATGGACAGCAGGAAACACATGCCAGCCACAATTAACTTGACAAGATTAAACTGAAAACACAAGGGCTTAACAACTCTCATTAAGATATTGATTAGGAAATACAGGTGCTGAAGAACCTTAGAAGCTCAAAGGTCTATGGCAAGCCGCAGGTCTCGTGACAACCAGTGGGCACAGCCGGAATAGAAGGACATCTCTTCACGGCAGAGATGAGGAGGAATTTCTTTAGCTCAAAGGTGGTGTATCTGTGGAATTCATTGCCACAGGCTGTGGAGGCTAAGTCACTGGGTTCATTTTAAGAGGAGGTTGATAGTTTTTTAATGATAATTAAGGGTGCAAAATGTTATCGCGAGAAGGCAGGAGAATGGGTTTGGGATGGAAAATGGATCAGCCAAGATGGAATGCCAGAGCAGACTCGATGGGCTTTAATGGCCTAATTCTGCTATGTCTAATGATCTCATGAGTAAGGAATCCTATTCATATGTTATTAATTACAAGGGTTCCTATATGAATGTGCAAGGCAATATGTGCAATTAACTGCATGGAACAAATTTGGGAAATGTTCACAAAACTCACTAACAAGTGCCGAAAACAGCACATGCCAAGCACTGACGAAAACAAAACTAGTTAGCCCATAAGTTGAATATCCAAGATCCAGCATGCACTAAGAGAATAATGATAGATTTTGCCAGACAATTGACATAATTTACTTAGAGATGCAATATGGAACAGATCCTTCTGGGCCAATGAGCAACACTGCCCAGCAACCCACTAATTTAACTCGAGCCTAATCACAGGACAGTTTACAATGACCAATGAACCTGCTAACAGGTACGTCTTTGGACTGTGGGAGGAAACTGGAGCACTCGGAGTTCACCGGAATTGCACCCCAACCTCTGACGCCTTGAGCCGTAGTAGTGTCACGCTAACCACTACGCTACCGTGATTTATTATTGTCACACTCTTCTCCTATGTCTGATAATCAGATAAAACATCTCGGCCTGTTGACCCAGAGCTTGTGACAAAGTCCCTGGAAACCATGTTATTTGCACAAGTTACTGGAGGTTCTTGGTCAAACCAATGAATTCAAAGCTATGTCCTCCCCGAACACATGCATTTTCTCTGGGCCCTTCGGTTTCCTCCAAGTACCTACCAATCAGTAGGTTAGTTGGTTATTGTAACTTGCCCCATGATTAGGTTAGGGTTCATCAGGGGAGGGGGAGCTGTTAGGGGTTGCTGGGTGGGGCAGTTCAAAGGGCCAGAAAGGCCTATACTGCATAGCATCTCTAAATAAAAGAAATAAACATTTAAACAGAGAGAAAATCAAGAATTATACAGAAAGTAGCAAGTTACAGATTGTAAGCACACTCGCAGTACTTGATGTACAACGAACATTGTTTGTAAAGGTCATAAGATATAAAGAGAGTGAACAATATTTCTAAAGAAAAGTATTATAACAAAAAAGAACAATAAACAGTACCAGAACTATGCAGTTCAAACACAAGTCTGCAAAGCAGGCTGAATGGAACCAATTAGCATGACTGCTTGAATCAGGGGAGAAGCATTCTGACATACACTGAGTAGGCGAATTCGAATAGAAAGTGAGAAGTCTACACTACAAAGGAAGAGGAAGGCAGAGATAGTGAAGTAGAATGGAAAGGAGTAAAATCTGCACAAAGACAGAACCACAGCATGACTAAATGAGTTTGTCTGCTTCTCCTTTCAAAGAACGCTGACTAACCCATTGAGATTTTATGATACATATGGCTTTTGAGTTATTTGCTGTCTCTTAGAGTTTTTAGGAATAGATTCTGATTTGTATCTATATCACACGTATATCAAAACATACAGTGAAAGCCCATTCCTTAGCTAGAGCCTTCAGCAATTTGGGCATCGAGAGAGAGAGGAAGGGGAGAGCCATCCGCAGTACCACCGATGTGGCAGAGAGGGCCTCAAGATGGCTGTGGCTCAAAAGAGGGGAGCCATGGAGTCATAAGTAGCTGGCCATCTGGACACAAGCTGGGGTCTGATCAGCCTCGGCTGGGTCACCTGGAGGAGGTTGTATGATGTTGAAAGACCCAAAACACCTGATGATTCCAGGAACATCACTGAAGATGTGTCCAGAAGCATCAGTAGATGTATGTACACAGTTGTCATTTGTCTTAACAACCAATATAATCCAAGGATGCGCTGGAGGCAGCTCGCAAGTGTCACCACCCATCCTGGCACCAGCACAGCATACCCACAATGCTTGGCAGAACCACACAGAACAGAACAAGCAACCAGGAAAACAAGACCCTTTCCTTCCCCCACCCATCTACACAGACAACCTCCAGTCTCCAGGACTCAAGTCAAGCCAGGTTTATTGTCATTTAACTATATACATGTATACTGTCAAATGAGACAGTGTTTCTCAGCCAGTGGGCTTCAACCTCCAGTATTCCAATTGATCCTCGGGCTCCAATCCTTAGTATAGATAGCCATAAAAAAAAACACTTTTTAAGTTGTTAGTGATTGTGCCAGGAACACACTGCCGGGGGTATTCAAAGTTCAACGTAAATTTAGGATCACGCATGTGTCACAATATACACCCCTGAGATTCATTTTCTTGTGGGCATTCACAGTAAATACAAAGAAACGCAATAGAACCAATGAAAAAAACTACACACAGACAACCAATGTGTAAAAGACAACAAAATGTGCAAATACAAAAAGAAAATAAAAGAAATAATATTAAGTATTGAGAACATGGGATGAAGAGCCCTTGAAATGAGTCCATAGGTTGTGGAAACAGTTCAGTGACGGAGCAAGTGAAGTTGAGTGAGGTTATCCCCTTTGGTTCAGAAGCGTAATGGTTGCGGGGTATTAATTGTGCCTGAACCTGGTGGTGCGGGTCCTGAGGTAGAGGATGAGATTCAACAGGAGGCTTCTAAAGTAAAAGGATAATGTATCTCAATGGCAAGAGTTTACAGGGTGATGAGGAGAGGCTGGCAGAGTGGGACCAAGCCCCTCAAGGCCTATACTTCCAGGTTCAACAGCAGTTTCTTCTCCACCGTTATTGGGTCATTGAACTGTGCTGAAGAACATCAACGCTCCTTTGGACAATAATCCTTTTTATCGCTGTCAATCTTGCACTAGTGTTGTGATGTTTATTTTGTTTTTTTATTTTAGAACAAGGAACAAATACAGCATGGAACAAGCTCTTCAGCCCACAATGCCGTGCTGAACCATTTGAATTAGTAATCAAATTGCCAGCTATACTAATCCCTTCTGCCTACACAATGTCCATATCCTTCCATTTTGCTCACATCCATGGCCCTATCTAAACATCTCTTAAACATCTCTAATGTACGACCACCAATGGGCTGAGTGGCCTAATTTTGCTCCTATGTCTTATGGTCTAAATGCACCAGGCCTCCACTTCCAACACTGCCTCTCAACTTACTGGCTTCACTGGACATAGATTCTGACACAGACAGAGTAGGCAAATCTGAATGGAAAGCTGGGAGAAGTCTACACTACAAAGGGAGGGGAAGGTGGGGAGGCAGAGTCTGTGATATAGAAAGGGACATTTCTAACATCACTGGAAAGTTTAACGTATTACTGGGTAACATCGAAAATAAGTCACGAAAATTATGCTGGAATATTAATTGGAGTGGGCCATGAGACTGTGGAATGAGCTGTCAGCACAAGTGGTGTATACAAGCTCGATCTCAAAGTTTAAGAGAACTTTGGACAGGTATGTGGATAGTAGGGGTATGGAAGGCTATGGTCTGGGTGCAAATCAGTGGGAGTTGACAGTTCAAGTCATTTGGCAAACATTAAATAGGCCAAAGGGCCTGTTTCTGTGCTGTATCTTTCTATGATTCTGACTATATAGACTACAGTCAACAGTCTAAAAGTTTGCCTGATTGACACCATCAATTTCCTCAGGGTGCCAGAGTTTCATTGTAAAAATCAAAGTTCCTTATAACTCATTTTACTCATTTCATGTTGGTTCCTAGGTGTAAGTATCAGCAATAATTTAGTTTCCCGGTGCCATTCCATGAAGTAAATTTATTTTATACCAGGATATTGCCCAGAATAGAAAGCATGCCTTAGGAGGAAAGCTAGGGTTTTTCTCTTTGGAGTGAAGGGTGACAGATGATTTGATAGAGGTGTACAAGATGACAAGAGGCATAGATCGAGTGGATAGCCAGAGATTTCTTCCCCCAACACAAAAATAGCTAACACAAGGGGGGTGGCGAGAATTTTAAGGTGACTGGAGGAAAGTATAAGGGAGATGTCAAAGGTACAGTATGTTCTTTACACAGGGAGTGGTGGCATGTGGAACGTCCTGCTAGGAATGGTGGTATAGGCAAATACATCAGGGACATTTAAGAGACTCCTTAATTTAAGTGTCTAATTTAAGAGAATCTTAAAAGGAGGAACAAGGATGAAAGAAAAATGGAGGGCTATGCAGGGAGGAAGGATTAGATTGATTGTAAATGTGGCTGAAAATCAGCACAACATGATGGGCTGAAGGGCCATAGTAGGGGCACATCTGAACTCAGTGGAAACAAAAGTCTGAGGAGATGTCCAGCCAGTTACTGAATTATTTTCACCTGTTACCTCCTTTTGGAGTTTTCAAAGTGATGCTGTTGTCTGGTGATTTCTAAGAAAAGCCACCCACTGTAACCCATCCAATCCCTGTGGAGAGAACATCCCCTTCCTGATGTTGCCTGTTTGTTGTCAGATGACATTTCAACATGATCACTGACTCCTCAGAGTTGAAATGTTGTCAGAGTACAGAAAAACTCTCTCAGAAAGCAGAGAGGAATAAAATCAGTTTTCATTTAATTTTATAATACAGTGGATTCCGTTTTACTGGGCTACCAGTTAATCGGGCTAACCCTTAAAGAACAAAAATTATTGGAGAAAATAGCCAGAATTCCCTTTGTTTACGTGGGATAATATTCCTCTTTAATG
The DNA here is from genome assembly GCF_963921235.1 of Mobula hypostoma. Lineage (NCBI taxonomy): Eukaryota > Metazoa > Chordata > Chondrichthyes > Myliobatiformes > Myliobatidae > Mobula > Mobula hypostoma. Next base: position 149,347,915 of record NC_086098.1, read on the forward strand.
GGGCTGGAGACTGCTGCCAAACAGTTTCTTACTAACATCAGTCACATGCACTTGTGTGGCTGTTAGACACTACACCATGCTTAAAGCAAACATTTTTTAAAATATTGTCAGTTGTGCGTGTTTTTGTTCAAAAAAACAGTGATTTTTGTCACGGTAGTTGGTGAGAAATAAGCAGCAAGACAAATTGAAACCATTTTGCTCACTGAAGTTTCAAGCATTCAGGCCAGAAATAGCTAGGAGTGAAAATGAAACTATTTCGTTACTTCAGCAAGTTAGGACCTATGAGAAATTTGAAGGTATTGATAATTACCTTGAATGTTGCAATGAAAATGAAGATTTGGAGGACGCAATTGTCGACAGCATTGTATGAAGGCCGTCCATTATCTACACTAGGAGTCTGTGCTGATTTTTTGATTGCCTACACTGGATGAATTCCTCTTACAATAACTATTAGGAACTACAGTTAGTTCCTAATTACTAGGAACTATTACTAGTTCCTATAACTATTAAGAACTACTTAAAATACGCAGTTTTATATTACTGTGGTACTATTGGTAGTGTTCTAAACTGTTCTGCATTTCATCCAAATACATAATTTGCTACTCAGTTAAATGGTAGCTTATCTTTTTTATATCTTTGTAACTATTTTCATGAAACTTTGACTAATTGGGACAGCCGCTTAATTGGTCCAAAATGTACTGGTCCTGATGTGTCCCAATTAACCACATTACTCTATATATTTTATGAAGCAATAATAAAAAAATTAGAAAATGCACTGAAAATAGAATCTGATATAAAATAAATGAGTTAATTACATTTTAAAATATGAATGCCAGGATTTTATAATTCATGTAATTTCCAGTCATAGTTTTCTATTAGGCTTTAAAGTTAAAGTCTGTCCTGAGCCTTACAGGCTCATCAGGCCTGTGCTTATGCCGGTTTCCATGGTGTGAAGCGACTGAGAGTACAAGACTCCCCCCCCCACCCCCCCAGATAGGACACCAGTCTATCGCGAGGTTAACCCCCAGCATTTTGCCAGTACCCATTTTCAGCTGGGTGGACTGGAGCAGCGTGTGGTTAGGTGCCTTGCTTAAGGACACAACACGCTGCCTTGGCTGAGGCTTGAACTCACGACCTTCAGATCGCTAGTCTAACACCCCAACCACTTGGCCATGCACCACACTATTAGGCTTTGCATGCCACTAAAATCACACTGTGCCCACCAGTAGAAAGGATACCAATTTCAGCATACTGTTTTCAGAGAGGCTTGTTCATTAATATCTTACCATCTTCCCAGGAAGGCTGTATAGTAACCTAGTGGTTAGCATAACGCCATTACATCATCAGAGAGCCAGGTTCGATTCCCGCTGCTGCCTGTAAAGAATTTGCATGTTCCTTGTGAGTGTGCGGGTTTTTTACCTGCTGCTTCAGTTTCCTCCCACGTTCCAAAGATGCTTGGGATAGTAGGTTGACTAGTCACATGGGTTTAATTGTATGGCGTTGCTCATTGGGCCAAAGGGCCTGTTACTATGCTGTATCCCTTTAAAAAAAATCATCTGGTTCACTTGATTTAATTTAAAGGGCCAATTTCAACTTTGAGCCCAAGGTTATTCAGACCCACCATCATGAAGTGCTTCGAAAGGCTGCTCATGGTAATCATCCACTTCAGCCTCCTGTACAACTTTCACCCACTGCGGTTTACAGCAGACCACATCTCCTGGTTTTACATTCATCTCTGGAACATCCTGGAAGAAACTCCTAATTATTAACTATAACTCGGCCTTTAATCTATAATAGCAAACAAGCTCCTCCCCAAACTCCTAGATCAGGGACTCAGTTACTCCCTTTGCAACTGGATCCATGACTTCCTGACCAACAGATCCTAATCAACAAGCATAGGCAGCAACACGATTACCAGTCCACTCTAGGCTGTGTTCTTAGCCCATTACTCTACTCCCTAGACAGTGATGACTGTGTGGCACCATCTCCATTCATAAGTTTGGAAGGACAACACTGTAGTGGGCTGAATCTCATACAATGACAAGGCAGCGTACAGGAGGGAGATACTGAGTCAGGTGACATGGTGTTGGGACAACAATCTTCTCCTCAATATTAACAAGATGAACAAGCGGGTCACTGACTTCAGAAAACAGGTGGAGTACACATCCCTCTGAATAAATGATGCAGAGGTGAAGATGATTGAGAGCTTCAAGATCTTATGTGCAAATATTTCCAAAATGATCCAACCATGTGAATGCCCCAGCCAAGAAAATGCATCAGAACCACTGCTTTCTCAGAAGGCTACAAAAATATGACATGTTCCTGATGAATCTCACTAATTTTATAAATTCACCTCAGAAAATATCCTATCCTTTTGCATCACGGCTTGGTATGGTTCAAACTCCAAAGTTCAAAGAAAACCTATTATCAATGTATGCATACCATATGTCACTATATACTACCCTGACATTAACTTTTTTTGTGGGTATCCACAGTAGAAACAAAGAAACACAATAGAATCAATGAAAAAAATCACATACAATGACAGACAAACAACCAATGTGCAAATGACATACTGTGCAAGTACAAAAAAAAACAACTAATAATAATAATTATTATTATTGTTAACATATTCACTTGGCAGAATACCTTGGTCCAAAACCAATCTGGAAAAGTTTACAAAGAAAGATAAGAACTGAAATGAAAAAAATTTAGAAATCTCTACATACACTCGAACACATTTAGATTATCAGTACCAAAGACAGAAGGAGGAAGAGGAATAACAGACGTAAAAAATTTACACATCAGTCAGATAAAACTTCTAAGGATATATTTTCATCAATGAAAACGGTATTCAGCAGATCACACAAACAAATACAATTCTGAGAAGTATACACCACGGAACTTAAATGAAAGCACAACCCAGAAAAATGAAGAAATGATCACTATTGAAGATAAAGTTAACCAGTGGAAGAGCATGACCCTCCATGGAAGACATACCCAAGCTCTGAGCAGACTAGACATCAACAAGGAAATGTCAAATGCCTGGCTCAGATTTGGAGACCACTTCCCAGAAACCATGGGGTTCCTTGTGGCAATATAGGACCAGATGGTTAACACAAAAAATTCTCAAAAATACATAATAAGAGACCGGTAAATTTAAGACGATATATGTAGAAAATGCCAAGATAAACCAGAAACAATCCAACACATTACATGATCCTGTGGCAGTTTAACTCAACCTGATTACTTACACAGACACAAGTCGCTAACATTATTCACCAAAATCTTCCTTTAAAATAACAACTCATAAAAGACACCATACCTTACTCTAAATACAAGCCTGATTCAGTTTTAGAATGAGAGTCCAATAAATTATATTACGACTAATCCATTATTACAAATAGAACAATTCATAATATCTGGCTGGATATAATCTTACATGATAAACAAGATCTCCTCATTCCAAACACACATAAATCAATAAATGAAAAACATCAGAAATATGCTGAATTAAAAGAGGAAATTGAAAGACTACAGAACATAAACAGGTAATCATTGTCCCAATAGTAATATCAACATCAAGTCATTACACAATAGCATTAAACAATTCAGGCTATACAGCAAAATTCATGTAAATCTCCAGAAAACCACAATACTAAATACCACTATAATAACCAGAAAGTTCCCAGCAATTAAGAAATTAGTGTGCTTGGCCAAGTCCGTACCTGAGATTTTAACAGCCTGAGCTGAGAAAAAATAACAATGTTATAATAATAAATTATATATTCAGCAACTGTTCTGCCAGAGACACAAGATATTGTGGAGAGTTGTGGACTCAGTCCATCACACAAACCAACCACCTTCCATTGACTCATGCTAAACTTTCTTGTGCTTCAGGAAAGCAGACAATATCATCGAGAAACCCTCCCACCTTGGTCACTCTCTCTACTCTCCCTCCTATTAAATAGAAGGTACAAACACCTGAGAACGTGCTACCAGACTCAAAGATAGCTTCCACCCCATTGTTGTCATATTCTTGAACAGACAATAAAAGATATACTCTTAACTCTCAATAAACCATCAGGCTCCTGAACCAGTGTGGATAACTTCACTCACCCCTGCACTGAACTGATTCCACAACCTATGGTCTCACTTTCAAAGACTCTACAACTTATGCTCTTGATTTTTATCATTTGTTTACTTATCATCATTATTACCTCTTTTTTGTATTTGCAGCTAGTTGTCATTTGCACATTGATTGTTTGTCCATCTTTGTCTTGTGTGATTTTTCACTGTTTCTTTGAATTTACTGTGAATAGACACAAGAAAATGAATCTCACATTAGTGAATGGCGAGATATGTACTTTGATAATCAATTTACATTGAACTTTAAACTTAAATTTGTCATGACCTTGAAATTTATTTGTCTGCATTGTTTCGGTAACAGCAGCACTCTATTTTGCATTCTGTTTTCTTTTCACTACAACCTTCTTTTTTATGTTGTTATGTATGGCATGATCTTACAAAACAAAATACTTTCACCGTACCTTGCTACACGTGAAATATAGCAGTTAGCATAACGCTGTACAGTGCCAGTGATCAGTGTCCAATTCCCACCATTGTCTGTAAGGAGTTTCTTCTCGGTGCTCTGGTTTCATTCCATGTTCCAAAGACATGGATTTAGGAGTTAGTTGTGGGCATGCTTTGTTACCACATCCTCGAACTGTTTTGGTTACCAACAATAATGAATTTCACTGTATTTTTTATCATTCAATGTACATGTGAAAATTAGACCTAATCAAGTTATCGATTAATACCCAATACCTGATAATAGACAATAAAACATGGGTGTGAGACATTTTGAATGTAAACCATGGCGTGTTTGATAGTCGGCTGTTTCTATAACATACATTGAAATAGTTCTAAGCATTGAATTGTAGTGCAAGAACATGTTGAATAAATGTGCTTTGTTTTGGAAATGGTAAAATAGTTCCAGGAGCACTTGCTGCATGTCCTGCTGAAGCTTCCACTGCTTTGTAAGTTGCTCGAGAAAAGATTCTCTCAGCTTGCTGAATTCATAAGGCATGATCTTAGCTTTCATTTGACCTTCCAGGAGAGATGTGTGGGAGCTATTTTCTCTTACAAAGAAGATGTAAAGTTTGGAGAATTCTATACTCCAAAGAACAGTTAAACTGGTTCAACTAAAATGTTCAAGATTGAGACAGTTCAGTCTTGGGCAAGACATATCACAGGATTATAAGCAACACACACAAAATGCTGGAGGAACTCAGCAGACCAGGCAGCATCTATGGAAGAGAGTACAGTCGACGTTTCGGGCCGAGACCCTTTAGCATTTTGTGTGTGTTGCTTGGCTTTCTAGCATCTGCAGATTTTCTCTTGTTTGTCACAGGACTATAATGTGAGATTCTTTCAACATTCACATTAGCAATCATGACTGTTACTCTCTAAGTCTTCATGATTCTATCCAGGCTCTGATAATGGTGACTGAAATTACCAGGTCATTGTTAAAACCCAAGACATTCACTCCTGCCTTTTGGTCTTTGCCCAGACTGGGGAATATCCATCCACAGACTCACTCTAACTGCCTCTGGACCGTCTTTAAAGGGACAGTTTGGGATGGGGCAGGTTCAGAAGCAATTTTCAATGTGATCTGGTACTGCAGAGGAAATGAGGCTCTCTGTCTAGGAAGCATCCTGGTAGAAAAGGCAGTGGACACCCATGACAACAATTTTCGTCATCAGAAAGCCCTGTAGGAATACAGCCCTGAAATGGAGATGGAAATTGAAGACAATCAGAAAGATTTTACAGATGTCCCTACGGTTTTGTTTGCCTTCCATAAGCATGTGGTTAAGGAAATTTAAATTCCATAGCAAATTAAATCTGACCTTAGAAATCAGAATTAATAATGATAACCTCAAATTATAAGTTCTTTGTAAAATTTCATTGTGTTCACTTGTATCTTACAGGGAGTGCCAAGCTATGACCTTACCTAGACTGACAAATGTAAATGTTTCCTAGTCCCTGTACTGCACTTTAATATCCCTGTGGATTGGCTCAGAAGGTCTGCACTCTGTGGCCACTTCATTGCTATACCTTATAAAGTGGTCACTGACCATAGGTGGGCGGTCTTCTGCTGCAGTAGCCCATCCACTTCAGGGTACAACAAGCATGCTCAGTGATGTTCTTCTGCATACTGCTGTTGTAATGCATGGTTAATGAGTTACTGTCGCCTTCCTGTCAGCTTGAACCAATCTGGCCATTCCCCTCCGACCTCTTTTATTAACAAGATGTTTCCCACCCACAGAACTGCCAGCCACTGGATTTGTTTTGTTTTTTACACCATTTCTGTAAACTGTAGAGACTGTTGTGTGTGAAAAATCCCTGGAGATCAACTGTTCCCGAGATCCTCAAACCTCCCCATCTGACACCAGCAATCATTCCATGATCAAAGTCATGTAGATCAGTGGTCGATATGATCCCCAGGTGGCCATGCCAAATTTCATAGGGGCCACAAGTAAAAGACAAGAAACTGGGGACCACAAGAATTTCTGAATGCGCCATGATCAGTTTACTGTTTTAACGAATTATTAAAACATATAAATAAAAAAGAAATGAATACATGTGATTTAATTGGAACCCTGAGTGAAATGAATGGAAGAATATGCTAGATAATGTAAATGAGGCAGCAAAAGTGGTGTGTGAGAGGTGAGAGTGAGAGAAATCATTACCTCTGCTCCCACTTGACCATGTACAAATTGCCATTCACATCCTGTAGAGTGGCCCACTGAGCCCCACTACACATAAACCCCCCAAAATCACAAACTGCAGATTGGACAAGGCTGTCTGCAGCAAGACCATTCTGCAAGTCAGCAGCAGCAAGGTGGTTCTGTTTGCCTTCCACTGACCCATGCATGTTATAATACTTATAAAGTGTGACATGAAGGCTGCAATTACTACATTGGGGTCATCTGCCAGAAACTGTTAAACTGCAGAAAGGCAAGAATGCGTGAAGTCTACCTCTGCATCACTGCCTACCACTACAACTTCCATCAAATCCCTGGTACTTACCATATTTTGAAAGGAAGTTGAATTCACTTTTCTTGGTGAGTATGCACTCTTTATCCCCACATACAATGTGCACATATAATAGCATTTTTAAAAACTGTCTAAAATTTAATTATTCTAAAAAATGCTACCTGAAAAGCCAGCTTTATTTTTAACCATCGTGATGTTCTGAAAAGAGGTGTTCTTCGATTGTCTTTAGCCAAGTTGCAACTAGGTGTCCAGAAATGAGCTAATTTGCATCACTAAATACCCAAAATAATAATATTAAGCATCTTTTTATTGCAGGTTGGAAGAACATAATGTAATATAATAATATTATAAAATTAAACTAGATCAAAGGTCTGAATAGCTTACTTTATTTATAATATACAAATTATTCAGAGCTTTGAATTAGTTTAATTTTTCCTATAGACCTGTAAAATTATATTTAACATTAATAAAACCCACAACCTGTTAAGACATAAATATTGGCTGTATATTAAAATAATTGCAGTTGACCAAGAAGTTAGTAACTTTCCAAGACTATGTTGAGTGGGGATCACAGAGATAAATGAACATCACAAATGAGGGCCAGGAGCAGATAAAGGTTGAGAACTATTGACCTAGTTCACATTTCTTCCCCATTTTGATGTTTGGTCTGAACAGCAACTGAACCTCTTAACCATGTCTGCATGCCTTTATGCATTGAGTTGCTGCTACATGATAGGCTGATTAGATATTTGTATTTGGCAAGCAGGTGTACAGGTGTACCTAATAAAGTGGCCATGCGTGCAGCTCAGAGCAATAAAAACTAGTCTTTGTCAGTGATCCCACATTCTGTGAATAAATATACAAGAAATGTCATGGCAATCAGATAACAGTTTTTATTTAAGTATATTACAGTGTTCAATTAATCTCATGATTGGTTTGACATTGTATTTTATTGTGTTTACTGAAGTTTCGAAGAACAGATTTGTAATCTACAGAATCATTGTGACTTGAGCAACAGTATATTTCTGTACACTTTTAATTTAATGATCTGGAGCTCGAGTCATACCAGGATAATTCAGATAATGTGACATATTATTATCTGCCTGATCTCTGAAAGGACTCTCCTGTTGGTTGAATGAAAACAAAATTTAATTACTTTTATGCTTTGATTATTCTATCTCCAGCAAATAAAGTAACTTCATGATTTGGATGTCTTAGTTTCATTAATGTGTCATTCTGTCTCTGAAATGATCAGAGCATATGTGAAAATACTCAATTTTCACTGTAATTAAGGGGGAAAGCAGTCAGTCCACCAGATATCAGAAAGTACAGAGGCAAGTGTTAGATTTTCATAACAGACTGTTGAGAGATTAGTACCATAAGACCATGAGACATCGGTGCAGAATTAGGTCATTTGGCTCATTGAGTCTGCTCCACCATTCCATTATGTTATGTACTTATTATCCCTCTCAATCCCATTCTTCTGCCTTCTCCCCTTAACCTTTGATGCCTGACTAACCAAGAACCTATCAACCTCAGCTTTAAACATACCCAATGACCTGGCCTACACAGCCGTGCATGGCAAAGAATTCCACAAATTCACCACCCTCTGACTAAAGAAATTCCTCCTCATCTCAGTTCAAAATTGACATCCCTCTATTCTAAGGCCGTGTCCTCTGGTCCTAGACTCCTCCACTATAGGAAATATCCTCTCCACATACACTCTATCCAGGCCTTTCAATATTCAATAGGTTTCAATGAGATCCCTCCTTGTTCTTCTAAACTCTAGCGAGTACAGGCCCAGAGCCTCCTCATACATTAACCCTTTCTTTCCCAGAATCATTTTTGTGAACCTCCTCTGGGCCCTCTTTAGTATGACTATACCAAAGAAAAATTCCTGGCAGTTTGAAAACTACAATATTGTCTGAAATCCAAAACTGTTCCATTCTTCATTATTAAATAATTTTTTTTGGTCCATTTGGAGATACAGCACAGTAACAGGCAATGAGCCCTAACTACACCCACGTGACCAAGAAACCTACTAACCTGTACGTCTTTGGAACGTAGAAGGAAAATCAAGCACCTGGAGGAAAACGCCGCAGTCACAGGGAGAACATACAAACTTTTTTTAGGACGGTGGCAGAATTGAACTTGGGTCACTGATGCTGTAATAGCTCTATGCTAACTGCTACACTACTATGCCACTCCAATTGTTGAAGTTTTAGAGTGCATCCTATCAAAGAACTAGTCATTGGTTAATTGAATAAAAATTATGAATGAAATCTGACTAAGACAGTAAATATCACAGTCCTTACTGAGAGGACACTCGGTCCATTGAAACATTTAGCTGACAATCTGACTTATTGCCCAGATTTCCTCCCACCAAGTCCAGGCTTGGAGAGGAGGAATCCATCTTCATTAGGACAGGAGAGAAAAAACCAATAAATCACCTATTTTGGGTGCTATATTCTTTTGAAATAATTGTTGGCATACCGGCTTATGCACTTGCTGCTGGCGAGAAGTGTTTATGACATGCCATTGTGGATCATTCATCTGACAAGTAAGATATTGTAAGTTGACTTCACGCCACTAGCCTCTTGAAATTCTATACAGAGTCCTTCAGAATTCAATACAATGACATGTACCCGTGGAGCTGGCCTTGGATGGTCAGACTCTTCATAAAGAAGTAAAGGCATTTGGATTCCCAGACTACTTAAATTTGATGCTCCCATACAGAGATATTTAAAGATGAGGCAGAGCGAAGTAATGATGGCGCTAAACGGCAACTCTTTTGCTTGTATCTTCAGAAACAGCCCTATTTCCATCCTTAATATCCTTATTTTTCTTTTTCAGGGTTCTTTTGAAGACCTTGACCTGGAGTTACATGCTGATCATGGTTCTTGGCGGGAATGGGACCCGCTCTTGGGGTTTCAAAACCTGCCGTTGTTGTTCAGCATGTCAAGGGCTCGGCCTAAGAGTCCAGCTTGGATTTGGAAGCCTAGGATCTCGGGGCTCTGGAGACGGGCAGATCAAGGGTCGGTGTCACGGCAAGAGACTTGTGCGTCATTGGGGGAGTCAGTATTTCTGAGGCTGTGTGCAGATCTTTGGGCGCAGAGCTCGAAAAAAGCGACGTAACGGACTTTTAAGATCATAAACCAGTGAGTTGTTTGTTGCGTCTCCCCGCTCGCTGGGAAAATGGAGACACCCCTTTCTCCCTTATTAGGGGGAGAGAGAGAGCCTGTGGTATGTCATATACCGGATGAAACGTGAAGTCTTTGGGGTAACTGCAAGTCTGCAAGTCTGTGCCTTTGCTGTTGCTTTGCTCACACTTGAATGTTCGGTGGCGGGTGCTGATGCCTTTCTTTTATCGGTGGGGGGAATGGGGGGATCGTTGCTTGCTGCCGCTTTCTCACGGGGAGGGGGACAAGGGAGCTGGTGGGAGGGACTTTGCGATTCTAACATTTAACTGCCCTTCATTCTTTGGGGCACTCCTCTGTTTCTGCAGATGGTTGCGAAGCAGAAGTATTTCAGGACGTATATTGTATACATTTCTCTGACATTAAATTGGACTTTTGAACCTCTGAATTGACAGCCAAAGTGAAGATTTTATTTCCAGAGACTATGTATAGTTTTACTTAGTAATCATTAGCAGCACAACTAAACTACAAAGGTGGTTTGATGTAATCATACTTATATAAAAAAAATTGTTCATCTACACATCAATGCCCAAGACTGGAAAAGCCTGCAGAAAGTGGTGGGTAAAGCCCAGGCCATCACAGGAAAAGCCCTCCCCACCATTGAACACACCTACAAGGAGCTGCCATAAGAGAGCAGCATCCATTATCAAGGGCCTCCTCCATTCAGACCTTGCTCTCTTCTCACTTCCACCATCAGGCAGAAGATACAGAAGCCTGACATCCAACAACACCAGATTCAGGAACAGTTATTACCCTTCAACGGTCAGGCTCCTGAACCAGAGTAGATAACTTCACTCATCTCAACACTGAACGTGTTCCACAAACTATAGACTCACTTTCAAGGATTCTCCAACTGGGTCTCTGTTTTATTTATTTGTTATTGTTGTTTGTTTTTGTATTTACAAAGTTTATCTTATTTAGCACATTGGTTGTTCGTCAGTCATTTTGTACATCATTTTTCCTTGATTCCATTGTATTTCTTTGTTCTATGGTGTCTGCCTGCAAGAAAATGAATATCAGTGTGGTATATACTTACTTTGTCAATAAATTTACTTAGAACTTTGAAATTTGAGAAGTAATTTGACATCTTGAAAGGAGGTGTGTAGAACTGAGGAGATTATTTTGGTGAAAATATCAACGCAAGCAGTGAATGAATGCTCCTGTAATACAGACACCTAGAAATTATTGTGTGCTTAAAGCACACTTTAACCATACATACAGCCGTGTGGAATGCCATCGGGGAGATGTTCTGTGCCAGTTTTCGGTGAGGCTCTAAGACTTGGATATTTTATTATGTGCAAAGCCCAAGGCATCATTCTGGATAAAATAAACTGTGCACATAAAAGCCTTTTCTTTGCCATTCCAGATACAAGGGATTGTGAAGAAATTGATTTAGGAATCGACTTGGTTGTGAGGTTATCAGAATGGGGTGAAGGTTTCTGGTGCAAGGGGCATGGCAGCTGGGAGAGGTATTGGAAGCCGATTCAGAAGCAGATTTGTTTGTCCACTCGCACATTGAAATATAGAGTGAAAAGTATCATTTGCCCTAACAACCCACACAGCCTTAGCATGTCCTGGGGGCAGCCCGCAAGTGTTGCCACACACTCCAGTACCAACGTAGTATTCTCACAATGTTCAGCAGAACAATACAAGCAACAAAACAAACACAACAGGAATACAAGCCCCTTTCCACCCTCCCACACACAACATACACATATACACGCCTACACACTCACTACTAGGGTTGCCAACTGTCCCGTATTAGCCGGGACATCGTGTATATTGGGCTAAATTGGTTTGTCCCATATGGGACCGCCCTTGTCCCGTATTTCCCCTGCTAAGGTAGAGTGTTCCTATGAAACCGTTCGTAAGCCGAAATGGCGTAAAGCGCAGAAGCAATTACCATTAATTTATATGGAAAAATGTTTGAGTGTTCTCAGACCCAAAAAATAACCTACCAAATCTTACCATTAACACATAAAACCTAAAGTAACACTAACATATAGTAAAAGCAGGAATGATATGATAAATACACAACCTATATAAAGTAGAAATAATGTATGTACAGTGTACCAGAATCGGGAAGATTAAGCCAAAACCGATTTGTAGAAAAAAAAAATTGGCACGTACACGCATGTGCAGGTTACGTACGCACACACAGGTACCCACGCAAGGCTTCATGGTCATGGTAGTCTTTCTCGGGGTAAACACAAGTGTCCCATATTTGACTGCTACTTTTGTCCCTTATTTGGGAGTGAGAAAGTTGGCAACCCTACTGACTACACACTCACAGGCCTGCAACCCCAGGACAACCCAGCTCCAAGTCTCCAATGCACAACTCTCAGCTTGGAATTGCAGACCTCAGGCCTCTGACTTCTGAGCAAGCCATCGATCTTCCAACTTGCAGACATTTATAATGAAATGCAAGTCTTCAGAAGGTGAAAGTTCAAAGTTGAAAGTACATTTATTATCAGATTATGTATACTATATACAACCTTGAGATTTGTCTCCTTACAGGCAGTCACAAAACAAAGAAAGCCAGTAGAACCCATGAAAAAAAAGACCGTCAAACACCTAATGTGCAGAAATAACAGAAAATTAAGCAAATACTTACTTTTTCAGAACTAAATTTCTCAAAAGTGAGTTCACAGCCATGAAGTGCATTAAAAGATTCAATCAGTACCAGTAATCAGTTAAAGTTAAGACTAAGAATAAAACTGATGCCTGGGAAAAAAATGACTCGTCACACTCCATAGAAGAGGTCCATACTATGGTTACATGTGACCATAGAGGAAGCATCCCAGATAAAGTGAGCAAGGACTCTCGCAAATCACCAGAGGCTCCCGCAAATTTCTAGCTGGTAACATCACAGTTTAGTTTGGTGGGGGACCACCGCAGAAGATTGGAAAAAGCTACAGAAAGTATGTTTCTTAGTGGCCATAGTCTGTATATGCAGTTGTTCAGTGTGTCCTCTAATGGGTCCAGTTTTTTCTAACATTGTGGAAAGCTCTGAAAGCTTCTCAGCTGCTGCATTATTTGAATAGGGGGTATCTGATTGGCTGACTATTATCTGCAAATTTGAATGGAGTGTTTCTTATCTCTGTGTATGAAAAGAGCAGACTGTGCAGTGGCGACATCTTTTTTGCTTCTCTTCCTCTGTCGTGAGCCTCTGCTGTTATTGTCAATTTTTGATTGTCTTTTTTCTATTAAAACTGAATAAGTCGATCATGAAGCAACAAGTTTTGTGCCTCTTTCCTGACTTCCGAAAGAACCTTGGATTAATGACATCAAAATCCAACAATGCTGAGTTTACTTGTAAGCACTTCAATATATTGAAATCCTCAGCAGTGATCAATTCACCATGACTCAGGAGACTGGTGCTTGGCAGAGACTTCAGTCAAAGTGCTAGGACATCACAATGTCTGCAGTCTAAGTGTTCTGAGTGTCTGTACGCAGACAGTCGAGGATGGTACTCAACTACTCAACAAAAGAATAAAGGAGAAGGATCAGACTGATGGCAGGCTGGTGATCTGCCTTCTGTGTGACAGTGTGGAAGTCAGGAACACAGCACAGATCAGATAAGCATGCAATAGATCTTTAGTTCTGTCCCTGAATTCACCAGCGAGTACAGAATACTCCATTAGCCGCTGTACTGAACTGCCAGACACACTTCGCATCAGCACATCGGCTTTGCGGCAGCTGACATCGTTTAAGGGATATGATTCCTTTTCTTTGTTTGTCTGATTTGTCTTTGGATGTTTACCTGTCTTTGTGCATAGTTTAGCATAACTTCTATTAAAAATAGCTTTATTTGTCACATATTGTTGCACTGGGCGACTGAGGAGAACCCAAGTGCAGGACACCATCACGTCGACTGAGTTGGGGATGCTGGTGTAGACGTGAACGTAGAACAGCAAACCGGAGGAATCTTGACAAGGAGACAGGATCTACAGGGGCTACCTTGAAACTAGAGCAGAACTTGGAACTAAACTGAGAACTAATGGTTCTAAACGGACAAGAGAACGAGGTATCACACGAGGCTAAACCAACAAACTGGCAACCTGAGAAAGAGAAGCATCGTACTTATTTCACAGACTCTGATGAAAACCAGGTATACTGTAATTAGGTAAACTAGCAGCTATTGGAAATCTAATGATTGAAATTAGGGCATAATCAGGGAGAAAGGAGCGTTAAAGGGCAACAGCCAAACGGAACCATGACACATATACATAGAAGATCACAGAAGACTACAGCACAAGACCAGGCCATTTGGCCTACAATGTTGTTCCGAACCAGCTGAAAAACAAATCAAAAACACCCAAATACTAGCCCCCGCCCCACCACACCATGTCCGTATCCCCCCATCTTCCTCACATCCATGTGCCTATCCAAAGATCTCTTATAAGCCTGTTCCACCATACCAGGCAGCGCATTCCAAACATCCACCACTTTCTGGAGTAAAAAAAAACTTACACCTTACATCCTCCTTGAGCCTACCCCCGCTCATCTTCAATGCATGCCCTCAACCTTGGGAAACAAATACCCTCCGTCCACTCTATCTATGCCTCTCATAATTGTGAAAACCTCCACCAGGTCTCCCTCAGCCTCTGGCACTCCAGAGAAAACAACCCAAATTTATCCAGACTCGTGTGCTAGCACATGCCCTCTAAACCTGGCAGTATCCTGGCCACCTCTTCTGCACCCTCTCCAAAGCCTCAACATCCTTCCTATCGTGGGGCACGCAGAACTGTATGCAATACTCCAGATGTGGCCTACAACCCGTTTTATAAAGTTGCAACATAACCTCCTGACTTTTCAACTCAGTGCCTCGACTAAGAAAATACACGCATTCCATCAGCCTTCTTAAACACTTTATTGACCTGAGCAGCCACTTTCAAAGAGCTGTGAACTTGGATCTCAAAGATTTCTCTGCTCAGCAACACTGTAAAGGACTTTGCTCCTAACAGCCTTGCATTTGCCCTGTCAGGGTGAAATCCCCCATGAAAACAGCCCTGTTATTTTTACACATCACCTTAATCTGATAACATATCTGTTTCTCAATGCCTTGGTGGTTATTAGGAGGCCTGTAGTACAATCCCATCAGTATGATTGCACCCTTCCTGTCCTGTGTTCTCCCCAAATGGACTTCGTGCCCGCCTCCTCCATTAGGTCTCCTCTGAGTGCAGCTTGATATTGTGCCTGATTAGTAGTGCAACTCACGCCCTCCATCTTTTCTAAAACTTTGAAAACCTGGTACATTAATCACCCAATCCCACACCTCCCTCATCCAAGTTACAGTAGTGGCTTCTACGATGCGCTTAAGGCTGTATACGGACCCCAGTCCTCCGGCTCCTCACCCCTCCTCAACGCAGATGAGACGCAGCTGCTGACAGAGAAGAAGGAGATTCTGGATCGGTGGGCTGAGCACTTTAACAACATCCTTAACCACCCTGCCGACATCAACGACGAGGCCATTGCCCGCCTGCCCCAGGTAGAGATCAACAAGAATCTCGACACCCTCCCCACAGTAGATGAAGTCAGGAAGGCAGTGAAGCAACTCTCCTGTGGCAAAGCGCCAGGACCCGATGCAATCCCTGCTGAGGTATACAAAGCAGGAGGCCCTGTCATGATGCAAAAGCTGACTGTACCCTTCCAGTCCATGTGGAAAAAGGGACAGGTCCCGCAACAGCTGAAAGATGCCAGCATAGTCCACATCTACAAGAGGAAAGGCAACCGCCAGTCTTGCGACAACCACCGAGGCATCTCCCTCTTGTCCATTGTGGGGAAGATTCTGGCCCGCGTCCTGCTCAACCACCTTCTTCAACATCTTGAGCAAGGTCTGCTCCCAGAAAGCCAGTGCGGCTTCCGTGTTGAACGTGGGACCGCGGACATGATTTTTGCTGCGCGCCAACTCCAGGAAAAATGCCAGGAGCAACACAGCGACCTCTTCGTGACCTTTGTCGATCTAACCAAGGCTTTCGATACAGTCAGCAGAGAAGGCTTGTGGAAGATCATGGAGAAGTTTGGCTGCCCCAGCAAGTTCATCACAATCGTCCAGCAGTTCCACGACGGTATGATGGTGAAAGTTCTGGTTGACAGCGACGAGTCGGAGGCCTTCCCAGTGACAAATGGCGTCAAACAAGGCTGCGTTCTTGCAATGACTCTGTTCAGTATGGTATTCTCTGCCATGCTGACAGGTGCCTTCCATAATTACGAAGAAGGAATCCACGTCAGGTACAGGACTGACGGCAGGTTGTTCAACCTTAGGCGCCTGCAGGCAGTTACAAAGGTGCAAGAGACTGTCATCAGAGACTTCTTGTTTGCTGATGACTGCGCACTCAACGCCAGCACAGAGCAGGAGATGCAGCGTGAAATGGACTGCTTCTCACAAGCCTGCGACAACTTCGGTCTCACTATCAGCACCAAAAAGACCGAAGTTATGTACCGGCCTGCTCCAGGAAAGCCATACCAGGAGCCGCGC
Organism: Mobula hypostoma; assembly: GCF_963921235.1. Taxonomy (NCBI): domain Eukaryota; kingdom Metazoa; phylum Chordata; class Chondrichthyes; order Myliobatiformes; family Myliobatidae; genus Mobula; species Mobula hypostoma. Next base: position 149,364,652 of record NC_086098.1, read on the forward strand.
ATCACGGTGAAGGGCCAGAACCTCCAGGCAGTCGACAACTTCACCTACCTGGGCAGCATACTGTCTCGCGCAGTGAACATAGACACTGAGGTCAACAACAGGATTGCCAAAGCCAGCACCACCTTTGGGAGACTCCGTGAGAACGTCTGGGAGCGGAGAGGACTCAGCCTTACCACCAAGCTGAAGGTCTACTGTGCAGTGGTCCTTACCACCCTCCTTTACGCCAGCGAGACCCGGACTGTCTACAGCAGACACGCCAAACAGCTCAACCACTTTCACCTGAGCTGTCTCCGCAGACTCCTCCACATTAGGTGGCAGGACAAAGTCCCCGACATGGAAATCCTGGAACGAGCTGGGCTCTGCAGCGTCTACACCCTCCTGCTGAAAGCCCAAGCCAGGTGGGCTGGACATGTGGTCAGAATGCCAGACAGCCGATTGCCTAAGCAGCTGCTGTACGGAGAACTGTGTCAGGGCAAGCGCTCAGTCGGGGGGCAGAAGAAACGTTACAAAGACTGCCTCAAAGCGTCCCTCAAAGGCCTGGGCGTCGACATCAACACGTTGGAGACGCTTGCCCTCGACCGTCCAGCTTGGCCCAGCAAGATCACCACAGGAGCCCGTGCATCTGAAGTCAGGCGCATCATCGAGGCGCAACGAAAGCGTGCCGTGCGCAAGGCCCCAGCAGCATCCACTGCCACGACAGCACCCACCCACTTGTGTCCCACATGTGTGCGAGCCTTCAGGGTCCGAATTGGCCTCATCAGTCACCTCCGGACCCACAGCCACCAATCTCCCATTTGACTTTGAAGCCATGGTCATCTTTGACTACGAAGGACAAACAACAACAACTACTTAAAAATGACATTTTGGAAGTAGTGACAATTGCATCTATTGAATGTTTGCACAAGCAGTACATTAATAAAGCACCTTGTTAAATGTATAAAACATGTCTGCATCAGTGTTACTGTATCTTGTATTTCCATACAATGTTACATTAGGCTGTTACACATCTATTGTCAGAGAAGTACTTGCATAAGTAAGTAAACCACCTTCATACAAGCAAGGACAGAATGAGTATACTTATTTATTCAGTATTCCAGTAAGTTTCAAATCCTTGGAGGAAGAATTCAAGGTAACAAGAGCCAGAGAAGTGCTACAGTATAGGGACTCAAGTGACCCAAAGGTGGCTAGAGCAGGGATCCAAGTGAGGACTGGCAGGAAGTGGAGGGCAGAGGAAGCTGTTCAGGAGGCAGAGGCAAGGCTGCGTCACAGGAGGCTGGTGGGAGTGGTCACACGAGGCCGAGCTGGGCTAGGATCCTTTCCAACTCCCCAAATAGACACCAGGGGGAAGGAAAGGGGTCGTCTAGTTCAGGAGGAGGTGAGAGCAGTAGTGGAGGAGATGAGAGCCTGCAAGGCAGTGGGAATGAAGCAACAGGGAGCTTGGACAAGATGGGAGAATGCAGTTGAGAGGAAAGTGACCTGGGCTGATCTTTGGAAAGCCGAACCACACCGCATCCATTTTCTCATCCAGGCAGTGTACGATGTGCATCACACATGTACCTTCTGGTCCAATCCCTCCCTTACTGACCTGGGGCTCTGGTTCCCAGCACCCCGTGAAACTAGTTTAAACTCTCCTGAGCAGCATCAGAAAATGAATCTCAACATAATGTGATAATAAGTTTTACTTTGAATATTGAACTTAAGATTTTCATTTATTTTTATTTCTATTTATTTTAAAAACTAACAGTAATTTAAACTTCTTAGTAAATAACCATAGCACTTTAAAATTATTTTTTGATCATGTTTATTTTTGAAATCATCGAAATTTATAGCACAAAAGAGCGGGGTTACTGTGTCCCTGGTAATCAAAGAAGACTTTCCTTTGTAATGCCACCCTCCAGTAGGTCCACAGTCTTACGGTCATAGTCCTGGACTCTTCGATTCTCAAGAACACCCCGAGACGGTTTTACATTTCATATTTTCATGCTTGAGCTTCTCTCTCCATGGAAACCTAGGCCCACATTAATGTCCAAATTCCAAGCACAGGATCTTTTACAACTGCCCACAGCAGATCTCTGCCATTTTGTCACTCAGCACTGAATCAGAAATGTACTCATGAGGAAATTATTACTTTAGCTACTTTAAGTTAAATATATTCCTCCAACAATGGGAGTTGCCAACATTGCAGGCTTCCCACATAGTTGGATCACTCTTGAGCCAATAAAACCAATTAGTCAGACCACATTTGGAGTATTGTGAGCAGTCTGGGGCCTCGTTTCTTGGAAAGGATGTGCTGGCAAAGAGTGAAGTAGGTTCAAACCACTGGAATAGGAATGGAAGAATGACCTACAGTTCTAATCATCGCAGGAAGGATGTGAAAGTTTTAGAGAGGGAGCAAACAAGGATGCTATGCACATTAGGGAGCACTTCTTATGAGGATAGGTTGAGCAAGCTAGGGCTTTTCTCTTTGGAGCAAAGCAGGATGAGATTTGACCTGATAAGATGTGTGCAAGATGATAAGAGGCATCGATCAATTGAACAGCTGGACATTTTTTCCCCAGGGCAGAAATGGCTACTACACGGTTGAATAATTTTAAGGTGATTGGAGGAAAGTATAGGGGGAATATCAGAGGTATGTTTTTTTTTAAAACGCAGAGCACGGAACACACAGTCAAGGGTGGGGTGTACAAGTGACTCTTAGATAGGCACATGGATGAAAGACAAATGGAGGGCTACGCAGAATGGAATGGCTAGTTTAATCCTGGAACTTGTTAAGAGGTTGGAACAACTTCATGGACCAAAGGGCCTGTACTGTGCAGTGATATCCAATGTTCTATATTGATATAGGGTGTACCAAAGACTATGGTGAGCTTCTCAGATATGGAACTTGTGACTTGGGCAACTGCACAGGAAAGCCATTGATCACGAACTACAAGTTGAAGTGAGGTAGGCAGCTCAATCCCAGTAAAGGAGAAAACCCTTTGATCTGCCGTGAATTAACTCCAAAGTAAAGTTAACTGATTAAGTAACACCATTCACTCCACAGATAATTTTGCCAATAAATGTGGACACTTTCTGCAGCTTCTCCCTACATGTTCTAACTGTGAGCAAAGTCCCCGGAGAGACACTGAAGCTAGTGTATATATTAGTATATTATTCAACAAAGAAACAGCAGGCATCATATTGAGACAATCTTGGAGGAAGCGGCCTCCCAACCCAATATTACATGACATTTTTTATGCTAAAGATCAACAGTAACAGCAGAATAATTCTATAGTTACAATGTATCTAAAATTCTCCCTTTCAAGTAGATGTAATTTTCACACAGATCCTTCTTGTACCCGCACTCCAGACATCCAAAGTGAGTGCTAATCACCACTGGTTGGGTTGCAGTCAGCTCCAGCAGACGGGTGTTCAGGGCTGCATTTTATATTCCATCTACAATTCATATTCACGTCTGAAGATTGGTTACTGGTGAAATTAATATTTACTATATACCTTAACTCCAGAATATGGCTTAACACTGTGATCTAATGTTGGGAAGCCTTAATAATTAGTGGCAGAAAGTGGAAAATCCCTCTGAAATCTCATCCAACCCTTCAGCCTTCTGAGATCTCTTATCTACACCAGTCTGGCTTTGTACATACCAACAGCAAATTGCTACACATTGGTGTCCAGGCTTTCACTACTTGGTGTCCAAGCTTTCACTAAGTGGGCCTAAGCTCTCTGAACTCATTCCCTTAACTTTTCCCCAAATCTACCTCATCTTGTTTCCTTAAAGCCTATACTTTAACAGTACTGCTCATCACCTGTTTTAAAATATTAGCATAAACCTTGGAAACACATGTTGATTGAGAACATCAGAATCAAAGTTTTAAGCCATATATATCGCTAGGGTACCATGTTGGGAATGGCGAGGCTGGAGTACTGTGGGAGTGGTGTGGGGAAGGTGGCACAGAATGAGTGACGGGGCAGAGGGGGGTGCAGGTGCAGACACACCCAGCCTTTAGACACCAAAGTCAGTTGATTCTAAACAATTAGTTATTGTATCATTACAGAATGTCTCCAGTGCTTCCTAGTCCCCAACCCTTTTCCCCAACTACAATGCCACTCTCCCTGCCCCCTCTCAGTCCACAACAGAGACCCATACAAGAATCAGATTTATCATCACTTACACACAGTACGTCATGAAGTATATTTTTTATGGCAGCAATACAGTGCAATATGTAAAATCACTACAGTACCATGCAAATGTCTTAGGCATCCCAGCTATATATCTGTGCCTAAGACTCTTACGCAGTACTGTATGTCGTGAAATCTGCTGTTTTGTGGCAGTAGTACACCACAATAATTAAATATATACAATTAAATGTACATATAAATTAAATTGTAATGGAAAAGAGAACAAAAGTAGTGAGATAGTGTTCATGGATTCATTGACTATTCAGAATCTGATGGTGGAGGGGAAGAAGCTGTTCCTAAATCGTTGAGTGTGTGGCTTCAGGCTCCTGTACCTCCTTTCCAATGGTAGCAGTGGGAAGAGAGCATTTCCCTGAGTGATGGGGGTCCTTAATGATGAATCCTGACTTGTGGTAGCAATGCCTTGTTTCAAGGATTAGCCCTTAGTAGTAACGACCAGTTTGGTACAGAGAGAATCTATGTTTACTGACAAATACCAATATTGTCTCAACTAAAAAGCACATGGGTTCACAGACTAACGAATTATGTGCACACCCAGTAGGTTTCCCTGAACCTCTATGAACAGTCAATGAAGACAATAGGAATTACCCTGGAAAGGGGTCTATGCTGGCCAGGCTTTCCTTGCGGTCCCAATCTAATCTCCACATGTTTGCTGTGGAGGTCCTCCATATTGACAATGTTTGGTCTCTGGAGAGTTGCCACTACTTTGCATTTGAAACTCCTTACTTTTAAACGCTTAATTAATTCAAATATTGCATTTCCATCTCATTGGCTGGAGATCACCTGACCGACTTGGTCACCTTACTATTGGCTCTGGTCTAGGGCTACAGCCAGCATTGTTCTATGTCCATCTAGTAAATATCTCTCCTAGAGCAATGGCAATTCCTGCACTTGCCTCCTCCAAGGTCCACGGGAACAGCTTGCCAGGCCCTGGAGATTTATCCACTCTAATGCGCCTCAAGACAACAAACACCTCCTCCTCTGTAATCTGTACAGGTATAATCTGTACGAACACCTCCACCTCTGTAATCTGTACAGGTGTAATCTGTACAAACACCTCCTCCTCTGTAATCTGTACAAACACCTCCTCCTCTGTAATCTGTACAGGTGTAATCTGTACAAACACCTCCTCCTCTGTAATCTGTACAGGTGTAATCTGTACAAACACCTCCTCCTCTGTAATCTGTACAAACACCTCCTCCTCTGTAATCTGTACAGGTGTAATCTGTACAAACACCTCCTCCTCTGTAATCTGTACAGGTGTAATCTGTACAAACACCTCCTCCTCTGTAACCTGTACAGGTGTAATCTGTACGAACACCTCCTCCTCTGTAACCTGTAGAGGTGTAATCTGTACGAACACCTCCTCCTCTGTAATCTGTACAGGTGTAACCTGTACGAACACCTCAAACACCATCAACTTCATGGTTGATGCCACTTTATCCTACTTCTATAGACTCTGTATCCATCTTCTGAGTAAATACAGATGTAAAAATTGTATTTCAGAACTCCCCCATCTCTTTTAGATGCACATAAGGATTGCCATTCTGATTTCCAGCAGTCCAATTTTGTCTATTGCAATCCCTTTGCTCTTAACATATCAGTAGAATCCATTAGGATTCTCCTTCACCTTGTCTGATAAGGCAACTTCATGCCTACTTTTAGCCCTCCTGATTTCTTTCTTTAGTGTTCCCTTGCATTTCTTATACTCCATAAATACTTCATTTGTTCCAACCTGCCTGTATGTGCTAAGCTCCTGCTTCTTTTCTTAAGCAGGGCCTCAGAATCTCTTGAGAACTAAGGTTCCCTAAACCTGTTATCTTTACCTTCTATTCAGACAAGCACATCCAGACTTTGTACTCTCAAAAATCTCACTTTTGAAGGCCTCCCTCCTACCAATTACTCCTTTGCCAGAAAGTAGTCTCCCAATCCACACTTGCCATGTCCTTTCTGACAACATTGAAATTTACCTTTCTCCAATTTAGAATCTCAACCCACAGACCAGACCTAACTTTTTTCATATTCAAAACTAATGCCATGACGATCATTAGATGCAAAATGTTCACCTGCACAAGCATCTTGTCACCTGCCCTTCCTCATACCCTAATAACCCAGAATCACGCACTCTATTATTGGGACTTCTATACACCGATCAAGAAAAGTTTTATATACTGATCAAGAAAACTTTCCTGAAATCATTTGACAAACTCCACCCCAGTCAATACGTGGAAAGTTAAAACTACCTACTATAGATTTTTAAATTATTTATTGCATTTTACTGCAAACAACAAATTTCACAACATATGCCAGTGATATTGAACCTGATTCTAATGTGATTGATCTTTAAAGAGAATAGAATAGATATAAAGTGTACTATATTAAAATAGGGCCCAGGTGAACATGTATGTGAATATTATTGCATAGCAGTTACAGAAATAAAAGTTCAAAGTAAATTTATTATCAAAGTAAGTACGTTACCTTATATAACCCTGAGATTCATTTTCTTGCTGGAATTTATAGTAGAACAGAGAAACAAAAAAATGGAGTCATAGAACTTCACGGCATGGGAACGGGCCCTTTGGCCCTTCTAGTCTGTGCCTAACCATTAATCTGCCTTATTCCATTGGCTTGCAACTGGACCATAGCCATCCATGTAACTATCCAAATTTCTCTTAAAAATCAAAATCGACCCTGCACCCACCACCTGTGCTGGCAGCTCATTCTGCACTCTCACCACCCTTATTAGTGAAGAAGTTCCCCTTCATGTTCCCCTAACCCATGACTTCTAGTTGTAGTCTCACCCAACCTTAGTGGAAAAAGTTCTGCATGCACTTATCCTATCTATGCCCTTCATATTTTTTAAAATTCCTTTTTCAAATCTGTCTTCAATCTTCTACCTTCTAGGGAATAGTCCTAACCTATTCAATCATTCCCTATAACTTAAGTCCTCAAGTCCTGGCAACATCCTTGTAAATTTTCTCTGCACTCTCGCAACCTTTTTCTAATTAATAAATGCCAATATAATACTCATTTCTCATGCAGCTCTGCAGAAAATGATAATTCTTTCCAGGAATACATCCTTAAAATAATAACAATTCCTTATTCAGAGCAACACACATAAAATGCTGAAGAAACTCAGCAGCTCAGGCAGGCAGCATTGATGAAAATGAATAAACAGTCAACATTTTGGTCCGGGGCCCTTCATCAGGGCTGGAAAGAAAGGGAGATGATACTGGAATAAAAAGGTGGGGGAAGGGGAAGGAGGAGTAGCTAGAAGGAGATAGCGAAGCCAGGGGGATAGGAAAGGTAAAGGCTAAAGAAACAATCTGATTGGAGAGGATAGTGGACTATGGGAGGAAGGGAAGGAGGAGGTCATAGGCAGATGAAGAGAAGAGGCAAAAGGCCAGGGTCAGGAATAAAAGAAGAGGGAAGGGGGAGGAGAAAAGAAAAAAAGAAAGAAAAAATTCTGGAAGGAGAAATCAATGTTCATGCCATCAGTTTGGAGGCTACCTAGCCAGAATATGAGGTGTTGCTTTTTCACTCTGAAAGTAGTCTCAACATGGTAGAAGTGGAGGACATGGACTGAAATTTTGGAAAGGGAATGGAGATAGGAATTAAAAAGATTTGCTGCTGGGATTTTCCACTTTTGGCAGACGGAGCTTATGTGCTTATTCAGAATGTTGCCATTCTGTTTCTCTAATTTTTTGGTTGTTTTTAAACTGCAATTTGTTCATTTGTTGTGTGACATGTCATATGACATCGGCAATCTTAGTCTTTCCCTGACCATAATTGTTCTTGGCAAATATGACCATCCACCACCTGCTCCCATGGCTTTATGTGACTCTGATCAAGGGACAAATCCGGTGCTACACCTTGCCCAAGGGTAACCTGCAGGCTAGCAGAGGGTAGGAATGCCTTACACCTCCTTTGGCAGAGACACATCTCCACCCACCACTAAACGTCAATATCTAAAATAAAACTGAATTGTTTCATGGTTTGTTCTAATATCAATAATCAAAAATAGTATGCCTGATTTCTCATTTCTCCCAAATGGCACAACACAAATCTATCAGTCATAACGCTATACCTAGTTCACTGTTCAAAGTAAATTTATTATCAAAGTACATATATGTCACTTGATATTCATTTTCTTGTGGGTATTCACAGTAAATACAAGCAACACAGTAGAATCACACCCAACAGGACAAAAGGTCAATGTGCAAAAGACAACAAATTGTGCAAATACAGAAAGAAAACAAAATAATAGTAAATAAATAAGCAATAAGTATCAAGAGATGAAGGGTCCATATGTTGAAGGAACACCTCACTAATGGGGTGGGTGAAGTTGGGTGAAGTTATCCACACTGGTTTAAGAGCCCGATGGCTGAGGGGTAATGACTGATCCTGAAACTGGTGGTGTGGGTCCTGAGGCTCCTGTTCCTGATGACAGCAACCAGAAGAGAGCATTAGTATTCTAACCATGGTAAACGCAGTCATAAAAATGCTTTGAGAGGCCCCACCAAGATTAGTGTGAGGGACATCAACGTCTCCAAGCTCTTCATATTGATGGGTTTATCCTTCCCTTCCCTGAGGAACTGTTGGCAAGCTCCAGAGGAATGTTTAGGCACACAGGATTCGGGAGGAACAGGTGATATTTGCCAACTGTAGAAACCTATCCTGACATCTCGGCTAATTAGAGTCAAATTCTAATTTATGAAAGTTTGTTTAATGAAATTCAAATGAGCCTGTGGCAAAAAAGGGAATAACAAATGCTGTATTTTTTTTTCCAAAGGGGCTCAAAAATGATGCGCAGGGTGTGTTGGCATTCAGTCCTGCAGAGACTGGATTGCCAAGTCTTTCCAAAACCATTACAGCATTTTCTAATCCATGTGTCATAAAGAAATAAAAATTATTCATCCCATTAGCTTGCTTGTCACGTAGATTTGATGAGATCTATATTTCCATTAATGTTTTTTGTAAGCTTGTTGGCTTCTTGACCAGTTTGCATCCCAATTTACCGATCAATCCCGGTTACACTTTTAAAACAACAAGCTTTTACTTCATATTTTTAAGTTTTCAGATTATATAAAGAAAATCTGAAATACGACCACATATTATAAGCTACAGCTTCTGTCCAGGGTCACCTTATGTGCAGACACTTTAATGCCTAGTGTTACTTTATGGATGTACAAATCATCAATGTATATAAGCTACCTTTTATATTTATACCTTTGATCCCCATCAGACAGTCAGTTCTCACCTGTGGCTCCAAGTAGCTGCTAACATGCAACAGCGGCCACACCCCATTACTCCACTTCGAAGACGGGCTAAAGCAGGTGAGGTAGCTGGCGATCTCAAACCCCGGTGAGGTAGGGACACGCCCGTCCTAGCTTGCGAAGTCAGCTCCAGCAGTCTGGGCAAGATCAACAGTGAGATTCAATGGCCAGGAAGAGGGCTCTGTAACACTCCATGAAGAGCGAAGGACATGACGAAGCACAAGAATTATGGTCGTCCACTGGAGCAAAGGAGGACCCCAATTGTGATGTCTATTCATACCACTGGACCCGGACTTTCAAGGTTGAGGGAGTGGAACCGCCCCAGGGCAACGACTCTTCCGCTTTAAAAAAACCTCCCGCACGGGTTTCCCGTCATCGTGCCAGATTTGATGGACAACCACCAGTTCTTTATCTTATTGTGTTTTTGTGTGCTGCATTACATCCGGAGTGACAATTATTTTGTTCTCCTTTGCACCTGTGCACTGGAAATGACATTAAACAATTTAGAATCTTGAACCTAATAACAGCTAGCACTAGCATGAATTAACCTAATAAAGTAAAATCAGTCTTCATCAAGGTGTTCAGCACTCAAGTTTGCCAGTCACTTTGGAATTAGGTTTTATAGCATTGACATATGTTGTGAAATTTGCTGCTTTGCCACAGCAATACAATGCAATATACATAAAACAAACTAAATTACAAAAAGAAATGTATATTTTCAAAAATCAATTAATAGGTAGTGCAAATAGAGAGCAAAAATAGTGAAGTAGTGTTCATTATAATTTTAACAATAATTATTGCTATAGTGTTTCTTTAAAATTATTGTGTTCGTATTGTGTCTTTTGGTGCTGCATTGTTTCACAATTATTTGGTTTTCCCTTACACTTGTGGAAATGACATTAAACAATCTGGAATCTTGAGCCTTAAATCTTCATGGGTTGGTTCACTGTCCGTTCAGAAATCTGATGGTGGACAGGGAGAAGCTGTTCCTAAAATATTGAGAGTGTAAGATTGTGGTAAAGGTAATGAGACAGTATAATATTAGATGGCTTTCCTTTCAACAAACCCATAAAATAGTTATAACTGTCACTCCCATCAAGAGCTCATAGTTATAATTCAAACTTTCTAAAAATGTTCTTCAATTCCCATGAGTGGTGTGTTTGACAGCAAACAGTGGGAGGATAATTCATAATGTCCTGTGACTTGTCGCTTATTGTTGATAAGGAATGCAAAGTAGTATAAATCTGGAGAGTTCATGACATAATTAATAAGGAATCTGTAATTGTCAAGTGATATTGTCAGCTATTTCCTGGGTGTACGGACTCAATTCATCTGACTTGGTGCCAATTAAAAAATAACAGAATTTTATTTATTTATTTCGATGTTGTTAACTTTGTCCTATTTTCCAATATGTTTTAATTCATTAAATACCATTGTCACTGTCAGTGAGCCTTGTAACTAGTCCATTTAATTATTTGTGCAAAAATGCCAATCATTATCAAAAATCCTTCATATTTCAGTTTTCACAAATGTTTATCTCGTTTGTGCTTTTAAACAGACTTGGATCTGATTGAAATCCTTTAATTTCCCCAAACAGTAAGGCTGAACAACACCTCCACTCATGGATTCACCTCTCCACACCCCCAGTTATCCCTCCAAACGCCAACCTCCACTACTTTATCATTTCCTGTCAGAGTCACCTTTCATACGGATACTCCTGTGCCCAGCATCACTTTATGGACCTACAAACAATCTATGTTTTAAGCTATCTTATGTATTTATATTTATTGTGTTCTTTATCTCACTGTGTTTCTTTGTTATGCTGCATCAGATTCAGAGCAACAATTATTTCATTCTCCTTTCAAGATTCAAGATTGTTTAATAAAATTTCCTGTACACAAGTATAAAGTAGAATGAAATAGTTGTTAGTCCGAATCTGGTGCAACACAAAAAAAAACTAGAAAAGGCAAAGAACACAATAATAATAAAAAAACAATAAATATAAACACATAAGATAGCTATTATACATAGATAGATTGTATGTCCATAAAGTGACATTAGGATGTACATAAGGTGACTGTCAGGAAATAATAAAGTAGTGGTGGAGTTAGTGGGTGGAGGTGTTGATGAGCCTTACTAGTGGAAAATAACTGTTTTTGAGTATGGTGGTCCTGCCATGGATGTTACATAGCCTCCTCCCTGAAGTTCAAAGTAAATGTATTCTGGTTTATTAGGGTGCATGTATATCACCATATACAACCTTAAGATTATTTTTTTTGTGGGAATACTCAATAAATCCATGATAGATTAATACCTATAACAGAATCAATGAAGAACCACACTAACCTGGGCATTCGACGACTGTTCAGGAAGTGGGACGAAGTTTCCATGGGCAGGTTGGGTAGGAACCTTCGTGATCTTACTGGCCCTTTTCTGGCACCTTTTGGCATCTTACCCTTGTGTATAGGAAGTGACATTAAACAAACTTGAATCTTGGATCTGGATTTAATGATGCTGCAAAATTAACCTTTTTGTATGCATATAACTAAATAGATATGAAAAATCATGCCGATGAACCATGCTATTTTCAATTGGTAGTAATGAGTGTTGTATTCATAGGTAATGTTTCAAATTAAGTTTCTATTGAAATCACATGTCAAAAGGTGAACATAAAGCACTAATGTAATAGTTGCCCAGACAATGATCATTTGCATGACATTTCAATTTTGTTCTTGATTAATCAGGTTGTCAATGGTTACTTGGAGAAGGCAGGAGAATGGGTTGAGAGGGAAAATAAATCAGCCATGATGGAATGGCGGAGCAGACTTGATGGACAAAATGGCCTAATTCAGCTCCTATGTCATAAGGTCTTGTATCATCCCCACTTTTAAAACAGATCTCTAAAGTCAAACACTGGCTTGAAGATCTGTGACAGAAGGGGTCTTTATTCCTGAGGTACTGGCTACAGTAGTGGAGAAAGTGGAGGTATGCAATTGGAATTGTCTACATTTGAGCTGTGTCATGTTCGAGTGAGCTGTATCAAGTTCAAGTTCAACATCAATCAACCATAAGCATCTATACCGTCAAATGAAAAAATGTTCCTCCGCAGCAAGGTGTACAACACAGTACATACAACTCATATTGTGACAGAAGGCTCTGTCACAGGCCTTGGGCACCACTGCAATAATTTTGCAACTTTGAAGTAACACACACAAACACCTACAGTTAAAGTCAATTAATACATAAATGTTTATTTGTTTTGTGTTTGTTGTTTGTCGCGTACTCCACTGGACTGGTTGTCTATTCAATTGTTTGTGGTTTGACGGTTCTGGGTACATATCAGCAAAACCAAAGTGTTGTTTCCGGGGCTGTATTATTCGTGTGAAACTGCGAATGCACGATGTGCGAAAGGGACATACTATAGACAAATGGGGGAGGGGGGCCTAATGTACAAAATGAGCTTGAGTGCAAATATGGGATTTTTTTAAATTCGGCCGTACCACGTGCATTGTAAATATCTGTTTGATATGGACTGGAAATGCACCACAATCGTGTTGTCTTGAGCAATGACAATAAAGTTCTATTCTATTCATTTCTAGGGGATGGTAGGAGATGGACCCTAATTGGGGTAGGGGTTTGTGAACTAGTTGAGGAGGGGGGTTGGGTATCCTGATTGGCAGGAGACAAAGAGCAGGAATAAAGGGAGCCTTTTCTGACAGGCTGCCAGTGACTAGTGGTGTTCCACAGGGGTCTGTGTTGGGAACGATTCTTTTTATGCTATGTGTCAATGATTTGGATGATGGAATTGATGGCTTTGTTGAAAAGTTTACAAACGATATGAAGACAGGTGGAGGGGCAGATAGTTTTGAGGAAGTAGAGAGGCTACAGAAGGACATAGACAGAGTAGGAGAATGGCAAGGATGTAATGTTGAGACTTTGTAAAGCTCTGGAAAGGCCTCACTTGGAGCATTGTGAGCAGTATTGGGCTCTTATCTTAGAAAAGATGTACTGACACTGTTTCATGAAAATGATTCCAGGATGGAATGGCTTGTCATATGAAGAGCATCTGATGGCTCTGGGCCTGTATTCACTGGAATTCAGAAGAATGAGGGGTGACCTCATTGAAACCTATTGAATGATGAAAGGCCTTGATAGAGTGGATGTGGAGGGAATGTTTCCTATGGTGGGAGAGTCTAAAACCAGAGAACACAGCCTCAGAATAGAAGGAAGTCCTTGAAGAACAGAAATGAGGAAGAATTTCTTTAGCTAGAGAGTGGTGAATCTGTGGAATTCTTTGCCACAAGCAGCTGTGGAGGCCAAGTTTTTATGTGTATTTAAGGCAGAGGCTGATAGATTCTTGATTAGTCAGGACATGAAGGGATACAGGGAGAAGGCAGGAAAATGGGGCTGAGAGGAAAATGGATCAGCCATGATGAAATGTCAGAGCAGACTCGATAGATAGATAGATAGATAGATATATTTTATTAATCCCGAGGGAAATTTGGTTTCGTTACAGCCGCACCAACCAAGAATAGAGCGTAAATATAGCAATACAAAAAACCCCAACAATCAAACACCAAAATGCAAACTATGCCAGATGGAAAATAAGGCCAGGACCAGTCTATTGGCTCAGGGTGTCTGACCCTCCATGGGAGGAGCTGCACGTTCGATGGCCACAGGCAGGAACGACCTCCCATACTGCCAAGTGCTGTATCACGGTGGAATATGGCCGAAGTCCAACAGTAAAAAAGATGGGCCAAATGGCCAAATTCTGCTCCTTTATCTTATGGTCATGGATATCAGTTGATCCGTGTAAATATTATATTGTATATATATATATATCATATATTGATTATTTTTGTTTTCCCTCTCTGTACTCATTGTATATTTTCACATTTTGGGACCGCATGTGAAAAATTGGGAGCATTTAATAAAACACCTGCACCTGCTATTGCAACAGAGCCAGGTGTAGAGCCCATACAATACCTCTAGATCATACGCAAACACACACACACACATAACACAAAAAGTAACATTATCATAAATAAATTAACAAATAATAAAATCTTTTCCAGAAGGTTGACACTTATTTATAGCCAGGCTGGTAGAAGTAAGTAGCAAGGGAATGTAATCAAAGTTGGGAAGTGGTAGTAAATGAAAGAATAAACTGGATAGGTGTTAATATAGAGAGTGACAAATTATGACAGGAAAGGATTGGGAGACAAATCAGTTGATAAGACTAAAATAATTAAAGGACAAATCTAAAGGCTCTGCGTCTGCATCAGAAGCACAACAAGTGAATCGAGAGTGCAAGTCAAAATAAATGAGTAAAACTAACAGCAATAACAGAGACATGCTGGCTGAATGATACGGAAAGAGAGTTGAGCATTAAATGATATGTGACAATTCGTAAGGACAGAAAGCTAGGAAAGGTGAAAATGAAGCTTCATTTATTTTTAATATCTTTAGTACAATTAAAAAAGTCCAAATTTCAAGGTACTTAGCGTGAATGTAGATGTATCCTATCATTGCACTCTTTTTGCACTACCTATTTAATTTACTATTTTAATATTTTTCTTATTATAATTTATAGTTTTTAAATATTGCACTATACTGTTGCTGCAAAACAACAAATTTCATGGAATTTATTTATTTAGCCATACAGCACGAAATAGGTCCCTCTGGCCCCTCGAGCAGCACTGCCCTGACAACCCCAGGTTTAATCTTAGCCTAATCACAGGACAACTTACAATCAACAATGAACCTTTTAACTGTGGGAGGAAACCTGAGCACCCAGAGGAAACCCATACAGTCACAGGGAGAATATACAAAATTCTTGCAGAGGACCCTGGAATTGAAGTCCGAACTCCGAAGCCCCGAGCTGTAATAGCTTCACGCTAACTGCTACACTTCTGATTCTGATTCTGCAGTAATTTGGGAGGAGATGGGATGTAACAAATGCAAATATTTACTTGTGGGAGTGTGTTCAAGTGCTAAATAATGCTGGCTTTAGGAATCCATGATCATGAGTCTTGATGAAGGGTCTCGGGCTGAAACGTCAACTGTTTATTCATTTCCATTGTTGCAGCCTTACCTGCTGAGTTCAGCCAGCACTTTGTGTGTGTTACACATGATTATTTCTGTATCTTACTGAAAGGTTCATTATTTCTTCCATTTCAATATTAATTTTAAACAAAGACAGTATAAATCTTAAAAGACAAAGGTTATAATTGCACAAAGAGAGACAGCAGGTCAAAAGATAGAACAGAATGTATAAAACTGCAAAACTGACATCAATATTGAGAAGCAAGGCAAATTACAGTGTGGTTTTGAAACATATGTAAACTATAGGACATTTATTTATTTATTTATTTATTTATTTGTTCAGAACAGGCCCTTCGAGCCTCACCTCCCAGCAACCCACCAGTTTAACTCCAGCCTAATAATGGGACAATATACAATGATGACTTGATCTAATAACTGGTATGTTTTGGACTGTGAGAGGAAACCAGAGCACCCAGAGGAAACCCATGTAGTCATGGGAACGAACATACAAACTTACTTAAAGGGGAGGCTAGAATTGAACTCCAAACTCCGATGCCTCAACCTGTAATAGAATTACACTAACTGCTACATGACCGTAACACCCCAATATAGAAGAGTACAGCGCAGGAACAGGTCAGTCAGCCCACAATGTTGTGCTGAACCAATTAAATTAGTAATCAGATGGCCAACTGTACTACATTCTGCCTACAAAATGTCAATATCTTTCCACTTTCCTCACATTCATGTGCCTAACTAAATGTCTCTTAAAAGCCCTAATATTTCTGCTTCTACCACCACCCCAAACAGCACTTTCCAGACACCCACCACTCTCTATGTAAAAAAAACTTGCCCCCACGACTCTTTAGAACTTACCCCCTCTCACCTTAAATGCATGTCTTCTAGTATATCAACTCTACGGATACTTAAAATGTGAATGAGTTAGCAGATTGAGTGCTGAAACTGTGTAAAGTGGGTCTCAGGTCATTAATATTGGAAAATAATGAGATGGTCGCTGTATTAAGCAGGTGTTGCGTAACAGTCTTCACTAAAAGGAGATGGAAATAACACAGCAGAACTGGCTGTGAATTGGGAATTGGAAGGAAGTGAGGATCTGAGGGACAATATCATCACCAGGATGATGGTACTGGTCTGAGTGTTGACAAGTCCTTAAACCCTGCTGGACATCATCCCAAACTCTTGAAGAAAGTGGATTTTGAGATGGTTGATGCATAGGTGTCAATTTTCTAAAGTTCCATTGATTCGGGGAAGATTCCTTTAGATGGGAGAACAGTAAATATACAGTAATTCCTTTATTCAAAAAGCAACAGAAATCAGTAAACTCCAGAAATTGGTTGAACATCTGTCTTTGGGACAATGTTAGAAGCTATTATTAAAGGCACTACAGCAAGACTTAGAAAAAAAATCAAGATAATCAAACTAAATGAACATAGCTTTGTGACATACATCTTGATAAGGTGGCACTTGGATGATAATGTAACATATTGGTGTTAATAAAAGATTGTCCAGCTAACAGGAAACAGAAAATAAGTATAGCTGTATCTGTTCTAAGTGTTGAAGTGTCATGAGTGGTGTGACAAAGGAATTGTCTCTGGGACTTCCTACTTTTACAATTGATATAAGAGATTTGAATGAAAATTCAAAAACTGACACAAGAGGAATCAGTTGTGAAGCGGACAAGAGATGGTCAAACAGCAATATGGATGTTAAATGAGTGGATTAAGAAAATGGAATAGAATGTAAGGAAAATGGAAAAAGCTCCATTTTGGCAGGAAAGATAATAACAAAGCATATTATCCAAATGATTAAACATTTCAGCTGCAGAGAGTTCAGGGTGTAGTACATGATTTCTGAAAGACTGTTGAACCTCAGCAATAAATAACGAGGAAAGTTAACAATATGTTGTTATGCCGCATGCAAGTCCTGGATCTGCTGCAATTTGCCTACCAGAGGAACAAGTCCACAGCAGGTGTCATTTCAGTAGCTCTTCACTGAATCCTAGAACATCTGGACAGCAAAGATGCATACATCAGGATGCTCCTTATTGACGACAGCTCAGCATTTAATGCAATCATTCCCTCAAAACTAATCAATAAGTTTCAAGACCATATTCAAGTTTGCTGATGACACTAATGTCGTAGGTGAATCAAAGTTGGTGATAAGGAGATTGAAAATTTGGCTGAGTGGTGTCATAACAACATCTCACTCAATGTCAAGACTGATAAAAGACCAGGAGAGGGGAACCAGAGGTCCACGAGCTAGTCCTCATCAACTTTAAATTCCTGGATGTTAGATAGTTTTAACATCCTAGATAGTTCCAGAGGAACTATCCCAGACCCAGTATGTAAGAGTAATTGCAAAGAAAGCACTTCAGCTCCTCTGCTTCCTTAGGAGTCTGTGGAGATTTGGCATGACATCTAAAATTTTGACAAACTTCTATAGCTGTATGGTAGAAAATATATTGACTGGCTGAATCACAGCCTAGTATGGAAACACCAATGCCTTTGAAGGGAAAATCCTACAAAGAATAGTGGATTTGGCCGAGTATATAATGTGTAAAACCTTTCCAACCATTGAGCACATCTACATCAAATGCTATTGTAGGAAAACAGCATCCCACCAGAGATCCCACCACCCAGGTCATGCTCTGTTCTCGTTGCTGCCATCAGGTTGAAGGTACAAGAGCCTCAGGAATCACATCAACAGGTTTAAGAACAGCTACTACCCTGCATCCAACAGGTTCTGAATAAAAGGGGATAACTACACTGAACTTCACTTACCCCATCATTGAAATATTCTGTCTAACAATGATCTCACTGTCAAGAACTCTTTATTGCATTATCTTATGTTCTCGTTATTTATTGCTATTTATTTATATTTTCATTTGCACAGTTTGTTGTCTTCTGCATTCTGTTTGATCCTTCATTGATCTGTTATAGTTACTATCCTATAGATTTGCTGTGAATGCCCACAAGGAAGTGGATCTCAGGGTTGTATATGGTGACATATATATACTTTGATAAAAATTTACTTTGAAATTTGATGAAGTGTCTCAACCTGAAATGTTGACTCTTTATTCCTCTCCATAGTTGCTGCCTGATCTGTCGAGTTTGTGTTGTTTGTATGTGGATTTTGTATGTGTTGCTCTGGATTTCCAGCATCTGCAAGAGTAGGAACTTTATATTTCAGTGATATCAGAACATAGAATATACACCAGTACAGCACAGGAATGGGCCCTTCAGCACACAATGTTGTGCAAAGCCAGTAAAATAATTGACAACCCCAGTGCCACAGTAGTGTAGTGGTTAGCATGGCATTATTACAGCTCGAGGTGTCAGAGTTCAGAGTTCAACCTCGGTGTCCTCTGTGAGGAGTCCCTGTATGTTCTCTCCGTGGAATGCATGTGTTTTCTCTGGGTCCTCCAGGTCCCTCCGACCCAAGTCCAAAGGCATACCAGGTAGCTTAATTCATCATTGTAAATTGCCCCATGATTAGGTTAGGGTTATACTGGGATCGTTCGGGGTTGCTGGGCAGCACAGCTCGAAAGGCCAAAAGGGCTAATTCCACGCTGTTATTTCTAAAAGAAAATAAAATGCCCATTTAAACTAATCCCTTCAACCTACACAATGTCCATATCTGTTCATCACCTTCATGTTCATCTGTCCATCTAAAACCCTCTTAGATATCCCTATTGTGTTTTCTTCCTCCACAACATCTCCACATCTTGCATGAACGTCACTCTCCAGGTAAGATCACATCTGGAGTACTATATTTGGCGGGAGGAGAAGATGGTGACGTGACACAGCTCGCAGCGGCCACTCCAGTAGTGATGTCTGTTATTTGTCCAGTAGGGTGCCCTACACAATCCTGATTTGATGGAGACGGACGTGAGATTACGGAGGAACATCTGGTGAAACTTCTGAAATGCCTGCTTCACTGCTGCTGCTACTGTGTGGTCCAGAATCTCTGGAGGAGAAGGCCCTGAGTCCTCGGCTTTGCTTGTTGCTCGGTGGCCGGGGTGGGGTCAAAGCACTTGGCAGAGGATGGTGCTCGGAGAGGCTGTGTCAGAGGGGCTGGTCAGAGGCTCGAAGTTTTTGGACAGACTCAGAGTCCGCTGCGGTCGGGTGCTTCCAATGGTGCTGCATCGGCAAGTTGGTGGCACTTGGAGGTCCATGGCAGGGAGGGTTCCTCCCTTCTGCCGCCTGCGTGAGATGATGAGTCTATCGGGACTTTGAGACTTTTTTTACCATGCCCATGGTCTGCTTTTTATCAAATTATGGTATTGTTTTGCACTGTTGTAACTATATGTTATAATTATGTGGTTTTGTCAGTTTTAGTCTTGGTTTGTCCTGTGTTTTCTTGTGATATCATTCTAGAGGAACGTTGTATCATTTTTTAACGCATGCATTTCTAAATGACAATAAACGAGGACTGAGTGTCCTCATAATCTAATCTAATCTAATATATATTACTGGTGTCCTTATTTCAGGAAAGATGTAAGTGCAATAGGTACGACTCAGAGAAAGCCAGAGACCTTTTTCCCAGGGTGGAAATGGCTAATACAAGGAGGCATAATTTTAAGGTATTTGGAGGAAAGAATAAGGGGCATGTCAGAGGAAAGCTTTTTACACAGTGAGTGGTGGGAATGTGGAATGCCCTGGTACTAGTACAGGCAGATACATTAGGGGCATTAAGAGACTTTTAGGTAGGCACATGGATGAAAGAAAGAGCTGTGTATGAGGGAAGAGTTAGATTGTTCTTGGCATAGTTTGATAG
The DNA here is from genome assembly GCF_963921235.1 of Mobula hypostoma. Classification (NCBI taxonomy): domain Eukaryota; kingdom Metazoa; phylum Chordata; class Chondrichthyes; order Myliobatiformes; family Myliobatidae; genus Mobula; species Mobula hypostoma. Next base: position 149,384,964 of record NC_086098.1, read on the forward strand.
TTCATCATAACATTGTAGGCCGAAGGGTCTGTGTTGTGGTGTAACATTCTAATTTCATGTTCAATGATTCAAACCATATGAATGACATATTATGCACTCGGATACGAATTGCTGATTCTCAGATACTGTAATCGTAAAAATTATACTAGCTGGCCACTCTATTAGGTACCTCCTGTACCTACTAAAGTGGCCATTGAGTGGATGTTCATGGCCTTCTGCTGCTGTAGCCCATCTACTTCAAGGTCTGACATATTGTGCATTCAGAGATGCTCTTCTGCACACCACTGTTGTAATACATGGTTATTTGAGTTACTGTCGCCTTCCTGCCAGCTTGCCCAGTCTGGCCGTTCTCCTCTGACCTCTGTCATTAACAAGGAATTTTTGCCCACAGAACTGCCACTCACTGGATTTTTTTTTGTTTATTGCACAATTCTCTGCATGAAAATCCCAGGTGGTTAGGAGTTTCTGAGATACTCAAACCACCCTGTCTAACACCAACAATCATTCCGTGGTTGAAGTCACTTATATCACATTTCTTCCCCATTCTGCTGTTTGGTCTGAGCAACAACTGAACCTCTTGACCATGTCTGCATGCATTGAGTTGCTGCCACATGATTGGCTGATGAGATATTTGCGTTAACATGCAGGTGTACCGAATAAAATGGTCACTGCTTGTATGTTTTTTCACAATTCTTCTTTGTTTGCTGATGGTGTGTTAACTCTGGCTGCTGTGAAAAACCCAGAGGTGCTGTATTTCTTTGAGAGACAGGAGGAATTGAATAAAATTTCACCAGCAGATTTTAATTGAATGATTCTGTATCCTACATACCTACTAATATCATGTTCCCATCTGCAATAACTATGAAATGTTTCTGTTTATTGCTTACTAAAAGTTCCCAGGACCCCTTCATGTTACTGATATATTGTACTTATCTTGTTAAGGATTCAAAGGTAACACGAGATTGTTAAATGAAAGGCTAATGAAAACATTAACCTTTAGTTGCAATTTGCTTGTGCACGTAGCTGCATCTCAAAGCACATCACTTAAGTTATTTATGCATGTTATCAGCCCCAAGGCATGAAACATTAATTAACAAGAGCAGGCACAAGTTAAATCGATAGTTGATATGTTAATATCTTCAATAACAGTACAATGTGCTGAAGATAATATACCCCTATAAGTCATGCATTGTGGAATAGAAAAAATCTATTTTCCTTACTTGGAGTTTGTGATCTACAGACCACAAATGAGATTGTCATTTATTGCAACTGACCAACTAATATCAACATATTGATTATGAATGTAAGATTCTGCTGGTAATATCTTAGTATAATAATAACAATAATGATAATACTAATAAAGGTTTATACAGGACATTGAAACTAAATTTGAAGAATGAAAATGTCCTCAACCCCAGCACAGAATTACCGGCAAACACAGAGATAATGATAAACATAGAGACCTTTGGTCTAATATCTGGTCAAACAGGGTGAAGCACAATCAAGGAGCCGGCTGGATTGGGGAGGAAAAAACTACGCACACACACGATTGAAGAGGTGCAAATACCTGAAGTTACAATGCATATGCTGAAAGAGGTTATAAAAAATACTCACAACTGGAAAAGTACTGGCAGTGATAATATTCATAATTATTTGTATAAAAATACTTGCTTCATCTGTACCTATTAACACATATCAACAATTATCTTAAAAATCCTGAAGAAGTGCCTGAATTTTTGACAGAAGGTGAAACATATCTTTTACCTAAAGGGGAAATCACAAAAGATCCATCAAAATATTGTCCTAATACTTGTTTACAAACTATATATAAAATTGTACCATCATACATTTCACAACTAATCACCACTCAATTAGATAACCACAATATACTTTCAGAAGAGCAGAAAGGATGCCGTAGGGGTTTGACAGGATGTACAGAACAACTGATAATAGATTCTGTAATTCTATATCAAAGCAGAACTTTTTCATGTTGCTATATAGACTACCAAAAGGCATTTGACTGTGCCCCACACTCATGGTTAATAGTTCTTAATAAGTATAAACTACACTCAATACTTGTGAAATTCCTGCAACTTCTGATGAAGCATTGGTGTACTATAATCACCCAATCTATTAACAACCAGAAAAGTACAACCAGCATTATCAAAATAGACCGAGACATTTTCCAAGGTGAATCTCTAAGTCCACTGTGGTTCTGTCTAACTCTAAACTCGCTCTCTAATTTACTGAATTGAACAAAAATTGGGTATCAAATTAGAAACAATGACACACCTTCAATACATAGATGATTTGAAATTATATGCTCATTCATCAGTTAAGCTAAAGCAATTAATTCAAATAGTAGAACTATTTTTGAAAGATATAAACATAAGTCTTGAACTGGATAAATGCAGAATATTAAACATAAAGAAAAGTGCAATAGAGTTAATAGAATACAAAACAGAGCAGCAAGATACAATACAACCAATGGATGAATATGGAACATACAAGTATCTGGGATATCAACGAGGAAAGAAAGTAGATCTCAGTGCGATAAAGGAAAAATTTTGACAGAATTTCCTTCAAGACTTTGACAAAAATTTGCCAAACTGAGCTCAACATTAAAAATATAGCAAAGGCAATAAACAATTTCACTGTACTTATATTAACATATTCTTTTGGTATAATAACTTGGTCCAAAACCAATCTGGAAAATTTACGAAGAAAAATAAGAACTGAAATGAAATATTTCAGAAAACATTATGTACATTTGAGTGTGCTTAGATTAACACTACCAAGGACAGAAGTGGGAAGAGGAATAACAGACATTAAAACACTACACAACAATCAGATAAAACATCTAAGAATATACTTTCATCAACGAAAACAGGAATCAGAATTCCGTGCAAGTATATGCAATTCCGATAAGAAGTACGAGGGGTGATTGATAAGTTCGTGGCCTAAGGTAGAAGGAGTCAATTTTAGAACACCTAGCACATTTATTTTTCCTACATTTACACACTTAGTCCAGTGGTCATGGAGCATACGGATCCCTTCTTTGTAGAAGTCGGCGTCTTGGACCTCCAGAAGATGGTCCACAGCAGGGGTGATTGATAAGTTTATGGCCTAAGGTAGAAGGAGATGAGTTATTAACTTCAGACTTTCTGCATTTTCACTCAAAGAGTTAACCTGCATGTGCATGTAACAAGAGCTGTATAACTCATCTCCTCTAAGGCCACGAACTTATCAATCACCCCTGCTGTGGACCACTTCTACAAAGAATGGATCCGTATGCTCCACGACTGCTGGACTAAGTGTGTACATGTAGGAGGGGACTATGTTGAAAAATAAATGTGCTAGGTTTTCTAAAATGAACTCCTTCTACCTTTGGCCACAAACTTATCAATCACCCCTTGTATACACCACTGAACTTAAATGACAGCACATCACAGAAAAATGAAGACATTATCACTATTGAGGAAACAGTTAGCTAATGGAAAAGCCCCTCTATAGAAGACATCTCCATGATCAGAGCGGACTGGATGTTGACAAGGAAGCAGCAAATACCTGGCTTAGAGTTGGAGATGTCTTCCCAGAAATAGAAGGGTTCCTTGTGGCAATACAAACCAGGATGTTAACATAAAGAAAATCAAAAATACATAATAACAAACCAACAGATTCAAGATGATAAATGTAGAAAATGCCAAGAAAAACCAGAAGCAATCCAACACATAACAGGATCCTGCAGCAGTTTAACACAATCTAATTACTTACACAGGCACAATCAAGTGGCAAATGTCATTCATAAAAAGCTTGCCTTAAAATACAAACTCATAAATGAAATCACACCCATAAATACAAGCCTGATCAAGTTTTAGAGTGAGCATACCACACATTATATTATGACCAGTCAGGTATTACATATAGACCAATCCGTAATAATCATCTGGATACAATAATACAGGACAAACAAGCAAAAATACCTTACTTAATAGATATAGCCATTTCAAACACACATATCTTACAGAAATCAGGAAGTGAAATATGCTGAATTAAAAGAGGAAATTGAAAGACTTTGGAACATGAATAGGGTATACATTGTCCCAATAGTGATATCTACAACTGGTATCATCCCAAAGTCACGACATAACAGCATTAAACAACTAGGGGTACACAGCAATATCTAGGTAAATAATCAGGAAGCCACAATACTAAACACCAATGGAATAGTCCGAAAGATCCCAGCAATTGACAAATGTGCATGCTTGGCTATGTCCGTACCTCAAGTTTTACCAGCTTGATCTGAGGAAAAATAAATAATAATGACTTATTTACCAAGCACCTTTCATACAGACAATGTTGTTCAAAGTGTTTTACAATGGGATAAAGCACAAGTATAAAATAAAATAAAAAATAACAATTAAAATAAACATGAAAATAAAAGACAAAAAGATGTTAGTTAAAAGCAAGGTTAAATAAATAGGTTTCAAGTTGGCGTTTAGAAGTGTCGGCTGAGTCTGCATCTCTTATATTTTTAGGTATTAATTTCCACAGTTTAGGAGCATCGTTCAAAAAGCTGACCTGCCAATTATCTTTTGAGAGAGATTGTTCAAATTTAAGAGACCAGTGAAAGAAGACTGAGAGTTCGAGCAAGATTATAAAACGAAAATGATTCTGTGCTGTACTCCGGTCCCAGACCATCGAGAGCTTCAAAAACAAGTAAGAGAACTTTAAAATCAATTCTAAAAGATACAGGAAGCCAATGCAAAGTAGCTAGGACAGGAGTGATATGTTCCCTCATCCTAGTTTCAGTTAAAAGTCAAGCAGCGATGTTCTGAATGAGTTAAATTTTGTTACTAGGTATTAATTTATCTTAATTCAATTTATATTCTCCATATTTTTAGCTATCTCCATCAGAGCTCTAACTCTTGGGATAATTATCATACAATCATTCATATTTTGAAACACCAATCATATTTATACCAAAAATAGTTATCATGCATAGAGTAATTTTTGGACATGGTAATTTTAGTGAAAGCCATACTTAATATTGCAGTGTTATGAAGCAAATAGACCAGAAATGGAACAGCAGTTGACAGTTAGTTGGCTGGAAGATATACAACAACTCATTTAAATTGCGTTGTGCAGTCCCATAAGGGGAACCACTCCTTGCCAAGATATGCAGACTTCAGGACGTATGTTTACATTGCAATAGACAAAATTTTAGTTTAATTAAAACTTTCTCCTTTGGCTTGCCAGGGCACATTCTCCTCACAGGCCTGACTTGCAGCTGAAGCTGATGTGAGGGTTTGTCACGGCTGTTTTGACAGCCTGGTCAACCTAATGTGAAGCACTGGTCCCCGCGGTTTGTCAATTATAGTGATAACCCTGCAGCGTATGCACCACTCCAGGCACTGAACTGTCAGCCACTTGCTGCGAATGTCAAACCTGCTATGAGGTACGCTGAGAGATTGTTAAATTTTAAAGCTGTAATGTGCCGGAGTGAAACCTTGTGGCTGCTTTCTCTACTTTGGCAGTCACCAAGTCAAGGTAAGGTAACCAGTGGTCAAAGTCTGAGCAAAGTATCCAATGAAGAGAAAGAGTTAACTTGTTCCTGCAGCACAAGATGCTTAAAGTTTTAATTAATCTGATACAATTATGAACCAAATAAAACATACATAATAATTATTTCAAATTATAAATCACAGTACATATGTAACCACATATACCTGTGTATTATGATGAAGCAGATTCTGGGAGTTCCAATCTGCCAAATTACCTTTATTGTTGTAAAACAGCAGCAACAACTGCAGTTCAAATAGAAAATGTATTGCCCCACAGGGACATGGTTAACATTAATAAACTAAGATTAATAATAGTGTGTGTGATGGTGATGTTGTAACAAGGGAGCAGAAAGATATGGTGAAACATGGTTGAAATTTTGGCTTTTATTTTGTTTATTTGCTTTGCCAAAATAAAATTCATCATTTACACAGCAGCTTCTGAGATCCGCAAACCACCCCATCTGTCGCCAACAACGTCCCACAGTCAAAGTCACTTTGATCATGTTTCTTCCCCATTCTGATGTTTGGTTTGAACAATAACTGAATCTCTTGACCATGTCTGCAGACTTTTTTGCATTAAGTTGCTGCCACATGAATGGCTGATTAGATATTTGCACTAATAAGCAGGTGTACAGGTGTAGCTAATAAAATGGCCACTGAGTGTATAACACTGGCATTTTTTTTAGGTCAAATTTAGTTTGGGTATGAATGTTGTGAATTTGATGATTACTTGTTGAAACACATCACATCAAATGGTTTTAACATAGATTATGGACGATTACCGCACAATACATGCCTTTTGGCCCACAATGTTGTGCTAACCTTTTAACCTACTCTGAGGTTAATCTAACCCTTCCCTCCCACATAGCCCTGAATTTTTCTTCTGATGTTTCTGCATAAAATTTTGCTAATTAATTATAATGTACAGAATATTAAACTTTAATACTACTATATATTCATAATGTTTGATGTTTTGACTAAATTATAAAAGTTAAGTGGACTTTTACTGAAGATATTGTCTATGCACTAAATATAGAAGTTCATGAATGCATAGGATATTTACAGTAACACTGGGGTTAGAGCAACTCTATTACGGTTCATACGTCAGAGTTCAGAGTTCATTTCTGACATCTGGAAGGAGTTTGTGCTTTCCTCCTTGTGAAGGTGTGGGTTTCCTCCAGGTGCTCTGTCTTCCTCTCACAGTCCAAAGATGTGACAGTTGGCATGTTAATTGGTCTTTGTAAATTGTCCTGTGGTTAGGCTAGGGTTAAATAGGTGGGTTACTGGGCAGTGTGACTCATTGGGCTGGAAGGGTCCATTCCATGCTGTATATCTAAATAAAATAAAATTTGGGCATGTTGTGTACAGACCTGTCTGACCCCATAATGTATCATTTTTCCAGATATCAAATAACGCCTCATATCTTTAACACACCAGAGTTACAATTCTTACGCAGCCACTACTTACGAGCACAGTCCAATGTAGCACTTGTACAATATTGCGGACTTTGCATTCCCTATGGAGTTCCTTGTTTACCTGCACTCGCATTGTTGACTTTGCATTCCCTATGGAGTTCCTTGTTTACCTGCACTCGCATTGTTGACTTTGCATTCCCTATGGAGTTCCTTGTTTATCAGCCCAAGAGAACGCTTGTGGCAGATGCTGTTGAAACCATCTCCTGCAAATGTGTAAACATAGTCATATCAGGACCTCCCACTTCACTCTCCAGTTGGAGATATGTCATTCTGTAAAACTGTTGTTCCTTCTCATCATCTCAATGATAGTCTGGGGAGATGAAGTTCAGATGTGAGCAAAGGGACTTAAGTTATGAGCTACTTTGCCACTTTATCATCTCCTGTCGTATTTACCGATGTTCAGATACTTTATGTACTTTTATGTACATACAGTCAATCTATGAATATAAGCTAAACATAGTTCATGTTCTGTATGTTATTTGTCTACTTATTTATTATTTGTGTGGTTTTTTTACTTTGTTTATACACTGGGTGTTTGTCGGTCATTGTGGTGTTAGGTTTTTCATGGATCCTATTGTGTTACAGTATACAGGAGTGACCTGTACAAAAAGGACGGGTTACACTTGAATCCTAGGGGGACCAATATCCTGGCAGGGAGATTAGCGAGGGCTACTGAGGTGACCTTAAACTAGAATGGTTGGGGGGTGGGAATCAAATTAAAGAGGCTAGGCGAGAGGAGGTTAGTTTACAACAGGGGGATGGGAACCAGTGCAGAGACAGAGGGGTGTAAAGTGAGGGTAGAAGCAAAAAAGTAGTAAGGAGAAAAGTAAAAGTGGCAGGCCGACAAATCCAGGGCCAGCATCAAAAAGGGCCACTTTTCAACTTAATTGTATAAGGGCTAAGAGAGTTGTAAAAGAGTGCCTGAAGGCTTTGTGTGTCAATGCAAGGAGCATTCGTAACAAGGTGGATGAATTGAAAGTGCAGATTGTTATTAATGATTATGATATAGTTGGGATCACAGAGACATGGCTCCAGGGTGACCAAGGATGGGAGCTCAACGTTCAGGGATATTCAATATTCAGGAGGAATAGACATGAAGGAAGGGGAGGTGGGGTGGCGTTGCTGGTTAAAGAAGAGATTAACGCAATAGAAAGGAAGGACATAAGCCGGGAAGATGTGGAATCGATATGGGTAGAGCTGCATAACACTAAGGGGCAGAAAACGTTGGTGGGAGTTGTGTACAGGCCACCTAACAGTAGTAGTGAGGTCAGAGATGGTATTAAACAGGAAATTAGAAATGTATGCAATAAAGGAACAGTAGTTATAATGGGTGACTTCAATCTACATGTAGATTGGGTGAACCAAATTGGTAAAGCTGCTGAGGAAGAGGATTTCTTGGAATGTATGCGGGATGGTTTTTTGAACCAACATGTCGAGGAACCAACTAGAGAGCAGGCTATTCTAGACTGGGTTTTGAGCAATGAGGAGGGGTTAATTAGCAATCTTGTCATGAGAGGCCCCTTGAGTAAGAGTGACCATAATATGGTGGAATTCTTCATTAAGATGGAGAGTGACATAGTTAATTCAGAAACAAAGGTTCTGAACCTAAAGAGGGGTAACTTTGAAGGTATGAGACGTGAATTAGCTAAGATAGACTGGCAAATGACACTTAAAGGATTGATGGTGGATATGCAATGGCAAGCATTTAAAGGTTGCATGCATGAACTACAACAATTGTTCATCCCAGTTTGGCAAAAGAATAAATCAAGGAAGGTAGTGCACCCATGGCTGACAAGAGAAATTAGGGATAGTATCAATTCCAAAGAAGAAGCATACAAATTAGCCAGAAAAAGTGGCTCACCTGAGGACTGGGAGAAATTCAGAGTTCAGCAGAGGAGGACAAAGGGCTTAATTAGGAAGGGGAAAATAGATTATGAGAGAAAACTGGCAGGGAACATAAAAACGGACTGTAAAAGCTTTTATAGATATGTAAAAAGGAAAAGACTGGTAAAGATAAATGTAGGTCCCCTACAGACTGAAACAGGTGAATTGATTATGGGGAGCAAGGACATGGCAGACCAATTGAATAATTGCTTTGGTTCTGTCTTCACTAAGGAGGACATAAATAATCTTCCAGAAATAGTAGGGGACAGAGGGTCTAGTGAGATGGAGGAACTGAGCGAAATACATGTTAGTAGGGAAGTGGTGTTAGGTAAATTGAAGGGATTAAAGGCAGATAAATCCCCAGGGCCAGATGGTCTGCATCCCAGAGTGCTTAGGAAGTAGCCCAAGAAATAGTGGATGCATTAGTGATAATTTTTCAAAACTCGTTAGATTCTGGACTAGTTCCTGAGGATTGGAGGGTGGCTAATGTAACCCCACTTTTTAAAAAAGGAGGGAGAGAGAAACCGGGGAATTATAGACCGGTTAGCCTAATGTCGGTGGTGGGGAAACTGCTGGAGTCAGTTATCAAAGATGTGATAACAGCACATTTGGAAAGCGGTGAAATCATCGGACAAAGTCAGCATGGATTTGTGAAAGGAAAATCATGTCTGACGAACCTCATAGAATTTTTTGAGGATGTAACTAGTAGAGTGGATGGGGAGAACCAGTGGATGTGGTATATTTGGATTTTCAAAAGGCTTTTGACAAGGTCCCACACAGGAGATTAGTGTGCAAACTTAAAGTACATGGTATTGGGGGTATGGTATTGATGTGGATAGATAATTGGTTAGCAGACAGGAAGCAAAGAGTGGGAATAAATGCGACCTTTTCAGAATGGCAGGCAGTGACCAGTGGGGTACCACAAGGCTCAGTGCTGGGACCCCAGTTGTTTACAATATATATTAATGACTAGGATGAGGGAATTAAATGCAGAATCTCCAAGTTTGCGGATGACACGAAGCTGGGTGGCAGTGTTAGCTGTGAGGAGGATGCTAAGAGGATGCAGGGTGACTTGGATAGGTTGGGTGAGTGGGCAAATTCATGGCAGATGCAATTTAATGTGGATAAATGTGAAGTTATCCACTTTGGTGGCAAAAATAGGAAAACAGATTATTATCTGAATGGTGGCCGATTAGGAAAAGGGGAGGTGCAATGAGACCTGGGTGTCATTATACACCAGTCATTGAAAGTGGGCATGCAGGTACAGCAGGCGGTGAAAAAGGCGAATGGTATGCTGGTATTTATAGCGAGAGGATTCGAGTACAGGAGCAGGGAGGTACTACTGCAGTTGTACAAGGCCTTGGTGAGACCACACCTGGAGTATTGTGTGCAGTTTTCGTCCCCTAATCTGAGGAAAGACATCCTTGCCATAGAGGGAGTACAAAGAAGGTTCACCAGATTGATTCCTGGAATGGCAGGACTTTCATATGAAGAAAGACTGGATGAACTAGGCTTGTACTCGTTGGAATTTAGAAGATTGAGGGGGGATCTGATTGAAACGTATAAAATCCTAAAGGGATTGGACAGGCTAGATGCAGGAAGATTGTTCCTGATGTTGGGGAAGTCCAGAACGAGGGGTCACAGTTTGAGGATAGAGGGGAAGCCTTTTAGGACTGAGATTAGGAAAAACTTCTTCACACAGAGAGTGGTGAATCTGTGGAATTCTCTGCCACAGGAAACAGTTGAGGCCGGTTCATTGGCTATATTTAAGAGGGAGTTAGATATGGCCCTTGGGGCTATGGGGATCAGGGGGTATGGACGGAAGGCTGGTGCAGGGTTCTGAGTTGGATGATCAGCCATGATCATAATAAATGGCGGTGCAGGCTCAAAGGGCCGAAAGGCCTACTCCTGCACCTATTTATTTGTTTCTATGTCTATGTTTCTATGTTACTTTGTTTTGTGGCTGCCTGCAAGAAGATGAACCTCAAGGCTGTATATGGAATACATACTTCGAACTTCAATCTTATTGATATGCAGCCATACTCAACAGTTACTTGTACATTGTGTTTCTTAAGATTGCTTTTATATTTATTCTTATTGTGTTTTTACGCTGCATCGGATCCGGAGTAACAATCATTCGTTCTCTTTTACACTTGTGTTCTGAAGAATGACAATAACCAATCTTGAAGCTGTGGAGGCAAATTTTCCTTAACTTGCTTCATGCATTAGTGAACAGTTTTAACTAAACGACTAAAGACGACATAAGTAGTTGCCAGCATTAAGTAGCAATAATCCTAACAGCTGTGAGTCTGCAGGTGGAATCTTACATACGTCAGGGATAAGCTGACAAATCTCTGGAGATAAACTGTCGACTAACATCTTTTATAAACCTACTGATTCCCACGGTTTTCTTCATTTTACCTCCTCTCACCCTGTCTCTTGTAAAAATGCTTTTCCCTTTTCACAGCTCCATCATCTCTGCCACATCTGTTCCCAGGATGTGGCTCTCCTTTCTTGGACATCAGAGATATCTTCCTTCTTCATAGAACGGAGTTTCCCTTCCTCCACCATTGATGGTGCCCTCACCCGCAACTCCTCCATTTCCCAAACATCCGCGCTCACTCCATCTTCCACCTTAGGAGTGACAGAGTTCCTCTTATCCTTACCGACCGCCCCAGGAGCCTCTGCATCTGAAATACCATTCTCTGCAACTTCCATCAAAGGGATCCTCCCACTAAACATATCTTACATACCTTTACCTCTCCATCCACACTTCCATTAAAGATCGCTCCCTTCAAGATTCCCTTCTCCGTTTGTCCCTCCCCATTAATCTCTCTGCCAGAACTTATCCCTGCAAGCAGCCAAAGTACTACATCTGCTCTTTCACCTCCTCCCTCACCTCCATTCAGGGTCCCAAACAGTCCTTCCTGGTGAGGCAACACTTCACCTGCGAATCTATTGTGTCCCGTGCTCCCTATCTGCCTCCTCTACATTGGCGAGAACCATCGTAAATTGGGGTCAAGCATCTTTGCTTCATCCACCCAAAGTGGAGCTTACTGCTGCTGAAATATTTCATTTCCTATTCCAACATATGGGTCCCTGGTCTTCCCTTGTGCCACAATGAGACCACCTTCAGGTTGGAGGAGCAACTCCTTATATTCTGTCTGCGTAGCCTCCAACCTAATGGTATAAGCATCGATTTCTCCTACAATACCCCTCTCTTCTTCTGCTTTTCCCTACTCTGGCCTCTTACGTTTTCTCACCTGTCTATCATCTCCCCCTACGTCCCTTCCTCCTTCCCTTTTTCCTAAGGTCCACTATCCTCTTCTATCAGATTCCTTCCTCTCTTGTCCTCTACCTTTCCTACCCACCTGGCTTCACCTATCACCTTCTAGCCATCCTCCTTCCTCTTCCCCCATCTTTTTATTTTGGCATTTTCCTCCTTCCTTTCCAGTCCTGAAGAAGGGTTTTGGCATGTAGAACCAACTGTTTATTCATTTTCATAGGTACTGCCTGATCTGCTGAGAGCCTCCAACATTTTGTGTGTGTTGCTCAGGGATGGCTTCCATTGGAAAGCAGCCCTTCTCCAGCATTGTCACATCGTCCAGCTTGAACAAGAATATTTCTTCTCTGCGTCCGCTGCAGTGCACAGGTAGTCAGGTGTTTTGGGCAACTCCTAGGTTACCTCTGACTGCTTTTTTTCATTCAATAGGTAAGACTAGATGAGAATTGTGAATGGGCAGGCTTGTTTCTGTCTAAAATATGGGAGGATGGGAATGGAGAGAACAGATTTCTGTTAATAAATCACAAAAAATCAATAAATAGTCCTAAAATTCCTAAACTAAAAATATTTTCTACTGAATATAAACAATTCGTATTCTGCCTTTTTCTTCATCATCATCATTGTCATCAAGTGCCAAGTCACATGACATGGGTGATCATGGTCTATGACCTTGATTGTTTTTCCACAGAAGTGGTTTTCCTTTGCCTTCTTCTCGGCAGTGTCTTTACAAGATGGGTGATCCCAGCCATTATCAATATTCTTCAGAGAATGTCTGTCTGGCATCAGTGGTCGCATAACCAGGACTTGTGATATGCATCACCTGCTCCTCTGGCTTCACATGACCTGGTCAAGTGGTGGTTTGGGCGGCTAAGCAGGTGCTACACCTTGGCCAAGGTGACCTTCAGGCTAGCAGAGGGAAGGAGTACCTTATACCTCCTTTAGTAGAGACATATCTCCACCCTGCCTTTTTCATACCTATCTAAAATGGGTGAGGACAGGAATGAAGCGAACTGATTTCCATTACAGAATCACACAGAAAAAAGGTTCTGAAATTCCTAAGCTGAAATATGATTGCCATTGAAACTAATCATGTTCTGCCTTCTTCATACATCCGTGCCAACCTTGGGAACATGGACCACATGTACATGGGTACGGGCAGAGAGAAATTCTATCAAAAATCAGTAATGGGTACCTCATTGGCATTAACTCTGATCAGTTCAAACCAAACAGCTGATAATAGTAGCTGTGTTGTTTGTCACAATGGATATCACTTCCGTATCACACTTCCCTTTGCTCAATTAATGGCATTAAATCAAGCATCATAAATAACAAAACTCCATCTCTGAAGAATTGTGCTTTGAAAGGGCTTAGCAACGACAAGCCGTCTTTCTCATTACTACTGTCAGGAAGGAGGCATTGGAGGCTGAAGACGTACACTCTAGGTTTTAGTAAACAGCTTCTTCCCCTCTATATTTGTATATGTGAGTATGTGTATGTGTTTGTATGTGTATATGTTTGTATATGTTGTGTGTGAGTGTGTGTATGTGTGTGGTGTGTGTGTGAAAGTGTGAGTGAGAGTGTGTGTGTGTGTGTGTGTGTGTGTGTGTGTGTATGTATGTGGGGTGTGTGTGAGTGTGTGTATGTGGGGGGTGTGTGTGTGAAAGTGTAAGCGTGTGTGTATATGTGTTTGTGTATGTGTGGTGTGTGTGTGTGTGTGTGTGTGTGTGTGTGTGTGTGTATGTGTGTTTTTAAGTGGAATTATAAATTTCATGGATCGGCTTGTCTTTACTTTGTTCTCATAAAACCCTCAAATAATAACAGCACATCAGGATGACTGACAGCATGAAAATCGATTTCTGTAACGTACATTAATTTCTCCCCTTTCCCCATTCTCACTTAATCCATTCCACATTCGGCCTCGTCTCGTACACCTTTTGTTCTTGCTTGCCCATTATCTCCCTCTGGTGCTCTTCCTCCTTCCTTTTTTCCCATCATCCACTCTCCTCTCCTATCAGATTCTGGCTTCTCCAATGCTTTGCCTTTTCCACCTATCATCTCAATGCTTCTTACGTCATCCCCCTCCCCCACCTACCTACCTTCCCCCTCACTGACTTCACCTACCATCTTCCAGCTTTTACTCCTCCGCCACTCCCCCCACCTTCTTATTCAGGCTTCTTCTCCCTTCCTTTCTAATCCTGATGAAGGGTCTTGGCCCAAAATGTTGACCGTTTATTCCTCTCCATAGATGCTTCCTGACCGGCTGACATCCTCTAGCACTTCATAAACACATGAGATTCTGAAAATGCTGGAAACCCACAGCCCCCCTCCCCCCACAAACACACACAAATTCTGGAGGATCTCAGCAGGTCAGGCAGCACCTACGGAGAGGAATAAAGAACGGTGTTTCGGGCCAAGACCCTTCATCAGGACTGGCCCAGCCAGACCTGATCCTCCAGTAGTTTGCACGTAATACATGAAGAGATAACCATGGATGTTTTCAGATAGAGTGTGTTTGAGTTCGTTGATGCCTGTCCTGTTGTGTGTAGTCTTTCACTGACTCTGTTGTATTTCTTGTAATTACTGTCAATGCCTGCAAGAAAATTAATCTTAGGATTGCATCTGGTGACATATATGTACTTTGATAATCAATTAGTTTGCCAGAAGGTAGTGAATCTGTGGAATTCACGTCACAGATGATTGTGGAGTTCAAGGTGTTGGGTATACTTAAAGCAGAGTTTGATAGGTTCTTGATTAGCAAGGGCACCAAGAGTTATAGGGAAAAGACAGGAGAATGGGGTTGAAAGGGATAATAAATCAGCCACAAGGGAATGGCTGTGTGGATACAATGAGCTGAATAACCTAATTCAGCTTTTATGTCTTATCTTATGCATTATAAACACAATAGATTCTGCAGATGCTGGAAATCCAGAGCAACACTCACAACATGCTGGAGGAACTCAGCAGGTCAGGCAGCATCTACAGGGAGGAAGAAGGACCGATGTTTCAAGCCAAGACCCTTCGTCAGGACTGGCCCAGCCAGTCTTGATCCTCCAGCAGTTTGTGTGCATTACATCAGGATGAAACTCTGGGATATTTTCAGATAAAGTGTGCTTACGTTCCAAATCCTGAGTTTGTGATCCTAAGTCACATAGCAGTCAATAAAGCTGATTCTCATTCTGGTTACATTCAGATTAGTTGATATGTGATGCTCGCATTTCATAGTGGGTGACACCCTTATCATCCTAGACCACTGGGAAGTTAATTAGCCAGTAGAATTTTCATGCTTTCCTCAATTAGTGTCTCCTTCCTTCCACCCTGTAACAATTCACGTGGCGTGTTCTCCAGCAGAACATAGGGTCAGTTTTACACAGCTATGGACAGCAGTGCCAATTACCTGGCATACGCTCTACAGTGGTTTGAAACATTCTCAGTCCTTGAGCTTCAGTTTTGTGAATTATACTCATTTGTCTCGGCTTTCTCTGTGTTGTGGATGTAGTAGCGTTGCCAGAAATTTTAAAAAAAATGAGTTCTTGAAAATTAATGAAGGACCAATTAAGAGTCAGAACAGAAGAGATTATCCCAATGTTAAGCAGTTCCCCTTTCCTAATCCATTGAACAAAAATAGAACAGCGTAGAGTCAAAATGATGAACCTTGTAGTTAACTCAAAGGCAAATGAGAAACATCCTTTACTCTAAGAGTATTTTTACAGAATATTACACAGCCTGGAATAACAATTAAATTCAAGTTCAGGTTTAATTGTCATTCAACCATACACATAATTACAGCCAAACAAAACAGCGTTCTTCCAGGGCCAAGATGCGGTACGAGCAGCACACAGCACACAGCACACAGGTTCCCAGCCTGGGGTTCACGGGCCCCTTGCTTAATGGTACTGGTCCATGGCATAAAAATGTTGGGAACCCTTGAGGTAACACATATACAGTAGCACCTATAGTTGCAATGGCAGAAAAACATCCAATCTTAAAAATATAACATAGCCCAAATCCCTGATTGGCATGGCCTGTAGACTGATGGTGCATTAGATGTTGTCTGGTCCTGCTTGTCTTGCACCAAGAGAATAATGAAAGGCAGCATAGACAGGAAAGGCCAGCAGCCAACCCAGTACAGATTCCCACTTGACTGCAGAGGTCTCTGCTCTCTCCCATGCTGCCTCCAGCATTTCATCACCAGGGCAGCCACAGCAGACAATGCCACGGCATGAGGGCCTGCTCCGTACAACAACTGAGGCAATGCAGCTCCCGGCTGTTGGTCTCACCAATGAACCAGTGAACCGGACTGGCAGCATTCTATATTGACAGCGTCCAAAGGGGTCTTGCCATCACAATGAAAATGATAAGCAGTAAAAATGATAATAAACAAGCACAATTTTTACACACTTAAATGCACCCAGCAAGTTTCCCACCAGTGAGAAAATAGCAACTATATTTGTTGTTTTATTCTAATACATTTAGAGTGAGGAGTTGATAGAGAGGAGTTGCAGGCAGGTGGTCACGCCGGGGCCACGGGAGGCAGACAAGTGGGTCACGGTTAGGAGGGGGAAGGGGAAGAGTCAGGTAATAGAGAGTACCCCGGTGGCTGTGCCTCTTGACATTAGGTACTCCTGTTTGAGTACTGTTGGAGGGGACAGCTTACCTGGGGGAAGCGACAGTGGCCGTGCCTCCGGCACAGAGTCTGGCCCTGTAGTTCAGAAGGGTAGGGAAAGGAAGAGGAGGGCAGTTGTGATAGGGGACTCGATAGTAAGGGGGTCAGATAGGAGATTCTGTGGACGCAGTCCAGAGACCCGGATGGTAGTTTGCCTCCCTGGTGCCAGGGTCCGGGATATTTCTGATCGTGTCCAAGATATCCTGAAGTGGGAGGGTGAGGAGCCAGAGGTCGTGGTACATATAGGTACCAATGACATAGGTAGGAAAAGGGATGAGGTCCTGAAAGGAGAATATAGGGAGCTAGGAAGGGAGTTGAGAAAAAGGACCGCAAAGGTAGTAATCTCGGGATGACTGCCTGTGCCACGCGACAGTGAGAGTAGGAATGCGATGAGGTGGAGGATAAATGCGTGGCTGAGGGATTGGAGCAGGGGGCAGGGATTCAAGTTTTTGGATCATTGGGACCTCTTTTGGCGCAGGCGTGACCTGTACAAAAAGGACGGGTTACACTTGAATCCTAGGGGGACCAATATCCTGGCAGGGAGATTAGCGGGGGCTACTGAGGTGACTTTAAACTAGAATGGTTGGGGGGTGGGAATCAAATTAAAGAGGCTAGGCGTGAGGAGGTTAGTTCACAACAGGGGAATGGGAACCAGCGCAGAGAGACAGAGGGGTGTAAAGTGAGGGTAGAAGCAAAAAGTACTAAGGAGAAAAGTAAAAGTGGCAGGCCGACAAATCCAGGGCCAGCATCAAAAAGGGCCACTTTTCAACTTAATTGTATAAGGGCTAAGAGAGTTGTAAAAGAGTGCCTGAAGGCTTTGTGTGTCAATGCAAGGAGCATTCGTAATAAGGTGGATGAATTGAAAGTGCAGATTGTTATTAATGATTATGATATAGTTGGGATCACAGAGACATGGCTCCAGGGTGACCAAGGATGGGAGCTCAACGTTCAGGGATATTCAATAGTCAGGAGGGATAGACATGAAGGAAGGGGAGGTGGGGTGGCATTGCTGGTTAAAGAAGAGATTAACGCAATAGAAAGGAAGGACATAAGGCGGGAAGATGTGGAATTGATATGGGTAGAGCTGCGTAACACTAAGGGGCAGAAGACGCTGGTGGGAGTTGTGTACAGGCCACCTAACAGTAGTAGTGAGGTCGGAGATGGTATTAAACAGGAAATTAGAAATGTGTGCAATAAAGGAACAGCAGTTATAATCAGTTCCCCTCTACCACCACTCTGCTCCGTCTAGCAGAATTAGACCTTACTCTTAATAATTTCTCCTTTTGCTCCTCCCATTTCCTCCAAACTAAAGGTGTAGCTATGGGCACCCGTATGGGTCCTAGCTATGCCTGCCTTTTTGTTGGGTTTGTGGAACAATCTATGTTCCGTGCCTATTCTGGTATCTGTCCCCCACTTTTCCTTCGCTACATCGAAGACTGCATTGGCGCTGCTTCCTGCACGCATGCAGAACTCGTTGACTTTATTAACTTTGCCTCCAACTTTCACCCTGCCCTCAAGTTTACCTGGTCCATTTCCGTCACCTCCCTCCCCTTTCTAGATCTTTCTGTCTCTGTCTCTGGAGACAGCTTATCCACTGATGTCTACTATAAGCCTACTGACTCTCACAGCTATCTGGACTATTCCTCTTCTCACCCTGTCTCTTGCAAAAACGCCATCCCCTTCTCGCAATTCCTCCGTCTCCGCCGCATCTGCTCTCAGGATGAGGCTTTTCATTCTAGGATGAGGGAGATGTCTTCATTTTTTAAAGAAAGGGGCTTCCCTTCCTCCACTATCAACTCTGCTCTTAAATGCATCTCCCCCATTTCACGTACATCTGCTCTCACTCCATCCTCCCACCACCCCACTAGGAATAGGGTTCCCCTGGTCCTCACCTACCACCCCACCAGCCTCCGGGTCCAACATATTATTCTCTGTAACTTCCGCCACCTCCAACGGGATCCCACCACTAAGCACATCTTTCCCTCCCCCCCTCTCTCTGCATTCCGCAGGGATCGCTCCCTACACAACTCCCTTGTCCATTCGTCCCCCCCATCCCTCCCCACTGATCTCCCTCCTGGCACTTATCCGTGTAAGCGGAACAAGTGCTACACATGCCCTTACACTTCCTCCCTTACCACCATTCAGGGCCCCAAACAGTCCTTCCAGGTGAGGCATCACTTCACCTGTGAGTCGACTGGGGTGATATACTGCGTCCGGTGCTCCCGATGTGGCCTTTTATATATTGGTGAGACCCGACGCAGACTGGGAGACCGCTTTGCTGAACATCTACGCTCTGTCCGCCAGAGAAAGCAGGATCTCCCAGTGGCCACACATTTTAATTCCACATCCCATTCCCATTCTGACATGTCTATCCACTGCCTCCTCTACTGTAAAGATGAAGCCACACTCAGGTTGGAGGAACAACACCTTATATTCCGTCTGGGTAGCCTCCAACCTGATGGCATGAACATTGACTTCTCTAACTTCCGCTAGGCCCCACCTCCCCCTCGTACCCCATCTGTTACTCTTTTTAATGCACACATTCTTTCTCTCACTCTCCTTTTTCTCCCTCTGTCCCTCTGAATATACCTCTTGCCCATCCTCTGGGTCACCCCCCCCCGTCTTTCTTCCCGGACCTCCTGTCCCATGATCCTCTCGTATCCCCTTCTGCCTATCACCTGTCCAGCTCTCGGCTCCATCCCTCCCCCTCCTGTCTTCTCCTATCATTTTGCATCTCCCCCTCCCCCTCCAGCTTTCAAATCCCTTACTCACTCTTCCTTCAGTTAGTCCTGACGAAGGGTCTCGGCCTGAAACGTCGACTGCGCCTCTTCCTATAGATGCTGCCTGGCCTGCTGCGTTCACCAGCAACTTTGATGTGTGTTGCTTGAATTTCCAGCATCTGCAGAATTCCTGTTGTTAGCAGTTATAATGGGTGACTTCAATCTACATGTAGATTGGGTGAACCAAATTGGTAAAGGTGCTGAGGAAGAGGATTTCTTGGAATGTATGCGGGATGGTTTTTTGAACCAACATGTCGAGAAACCAACTAGAGAGCAGACTATTCTGGACTGGGTTTTGAGCAATGAGGAAGGGTTAATTAGCGATCTTGTCGTGAGAGGCCCCTTGGGTAAGAGTGACCATAATATGGTGGAATTCTTCATTAAGATGGAGAGTGACATAGTTAATCCAGAAACAAAGGTTCTGAACTTAAAGAGGGGTAATTTTGAAGGTATGAGACATGAATTAGCTAAGATAGACTGGCAAATGACACTTAAAGGATTGACGGTGGATATGCAATAGGAAGCGTTTAAAGGTTGCATGGATGAACTACAACAATTGTTCATCCCAGTTTTGCAAAAGAATAAATCAAGGAAGGTAGTGCACCCATGGCTGACAAGAGAAATTAGGGATAGTATCAATTCCAAAGAAGAAGCATACAAATTAGCCAGAGAAAGTGGCTCACCTGAAGACTGGGAGAAATTCAGAGTTCAGCAGAGGAGGACAAAGGGCTTAATTAGGAAGGGGGAAAAAGATTATGAGAGAAAACTGGCAGGGAACATAAAAACGGACTGTAAAAGCTTTTATAGATACGTAAAAAGGAAAAGACTGGTAAAGACAAATGTAGGTCCCCTGCAGACAGAAACAGGTGAATTGATTATGGGGAGCAAGGACATGGCAGACCAATTGAATAATTACTTTGGTTCTGTCTTCACTAAGGAAGACATAAATAATCTTCCAGAAATAGTAGGGGACAGAGGGTACAGTGAGATGGAGGAACTGAGCGAAATACATGTTAGTAGGGAAGTGGTGTTAGGTAAATTGAAGGGATTGAAGGCAGATAAATCCCCAGGGCCAGATGGTCTGCATCCTAGAGTGCTTAAGGAAGTAGCCCAAGAAATAGTGGATGCATTAGTGATAATTTTTCAAAACTCGTTAGATTCTGGACTAGTTCCTGAGGATTGGAGGGTGGCTAATGTAACCCCACTTTTTAAAAAAGGAGGGAGAGAAACCGGGGAATTATAGACCGGTTAGCCTAACGTCAGTGGTGGGGAAACTGCTGGAGTCAGTTATCAAGGATGTGATAACAGCACATTTGGAAAGCGGTGAAATCATCGGACAAAGTCAGCATGGATTTGTGAAAGGAAAATCATGTCTGACGAACCTCATAGAATTTTTTGAGGATGTAACTAGTAGAGTGGATAGGGGAGAACCAGTGGATGTGGTATATTTGGATTTTCAAAAGGCTTTTGACAAGGTCCCACACAGGAGATCAGTGTGCAAACTTAAAGCACACGGTATTGGGGGTAAGGTATTGGTGTGGGTGGAGAATTGGTTAGCAGACAGGAAGCAAAGAGTGGGAATAAACGGGACCTTTTCAGAATGGTAGGCAGTGACTAGTGGGGTACTGCAAGGCTCAGTGCTGGAACCCCAGTTGTTTACAATATATATTAATGACTTGGATGAGGGAATTGAATGCAGCATCTCCAAGTTTGCGGATGACATGAAGCTGGGTGGAAGTGTTAGCTGCGAGGAGGATGCTAAGAGGATGCAGGGTGACTTGGATAGGTTGGGTGAGTGGGCAAATTCATGGCAGATGCAATTTAATATGGATAAATGTGAAGTTATCCACTTTGGTGGCAAAAATAGGAAAACAGATTATTATCTGAATGGTGGCCGATTAGGAAAAGGGGAGGTGCAACGAGATCTGGGTGTCATTATACACCAGTCATTGAAAGTGAGCATGCAGGTACAGCAGGCGGTGAAAAAGGCGAATGGTATGCTGGCATTTATAGCAAGAGGATTCGAGTACAGGAGCAGGGAGGTACTACTGCAGTTGTACAAGGCCTTGGTGAGACCACACCTGGAGTATTGTGTGCAGTTTTCGTCCCCTAATCTGAGGAAAGACATCCTTGCCGTAGAGGGAGTACAAAGAAGGTTCACCAGATTGATTCCTGGAATGGCAGGACTTTCATATGAAGAAAGACTGGATGAACTGGGCTTGTACTCATTGGAATTTAGAAGATTGAGGGGGGATCTGATTGAAACATATAAAATTCTAAAGGGATTGGACAGGCTAGATGCAGGAAGATTGTTCCCGATGTTGGGGAAGTCCAGAACGAGGGGCCACAGTTTGAGGATAGAGGGGAAGCCTTTTAGGACCGAGATTAGGAAAAACTTCTTCACACAGAGAGTGGTGAATCTGTGGAATTCTCTGCCACAGGAAACAGTTGAGGCCAATTCATTGGCTGTATTTAAGAGGGAGTTAGATATGGCCCTTGTGGCTACGGTGGTCAGGGGGTATGGAGGGAAGGCTGGGGTGGGGTTCTGAGTTGGATGATCAGCCATGATCATAATAAATGGTGGTGCAGGCTCGAAGGGTCGAATGGCCTACTCCTGCACCTATTTTCTATGTTTCAATGTTTCTATTTCAGCACCTCCATATTGTCCTGCACCAATTTTATCTCATGCAGGTTGATGTAAGTACCTCGGGTCGAGAATGATGAGTTTGAGGAAGGACATAAAGATACGGAAGGTGCTGGCATGGAGGGCTATGAACAACATGAAGGAAATCTGGAAGTTGAACCTGACCAGGGGGCTTAAAAAGAAGATTTTCATAGCAGTCATAGAGTCCATTCTCATGTACGGATGCGAGGCGTGGACGTTCACCAAGACGATGCGAAAGTCTCTAGATGGTGGCTGTACACGAATGCTCCGGATGGCTCTTGACGCAAGTTGGCAACAGCGCATGACGAACGTCGAGCTCTATAACAACCTACCAATGTTCACCACTAAAATCGAGGCGAGAAGACTGCAACTAGCGGGGCACTGTCTACGCTACCCCAAGCTATCAGCCAGCCTAGTCATCATATGGGAATCCAAGCACCGGAGGATGCACCCTGGCACCCTCCCAAGACTATGGTCAACACACTCCTAGAAGACAGCAGCACGGCTAATGTAGATGAACTGAACACACTGAAGAGGGAGAGGGAGAAGTGGAGAGTCCGTCATCGTGCCTGACACCAGCCCCATAGTAGTAGTTGATGTAAGACTAGAAAATGCTGACTACACCAAATGCTAGACCAGCTTTGCTGATGAATAGCAAAGGACTTGGGTTATTTTATTTTTTGTTTGTGGCTGTATGTTTACCTGCTATCATAAATATGTGCTATATATGCTCTGTACTGTGTGTGATCGTTGGTACTGTGTTTTGCACCTAATCCCCACAGGAATGCTATTTCATTGATTTATTTAATTAATTATTATTGGAATACTGTGTCAGAACAGCCCCTTCCAGCCCCTCGAGCCACACCACCCAGCAAACCTTAAATCAATCCTAGGCTAATCGCAGGACAATTTACAATGACCAATTAACTTACTAACTAGTACGTCTTTGGACTGTGGGAGGAAACCGGAGCACCCGGAGGAGACCCACGCGGTCACAGGGAGAACGTACAACCTCCTTACAGGTAGCATCGGGAATTGAACCCAGGTCGCTGGTACTGTAAAGCGTTGTGCTAGCCACCATGCTTACCATTTGGCCATATTCATGTGTATGGTTGAATGGCAATTAAAGCTGAACTTGAGAGTACTGTTTTGGGAGACAGCATCCCCTCTTGGCATGGTTGAAATGTTGCAGTTCCCATTGATGGTCTCGAGAAAGGACTCTTTCTAAAAAAAATTATTTAGGAATTCAGTACAGAAACAAGCCGTTCCAGCCCAATGAGCCAACTTCACCCGATTACACCCATGTACCCGAATAACCTATACATCTTTGTAGGAGGAAACCGGAGCACCCAGAGGAAACCCACGCAGACTTAGAGAGAAGGTACAAACTCCTTACAGACAGTGGCGGGAATCGAACCCGAGTCATTGGCTGCCATAATGGCATTACATTCTGCTGTGCTGCCTCCAAAATACAGTCTTGTTTCCAACACTATAGTGTTAATTGTTTGCTGTACAGTTTCATTTGATATTTTCTCTGATATGAAATCCTCAGAGTTACGGACTCGTGTTACATGTCAAAAGCTTGCAAGTGCTTTTCAGTCTTAGCTTTGAGAGTCCATAATTCATAGCCATATGTAATAATGGATACCTCAAGGATTATACTCCAATATAAATTAAGAAAAACAACAATTTTACTCACTTGCCATGCCATTTTCTGCATTGTGGCTTTGATGTTTTGGAGAGGGAGCAGAAGAGGTTTACCAGGATGCTTGTTCAGAGGACATGTGTTATAACAAGAGGATGGACAAACTTGGGTTGTTTACTCTTGGAGTTCAAGAGGCTGAGGGCAGATCTGATGGAGGTTTATGGATAGAGTAGATAGTCAATATCTTTTTCCTAGGACTGAAATGATTAATTCAATTTGAAGTGAGAGGGGGTAATTTCAAAGAAGATGTGAGGAGTAAGTTTTGTACACAGCTCCCTGGTGGGTGCCTGGAATGTGCTGTCTAGGGTGGGGGTAGAGACAGATACACTAGGGACTTCTAAGGGACATTTAGATAGGCACATGAATGTGAGGAAAATGGAAAGGTATGGACATTGTGTAGGCAGAGGAGATTCGTTTAGTCAGCCATTTGATTACTAATTTAATTGGTTCAGCACAGCATTTTGGGCTGAAGGGCCTGTTTCTGTGCTGTACTGTTCTATGGTGTGCGAATGCATTAATCAGTCTTTTTGTTAAACAACTGTACCAGTGTCTTTGTTATTCCAGTTATGACAGTGCGGAAGCAATGAAAAATAATATACCTCATCACTGTGAACACACTGTACATCGGCCTTTCACCTACTTATAAATGTAGGAATGACACCATTTTTTTTTTAATGCCGCTTTTGATGGTCTCTTGTTTGCCCTTAGCTTCATTTCCAATCTTCAAACACCGTGAAGTATGGGAAAAGTGTTTGGTGATTCAACAAGTTTTCACAGTGGCTGCAATCAGATGTCAAAGTTCAATTCCCGCCACTGCCTGTAAGGAGTTTGTACGTTCCCGCCGTGACTGCATAGGTTTCCAGCTGTTCCCGTTTCCAAAGATGTGTGGATTAGTAGGTTAACTGGTCACATGGGTATAATTGGGCGGTGCTGGCTCATGGGACTAGAAGGCTTGCTACCCTTGCCGTATCTCTGAAAATGAATAAGATGTGGGCAAGCAGATAGGGAAAGTCCAGTTTGACCCAGGTCATTCTGAACCTCCAGTAGTGAGTGAAGCTTCACCTGCTGAAAGGTTAGTGAGTTGTGGGCATGCCGTGCTGTTGGTGGAAGCATGGCGACTGATGTGGGCTGCCCACCACAATGTACACCAATTTGATTTGATGCAAATGATGCAATTCACTGTATGTTTTGAATGTTTTGCTGCTTTCAGTCTGCAGCCTCACTCTTGTTTTATGTTGCATCCTTTAGATGATTTAGTTTTAATGTCCTGGCCTTAGTTTGCAGCTGATAGTTACCAGACTGTGTCCACTAATTGATAGTTCCTAATTACCCATCATTACTTCTCTTGTAATGAAAACAGGAAGCTTTGCTGGAAAGACTCAAGTCAGACAGCACTGACAGAGAAAGCATGAGAGACCATAGGACCATAAAACATAGGAATAGAATTAGGCCACTTGGCCCATCGAGTTTGCTCCGTCATTGCATAATGGCTGATGCACTATCCCTCTCAAACCCATTCTCCTGGATTCTCCCGGTAACCTTTGGCACCCTTTGATGCCCCCTTATGTAAGTTAAAGGGTTAGTACAACATCGTGGGCAGACGGGCTGTGTTAGACTCTTCTATGCACTATGTTCTGTTAAAACCCTATCAACTTCCGGTTTAAGCATCAACAATCAAGGATCAACTTTATTTATCATATATATTTACATGTATTAGGAATTTGGACTTCTGGTAAAAATAAATTTCCACCCCTCCCTCTTTTTCTATTCCACACACTGGCCTCTTTCTTCTCCTCACCTGCATATTACATCCCCCTACGTGCCCCTCCTCCTTCCTGCTCTCCTCTCCTCTCAGATTCCTTCTTCTCCAGCCCTTTACCTTTCCTACCCACCTGGTTTCAACTATCACTTTCTAGCTATCCTCCTTCCCCTCCCCCCAGCTTTTTATTCTGGCATCATCCCCCTTCCTTTCCAGTCCTGATGAAGAGTCTGGGCCTGAAACATCGACCGTCTATTCATTTCCATTGATGCTGCCTGGCCTGCTGAGTTCCTCCAGCATTTTGATTGCATTGCATTTACATATGTTAGGAATTTGCTGTGGTGTGTTGGCACAACATGCAATAAAAAAGCAACATTCAACAATTATAAAGAATAAAGAATTATACAAAAAATGAAGTCAGAGGTTAAGGTATTAATATGCATGAAAATATGCATAAATCCATAAATAACAGCAAGTATTTACAATCTGCAGCAGGTTTGCTGTGGATATACTCAATAACTTCCAATGAATTTGAGGTCATGAGCTTTCATCAGAATAGAAAATTAATTAGAACTCAAGTGCGGTTTAAGGTAGTTTGGATTTGAGTGGGAAGAGACGATGTTAGTGCAAAATTAAGTGAAATGGAGTAGACACAGTTGAGGGAGAAGTTTCCTTCAGAATTGCTAGAACAGAGTGAGAGGAATTAGAAGAAATAAAGTCCTCAAGGAGCACGGACTGGGAGAGGTGTGGTCGAAATAGCTGCGGGAGCCTGCAGGTCTGCTGTGGGTGTTCATTACCATACCATCCCCTGAGGTGGAGATATAGGAGATGACCAAATAAAGAGACGGATCCGAGATGGACCATGTGACAGAGAAAAAAATAAGTATAATGAAGCTTTCAAATTCTGTATGATAACAGGAAGTGGCTCTAGTATGGTCAGTCAGTTCGCAGAGAAAAAGGCTACTGTCAGGGGATATCATTTTAAGGTGATTGCATTGGACAGCATGTCCAATGAGCATAAGGTGAGTGAGCTAGGGCTTTTCTCTTGGAGAGAAGGATGATGGGAGGTGACCTGATAGAGGTGTACAAGATGATAGGTGGTATAGAGAGAGTGGACAGTCAAAGACCTTTTTCCCAGGGTGGAAAAGGCTAATACGTACATAGGGGCATAATTTTAAGTTGTTTGGAGGAAAGTATAGAGGCTTTGCCTTGCCAGTGGTTGCACAGAGTGGTAGATGCGTGCAAACCCTTGCCAGTGTGGGGGGGGGTGTTAGAAGCACATGCTTTAGGGACATTTCAGAGAACTCTTGGATAGGCACAAGGATCACCGATAAATGGAGGGCTATGTGGAGGGGAAGGGTTAGATGGATGAACATTTGAAATCCTGCAGATGCTGGAAATCCGAAGCAGCACACATAAGGTGCTGCGGGAACTCAGCAGGTCAGGAAGCTTCTATGGAAATGAATAAACATCCAATGTTTCAGGACTGGAAAGGAAGGGGGAAGGCACCGGAATAAAAAAAAGGGAGGAAGAGAAGGAGGATCGCAAGAAAGTGATAAGCAGAGCCAGTGGGTAGAAAAATGGCAAAGAGCTGGAGAAGAAATAATCTGATAGGACAGGAGGGTGGACCATGGGAGAAAGGGAAGGAGGAGGGGACCCAGGGGGCGGTGATAGGCAGGTGAGGAGAAGAGGTGAGAGGCCAAAGTGGGGAATAGAAGAAGAGGGAAGGGGGTGGGGACACAGGATGAGGTGATAGGCAGGCTTAAGTAGATGCCAGAGCAGGTTCTGCTACATAACCCACAATTTTGTGGACTGAAAAGCCTGTACAATGGTTTACTCTTCTATGTTCTGTGAAAGAATCTGAAGAGGATTGACTGAAGAACTATTCCCAAAGTTCCTCTGCAGGATTCCCATCGATTTACAGAGCTGGACCTCTGGTTTGGAGGAAGGGAGTAGAGTTAATGGTTTAGTGTGATCAGAAACTGGCAGGATAATGGCAAGTGTACTTTAGATCTGATAATGTCTTTGAGAATGTTAAAGTCAAACTAATCCAGTTGACTGAAGACCACAGACGAACACTAAATGCTGAATGTCCTTAATCAGCTTGTGCCAGTTACAATTTCTGTGAACTTTCACTTGATTCATCATAAGACCATAAGACCATAAGATATAGGAGCCGAAGTAGGCCATTTGGCCCATCGAGTCTGCTCCACCATTCAATCATGGGCTGATCCAACTCTTTCAGTCATCCCCACTCCCCTGCTTTCACCCTATACCCTTTGATGCCCTGGCTAATCAAGAATATATGTACCTCTGCCTTAAATACACCCAATGACTTGGCCTCCACAGCCACTCATGGCAAAAAATTTCACAGATTTACCACCTCTGACTAAAGTAATTTCTCTGCATCTCAGTTCTAAAGGGACGTCCTTCAATCCTGAAGTTGTGCCCTCTTGTCCTAGAATCCCCTACCATGGGAAGTAACTTTGCCACTTATCCATCATAGGTAGATGTTCAAACTTCACAGTGAATTTATTACTGAAGTACATCTATGTTACCATATATTAACTTATGTTTGGTTTCTTGCTGGTGTTCGCAGGTAAATAAAGGAATGCATAGAATCTATGAAAAACCATACATAAAAATAGCTGACAAACAACTAATGTGCAAAAGAATATTTGAATTGAATTTGAATTGACTTTATTTCTTACATCCTTCACATACATGAGGAGTAAAAATCTTTACATTACGTCTCCATTTAAATGTGCAATGTGCAATCATAGTAATTTATAATAATTTATAATAAATAAAACAGTCAATGTAATATAGAGTATATTCAAATCAGTGTGAGTTCATATCTGATGGCCTGGTGGAAAAAGCTGTCCCGGAGCTTGTTGGTCCTGGCTTTTATGCTGCGGTACCGCTTCCCTGATGGTAACAGCTGGAATAGATTGTGGTTGGGATGGCTTGGGTCCTCAATGATCCTACGGGCCCTTTTCTCACACCTGTCCTTGTAAACATCCTGAATTATTGGAAGTTCACAACTACAGATGTGCTGGACTGTCCACACCACTCTCCGCAAAGTCCTGCGATTAAGAGGGGTACAGCTCCCATACCAGGCAGTGATGCAGCCAGTCAGGATGCTCACAATTGTGGCCCCGTAGAACGTTCTTAGGATTTGGGGACCCATACCAAACTTCTTCAACCGTCCGAGGTGAAAGAGGCGCTGTTGTGCCTTTTTCACTGCACAGATGGTGTGTACATACCATGTGAGGTCCTCAGTAATGTGGATACCGAGGAACTTGAAGCTGTTTACCCTCTCAAACCCAGATCCATTAATATCAATAGGGGTTACAATCTGTACAGGTAAAAAAATACTGAGAACATGAGTTGTAGAGTCCTTGAAAGTGAGTCCATAGTCTGTGGAATCAATTCATAGCTGAAGTGAGTGAAGTTACCCATTCTGGTGCAGGTGCCTGGAGTTAGTAACGTAATAACTGTTCCTGTACCTGGTGATGCGGTCCGCATCTACAATTCACTGTGGAATCCATTCACCTGCTGTTCAAGTTACAATAATGGACTGGGTGACACCTCAGTAAAATATCTAGGAAGGGCTGGGGGAATGGAGCTTACAGTAGTACTAAGTCTGGTAAACTAGTTCACATCACATAATCAAATGGTAAAGGTTTCACTATCTATTCACAGAGACTACAGGCGGAATTCAAACTTAACTTAAATTCCAAACAAAAAGCGCAATTATTCCTGCAGTTACATATTTCAAAGTGAGTATCTGTCCGTTCTGTCCATCCTGATGGGGCCTCTCAGCTCACTGGTTTGATGTTATGTAACCTCTGGTTCTACCAACAGTTATGTGTGCCAGGTTTCTGTAAGCGACCAGGAAAGATGTTGGTCATCAGGAATAACCAGGCAAGATCTCATTGTAGGTGTGAAGAGTTGTTTCCCATAGTGGGGGAGTCTAGGACCAGAGGACACAGCATCAGAATACAAGGATTCTGCTCCTATGTCTTATGGAAAACTTGTGTCCCTTTTGAACAGTGATGAAGAGGAATTTCTTTAGTCAAAGACTAGTGAATCTGTGGAATTCCTTGCCATAGATGATGGCTGTAGAGATCAAGGCATTGCGTATATTTAAAGAAGAGGTTGGTATGTTCTTTATTAGAAAGGACATCAAGAGTTATGCGGAAAAGGCAGGAGAATGGGATTGAGAGGGATAATAAATCAGGCTTGATGGAATTATGGAGCAGACTCGATGAGCTGAATAACCTAGTTCTGCTCCTATGTCTTATGGTCTCATGGTCTTATGTCATGCATTATAAACACAAGAGATGCTGGAAATCCAGAGCAAAACACACAAAATGCTGGTGGAACTCAGCAGGGTCAAGCAGCATCTATAGGGCCAACATTTCGAACTGAGCTCCTTCATCTGGACTGGTCATTGATTCTGTTGTGTTTCTTGTGTTTGCCATGAATGCCCACAAGAAAATGAATTTTGGCTTTGTATCTGGTGACATACATGTACTTTGATAGTAAATTTACTTTGATCTTCAGACTCTGATATCCTGTACTTGTGATCCTAAATCTCCTAGAAGTCCATTAAGCTAATTCTTGTTCTGGTTACCTGCAGATTAATTGATATGTGAAGCCAGCATTTCAAAATGGGTGCCACAAATATAATCCTAGACCACTGAGAAGTTAACTAGCCAGTAGAATTTTCATGCTTTCTCCAAAAATAAAACACAACATGGCATTTACAAGAAAACTAAAGCTAGGCTATAGAATCTATTGAAAACCACATATTAACAAAGACTGGCAAACCACAAATGAGCAAAAGAAAGCAAACTGTGCAGATAAAAACAATACTGAGAACATGAGTTGTAAAGAATCATAGAGTCGTAGAGCACTACGGCACAGAATGAGGCCTTTCAGCCCATCTACTCCTTGTTATTCTACCTAATCCTATTGACTTGCACTGGCAACATAGCCCACCATACCCCTCCCAGCCATGTACCTTCCAAATTTTTCTTCAATGTTGAAATTGAACCCACATCCACCACTTCCACTGACAGCTCATGCCACACCCTCAACACCTCCTCAGTGAAGAAGTTCCCCATCATGTTCCACTTAGATGTTTTACCTTTCACCTTTAACCCATGACCTTTAGTTGCAGTCTCACCCAAGCTCAATGAAAAAAGCTTGCTTGCATTTACCCTATATATCCCCCCCTCATAATTTTGTATAACTCTGTCAAATCACCCCTCAATCTTCTCCATTCCAGGGAATGAAGCCCAAACCTATTAAACTTTTCCCTGTAACTCAGGTCCTCAAGTCCCAGCAATACCCTTGTAAATTTTGTCTGCACTCATTCAATCTTATTGCTATCCTACCTGTATGTAGGTGACCAGTACTGCAGACAATACTCCAAATTAGGCCTCAGCAGCAACTTATAAAACATTACATCCCATCTTCTGCACTCAATACTTTGATTTATGAAGGCAAATGTGCACATTCTCTCTCAAGAGTCCTTGAAAATAAGTCAGCAGGTCATAACTCAGTTCAGAGCTGCGGTGAGTAAGGATGTCTTTGTCAGTTCAGGAGCCCGATGGCTGTGGAGCAATAACTGTTCCTGAAACTGGTGGTGTGATCCACATCTGCAGATCACTGTGGAATCCATTCACTTGCTGTTCAAGTTACAATAATGGACTAGGTGACACCTCAATAAAATATCTATTAATATTATAACATATAAAATAGTGGGTCAAAGGTAGGTTTGATGGAGCAAACTTGCAGTAGAACTTTCTCTGGTAAACTAATTCACAACACATTCAAGATTCAGGATTCAAGATCATTTGATGTCATTTCCTGAACACGAGTGTAAAGGAGAACGAACTAATTGTTACTCCAGATCCAATGCAAAACAAAAAAGCCACAATTACATAAAGAATACAATAATAAAAAAGAACAGAATAAATATAAATACATACAATAGATTATATACATATGTAACACTTAGGCTCTCCCAGCTCGTGCTCGTCTCGGGGAAACAGCCTTCGGCCCCACCAAACTGGGTAATCACGTTTGTGTGGATGCTGTGTAATATACCCCCCGTTGCAAACCCACAATGCAAAACATCAGACAGTACACCATATGCAATTAAATGATTGAACTTTATGAATCTTAATCTGAATATAGGGTTAGTAATAAAAATAAACAAAAAAAGAGGAAGGGTCCAAGTCAAGTCAAAGTCACGTTGGAGCTCACTCAGTAGTCATTCTTCCAGCATCGGACTCCTCCAAACGTCGCCGACCTTCGGACCGTCAGATTCCAGTCCACTCCATCCGGTGGTCTACCAGCTCTCTCCACGCGCATCTTCCCTCTTCATCTCTCCTTGACAAAAGACCGCGAAGACAACATCCTTCCAGATGCACAAGACAAAACAACAATTCCCGATTGGCTAACTGTCCTGTTATCTCCAGCCATAACCCAAACATTGCTGCTACAGAGAAACCGTTACCTCAGCAGTGAACATTACAGAGAAGCCATTACATTAGCCTTAGCAGTGAAACATTACAAAGAAGCCATTACAATAGATTATTTGCATGTCCATAAAGTGATATTAGGCACAGGAGAGTCTGTACGTAAAGTGACTCTGATGGGAAATGATAAAGTAGTGGTGGTTGAGGGTGTGGTGAGGCAGGTTAGTGGATAAAGGTGTTGATCAGCCTTACTGCTTGGGGAAAGTAACTGGTTTTGAGTCTGGTGATCCTGGCGTGAATGCTACGTAGCCTCCTCCCTGATGGGAGTGAGACAAACAGTCCATGAACAGGGTGGGTGGGATCCTTCATGATGTGACTAGCCCTTTTCTGTATATACTTTGATGTTTTAGGCCCTCGCTGTCTGCCACAGTGCAGTTTCTGTGCCTGTGATGCAGCTTGTTAGGATGCTCTCTACTGCACATCTGTAAAAGAATGTGAGAATGGATGTGTGTATCTATACATTAAGCAAACAGTTAATTTTCAGGGACACTGAATTTCATGTTCCATGTGGTTTTTTTACTTCCTTTAAATGTTTGCACGACTTGATCAAGTGTCAATGCTGAAGCTAAAGGTCAAGATGATGTTCAGCTCACCAGTTCTCAGGGTTTACTTGCTTCTGCACTGAACTGACTCCAGCTGTGGCCTGCAGTCATTGGCACTCGCCTCAGCGGAACCAGCTCTGTGACTGTGGACTCAATTTCGGGAACTCTGCAGTTCATCTTCTGAGTGTTATTTGTTTACTATTTTATTGTTTGCACGATTTGTTCTTTCTTTTCGCACACAGCTCATTCCACACTCTCACCACCCTCTGATTGAAGAAGTTCCCCCTCATGTTCACCTTAAGTATTTCACCTTTCACCTTTAACCCATGACCTCTAGATGTAGTCTCACCCAACCTCAGTGGAAAAAGCCTGCTTGCATTTACCCTATCTATACTCCTCATAATTTTGTTTACCTCTATAAGATCTCCCCTCATTCTTCTACACTCCAGGGAATAAAGTCCTAACCAATTCAACCTTTCTTATAACTTAGATCCTTAAGTTCTGGGATCATCCTTGTAAATTTTCATCATACTCTTTCAATCTTCTTGACACCTTTCCTGTAGGCGGATGGCCAAAACGGCTCCAAATTAGGCCTCATGAACATCTTAAAATTTCAACATAACATTCCCAACTCCTGTACTCAATACATTATTTATGAAGACCAATGTGCCAAAAACTTTCTTTATGACCCTATCTAACCATGATGCCACTGTCAAGTGATTATGGACCTGTATTCCCAGATCCCTCTGTTCTATCGCACTCCTCATTGCCCTGCTGCTCACTGCTGTAAGTTCTACCTGGGTTTGTCTCTCCAAGTGCAACTCTTCACATTTGTCTGCATTAAATTCCATCAGCCATCTTTCAGCCCATTTTTCCAGCTGGTCCAGATCCCACTACAATCTCTAATAGTCTTCCTCATTGTCCACGACACCCCCAATCTTGGTGTCATCCAGAAATTTGCTGATCCCATTTTAGTAGAACAATTTCTAGCCTGGTGAGGAACAACAATGACTTCTTGCTTTGGATAATTTGAATCCACTTTACTCAGCCTTAATCTTCAAAGTTATGAGTATTTAGATTGATGGTAACATACCTGAGAAGCATTGGTAGAAACTTGAGGAAAAGGCAAAAGTTTTGACAAACGCCAGAAAAATAAGAGGAGATGGTCTCTTTAATTCATAGCAATGTGCCTCCTTCTCCACACGAAACAATTTTTCTTATGCACATGGCCAACCCAACGTGTGGACTATGAAACAATAACCTGGTATGAATTATTCAACTGGGATCAAAAGCCTGAGCTGTAGAAGCCAGATTGTTCACCGAGAACGAAAGAAGCTAGAATTTCAGATCAGCCACACAGGCTGCTCCTGCAGGCTATATCCACCAGGAACTCACAGTAAACAGGCAACACACACAGAGAAAGGCAGGCTGTGGCTCTGCAGGTTGGAGAGGACAGCTCGCAATATCCCTTAACTATTGCACACACTGTGATTGTTCTTGGCAATGCTGAAGAGTGGAATAGATTTCAGTATTGCAACTGGTGACACTGCTGCCTGGTGCCTGCTTCCCAGTTCTGATGTATTATGCAGAAATCTGCCACTCCACTCCGCATGAAAAGGGAAATCATATATATGTTGCTCTGACACAATATTGTGAACATCGATTTCCAAAGAAATTGGAGCCTCCTTCGCACTGATTAAATGTGTTGTGAATAAATTTAGAAGAAAAGAGATTTTGTAGTTCCACAGGTTTCTGTATGGAACTTCCTCACATCTTCTCCTGAGATTCAGATTTATTTATCACCATCAGGATCTTGAACCAGAGGGGATAACTTCACTCAACTTCACTTGCCTCATCGTTGACCAGTTGCCACAACATATGGACTCACTTTCAAGGACTCTTAATCTCAAGTTCTTGATACTTGTTGCTTATTTATTTATTATTATTGTTATTATTTCTTTTTTCCTTTCTTTTTGTATATGCACAGTTTGTTGCCTTTTGCACATTGGTTGGTTGTCCTGATGTGTGTGGTTTTTCATTGATTTTATAGTGTTTCTTGTATTTACCATGAGTGCCCACAAGAAAATAAATCTTGGGTTTGCATATGGTGACGTATTTGTATTGTGATAGTGAATTTACTATGAACTTTGTACATCAATGCATACAGTGAAATGCAGCATGTATGTTAACGACCTACACACTCTTGGGTACACTGGGGCAGCCCACAGCCCTTATGAGCTTGATCGAATTTTTTGAGGATGTGACTAAACACATTGATGAAGGTAGAGCAGTAGATGTAGTGTATATGGATTTCAGCAAGGCATTTGATAAGGTAACCCATGCAAGGCTTATTGAGAAAGTAAGGAGGCATGGGATCTAAGGGGACATTGCTTTGTGGACCAGAACTGGCTTGCCCACAGAAGGCAAAGAGTGTTTGTAGACGGGAAATATTCTCCATGGAGGTTGGTGACCAGTGGTGTGCCTCAGGGATCTGTTCTGGGACCCCTACTCTTTGTGATTTTTATAAATGACCTGGGTGAGTAAGTGGAGGGATGGGCTAGTAAATTTACTGATGACACAAAGGGTGGAGATGTTGTGGATAGTGTGGAGGGCTGTCAGAGGTTACAACGGGACATTGATAGGATGCAAAACTGGGCTGAGAAGTGGCAGATGGAGTTCAACCCAGATAATTGTGAGGTGGTTCATTTTGGTAGGTCAAATATGATGACAGAATATAGCATTAATGGTAAGACTCTTGGCACTGTGGAGGATCAGAGGGATCTTGGGGTCCAAGTCCATAGGACACTCAAAGCTGCTACATAGGTTGACTCTGTGGTTAAGAAGGAGTATGGCGCATTGTCCTTAATCAATTGTGGGATTGAGTTTAAGAGCCGAGAGGTAATGTTGCAGCTATATAGGACCCTGGCCAGACCCCACTTGGAGTATTGTGCTCAATTCTAGTCGCCTCTCTATAGAAAGGACGTGGAAACCATAGAAAGGGTGCAGAGGAGATTTACAAGTATGTTGCCTGGATTTGGGAGCATGCCTTATGAGAATAGGTTGAGTGAACTCAGCCTTTTCTCCTTGGAGTGACGAAGGATGAGAGGTGATTTGATAGAGGTGTACAAGATAATGGGAGGCATTGATCATGTGGATAGTCAGAGACTTTTTCCCAGGGCTGAAATGGCTAGCACGGGGGGGGGGGGGGTGCATAGTTTTAAGGTGCTTGGAAGTAGGTACAGAGGAGATGTAAGTTTTTTTACACAGAGAGTGGTGAGTGCATGGAATAGGCTGTCGGCTGTGGTGGAGGCAGAAACGATAGAGTCTTATAAGAGACTCCTGGATGGCTACATGGAACTTAGAAAAATAGAGGGCTATGGGTAAAGCCTAGGTAGTTCTAAGGTAGGGGCATGTTCGGCACAGCTTTGTGGGCCAAAGGGCCTGTATTGTGCTGTAGGTTTTCTATGTTTCTATGTTTCTAAGTGTCGCCACACATTCCGGTGCCAACATGGCATGCCCACAATGCTTGGCAGAACAACATAGAACACAACAAAACAGAACATACCAAGTGACAAAGCAACAAGCGCAAAACAAGCCTCCGTTCCTCTCAACATACAAAATCCTTTAACCCCAGGACATGCTGTCTTCTTCAACCTTCACTGGACTGGGGGATTCACAGACAACAGACCTACGACTCCTCCAGTGGACTCGCAGAGATTCACAGTCTTGGGCTCTGTCCATCGGGCCTCATCTTCCAGGCTCCTGATTGACAGTCAGGCTTTGATCTTTGATATCGACCCAGGACTCGCTGACGCTAACAAATGAGGAGTCTGGATGAACTTTGCCACAAGTGTAACAAAAAAAAATCCCAGTTAGGTGTCCGAACAGGGCTTTCACCTCACCTCCAACAATACTGCATTGATAAAAGCTCAGAAGAATTTTTACAACTTTGTTGATTTAACCCAGCACTTTAAAAATCTATTTTCAACATGTGACAGCCATATGCAATATCCTTCTGCTTTTGTAGTCAAACAATTAGTACCTGTTTTCAACTTTTGCTACAATATTCTAAAAGAAAGGAAAGGATCATTAACAAGTTGCCAGTCAATCATATAGTTGTTTCTGATTTTGTTGTTATCTTGAAATTGGGATAGAAGTTTGACTGTGAAATCAAGAGTTTTCTAGACTTTGTCTCATTAATACAAAAGGCTTTCAGATATTTAGAAAGGTCAAGTAATTAAATTAGACTTTTTTTTAAAAGATCAAACACCATCCGTAACATTTTTTACATCTGCATCACACTTTACCATTCTACCACCTTGTTCTTGATCCATCATTTAGCAGTGTGCACAACCATCACGCACAACATTTGGCATATTCTGAACCAAGTTACAGTGTAAACTTCATTGTGGCATATCTCTTGCAGCTGTGAGGTATATGCAATCATTTTGTCCAATCTTAATTTATGTATTCTGTAACTTCATAAAAATTCTCCCACTTCAGTGTTCCTTAATTGATTGCAAAGGCTTTGAATTGTTAATCCACAGATCAATTGATTTCATTCTCCTCCTGCAACTCAATTTAAAGTACTAATCTGAATTTAACTGTTTCATTCTTTCATTCTCAAGACTCTGAAGACAATTTCACTCCAAGTCAAAAATCCTCAATTCATTCTTCTTTCCTCACACTCGGGCCTTTGATGACACTCTCATTGCTCTTCATGCACTTCAGCCAGCATTAAAATGATTTAAACACAAGAGATTCTGCAGATGCTGGACATCCAGAGCGACACACACAAAATTCTGGAGGAACTCAGCAGGGCAGGCAGCACCTATGGAAATAAATAAACAGTCGATGATTCGGGCCAAGTCCCTTCATCAGGACTGGAAAGGAAGGGTGAAGATGCCAGAATAAAAAGGTGATGGGAGGCTGTGGAGGAAAGCTGGAAGGTGAGAGGTGAAGCCAGGTGAGTGGGAAAGGTAAAGGGCTGGAAAGAAAGCAAGCTGATAGGAGAGGAGAGAGGACCATAGGAGAAAGGGAAAGAGGGGGGGACCCAGGGTGAGGTGTTAGGCAGGTGAGAATAGGGAAGAGGCCAGAATGGGGAATAGAAGGGGTGGGGGGGGGGCAAGGAAAAACAAAAGGAAAGAGAAATTGATATTTTTGCTATCAGGTTGCAGGTTATAATTTGTTGCTCCTCTACCCTGAAGGTTACATCATTGTGGCACACGAGGAGGCCATGGACTGACATGTCAGAACAGGAATGGAAATCAGTATTAAGATGTTTGGCCCACCAGGAAATTTCACTTTAGGTGAATGCAGCAGTGGTGCTTGACGAAGCAGACCCCCAATTTATGATGGGGCATCACCAGAAGGCCGCATCAGGAGCACCGGACACAATAGGTGACCCCCGCAGATTCGCAGGTGAAGTTTTTCTTTACCTGGAAGGACTGTTTGGGGTCCTGAATGGAGGTGAGGGAGAAGGTGAATGGGCAGGTGTAGCACTTGTAGAGATAAGTGCTGGGACGGAGATTAGATTAGTTGAGAGGGACAAATGGACAAGGGAATCACAGAGGGAACATCCCTGTAGAAAGCAGCGGGCGGGGGGGGGGGTGTTGGAATTAAATATGTGTTTAGTAATAGGATCCCATTAGAGATGGTAGAAATTATGGAGATTGATGTGTTGGATGTGGAGTCTCATGGACCAGGTAGATAAGAACAAGACGAACTCTATCACTGTTAAGGCAGAGGGAAGAAGGGATGAGTGCAGATGTTTGGGAAATGGAGGAGATGCAGGTGAGTGTAGCATCATTGGTGGAGGAAGGGAAACTCCGTTCTTTGAAGAAGGAAGACATCTCTGATGTCCTCAAAAGGAAAGCCATATTCTGGAAACAGATGCAGCAGAGACGAAGAAACTGTGGAAATGGAATAATATTTTTTCAGGAGACAGGAGAATGGCTTTTCTTTAAATCTAGCTATCTAAAATCAACACAATACTTACCATTTTTTTGGCAGAGAAGTTCAATATGCCTTTGCAGTTTCCACTGTCGTCGTTGACTTTGTACAAAGTGTTTCAGTTTTTGCGTCTTTTGAGACTTAAAATGAGAGTTGTTTTAATGGTGTTGGGGTGGTCTCAGAAACAGATTCAGAACCAAAATCAGAATGGGAATCAGAACCAGAATCAGAAACAAAACAAAGTCAGAATCAGAATGGGAATCAGAACTACAATCAGAAACAGAATCAGAATCAGAATCAGAACCAGAACCAGAACCAGAACTACAATCAAAAACAGAATCAGAATCAGAATCAGAATCAGAACCAGAACCAGAACCAGAATCAGAATCAGAATCAGAATCAGAAACAAAACAAAGTCAGAATCAGCATGGGAATCAGAACCAGAATCAGAACTACAATCAGAAAAAGAATCAGAATCAGAATCAGAACCAGAATCAGAATCAGAATCAGAACCAGAATGGGAATCAGAACCAGAATCAGGTTTGTTATCACTGTTGTGAAATATGTCATTTCGCGGCATCTGTACAGTGCAATACATATAAAAATCATTACCATAAATTGCAATAAGAAATTTTAAAAAATAAATAAATAGTGCAAAAAGAAAGCAAAATAGTTTGGGTAGTGTTCATGGGTTCATGGACCATTCAGAAATCAGATGGTGAAGGGGAAGAAGCTGTTCCTAAAATATGGAAAGTGGGTCTTTGGTCTCCTGTACCTCCTCCCTGATGGTAGCAATGAGAAGAGGACATGTCCTGGATAGTGAGGATCCATAGTGATGGATGCATTCTTTTGGAGGTGTCTTGGATGCTGGGGAGGCTAGTGTTCATGATGGAGAAGGCTGGGTTTGCTACCTTCTGCGACCTTTGCCAATGCCAGCTTGCATGCCAGATGGTGATGCAACCCATCAGAATGCTGTCTACATCCATAAATATTTGCTAGAGTCCTTGCTGACATACTGCACCTCCTCAAACTCCGAATGAAATATAGCCTCCGTCGTGCCTTCTTTGTAATTGCATCAGTATGTCGGGTCCGCAATATATCTTCAAAGATGTTGACACCCAGGAACATGAGACTGCCCACTGACCCCTCGATGACCCCTCGATGACCCCTCGATGAGGACTGGGGTGTGTGTTCCCTTTGACTTACCCTTCCTAAAGCACGACCTCCTCCTTGCACCTGCCCCATTTCTGATTTTAGAATCAGAATCAGAATCAGGTTTAATATCACTGGCATATGTCCTGAAGTTTGTTGTTTTGCAGCAGTACAACATGAAATAATAATAAAAAACTATATAAACACACACATATATAGATTAATAAATAAATCAAGTAACTAATTCTAAACGAGAGTGAAAAATTACTGAGGAAGTGTTCATGGCTTCATTGTCCATTCATGAATCTGATGGAGGTAGTGAAGTTCAAGGTTAGATGGGTTCTCTACATTCAAAGAGCGCACGATAGCTCTCAAAACTGTCGTCTACATCAGCTCAATACAAATTTAACTCCTGGTGTCGAAAGGTTTATGCAGTACCAAAATCAACAGCAATGTATAAAGAGGATCACGGAACTGGTCAGATAAGAGCAACATACATATTTTCCAAGAAATATTCTGTGAGGATTGTTGCTGGTTTGGAGGGGAAAGGAACTTTCTCCTGGGCTCAACTTGCATTCATTGCTCTGGCCATCCCTTTGCAATCCCTCCCCATCCTCAGCATCTATTGGTATGACCTCGTCTGCTCTCCCTCCCTGCTCCAGCTTATACCTTTGCCATGTAGGTCTTCGGCTTTGCCAAGTGATAATGTGATGGTTTCAATACATTTCAAAGTTCCAAGTGATTTTGTTATCAAAGTATGTATATGTCACCATATATAACTCTGATATTCATTCTGTTGCAGGGATTCATAGTAGAACAAAGAAATACTATAGAATCAATGAAAAACTACACACTGACAAACAACCAGTGGGCAAAAGGAGACAAACTGTGCAAAAAATAATAAAAAAATAAATAAATAATACTGTGAACATGAGATGTGGAGTCTTTGAAAGTGAGTGCATTAGTTGAGGAATCAGTTCAGTCAGAGTGGAGGCGAGTGAAGTTATCCCCATTGGTTCAGAATCCTAATGGTTGAGGGATAACTGTTACTGAACCTGGTGGTGTAGGCCCTGAAGCTTCTGTACCTTCGTCCTGATGGCAGCAGCAAGACAGCATGACTTGGATGGTAGAGTTCTTGATGAAGGATGCTGCTTTTTTGTGACCGCACTCGTAAAATGTGTTCACTTATTGCATTTGGTCTGAATTTTGTATAGTGAAAGGGAAAAAACATTCTGAGGGGGAATAATTTTAAGGTGATTGGATGAAAGTATAGGGGGTTAGCAGAGGCAAATTCTTTGTTTGGAGAGTGTTAAGTGCATGGAACACCCCGCCAGGGGTGGCGGAACAGGTAGTTGCATTAACAACATTTAAGAAACTATTAGATAAGTACATAAATGATAGAGAAGAGGAGGGCTGAGTGGGAGAGGAAGATTAAACTGATCTTAGAGTAGGTTAAGAGATCAGTACAGCATCGCGGGGCAAAGTGTCTGTAATGTGCCATCATGTTCTATGTTTTATGTTCTACATCTGCAGGAAGTACAAATGGGTGTAGCAGAATCATTATCTGAAACTCCGAAATAAAAACAAACGATGAAAGAAATGCTCATTATCTGAATTTATTGAACACAATATCGAGTCCAAAAGGTCATAAAATGCCTGCAGGATGCAGCACTGTAACTGAAATGAGTTTGTTAAAGTTTAGAGGCTCATTAGCTCAATTTAGCTTTCATGTTCAATACAATGATCCTCCAAATGAGGGAACAGACACATGCAGAGGAGCCAAATTTGGTTGTCAATAATAATACAGTGCCACTTGTTTAAATGGAGAGCTAGCCACATTGCATTAAATAAGTACAGAAGACACTTCACCCAATATAAGAGAAGCAGGGGAGTGATTGAGAGAGAATGAAAAGAGGAGAGTCAGAAAGAGAGAGGAAGAAAGAGAGGGAGAGAGAGAGGGAGAGAGAAAGGGAGAGAGAAAGGGAAAGAGAGAGAAAGAAGCGAGAGAAAAGAGAAAGAAGGGGAGCGAGAAAAGAGAGATAGAGACAGAGAGAGAGAAAGAAAGCAAGAGAAAGCATGGAAAAGAGAGAGAAACAAATGAAAGTGAGAGAGAGAGGAGAGAATATGAAAGGGAAAGAGGTAGAGAGATGGAGAGGAAGAGAAAGGGTGAGAGAGAAAGGGAGAAAGAAAGGGAGAGAGAGAAAAGAAAAAAGGAGAGAGAATAAGAGAGAGAAAGAAAGAAAGGGGGGAGAGAGAAAGGATGGGAGGGAGAGGGAGAAAGTACTGGTATTTGTTGCTGTAGGAAATGTAGAGAGTGCATGATAAGATCAGAACAGTAATAAGGAGATTATAAAAAGCATAATCTGAGCAAATGAACTGAAGGTGGACCCAGAGGAGTTGGTTTTAATGAGTATCAATCCTACCAAATCTGTGAAACATCACTTGGCCACAGGGGAGGTTTACCAAATGTCCAATCTGCTTTCAAACAAATGTTCATTTTGCAACATTCATTCTCATTGAGAAATGGTCAATGTTGGTAAATAACTGTTTTCACTAATAATTCATTGAGTACAATGTATCCACTCTCATCACTCTCTGAGTGAAGAAGATCCCCCTCATGTTCCCCTTA
Organism: Mobula hypostoma; assembly: GCF_963921235.1. Taxonomy (NCBI): domain Eukaryota; kingdom Metazoa; phylum Chordata; class Chondrichthyes; order Myliobatiformes; family Myliobatidae; genus Mobula; species Mobula hypostoma. Next base: position 149,427,571 of record NC_086098.1, read on the forward strand.
AACATTTCACCTTTCACCCTTAATCCATGATTTCTAGTTGTAGTCGTACCCAACCTCAGTGGAAAAAGCCTGCTTGTATTTACCCTATCTATGTCCCTTATAATTTTGTATACTTCTATCAAATCTCCTCTCAATCTTCTACGTTCCAAGGAATAAAGTCCTAACCTATTCAATCTTTCCTTATAACTCAGGTCCTCAAGTACTGACAATATCCTTGTAAATTTTCTATGTACTCTTTCAATCTTATTTATCACTTCTGTACGTAGGTGATCAAAACTGCACACAATACTCCAACACGAGAAAATCTGCGGATGCTGGAAATTCAAGCAACACACACACTCAGAATGCTGGTGGAATGCAGCAGGCCAGGCAGCATCTATAGGAAGAGGTACAGTTGACGTTTCGGGCTGGGACCCTTCGTCAGGACTAACTGAAAGAAGAGATAGAAAGAGATTTGAAAGTGGGAGGGGAAGGGGAAGATCCAAAATGATAGGAGAAGACAGGAGAGGGAGGGGTGGATCTAAGAGCTGGAAAATTGATCGGCAAAAGGGATACCAGACTGGAGAAGGGAGAGGATCATGGTATGGGAATACTCCAAATTAGGCCTCACCAACGTCTTACACAATGTCAACATAACATCCTTCCCATCTCCTGTACTCAGTACTTTTGATTTATGAAGGCCCATAAGCTTTCTTTACAAACTTATCTACCTGTGATGTGGCTATCAATTGTGGACTACTATCCTCAGATCCCTTTGTTCTACCTCACTTCTCAGAGCCCTACCACTCACTGTGTTAAGACCTACCCTGGTTGGTCCTGCCAAAATGCAACATCTTACACTTGTCTGCATTAAATTCCATCTGCTATTTTTCAGCCCATTTTTCCAGCTGGTCCAGATCCTACTGCAAGCTTTGAGATTGTCTTCCTCACTGTCCACTGCACCCTCAGTCTTGGTGTTATCTGCAAATTTCCTGATCTAGTTAACCACATTATCATCCCAGATCATTGATATAGATGACAAACAATGGACCCAGCACCAATCCCTGTGCTCCACTAGTCACAGGCGTCCAGTGAGAGAGGCAACTGTCTGGCTTCTCCCTCAAAGCCAATGTCTAATCAAATTTACTACCTCATCTTTAATGACAAGTGACTGAACTTCCTTGACCAAACATCTATGCGGGGCCTTGTCAAGTCCCTTGCTGACGTCTATGTAGACAACATCCACTGCCTTACCTTCATCCACTTTCCTCATAACTTCCTCAAAAAACTCTATAAGATTGTTTGGACATGACCGACCATGCATGAAGCCATGCTGACTACCCTATCAGTCCCTGTCTATCAAAATACTAATTATCCAGTCCATTAGAATGCCTTCCAAAGACTTTCTTACTACTGTTTTCAGGGTCACCGACCTATAATTTCCTGGTTTATTTTTAGAGCCTTCCTTAAACAGTGGAACAACATTTGATATCCTCCAATCCTCAGCACCTCAGTTGTCACTGAAGATGATCTTAATATCTCTGCTAGGGCCCCTGCAATTTCTGCACTCACCTCCCTCCATATCCAAGGGAACACCATGTCAGGCCCTAGGGATTTATCCACCCTGATTTACCTCAAGACAGCAAAACACCTCCTTCTCTGTAATCTGTATAGGGTCCATGACCTTGCTACTGCACTGCCTCACTTCTATGGACTCTGAGTCTATCTTCTGAATAAATACAGATAAAAAAATATATTTCAGTCTCTACAATCTCTTTTGGCTCCATGCATAGATTACTGATCCTCCAGAGGACCAATTTTGTTCCTTGCAATCCTTTTGCTTTTACTGTATCTGTAGAATCCCTTAGGATTCTCCTTCACCTTGTCTGCTGGGGCAACCTCACGCTTTTTTTTATCCCTCCTGATTTCTTTCTTAAGAGTTCTCTTGCATCTCATGCACTCATCAAGTACCTCACTTGCTCCTACCTGCCAGCACTTGCTATGCACCACATTTTTCTTTCTTAACCAGAGCCTCAATATCTCTCAAGAACCAAGATTCCCGAAAACTGTTATCCTTGCCTTTTATTCTGACAGGCGCATACAAGCTTTATACTCTCAAAATTTCACTTTTGAGTGCTTTCCACTTACCAGGTACACCTTTGCCAGAAAGCAGCCTGTCCCAATCCACAGTTGCCAGTTCCTTTCTGATACCATCAGAATTGGCCTTTCACCAATTTAGGATCTCAAACTGAGGACCAGACCTGTCCTTTTCCATAATTACTTTGGAACTAATGTCAGTATGATCACTAGGTGCAAAGTATTCCCTACCACAAACATTTGTCACCTACTCTGTCTCATTCCCTAATAGCAGATCAAGTATCATACACTCTCTCGTTGGGACTTCTATGTACTGAGTAAGGAAACTTCTCTGAACATGTTTGACAAACTCTATCCCATCTAATCCTTTTACAGTATGGGAGTCCCAGTCAGTATGTGGAGAGTTAAAATCACTGCTATCACAACCTTATGTTTCTTGCAACAGTCTGCGATCTCTCTACAAATAATCTATACCAACAATCTGTGGAATAAACTCAAAAGGGCGAATGGCCTAATTCTGCTCCTCTGTCCTATAGTTTGTAATAATACACAATGTATCCTCTCTGCTTAGATTGATAGAAAGAAAGAGCTGCTTCAAATGCCTTGCAGGTAACCCAGCCAGTTTCAAAGGGTAGAGATTCATGGAGAGTTACCGCACTAGAAGCAGGCTCTTCGGACTTCGAAACCCATGTCAACCATCACACATCCACATGCACTATTTTCTACACTAATGTTTTTTACTCTTCACACATTCCCAACAACAACCCCCAAGCACTACGCCCTCACCTACACAATAGGGGCAATTGTCAATACAAGTTAACTGCCGATTCACACAGTCTTCGGGATGTATTAGGAAACAAGAATTTACCAGGATGCTGCCTGTTTTAGAGAGCATACATTATGATCAGAGAATAAGGCTACGTCCACACTACACCGTATAATTTTGAAAACAAAGCTTTTTCTCTTCATTTTGACCTTCCATCCACACTGAAACGGCGTTTTCAGCCCCCGAAAACGGAGATTTTCAGAAACGGTCTCCAGAGTGAATAAATCTGAAAACGCCTAATATTCGTTGCAGTATGTACCGGGTAACCGGAGCTTTTTAAAACCGCTGTCATGACGTGCTGGAACAGGTGGCAACAGCGTGGGATTTCATTGTTTTCTTCTTATTATTCTTCTTATTATTATTACTACTTTATTGTCACCAAAGAATTGATACTAGAGCGTACAATCATCACAGCGGTATTTGATTCTGCGCTTCGCAGAACCTAACAATTTCAGAACGGACGGCAACAAAACTGAAGCCAGAAGAGCTAGAAATGTACTCACCAAATACTTTGACCCATAGCTTACTGAATAAATAAGTATACTCACTTTGCCCTGTTTTCTGTCCTTGCTTGTATGAAGGTGGTTTACCTATTTATGCAAGTACTTCTCTGACAATAGATGTGTAACAGCCTAATGTAACATTGTATGGAAATACAGTATAACACTGATGCAGACATGTTTTATACATTTAACAAGGTGCTTTATTAATGCAACAGAGTTAGTCAGTTTTTCAATGTTTGTCGTCAGCCGGGTCATACTGTCCGTGAACTCCCTGTTGGTTGCCTCCATACGCTCCAGCATTTGTTTTTTTTATAATTTTAAGTCCTCCTGTGCGAGAGCCAAGAGCAATTCCTTTTGTGGTTGATGCGTGGAATGCTCTGTCTGAGTCAGTGGTGGAGGCAGATACATTTGTGAAGCTTAAGAGACTACTAGACAGGTATATGGAGGAATTTAAGTTGGGGTGTTATATGGGAGGCAGGGTTTGAGGGTCAGCACAACGTTGTGGGCCAAAGGGCCTGGAATGTGCTGTACTATTCTATGTTCTATGTTCTATGTAAACTGGAACGTGCGGAGGAAATCACAGAGAGAAATTGCAAATTCCACACAAGGAACACCCACGCTCAGCATTTAGAGTATTGTGAGCAGTTTTGCGCATAGGATCTCGGCCCAACACATTGACTGCACCCCTTCCTATAGATGCTGCCTGGCCTGCTGCGTTCACCAGCAATTTTTATGTGTGTTGCTTGAAATTCCAGCATCTGCAGATTTCCTCGTGTTTAAGAAAAGATGTGCTGGCATTGGAGTGTGTCCAGAGGAGGTTTACAAGAATGATCTCAGCAATGAATGGGGTTAAAGTATGAGGAGCATTTGAAGACTCTGAACCTGTACTTGCTGGTGAGGGGGGTCAAGATGTAGGTTTCATTGAAACCTATCAAATATTGAAAGGCTTAGACAGAGTGACCATGGAGAGGATAGTGAATTAGCCAGAGGGTGGTAAATCTGTGGAATTCATTGTCACAGATGGCTGTGGAGGCCAAGTCATTGAGTATATTTAAAGCAGAAGTTGAGAGAATTTTGAGTGGTCAGGGTGTCAAGGGTTACAGGGAGAAGGTAGGAGAGTGGGGTTAAGAGGGATAATAAATCAGCAATTATGGAATGGTGGATTAGACTTTGGGCTGAAAGGGCTAATTCTGCCCTTGAGTTTTCCGGTCTTATCGTGTCATGGTCAGTTATGAACCTGGGTTTCGGATGGTATGGGTGGTAATTCTACTAGTTGTTCCGCTGTGTTTCCCAAAAGGTTTTGGGGTCCATTGAACTGGAAAAAAAAATTCCTTTATTTTTCACAGCATCGTGCAGAGAATGTTGACTTCAGTCATAGGTCATCTGAAGAACCAACAAGAAAAGCAGAATGTCCTACAATCAAGAACATGATGGGATGTGTGGAAATGGGAGGAAGGGGGAGGCATTAAGTTGTGGAGAAGGAGGTCAAGTAATGAACGAAAGATAGGGGGAGATGGAGCATGACATCTCCTCATTGCAACCATCAGGGAGAGATACATGAGCCTGAAGACACACGCTCAATGTCTCAGGAACAGTTTCTTCTCTTCTATCATCCTGACATTCTGAGTAGTGCAAGAACCTATGAACACTACCATGCTTTGCACTATGCTTTTTTCTGGAGCTTATGGTAATTTTTAACTCATACACTGTACTGCTGCCACATAAGACTCAAGTCAGTAAGGGAAAATCTTGCCTGACAAATCTGTTGGATCTCTTTGAAGAAATAACAAGCAGGTTAGACAAAAGAGAGTAGGTGGATGTTGTGTACTTGCATTGTCAGAAGGCTTTTGACAAGGTGCCACACATGAGGCTGCTTAACAAGTTAATGGACCATGGTATGACAGGAAAGATACTAGCATGGATAGAGCAGTGGCTTATTGACAGAAGGCAACGAGTAGCAATAAAGGGAGCTTTTCCTGTTTGGCTGCCGGTGACTAGTGGTGTTCCACAGGGGTTAGTGATGGGAATGCTTCTTTTTACATTATATGTCAATGATTTGGCTGATGCAATTGATGACTTTGTGGCCAAGTTTGCAGATGATACAAAGATAGGTGGAGGAGCAGGTAGTCTTGTGGAAGCAGAAAGGTTACAGAAGAACTTAGACAGATTAGGAGAATTGACAAAGAAGTGGCGGATGGAATACAGTGTCAGGAAGTGAATGGTCATGTACTTTAGTAGAAGAATTAAAAGAGTAGACTACATTCTAAATAGAGAGAAAATTCAAAAATCTGAGGTGCAAAGGGACTTGGGAGCCCTTGTGCAGTATTCCTAAAGGTTAATTTGCAGGTTGAGTTGGTAGTGAGGAAGGCAAAAGCGATGTTAGCATTCTTTTCAAGAAGACTAGAATATAAAAGCAAACCTGTAATGGTGAGGCTTTATAAAGCACTGCTAAGGCCTCACTTGGAATATTGTGAACAGTTTTTGGACCCCTTATATAAGAAAGGATGTGCTGACATCTGGAAAGGTCCAAAGGAGGAAAAAAGACAAATGGACATGGGTTAAGAATTGGGAGCAAAAGGAGGGTGATGATGATTTTGGGAGGGATTTATGACAATTGCAATCAAATGTAAATGTAGCTGAGGAGGGAATTTAAGAATAAGCTGGATTTAATGCAATTGAGAGAGAATCCAATGAAAGAAATTGGGCTAAATTTGCGACGTGACCATCTCAAAGTCCTGGTCGCTATCAACAGATTGGAGAATTCTATGAAAATTTTTCCTTATATTTCCTGTTCTAAACACAAGAGATTCTGCAGATGTTGGAAATCCAGAGTAACACACACAAATCTCTGGGGGAATTTAACAGGTCAGGCAGCATCTATGAAGGGGAATAATTGTTGACTGTTTATTCATTTCCATAGATGCTACCTGACCTGCTGAGTTCCTCCAGCATTTTGTGTGTGTACTTCTGGATTTCCAGCCCCTTCAGAGTCTCTTGTGTTCAAGTGTTAAAGCTAACATTTCCATTTGTACTAATAAATTATTTCACATTTTTCCATTGTAGTTTGAATTTACAGAATTAGGGCACCATGGCAGTGTAGCGGTTATCGTGATGCTATTACAGCTCGGAGTGTTGGAGTTCGAAGTTCAATTCAGGGTTCATCTATAAGAAGAACTGTGTCCTTCCCACAAGCATGTGGGTTTTGTTCAGGTGTTTCGAATTCCTCCCTTAGTCCAAAAACTGTAGGATTAGTAGGTTAATCGTTCATTGTCAATTGTTCCATGATTAGGCTAGGATTAAATCGGTGGGTTGCTGGGCAGTGTGCCTCATTAGACCAGAAGGGACTGTTCCACACAGCGTCTCAAAATAAATAAGTGAATAATAAATAAATACAATCGTTGCTTTGTTCATTTTCCCTGTACTGTAATTTGGTTTTCGGATGTCATTTTACCAAATGTATCAATAGTATAGTTAACAAGAGAAAAAAAATCACTTTTAAAGGTGTACAGTGAGAATTCATTCACCAGAAATAAATCCTGTTCTACACAAGACTGATCCTTTTGTCAATTATTGCTAATCCCCTGCTTCAAGGCCATTTCCTGTCCAAACCTTCCGATGCACTCACACGCCAAAAATCCATCCAACTCGATATTGAATGTACGGAGTGATTGAACATCCTCACTCTTCTGTGGCAGACAACACAAAAGACTTCAACTTTCTGTATGAAAAAGAGATTCTGCTTGTCACCATACTAAATGGATGACAGCTTTGCCTGTAACTAGACCCTCTCCAGTCCAATAAAAAGGTAAACCATAGGATGTTGACATCAATTCTATAAGTTTTCAACTCCAGAGAATTTTCCTAATTGCAGTTCACCAATAGAGCACAAGAGTTTGAAAGACTTTTCATCCATTTCCTCCAATTATGGTTCAAAAGCAAAACAAAAAAAAATCACAAACACAAGGAAATCTGCAGATACTGGAAATCCAAGCGAAACACAGAAAGTGCTGGAGGAACTCAGCAGGTCAGACAGCATCTATGGAGGAGAATAAATAGTCAATGTTTCAGGCCGAGACCCTTCATTGGGACAGGAAAGGAAGGTGGAAGAACAAGAATAAGAAGGCGGAGGGAAGGGAAGGAGTACAAGTTGGCAAGCGATAGCTGAGATTGGATGAGGGGGAAGTTGGGTGGGCGGGAGAGTGGGAATGAACTAAGGGGGATAGGTGGGCTGAAGAAGAAGGAATCTGATAGGAGAGAAGACTGGACCGTTGGAGAAAGGGAGGGAAGAGAGGCACTAGAGGAAGGTGATGGGCCGGTGAGGAGAACATTTTAAAGCATTTCAACACTTTCAAGCACAATTCCAATAAATCTTGTCCTTCTGCAGGTCACCAAAGTGAGTATCGTGGAGCAGAGGAGATGTCTTAATTATCAACATAGCTATTCAAAACATTCAAATTGAGATACGTCAAGTTCATAGAAGATTAAAACTATTAAATAAACTCTATTTGAAACAAATATATTTATTAAGTAAAATATATTATCTTTATGGTTTCTTATATATGATCTCGTATCCTTTTATTCAGAATCAGAAGTGGAGAGGGCGAGCAATTTCAAGTTCCTTGGTGTCAAAATCTCTGAGGATCTATCCTGGGCCCAACATATTAATGCAGTAACAAAGAAGACACAACAGCGGCTATATTTCATTAGAAGTTTGAGGACTTTTGGTGTGTCACCAAAGATACTTGCAAATTTCCACAGATGTGCCATGGAGAGCGTTCTAACTGGCAGCATCACTGCCTGGCACAGGGCGAGTGGGGGGGGTGGGGGCGAGGGGGCAAGGGATACAGCAACAGATCAAAATAAGCTTCAGAATGTCGTAAACTTAGTCAGCTTCATCATGGACACTGGCCTCCAGGACATCTTCAAGGAGTGATGCCTCAAAAAGGTGGCATCCATCATTAAGGACCCCCATCCCCAAGGACATGGCCTCTACTCATTGCTACCATCAGAAAGAAATACAGAAGCCCGAAGGCACTCACTCAGTGATTCAGGATCAGCTTTGTCCCCTCTGCCAACAGATTTCTGAAAGGACATTTAACCCATGAACACTACCTCACTACTCTTCTTTCTTTTTGCACTACCTATTTAATTTCGTCTTTATATATATATGTGTGTGTGTGTGTGTGTGTGTGTGTGTGCATGTGTGTGTGTGTGTGTGTGTGTGTGTGTGTGTGTGTGTGTTTGTGTGTGTATACTTCTTACTGTAATTTACAGTTTTTATTATTAAGTATTGAAGTATTGTAATGTACTGCTGTTGCCTAACAACAAATTTCATGGCATATACCAGTGATATTAAACCTGATTCTGATTTTGAAATTTATCCTTATCAATAAGGTTTCCTTATTTAAAATGCAAGCTGATAGGTTTTTGATTAGTCAGGGCATCAAATATTACAGAGAAGGCAGGAGAAAGGGGTTGAGAGGGATAACAAATCAGCCATGATGGAATGCAGAGAGGACACGATGGGCCAAATGGCCTTATTCTGCTTCTATGTCTTATGGTTTCCTTATATTCGGATGATTGGGAAGCACTGAGAATTTCAATTATTTATTACTACTCTTTACATTTGCATTACAGCTCATCATTTCTTGGAACAGACCACGAATATCATTTGCACGTGAGAAAATGGATCGTAATTTCACTGAGGTTTGCATTTTGGAGGGAAGGATGAGAGCCACATTGCTGTTAAGCACCATGTTCTCCCAGTCATAAACTGCAGCATGGGTCAGAACCCTTTAAATGCACCAGTGAGCAACATATTTCATTTATCTTCATCTAAGCATTGCTATTCTTCCTCTATTAATCAAAGAACGTTGGAGTACAGCCTCGGTTAGGTGCTTTTCTTTCTTGCCCTGTCAGTGCATCTTTCCCTGTTTCAGCTTGATATCCCTCTGATCTACAGACAGCTCGGAGTAATGTCTCAAATGTGGAAGAATTATTGGGAAAGCAGGCTTTTCCCTGACAGCATTGTCATGGTACATTATCTGGTTTTGACTGTGGCTTGCGTTCATTTCAGTCGTCAGATAAAATTTCCCATTTTGAAGCTGAGCAAAGTGTGGTATTGTCACTGCCACAGGCGACTGTCTTCAAGGGAAGGTTTACCAGTGAAGTTGAGTCTCTCAGCCTGTCATAGTATATATTCTTCAGCTTTTTGGTGCTTTTTCCTTGTCTGGCTTATAAGAACGTTGCCTGGAGCAGTCAAGGGACGCACCAAAAGAGGGATTTTTGTACAACACTTAGCAACATTACCACACTTTGCTAAGCTTCAGAAGGAGGGAATTTCATCTGACTACTCTGAATACAAGCTACAGCAGACGACACTTAATGCACCATGACAATCATGTGGAAAGATGCTGAGAAACTGCTTCGTTCACTCTCTTCAGTCACAAACGCTTCTAGACATTAAAAATGTAGGTAAACAACACAGCCGAGTACCTCCCACAATTAATCACTGAAAAACAATTGAAAATGCGTCTATTCCAGAATATTCAAAGTTCAAACTTCAAAGTAAAATCTATTAACAAAGGACGTATAAAGTAGAGCATAAAGCATTACAGGCCCTTCGACTCTCTTCTCGCTGCTGTCATCAGGAAGGGGGCACAGGAGCCTCAGGACCTAAAATGCTGGTTAAGGAACAGCTGTTACCCCTCAACCATCAGCCTCCTGAACCAGCGTGGATAATTCCACTCAACTTCATTCACCTCAACACTCATCCCACAAACTATGGATTCACTATCAAGGACCCTTCACCTTATGTTCTCAATATTTGTTGCTTGCATATTTATTCATTTATGTATGTTTGTGTTTATTTATTTATTTTCATTTTGTGCTTGTACAGTTTGTTGCCTCTTGCACATTGGTTGTCTGTCCGTCTTGTTGCATACTATTTTTCATAGATTGTATTGTGTTTCTTTGTAAATCTCAGAGGCGCATATGGTGATGTATATGTATGCAGTTTGACACTAAGTTTACTTTGATCTTTGAACCCTTTCCTCTTACATTCATTCATTCATTACGTGCTATGTCGTATGACGAGAGCGATCATGGTCTTTCCATGACCATGATTGTCCTTGGCAAATTTTTCTACAGAAATGGCTTGCCATTGCCTTCTTCTGGACAGTGTCCTTACAGGACAGATGATCCCAGCCACTATCAATACTCTTCAGACAAAGTCTGCCTGGCGTCAGTTATCACATAACCAGAACTTGTGATATACACCATCTGCTCATACAATCATCCACCACCTGCTCCCATGGCTTTTCAAGACTCTGATCAGGGGGCTACGCAGGTGTTACACCTTGCCCAAGGGTGACCTGCAGGCCAGCAGAAGGAAGGAGCACCTTACATCTCCTTTGGTAGAGACACATCTCCACCCCATCATCCACTCTCCTACATAACTCACAATTTTTCTATTATGTTCTCGCAGGCATTTACAAGAAAATAAAGAAATGCAGTAAAATTTACAAAATAAAACAGAAACAAGGACTGACAAATAACCATTTCTTTACAAAGAGCATTTTTTGTATGTTCTCTCCGTTCGGACAATGGATTGAATGGTACATGATCCATATCTGCACATGAGGGTCTCGGCCTGAAACGTTAACTGTTTAGTCCCCTCCAGAGATGCTAACTGACCTGCTGAGCTCTTCCAGCATTTTGTGTGTGTGGTTCAAGAAGAAAGTCAAAACAATTTTGCTTGAGTGAATATAAAACACAATCTGTAAACACAAGAGAGTCTTCAGAAGCTGGAAATGAGGAGCAACGCACACAAAATGAAGGGCCTCAACTTGAAACATCGACTGTTTATTCATTTCCATAGCTGCTACCTGGCCTGCTGAGTTCCTTCAGCATTTTGTGTGCTGCTCATCTTGTAGATGTATAGATTTATACAGAATAGAGAATGTGCTTGTGATGTGTCACTCACGTATGTAAATCTGGAGACTTCCAATCAAATAAATTCACTCCTAAATAAGTTCCTCCCTCTTTAAACATTCACAATGATAAAACAAAACTATCGATATATAACATTGAATTCAAATATTAAGTAATGAATTGCAGTCCACTCAACTGCGCAGCACAAGGATTTAAAATCTAAAATTAGCACTCACAAAACGCTAGAGGAACTCAGTAGGTCAGGCAGCATCTACAAGGAAGAATAGTCTACGTTTTGGGCTGAGACCCTTCATCAGGACTGGAAAGGAAGGAAAAAGATGCTTCCCCCTTCTTTTCCATTCATCATGAAGGGACTCGGCCTTGTATTTTAGTTGATCCACAAAAAAAATACAACAGATTATTATGATAAACATTTGGCAAATGAAATACTTTGACCTAAAATAATAGCTTCTTCAGAAAAGCAAAGCAGCAACCAAAAACAGTCTGTTTATATGTCATATTGAAAAGACAGTAAATGAATTAGACCTGCAATTGGGAATATGGTTCTGGAGTTGGCCCAATCTGAATAAAATGCAAGATCCTTGCAAAGACGAAAACACATTCATGTGGTGTGTAAGTATATCCCTGAGAATGCTTCCTTCCTGTAAACTGGCTCCAGCTGTGTGCGATGCATATTCACATTCCACTTACCATCTTCTTTCAATGGCACCACATAATTTTCAAAGATAGATCCCTAACAAGGGATTGACGTTGCTTACAAAGAAAACCCTCTAATATTAAAATAGAACATAGAACATTACAGCACAGTATAGCGCAGGCCTTTTGGGTCTCAGTGTTGTGCCAACTTTTTAACCTACTATTCCTTCAGTCTATTCCTTCCCTCCCACATAGCCTTCCATTTTTCTATCATCCATGAGCCTATCTCAGAGTTTCTTAAATGGCCCTAATGTATCTGTCAGCGCCACCACACCAACCTGCATGTTCCACGCACCCACAACTCTCTATGTAAAAAACCTACCTTTGGCCTCCCCCCTGGACTTTCCTCCAATCACTTGAAAATGATCCCCCTTGGTATTAGCCATTTTTGCCCAAGGAAAAAAGCTATCTACTCGATCTATGCTTTTTATCAGGCCATCTCTCATTCTCCTTCTCTCCAAGGAGAAAAGCCCTAGCTCGTTCAACCTATCCTCATAAGTCATGCTCTCAAATATAGCCAGCATCCTGGGAAAACTCCTCTGCAAGTGATCAGACTTAGTTGGAGAAAAATTCCCTCCTCCCCCCTCTTCTTCTATTCCCTACTCTGGGCTCTTACCTCTTCTCACCTGCTTATTACCTCCTCTTTTCCTTTCTCCTATGGGCCACTCTCCTCCCCTGCCTGATTCCTTCCTCTCTCCCCCTTTACCTCTCCCATCCACCTTGCTTCACCTATCACCTTCGAGCTATACCCCTTCCCATCCTGCCACCTTTTTAATCTGGTGCCTTCCCCCTTCCTTTTCAGTCCTGATGAAGGGGCACAGCTTGAAACGTTGACTCTTTATTCCTCTCCATAGATGCTGCCTGACTTGCTGAGCTCCCCCAGGACTTCGTGTGTGTTACTCTGGATTTCCAGCATTACAGAACCTCTCGTGATTTTAATTATTCGGACTTTTTCTTCAAGCTTACTAGTTCTTATGATTTTTCTCCAGAACATAGCGCCTTAGAGTTAAAATATGAGTCCTGCTACAGCTGTTTCTTTATATTTAACTCAAATGTCGATGCCTCTGCACGATCAAAGCAGAAACCTGCAGAATCTACTCATCTGAGATAAAAGTAGGGGATGCTAGAAATACTCAACAGCTTAAGCAGCGTCTGTGGAGGAAGGGAAAGGTTAACGCCCCACATTGCTACAAAAACGGCTAAATATTTCCAGAATGTTCTGCTTTTATTTCAGTCATTTTTTTTCATTCAAAGTTCAAAAGATCAAAGAAGTTTATCGTCAAAGTGTGTATAGAGCATATTACTATATAGGTTAATAAATAATAAGAACATGAGTTGTAGAGTCTTTGAAAGTGAGTCCATAGATTGTGGGAATAGCTCAGCCTATGACGAGTGAAGTTGAGTGAAGTTATCCTCTCTGGTGGTTGAGCGGTTTAGGGGTAATAATTGTTCCTGAACCTGGTGGTGTGGGACCTGAGGCTCCTGTACCTTCTTCCTGATGGCAGCAGTGAGAGGAGAACATGGCCTGGATAGTGGGGGTCCTCGATGACTGATGCTGCTTTCTTGTGGTAGCGTTCCTTGTAGATGTGCTCAATGTTGGGAGGAGGGGACTTTTCCTGTGATGGACTAGGTTGTATCCATTACTTTTTGTAGGCTTTGCTGTTCCAGCTCACATTAATTCTGTGGCATTAACCAGGTTCATTCCGTGCTTCCTTGAGGCAGTACATCGAATTCATAGCTATTTATTACAAACAGATAAATAACTGCTATACTGTCCTTCGTACTGTTGTCAAATATCATCCACTGGTGTCCATCAAAATTATTCTTCCATACCAATCACAGCTTTATGTTTCATAAATGAACAAGAAACAATATAATTTAGGAATTAATGGTTTAATTTGATCTGCTATTGGAATTATCTAATCCAGCATCTTTCTGGTCATCATTTTAAACCATACAAACTGCATCACCGGCAAATTAAATGACAAATAATGCAGAAGACTTAAAAGACAAATTGCTTCCCTGTTGATGGAAGAGTTTTCCGCAGGTTGCATGCCAATTTGCAGAGGCAAGATATAAGTCTAAAGTCCCGGAATTTTTAAGACAGTACAATGGATTTCAGTTAATCAGGACATTTTGGGACGAGTACATTTTGGCCCAATTAAGTAATTAAGTGGCTGCCCTAATTAGCAGAAGTTTCATGGAAATAGTTAAAATTGTATAAAAAAGACAAACTACTGTTTAACTGACTAGCAAATTATGTATTTAAATGAAATACAGAATATATTAGAACACTACCAATGCTACAACAGAACTTTAAAACTGTGTATTAGTTCCTAATAGTTATCGATGCAGGAATTCACATTGACAAACTATTTTGATGACTGTACATGAACAAAGTCAGTGCAGGCACCGAGTGCAGATAGTGGACTGCCTTCCGACAATGCTTTCGAAGATTGCATTCTGCAAGCCTTCATTTTGATTGAAACATTCAAGATGATTGTGAGTACCTTCAAATTCTTCACCACTTGTTGAAGTAGTGAAATCATTTCATTTTCACTTCTGGCTGTTTCTGGCATCCCCAAGCCTGAATGCTTGACAGTGAAGTGAGCCAAACAGTTCTGCATTGTCTCACTGCTTGTTACTCACCAACTATTAATGACAAAAAGCACTGCTTTTTGAACACAAACACTTAAGTGGCACTATTTAAAAATGTTCCCTCTTAGCATTGTATAGTGCCTAACACCAAATGATATGTTTATGATTGATGCTAGTTAGGAAATGTTCAGCAAGTCTCCTGCCCTGATGAAGTAGCATAGTGTTCCAAATAACTGAAGGGAATCCCAGCTATTTTCTAAATTTGTTTTTGCTTCTTAAGAGTTGTCCCAAATAAGAGGCTGCCCTGATTAACCGATGGCCTGGTTAAATGGAATCCACTGTATAGAGTTTTTAGTATCAGCGATCAGAGGCATTCCAGATTCACATCTAACATCACAGACACAAAATGTCGGAGGAACTCAGCAGGTCAGGTAGCATCCATAGAGAGGTATAAACAATTGCTGTTTTAGGCCAAGGCCCTTCTTCAGATTATTTAATTTTAGTTATAAAGTTAAACGATCAGTGCAAAAGCCATGCAGAAATAGCAAGGTAGTGATGATGAGTTCATGAACCATTCAGAAATCTGATGTTTCAGAAGCTGTTTTCTAAAATTTTGAGTGTGTGTTCAGGCTCCTGTATCTCCTCTCTAATGGCAGCAATGAGAAGAAGGGCCCCTCATCTTAGAAGAGATGTCTGGTATTGGAGAGGGTCCGGAGGAGGTTTACAAGGATGATTCCAGGAATGAAAGTGTTATCATACAAGGAACGTTTGATGGCTCTGGGTCTGTACTCACTGGAATTCAGAAGGATGGTGGGGGGGGGGGAATCTCATTGAAACCTTTTGAATGTTGAAAGGCCTAGACAGAGTAGATGTGGAAAGTATGCTTCCTTTGGTGGGGGAGTCTAGGACAAGAGGGCACAGCCTCTGGATAGAGGGGTGCCCTTTCAAAACAGAGACGCGGAGAAATTTCTTTTGCCAAAGGGTGATGAATTTGTGGAATTTGTTGCCACATGCAGCTGTGGAGGCCTGGTCTTTGGGTGTATTTAAGGTAGAGATTGATAGGTTCTTGCTTGGACATGGCATCAATGGTTACGGGGAGAAGGACAGAAACTGGGGTTGAGGAGGAGATTGAATGGCGGAGCAGACTTGATGGACCAGATGGCCTAATTCTTCTTCTATGTCTTATGGTCTTATGGTATTATGTCCTGGGTAGTAGGGATCTTTAACAGAGGATGCCATGATCTGTTTTAATAATCAATTCATCACTCCATTGTGAATGCTTATTGACAACTCTTCAGCAGATATGAGGATGCTTGATCTAAAGTAACCCAACCAATAAATAAGCCTGACACATAATTTGGCTCCTTCAGATGTGGAACATACCCAGGGAGTCAGAAATAGTTACTTAGTTTACAAGTCAAGGTGACAGATCACTCCTTATCATGACCTCATATTCTGTCTCGGTAGCCTCCAACCTGATGGCATGAACATTGATTTCTCTTTCCGGCAAATTTTCTTCCCTCCCTGCTTCCCTCTTCTCTATTCCCCACTCTGGCCTCTTAACTCATCTCCTCACCTGCCTGTTACCTCCCACTGGTGTCCCTTCTCCCTCCCTTACTCCCATGGTCCACTCTCCTGTCCTGTCAGATTCCTCCTTTACCTTTCCCACCCACCTTGCTTCACCTGTCACCTACAGAAGATGGGGATCCCATAAGATTCTCCTTTAAACCTACATCTGAACAGAGCTTTTCATCACTTGTTTTAAAATGTTCTCATAAACCTTGCTGATTGAGAATATCAGAATCAGATTTGTTATCATGACATATCTCATGAAATATGTTGTTTTGTGGCGGCAGTACAGTGCAATACATAAAAAATTTTTTTTAAACTGTAGTTACTAAAATCAGAATCAGGTTTATTCGCACTGACGTATCTCATGAAATTTCACCTCATCCTTCGCTTTTCCACACACTTATCACCTGCTAGCTTGTAGTCCTTCCCCACCCCCACCCCTTCTTGTTCTGGCCTCTACCACTTCCTTTCCAGTCCTGATGAAGGGTCTCAGCACAAAACGTTAGGTGTTATTCATTTCAATAGATGCTGTCTGACTGACCGAGTTCCTCCAGCATTTTGTGTGTGTGTGTGTGTGTGTGTGTGTGTGTGTGTGTGTGTGTGTTGCTCTGGATTTCCAGCATCTGCAGAATCTCTTGTGTTTAGCAAGAGCAAATAAGTTTTCCGTTCTATTAAAGCAGGCAGAGAGCCTAGGGTGCCGATGCTCTGCGACTACACAGGAGAGAGAGCCTTTGTCAGTATCTGTCTGCATCAGCTGCTCACAACTGCCACTATGAATCGGCTGTACGAGCTCCGGGCCCTGATTCCTTCTGTCCTGGGTCCTGTTTTGCTCACTGTTTAATGCTCAGATGTGAAGAAAGGCAGGAGACAAGATAAAATGTCAGGGGCTTACTTAGATGATACTTACATGATGTGAGGAACCCTGTGAACTTCATACACATTACTTTCAATTTTAGCACGCACAATATACTGGCAGAACGCAGCAGGCCAGGCAGCATCAATGGAAGTGAATGAACAGTCGACGTTTCAGGCCCAGACCCTTCATCCGGACTGGGAAGAAAGGGGGAAGATGCCAGAATAAGAAAGTTGGGGGAAAGGGAAGGAGAACAAGCTGGAATATAATAGGTGAAGCTAGGTGGGTAGAGGAGGGAATGAAGTAAAAAGCTGGGAGGTGATAGGCAGAAAAGGCAAATGGTTGAAGAAAAAGGAATTTGATAGGCAAGGAGAGTAGACCAAGAACGAAAGGGAAGGAGGGGAACCAGAGAGAGATAATAGGCAGGTGAGCAGAAGAAGTAAGAGACCAGAGTGGGGAATGGAAATAAGAGGAGGGGGGGGAAATTACCGTAAGCTGGAGAAATTGATGTCCATAGTGTCAGGTTAGAGGCTACTAGATAGAATATGAAGTTTTGTTCCTCTACCCTGAGAGTGGCCTCGTTGTATCACAAGAGGAGGCCAAGGACCGACATGTCAGATCAGGAATAAGGAGTGGAATTAAAATGGTTGTCCAAAGAGAAGTTCTACTTTTTGCGGATGGAGTGGAGGTGCTCGACAAAGCGATCCTGTGTTTGTTTGCTTGCTAAAGAAGCATCAGCTGCAAAGAGCCAAAAATAAAATCAAAGGCTGGCAGTGGTCTGTGTCTGGAACTAAATCTACACTCAGTGGCCACTTCATTCGGTACACCCGCTCATTAATATAAGTATCTCCTCAGCCAATTGTGTGGCAGCAACTCAATGCATAAAGGCATGCAGACATGGTCAAGTGGTTCAGACCAAACATCAGAATGGGTAAGAAATGTGATTTAAGTGACTTTGACCGTAGAATGATTGTTGGTGTCAGACAGGGTAGAAACATAGAAACATAGAAACATAGAAAATAGATGCAGGAGTAGGCTATTCGGCCCTTCGAGCCTGCACCGTCATTCAGTATGATCATGGCTGATCATCCAACTCAGAACCCTGTACCTGCCTTCTCTCCATACCCCTTGATCCCTTTAGCCACAAGGGCCATATCTAACTCCCTCTTAAATATAGCCAATGAACTGGCCTCAACTGTTTCCTGTGGCAGAGAATTCCACAGATTCACCACTCTCTGTGTGAAGAAGTTTTTCCTAATCTCGGTCCTAAAAGGCTTCCCCTTTATCCTCAAACTGTGACCCCTCGTTCTGGACTTCCCCAACATTGGGAACAATCTTCCTGCATCTATCCT
The DNA here is from genome assembly GCF_963921235.1 of Mobula hypostoma. NCBI lineage: Eukaryota > Metazoa > Chordata > Chondrichthyes > Myliobatiformes > Myliobatidae > Mobula > Mobula hypostoma. The sequence continues at coordinate 149,446,000 of NC_086098.1, forward strand.
GTCTAACCTCTTTAGGATTTTATACGTTTCAATAAGATCTCCCCTCAATCTTCTAAATTCCAACGAGTATAAGCCTAGCCGATCCAGTCTTTCATCATATGAAAGTCCTGCCATCCCAGGAATCAATCTGGTGAACTTTCTTTGTACTCCCTCTATGGTAAGGATGTCTTTCCTCAGATTAGGGGACCAAAACTGCACACAATACTCCAGGTGTGGTCTCACCAAGGCCTTGTACAACTGCAGTAGTACCTTCCTGCTCCTGTACTCGAATCCTCTTGCTATGAATGCCAGGATACCATTCGCCTTTTTCACCACCTGCTGTACCTGCATGCCCACTTTCAATGACTGGTGTATAATGACACCCAGGTCTCGTTGCACCTCCCCTTTTCCTAATCGGCCACCATTCACATAATAATCTGTTTTCCTGTTCTTGCCACCAAAGTGGATAACCTCACATTTATCCACATTAAATTGCATCTGCCATGAATTTGCCCACTCACCTAACCTATCCAAGTCACCCTGCATCCTCTTAGCATCCTCCTCACAGCTAACACTGCCACCCAGCTTTGTGTCATCCGCAAACTTGGAGATGCTGCATTTAATTCTCTCGTCTAAGTCATTAATATATATTGTAAACAACTGGGGTCCCAGCACTGAGCCTATCCCTCCTGAATATTGAATATCCCTGAATGTTGAGCTCCCATCCTTGGTCACCCTGGAGCCATGTCTCTGTGATCCCAACTATATCATATTCATTAATAACAATCTGCACTTTTAATTCATTCACCTTATTACGAATGCTCCTTGCATTGACACACAAAGCCTTCAGGCTCGCTTTTACAACTCTCTTAGCCCTTATACAATTATGTTGAAAAGTGGCCCTTTTTGATTTTTGCCCTGGATTTGCCGGCCTGCCACTTTTACTTTTCACCTTACTGCTTTTTGCTTCTACCCTCATTTTACACCCCTCTGTCTCTCTGCACTCGTTCCCATCCCCCTGTTGTGAACTAACCTCCTCTCTCCTAGTCTCTTTAATTTGATTCCCACCCCCCAAACATTCTAGTTTAAAGTCACCTCAGTAGCCCTGACAAATCTCCCCGCCAGGATATTGGTCCCCCTAGGATTCAAGTGTAACCCGTCCTTTTTGTACAGGTCACACCTGCGCTAAAAGAGGTCCCAATGATCCAAAAACTTGAATCCCTACCCCCTGCTCCAATCCCTCAGCCACGCATCTATCCTCCACCTCATTGCATTCCTACTCTCACTGTCGCGTAGCACAGGCAGTAATCCCGAGATTACTACCTTTGCAGTCCTTTTTCTCAACTCTCTTCCTAACTCCCTTCCCTTTTCCGACCTATGTCATTGGTACCTATATGTACCACGACCTCTGGCTCCTCACCCTCCCACTTCAGGATATCTTGGACGCAATCAGAAATATCCCGGACACTGGCACCAGGGAGGCAACTACCATCCGGGTCTCTGGACTGCGTCCACAGAATCGCCTATCTGACCCCCTTACTATCGAGTCCCCTATTACTACTGCCTCCTCTTCCTTTCCCTACCCTTCTGAGCTACAGGGACGGACTCTGTGCCAGAGGCACGTCCACTGTCGCTTCCCCCAGGTAAGATGTCCCCCTCAACAGTACTCAAACAGGAGTATCTATTGTCGAGGGGCACAGCCACCGGGGTACTCTCTATTACCTGACTCTTCCTCTTCCCCCTCCTAACCGTGACCCACTTGTCTGCCTCCCGTGGCCCCGGTGTGACCACCTGCCTGTAACTCCTCTATATCAACTCCTCACTCTCCCTGACCAGACGAAGGTCATCGAGCTGCAGCTCCAGTTCCCTAACGCGGTCCCTTAGGAGCTGCATCTCGGCGCACCTGGCGCAGATGTGGACGTCCGGGAGGCTTGGAGACTCCACGACCTCCCACATCCGGTAGTTTGAGTATCTCAGAAACTGCTGATCTGTGATTTTCATGCACAATAATATCTAGAGATTACAGAGAAATGTGTGAACAACAGAAAAAAAACACCCAGTGAATGGCAGTTCCATGGCAAAAATGCTTTATTAATGAGAGAGGTCAGAGGAGAAAGAGCAAACTAGCTCAAACTGACAGTAACTCAATGCCCATGCTTTACAGCAGTGATATACAGAAGCATCACTGAACGCACAACACATCAAACCTTGGAGTGAATGGGCTACAGCAGCAGAAAATGACAAACATACACCCAGCGGCCACTTTATTAGGTACAGGAGGTACCTAACAATGAGCACCTTCAACCTTTTTCCTGCTGATGCTACTCTTCCCACAGGTGTGAGAGGTTCCTAATAAAGTGACCACAGGGTGCATTATAGGCGCAGTGTAAATATTGCTTTAAAGATAAAGACTGATTTATACTTGTGCGTCAACTCGACGCCGTAACCTACGCAAGTGGCCTACGCACGTTGTGAGCATTTATACTTGTGCGTTGGTGTGTCTGCATCGCTCTGCAATTCGGGCACGTCGTGCATGCGCACACACCTGCCCGTGCAAGGCTTCATGGTCATGGTAGTCTTTCTCGGGGTAAACAAGTTTAAAGCGAGCGTCTTTTTTCGTAAGAGCGAAATGTGTCCTCCATAATTTCGGAGGTCTGTAAAGCTTTATGGAAAGCATTACAGCCAGAGTTCCTTCCCTGTCTTTCAGTCAGCCAATGGGAAGCTATTGCAGCATAGGAGGAAATGCGATGCTACCAGGCAGACCAATCACAGTCGTTTGGTCTGCGTTGCCGTGACGCGTGGTTACATTTTGGGAGAGGTGCGCATCAGGCTACGGTGTAGGGATCCACATAGGCCCTGCATAGGGGTCGCGGCGACGCCATACTTACGGCGACAAGTTGACGCAAAAGTATAAATCAGCCTTAAGCCTAGAGCAGTACCGCCCTAACGCATCCGCCTCTACTATGACCCCAGGCAATGCATTCCAGGAACCCAACACTCACTGTGTAAAAAGCTTTCGCTCACATCTCCTTTATAAAAAGATAAACTTTATTTGTTACATCGACATTGAAACATGCAGTCAGCTTTGCTGTTTGTGTCAACTACCATCACAGTTTGAGAATGTGCTGGGGGCAGCCCTCAAGTGTTGCCACGTTTCTGGCACCGATGTAGAGCACCTATGTTTTACTAACCGTAACTGTACATCTTTGGAACGTGGGAGGAAACCAGAGTACCAGGAGGAAACCCATGCGGTCACAGAGAGAACGTACGAACTCCTTACAGGCAGCACCAGGAACTGAACCCTGTTGCTGGCACTGTGATAGCGCCACACACTCTGCTGCCCGGAAAAGGCCTCTAATCTAAGACTCTCAGATCTTCCCCTCTGCCATCAGATTTCTCAAGAGTCCACGAACCTCACCATTTTGCTCCTTCAGTGCACTTACTTACTGACTTATTGCCTGTTACTCCGCTGGCATTTCAGAAGGCGAAGAAGGTCCTCTGTCTCGGTTCGGGGCTTCCTTTGTCATGTCAATAACTTCCTGTTGGTTGTCACTGCTGTCAGCCATGCAAGTCCTGGGTGGAGTCTCGGGAATTTCATCACATTCTTCATTGTTGTTTCTGTTACAGTTTTGTTTTATCAGTGAGGGTTGTTAGCCCTGAGCTGAACCCCCACACCTGAAGGACAGATGGACCACTCTAAGTCTGGACTCTACCCTTTGACCTATTTAGCATGGGTGACCCTACCAAGCAGCAAAGCATAAAGCCCTGACTACAGGCAACATAGTTTTCTGGGTCATTGGGGTACACAAACCTCCAAATCACAGCAACATTGTGGTACTTGTGGAGGTTTTTTACACTACTTTTTGTATTTTTCTATATACAGTGCTGTGCAAAAGTCTGAGACATCCTAGATTTTTTTATATCGTTTCAGACGGCATGGCCTCCACAAAGCCCTGATGTCAACATCTTCGAGGCTGCCCAGGATTACCTGGAGAGACAGAAGCAAATGAAATAGCCAAACTCTGCAGAAGAACTGCGGCCAGTTCTCCAAGCTGCTTGGAACAACCTACCAGCAGATATTCTTAAAAAACTGCATGACAGTGTACCTAGGAGAATTGATACATTTTTAAAGGCAAAGTGTGGTAACACAATATTTGGTTTAGCTTTGTTTTACTGTTCACTGTTCTTTATAATAGATTTTTTGATATTTGGAAACTTCTCAATTCATTATTTTGCAGAATTTTTGTTGCAAGTGCCTGAGACCTTTGCACAGTACTGTATTTCTACTGCATATAGTCCTCTGGGAGGTTTATTTTTCTGTATATTTCTAAAGGGTGTACCTGCACCAGCAACTGTGGGCCAAAGTGAAGAGTCGAGTTCCTGAAATATTAACTCTATTTCGCTTCCCACGGTTGCTGCCTGATCAGCCTCACCTTTCAGCCTTCCACTCTCCAGGGCAAAAAGCCCTATACAATCCAGTTAATTATTATAACTCAAGCCCTTACTGATCAAGCCCTGTGTGTTTGCTGCAAATCATTTATATAAATTACCATAAGATCATAAGAGCATAAGAAATCAGAGCAAAATTAGGTCATTCAGCCAATCTTGACTGTTCTGCCACTGCTGATTTATTATCCTTCTCAAACCCATTCACCTGCCTTCTCCCCATAACCTTTCACATCATGACTAAGTAAGAACGCATCAAACTCTGTTTTAAATATACCCGATGACTTGGCCACATCAGCCGTCTGTGGCAATGAATTCAACAAATTCAACACCGTCTGGCGAAAGAAATTCCTTCTCATCCCTGTTCTAAAGGATTCTAAAAGTTCTATTCCAAGGCTGTGCCCTCTGGTCCAAAACTCCCCCACTATAGGAAACCTACTGTCCACATCCACTCTGTCTAGATCTTTCAACGTTCAATTGGTTTCAACGATATCCTCCCTCACCATTCCCTCACCATAGACATGTAAGAAGGAAAAGACTGGTAAAGACAAATGTAGGTCCCCTACAGACTGAAACAGGTGAATTGATTATGGGGAGCAAGGACATGGCAGACCAATTGAATAATTACTTTGGTTCTGTCTTCACTAAGGAGGACATAAATAATCTTCCAGAAATAGTAAGGGACAGAGGGTCCAGTGAGATGGAGGAACTGAGTGAAATACATGTTAGTAGGGAAGTGGTGTTAGGTAAATTGAAGGGATTAAAGGCAGATAAATCCCCAGGGCCAGATGGTCTGCATCCTAGAGTGCTTAAGGAAGTAGCCCAAGAAATAGTGGATGCATTAGTGATAATTTTTCAAAACTCGTTAGATTCTGGACTAGTTCCTGAGGATTGGAGGGTGGCTAATGTAACCCCACTTTTTAAAAAAGGAGGGAGAGAGAAACCAGGGAATTATAGACCGGTTAGCCTAACGTCGGTGGTGGGGAAACTGCTGGAGTCAGTTATCAAGGATGTGATAACAGCACATTTGGAAAGCGGTGAAATGATCAGACAAAGTCAGCATGGATTTGTGAAAGGAAAATCATGTCTGACGAATCTCATAGAATTTTTTGAGGATGTAACTAGTAGAGTGGATAGGGGAGAACCAGTGGATGTGGTATATTTGGATTTTCAAAAGGCTTTTGACAAGGTCCCACACAGGAGATTAGTGTGCAAACTTAAAGCACACGGTATTGGGGGTAAGGTATTGGTGTGGGTGGAGAATTGGTTAGCAGACAGGAAGCAAAGAGTGGGAATAAACGGGACCTTTTCAGAATGGCAGGCGGTGACGAGTGGGGTACCGCAAGGCTCAGTGCTGGGACCCCAGTTGTTTACAATATATATTAATGACTTAGACGAGGGAATTAAATGCAGCATCTCCAAGTTTGCGGATGACACGAAGCTGGGTGGCAGTGTTAGCTGTGAGGAGGATGCTAAGAGGATGCAGGGTGACTTGGATAGGTTGGGTGAGTGGGCAAATTCATGGCAGATGCAATTTAATGTGGATAAATGTGAAGTTATCCACTTTGACGGCAAAAATAGAAAAACAGATTATTATCTGAATGGTGGCCGATTAGGAGAAGGGGAGGTGCAACGAGACCTGGGTGTCATTATACACCAGTCATTGAAAGTGGGCATGCAGGTACAACAGGCGGTGAAAAAGGCGAATGGTATGCTGGCATTTATAGCGAAAGGATTCGAGTATAGGAGCAGGGAGGTACTACTGCAGTTGTGCAAGGCCTTGGTGAGACCACACCTGGAGTATTGTGTGCAGTTTTGGTCCCCTAATCTGAGGAAAGACATCCTTGCCATAGAGGGAGTACAAAGAAGGTTCACCAGATTGATTCCTGGGATGGCAGGACTTTCATATGAAGAAAGACTGGATGAACTGGGCTTGTACTCATTGGAATTTAGAAGATTGAGGGGGGATCTGATTGAAACGTATAAAATCCTAAAGGGATTGGACAGGCTAGATGCAGGAAGGTTGTTCCCGATGTTGGGGAAGTCCAGAACGAGGGGCCACAGTTTGAGGATAGAGGGGAAGCCTTTTAGGACCGAGATTAGGAAAAACTTCTTCACACAGAGAGTGGTGAATTTGTGGAATTCTCTGCCACAGGAAACAGTTGAGGCCAGTTCATTAGCTTTATTTAAGAGGGAGTTAGATATGGCCCTTGTGGCTACAGGGGTCAGGGGGTATGGAGGGAAGGCTGGGGCGGGATTCTGAGTTGGATGATCAGCCATGATCATAATAAATGGCGGTGCAGGCTCGAAGGGCCGAATAGCCTACTCCTGCACCTATTTTCTATGTTTCTATGTTTCTATGTTTCTAGTACAGGCCTAGAGCTATCAAACACTGAGACATGGACTGCTGAAAGCCTTTGTGGAACTCCAACTGCACAGCTGGACCTCCCTCGAACATAATTTTTTTCCACTCATATATTTTCATCTCATGGCATTTGGATGCAGAATTCTCAAATGAGGATACTTCATTGTTATGATACAGCCTCAACATGCAAGCAATGTGGCACTGAAAGCAATTCCTTACCGAAAATCTCAGACCTTCCCCTACTAAGGCACCATTGTAACATTTGGTTATTTGAGTAACCATCGTCTTCTTGTCCATTTGAACCAGTCTGGCCATTCTCCTCTGACATTTCTCATCAACAAGGTCCTTTCAGCAACAGAACTGCACACCGGATTTATTTGTTTTTTCCTACCATTCTCTGTAAACATTTGAGGAGGGGGTTCCCAATTTAATGACATTGATCCATGGCACAAAAAAAGTTGGGAACCCCTGCTCTACAGATCATTACATGTGAAAAGCTCAGGAATCAGTAGTTTCTGAGATACTCAATCCACACCGTCTGGTGCCAGCAATCATTCCATAGTCAAAGTCACTTAGATCACATTTCTTCCCTATTCTGCTGTCTGGTCTGAACTACAACTGAACTTCTTGACCGTGTCTGCATGCTTTTATGCATTAAGTTGCTGCCACATGATTGGCTGATGAGATATTTACATTAACAAGCAGATGTACAGAGTGGTGTACCTAATAAAGTAGCCTAATAAATGTGTGTGTGTGTGTGTGTGTGTGTGTGTGTGTGTGTGTGTGTGTGTGTGTGTGTGTGTGTGTGTGTGTGTGTGTGTGTGTGTGTGTGTGTGTGTGTGTGTGTGTGTGGTGTGTGTGTGTGTGTGTGTGTGTGTGTTGTATATACATACACGTACAGTACTGTACTTTGCAAAAGTCTTAGGCACATGTTTATCGCTAGGGAGCCTACGACTTTTGCACAGTACAGCAGTGATTTTATGTATTGCACTGTACTGCTGCTGCAAAATAAAACAGAAATTTCATGACATATGTGAGTGATGATAAACCTGATTCTGATATGGATCTCTATTGTGTTCTGAGAGTGAGAAAGGGGCAGGGAGAGGGAAATTATGGTTGGGAAAGGAAGGGAGAGGGAGGAGAGAGAGCAGGAAGTACCAGAGAGACATTCTGTAATAATCAATAAAACAATTGTTTGGAATCAAATGACCTTGCCTGGGTGTCTCTGGACTGGGTGTGCCTGCTCCTGTGCCACCCTCCACCCCGGTACTCCTTCTCCGTCACCTGTCCCATGTCCCTCCCACGGCAACCCACTCTCACCATTCCCAAAATTCTTTGCTTCTGCCAGATTTTTCTCAATATTTCTTATTGCAATTTCTAGTATACTTTGCGTCTAGCACTGCCCTGCTGCCAGAAAACAAAAAATTTCATGACATATGCCTGTGATAATAAATCTAATTCTGATTGCCGACTTCATTAAAACCTGTGTGGATGAGTGTGTGCCCACAAAGACTTGCTGCACATTCCCAATCCAAAAGTCATGGATAAACCAAGAGGTACATCATCTGCTGAAGGTTAGATATGTGGCATTCAAGTCTGTCAACCCAGAACTGTACCAGAAAACCAGGTTTGATTTGCGGAAGGCTATTTCAAGGGCAAAGAGACAACTTCAAACGAGGTTGGAAGCGACATCGAATGCACAACAACTCTGGCAGGATCTGCAAGACATTACTTCCTACAAAGCGAAACCCAATAGCATGAATGGCAATGATGCTTCACTACCAGATGAACTCAACACCTTCTATGCCCACTTTGAAAGGGAGAACACAACTACAGCTGTGAAGATCTTTGCTGCACCTGATGACCCTGTGATCTCCATCTCAGAGGCCGATGTTAGACTGTCTTTAAATAGAGTGAACCCTCACAAGGCGGAAGGTCTCGATGGAGTACCTGGTAAGACTCTGACAACCTGTGCCAACCAGCTAGTAGGAGTATTCAAGTACATTTTCAACCTCTCACTGTTATAGGTGGAAGTTCCCACTTGGTTCAAAAAGGCAACAATTATACCAGTGCCTAAGAAGAATAATGTGAGCTGCCTTAATGACTATCGCCCCATAGCACTCACATCAAGAGTGATGAAATGCTTTGAGAGGTTGGTCATGACTAGAATAAAATCCTGCCTCAGCAAGGACCTGGCCCATTGCAATTTGCCTATCGCCACAATAGGTCAATGGCAGACGCAATCTCAATGGCTCCCCACATGGCTTTAGACCACCTGGACAACACAAACACCTAGTCAGGATGCTGTTCATCGACTATAGCTCAGCATTTAATACCAACATTCCCACAATCCTGATAGAGAAGTTGCAGAACCCGGGCCTCCGTACCTCCCTCTACAATTCGATCCTCGACTTTTGTGTGGATTGGTGATAACATATCCTCCTCGCTGACGATCAACACTGATGCACCTCAGGGGTGTGTGCTTAGCCCACTGCTCTACTGCCTATCTACACATGACTGTGTGGCCAGGTATAGCTCAAATACCATCTATAAATTTGCTGATGATACTACCATTGTTGGTAGAATCTCATGTGGGGACAAGAGGGCATACAGGAGTGAGATATGCCAACTAGTGGAGTGGTGCCACAGCAACAACCTGGCACTCAACGTCAGTAAGGCGAAAGAGATGATTGTGGACTTCAGGAAGGGTAAGATGAAGGAACACATACCAATCCTCATAGAAGTGGAGTGAGTGAGTAGTTTCAAGTTGCTGGGTGTCAAGGTCTCTGAGGATCTAACCTGGTCCCAACATATCGATGCAGTTATAAAGAAGGCAAGACAGTGGCTATACTTCATTAGGAGTTTGAAGAGAATTGGCATGTCACCAAATACACTCAAAAACTTCTACAGTTGTACCATGGAGAGCATTCTGACATTCTGGAGAGCATACATCACTGTCTGGCATGGAAGGGCTACTGCACAGAACCAAAAGAAGCTATAGAAGGTTGTAAATCTAGTCAGCTCCATCTTGGGTACGAGTCTACAAAGTACCCAGGACATCTTTAGGGAGCGGTGTCTCAGAAAGGCAGCGTCCATTGCTAAGGACCTCCAGCATCCAGGGCATGCCCTTTTCTCACTGTTACCATCAGGTAGGAGGTACAGAAGCCTGAAGGCACACACTCAGCGATTCATGAACAGCTTCTTCCCCTCTGCCATCCAATTCCTAAATGGACATTGAATCCTTGGACACTACCTCACTTTTTAAAAAAATATACAGCATTTCTGTTTTTGCAATTTTTGTAATCTATTCAATATATGTAATTGATTTACTTGTTTATTGATTATTATTATTATTATTATTATTATTATTATTATTATTATTATTATTATTATTTTCTCTGCTAGATTATGTATTGCATTGAGCTGCTGCTGCTGTTAACAAATTTCACATCACATGCCGGTGAGAATAAACCTGATTCTGATTCTGATATTCTCAGTCAACAAGTTTTATGAGAACATTTTAAAACAAGTGGTGGAAATATCTGTTAAAATGTAGGCTTTAAGAGGAATCTTACGGGATCCCCAACCCCTCTGATGAATCGCCCTTGCCATATAGTAATCAAAGACGAGACTTTACAGCTAAGAAATTGGTTATACATACATTTGGAAATGAGACCAAGTGTGTGACCAGAAACGTAGTCTTGCTGAATCTCCACACACGTGCAGCTCCCTCCAGGAGGTAAGCCTTGTAGAACCACCTACGGACACGGTATCTAATTCTGCAATATTCATCTTGCATGCAAATAAGAGCAAACTCTGCCCAGTTGTTCATTGGTAGCTGGTTGCCTGCCTGGGCATGGTGTTGCTTAGTCCCTGCTCACTCAGCTCCATCCTGTTCCAAGCCCCTCTCCACTTACTTATCCTTCTAATCCTCAATCAGATTCCTAGTCTGATATTTATCCAGCTTGTACTTAAAGGTGTTAATCAACAAAGAATTAACTGCTTTAGTTGGCAGTATATTCTGGTGGGAAATAAAAACGTTTTTAATCTGAAGTTTTGCTCGAGGCTTCCTAATTTTATAGTCATGTCCTGTCGTTTTATACTCATGTCCAAGTTAAACAATCTTTTTAATTTAGATTCTGCAGCCTTTTCGGCATGCAAAACCAAAATCAATGAAAGCCAGTGCCGTCGTGTGAATTTTTCTCCATAAACCATAACGGTAGGCTTTTTACACAGAGAGTAGTGGGTGCATGGAATACTCTGTCAGGGGTGTGGTGGAGGTAAATATATCAGCAACATTTCAGAGACTCTTAGATAGGCATACGGATGATAGAAAAATCGAGGGCTATGAAGGGGGCAAGGGTTAAGTTGATCTTAGAGTAGGTTAAAAGGTCGGAACAACATTGTGGGCCGACGGGCCGGTACTGTGCTGTAATGTTTTGTGTTCTATATTGATATAGGGAATACTGGAGGCTCCAGAGAGATTCAGGGACAAGTGGTGTGTGATCTGGGCAACAGCACAGGAAAACCATTGATCATTAATGAACAGCTGATCTGAAGTAGAGAGTTTAGTGGAAGTAAGTCACTAAAGATTTATCCTGTGCACATTGAAACATCGAAACATACAGTGAAATGTGCCATTTTGTGTCAATAACAAACAAAGCTAATCTTTAAGCTTTAATTCCTGATTTAATAACCAAAACTGCTAGATCATTCTGATCATTCCCCATGCACTTGCCACCTCTCTAAGACTTCCACCCACATATGACAGCTTGCACACACTCGGGTGGTTCTGCGCACTTGTGGGCAGCCTCCAGTGTCATCGCACTTCTGGTGCCAACAAAGCATGCCCACAACTCACCAATCCTAGCCCGTATGACTTTGGAACATGGGAGGAAACCTGATTACCCAGAGGAAACCCACACAGTCATGGGGGGTGGTGGTGGAGGATCGTATGAACTCCTCGCAGACAGTGGTGGCAATTGAACCCGGGTTACAGGCACTGTGATGTGTCGTGTCAGCTGCTACGCTACAGGCTGACCCATGATTCATTGATGGGAATGAAGTTGCAATGGTATGGGTACAGAGCTGGATAAAGTATAATAACCACACACACACACACACACACACACACACACACACACATGTGATGCCATTAACAAATAACATTTCCAATAACTGAACCATTAACTTTAATAATGAGAATTGTTAATCAGCACTATTATTTTGATATTTATCTATTTATCTCTATTTCTCTATCTATCTATCTATGTATCATTTATATATTTATTCATTTCTTTGTTTGTTTATGTATGCATATATGTACCTATCTATCATCTATCTGTCTATCTAGTTACTTACTTAGAGGTACAGCATGGAACACACTCTTCGGGCCCAATGAGCCATGCCACCCAGCAACCTACCTATATAACCCTAGCTTTATCACAATTTACAATGACCAATTAACCTACTAACCGGTATGTCTTTGTCTTTGGAGAAAACCGAGGCACCTGGTGGAAAATCCATGCCGTTTATGGGGAGAATGAGCAACCTTCTCACAGGCGCTGCGGGAATTGAACTCAGAAATCCATAATCCCCCGAGCTGTAATAGCATGCCACTAACTGCTACGCTATTGTCGTGCTTATGTTCCATTTGTCTGGTTCACTGAGCACTGACATCTCTCCAGAGCTTCCCTCTCATATGACGGCTTGCACACACTCCCAGCTATTTCAACATGTCAGACCCATCCCTCAGGTGCACTCCAAAGTTAGATATCCCACCTCTCCCGGAAATTCCGGGAGTTTCCCGCATGTTGATAGTGGCTCCCTGATGCCCGCAAATTATATACAATATCCCAGAAATTGATTTTTTTGAGAGCGAGCGAGCGAGAGAGCAAGCACGAGAGAGGGAGAACGAGCGAGCGAGAGAGAGAGAGAGAGAGAGTGCGAGTGCGAGAGAGAGAGAGAGAGACAGAGAGACAGAGAGCACCATGGCAGAGTGTTCCAAAAAAAGAAAATATAAAACGTATGTCACCCCAGACTACACTAAAGTGTACCCCTGCCTAACAGGGGTCAAAAATAATGACAGTGTTGCTCGCTGCACTGTTTGCAACAGTGACTTTTTTATTGCCCATGGTGGGTTAAGACTGTAAAAGGCATGTTGTGGTGAGTTTAACAGATGTCATTCTTTCATTAGCATAGCCAACATTATTTAAACTAACACACATCAAAGTTGCTGGTGAACGCAGCAGGCCAGGCAGCATCTCTAGGAAGGGGTACAGTCGACGTTTCAGGCCGAGACCCTTCGTCAGGACTAACTGAAAGAAGAACTAGTAAGAGATTTGAAAGTGGGATGGGAAGGGGGAGATCCAAAATGATAGGAGAAGACAGGAGGGGGAGGGATGGATCCAAGAGCTGGACAGGTGATTGGCAAAAGGGATATGAGAGGATCATGGGACAGGAGGTCCAGGGAGAAGGAAAAGGGGGAGGGGGAAAAAAAAACAGAGGATGGGCAAGGGGTGTAGTCAGAGGGACAGAGGGAGAAAAAAGAGAGAGAGAGAAAAAGAATGTGTGTATGTATATAAATAAATAACGGATGGGGTACAAGGGGGAGGTGGGGCATTAGCGGAAGTTAGAGAAGTCCATGTTCATGCCATCAGGTTGGAGGCTACTCAGACGGAATATAAGGTATTGTCCCTCCAACCTGAGTGTGGCTTCATCTTTACAGTAGAGGGGGTCGTGGATAGACATATCAGAATGGGAATGGGATGTGGAATTAAAATGTGTGGCCACTGGGAGATCCTGCTTTCTCTGGCGGACAGAGCATAGGTGTTCAGAGAAACGATCTCCCAGTCTGCGTCGGGCCTCACCAATATATAGAAGACCACATCGGGAGCACCGGACGCAGTATATTACCGCAGCCGACTCACAGGTGAAGTTTCCTCCCGCTTCCTCCAAACTAAAGGTGTAGCTATGGGCACCCGTATGGGTCCTAGCTATGCCTGCCTTTTTGTTGGGTTTGTGGAACAATCTATGTTCCGTGCCTATTCTGGCATCTGTCCCCCACTTTTCCTTCGCTACATCGACGACTGCATTGGCGCTGCTTCCTGCACGCATGCAGAACTCATTGACTTTATTAACTTTGCCTCCAACTTTCATCCTGCCCTCAAGTTTACCTGGTCCATTTCCGACACCTCCCTCCCCTTTCTAGATCTTTCTGTCTCTGTCTCTGGAGACAGCTTATCCACTGATGTCTACTATAAGCCTACTGACTCTCACAGCTATCTGGACTATTCCTCTTCTCACCCTGTCTCTTGCAAAAATGCCATCCCCTTCTCGCAAGTCCTCCGTCTCCGCCGCATCTGCTCTCAGGATGAGGCTTTTCATTCTAGGACGAGAGAGATGTCTTCCTTTTTTAAAGAAAGGGGCTTCCCTTCCTCCACTATCAACTCTGCTCTTAAACGCATCTCCCCCATTTCACGTACATCTGCTCTCACTCCATCCTCCCGCCACCCCACTAGGAATAGGGTTACCCTGGTCCTCACCTACCACCCCACTAGCCTCCGGGTCCAACATATTATTCTCCGTAACTTCCGCCACCTCCAACGGGATCCCACCGCTAAGCACATCTTTCCCTCCCCCCCCCTCTGCATTCCGCAGGGATCGCTCCCTACGCGACTCCCTTGTCCATTCGTCCCCCCCATCCCTCCCCACTGATCTCCCTCCTGGCACTATCCGTGTAAGCGGAACAAGTGCTACACATGCCCTTACACTTCCTCCCTTACCACCATTCAGGGCCCCAGACAGTCCTTCCAGGTGAGGCGACACTTCACCTGTGAGTCGGCTGCGGTAATATACTGCATCCGGTGCTCCCGATGTGGCCTTTTATATATTGGCGAGACCCGAGGCAGACTGGGAGACCGCTTTGCTGAACATCTACGCTCTGTCTGCCAGAGAAAGCAGGATCTCCCAGTGGCCACACATTTTAATTCCATATCCCATTCCCATTCTGACATGTCTATCCATGGCCTCCTCTACTGTAAAGATGAAGCCACACTCAGGTTGGAGGAACAACACCTTATATTCCGTCTGGGTAGCCTCCAACCTGATGGCATGAACATCGACTTCTCTAACTTCCGCTAGGCCCCACCTCCCCCTCGTACCCCATCTGTTACTTATTTTTATGCACACATTCTTTCTCTCACTCTCCTTTTTCTCCCTCTGTCCCTCTGAATATACCTCTTGCCCATCCTCTGGGTCCCCCCCCCTTGTCTTTCTTCCCGGACCTCCTGTCCCATGATCCTCTCATAACCCCTTTTGCCTATCACCTGTCTAGCTCTTGGCTCCATCCCTCCCCCTCCTGTCTTCTCCTATCATTTTGGATCTCCCCCTCCCCCTCCTACTTTCAAATCCCTTACTCACTCTTCCTTCAGTTAGTCCTGACAAAGGGTTTCGGCCTGAAACGTCGACTGTACCTCTTCCTGGAGATGCTGCCTGGCCTGCTGCGTTCACCAGCAACTTTGATGCGTGTTGCTTGAATTTCCAGCATCTGCAGAATTCCTGTTGTTCACAGGTGAAGTGTTGCCTCACCTGGAAGGACTGTCTGGGGCCCTGAATGGTGGTGAGGGAGGAAATGTAAGGGCATGTGTAGCACTTGTTCCGCTAGTTAGTTTCCTTCTCCCTGGGCCTCCTGTCCCATGATCCTCTCCTATTCCTTTTGCCAATCACCTGTCTAGCTCTTGGCTCCATCCCTCCCCCTCCTGTCTTCTCCTATCATTTTGGATCTCCCCCTCCCCCTCCCACTTTCAAATCTCTTACTAGCTCTTCCTTCAGTTAGTCCTGACGAAGGGTCTTGGCCCAAAACACCGACTGTACCTCTTCCTAGAGATGCTGCCTGGCCTGCTGCATTCACCAGCAACCTTGACGTGTGTTGCTTGAATTTCCAGCATCTGCAGAATTCCTTGTGTTGACATTATTTAAACTGGAGGGCTAACTGCTAAGGAGCTACGCTAAAGTACACACTAGTACACCTGTATCTTCACTGCAGGAGAAGATGGATCAAGGGGCACTATGGTAGCATTATGGATTAACACGATGTTGTTACAGTTCAAGGCATCGGAGTTCAGAGTTCAGAGTTCAATTCTGTCATCATCTGTTCCTCTCTTTGTGTGCCTGGGTTTCTCCCAGGTCCTCCTGTTTCCTCCTACAGTCCAAAGTAGGTCAATTGGTCATTGTAAGTTGTTCTATGATTAGGGCAGGGTTAAATCGGTGTGTTTCTAGTGGTGCGGCTTGTTAGGCCTAAGGCCTTGTTCCATGCAATACAGTATCTCAAAATAAAAATAAAATAAAGTTCACTGCCAACAACAGTTCTACAGCAGGAGGAAAGCACAACTCTTATCAAATTCCTCCTTCTTCAGCCCTTTACCTCTTCCACCTTTCCCCTCTCTGTTTCTTACTTCATCCCCACCTCCCCACCTTACCGTTCACCTGGTCTCTACTATCCCCTGCCACCTTGCTCTCGTTTTCTTCCCCTCGCCACACTGTTTTATTCTGACTTCTTCCCCCTTCTTTTCCAGTCCCGATCAAGGGTCTCGGCCTGAAACGTCGACTGTTTATTCATTTCCATAGGTGCTGCCTGACATGCTGAGTTCCTGCAGCATTTTGTGGGTGTTGCTCTGGATTTCCAGCATCTACTTGATCTCTAGTATTTAGGAGGAGAGCAGATGTTCATTTACCAGGTAAAGTGCTTGTGCTTACTGGTGTTTATTGGAATGGCTACAACAGACCTCTTGTGGACATTTGTGCAAACTTCATTGCAGGTGGGGTTGTAATGTTGTATGATGTTCTTTCAACATAATAAATTTAATACCTCTTTTGAGAAAGATACAGATTAGCTTTATTTGTCACCCATACCTGGAAACATACAGTGAAATGCATTGCTTGTATCAAATCCAGTCAGAAAGGATGGTGCTCGGTAGCCCACATGTGTCGCCACACATGCGTGCCAACTTAGCACGCCCACAACTCACTAACACTACTCGTACGTCTTCGAATATGGAAGGAAACAGAAGCACCCGGAGGAAACCCATGCAGCCATAGGGAGAATGTCCAAACTCCTCATACGTAGCAGCAGAAATTGAACCCCGATCTTACAGCTAGCATTGCACCGTGGTTCTACTAACCGCTGCCATGTAGGACCTCAAGGCCTCATCAAAACCTTGACTCAAATGCAGGCAAAGAGCTGAATTCTAGAGGCGAGTTAAGATTAAAGTATTGAATATTAAAGATTAGCTCTATTTGTCATCCGTGTTCAAAACATCAAAACATACAGTGAAATGTGTTGTTTGTGTTGACGGCAAGACTATCCTAGGATATGCTGGGGCAGCCCACAGATGTTACCATGTTACCATGCTTCCAACACCAATTTAACCTACAGGATTGCACACTGGTATAGAGAAACAGGTTATCAAAGGAAACTTTGTCCTCCAGGACCCAC
Source organism: Mobula hypostoma (assembly GCF_963921235.1). Lineage (NCBI taxonomy): Eukaryota > Metazoa > Chordata > Chondrichthyes > Myliobatiformes > Myliobatidae > Mobula > Mobula hypostoma. The sequence continues at coordinate 149,463,285 of NC_086098.1, forward strand.
TTGACTCCAGACAAAGGCCTTCTTCACTCAGAAGATGGTGTGAGTATAGAACAAACTGCTGGTACAAATGGTGGAGATGGATTTTATTTTAGCATTTAAGAGAAGTTTGGATAATTATATGGATGGGAGGGGTATGAGGGGGCTAGGATTCAGGTGCGGGTCAATGGGACTAGGCAGATTAATAGTTTGGCATAGACTAGATAAGGCAAACATCCTCCTTACGGTCATCTTAGGCTAAACCATTTCACTCTTCCTTCATCCGCATCAACTCCACCATGGATGGTCCCAAGTCTGGCTGCAAAATGAGGAGAGTTGGGCATGGGGTTAGTATGTCAGTCATATTGAAAGCCCAGAGCTACTGGTACGCTGACAGAAGCTCCAAAGACCTCACACCTGGGGGACGATAGGTTACACCTGGGCGTATTTTGTAAGACTGGACCAGGACAGAGGACACTGCTGAGCTACTGCTGGTGGTCTTTTCCTCAGTAGGGGTGATGGGCTTGAGAAAGAGAAGACATTCCCATCAGAAACCACCCCCTCCTCCCCACCGCCCCATTTCCTACCTCTCATTAACACACACCAGGAGCAGTTTGCTGTGCTCCTCCTATATTCCAAATATGTCACCTACGCAGCGTGACGTATTTGGAATATAGGAGGAAAATGAAGCTTCATGTGGAAAGCCAGGGGGCCACAGGAAGAGCCGACAAACTGCCCACAGCACCAGCGGAGGCTGGCATTGAATGTGGCCTGCTGGAGCTGTGAGATCGTGTGGAATATGCAGCAAGGAAAGAGTTAAAACTGTGTGTTAGTAGGACACCCTGGCATCCTCTGTAAGGTGTCTCTGAACATAAATTCCATGCAATGCATGGGATTTCCCCAGGTGCTCCGGTTTCCTCCCACAGTCCAAAGACGTACCAGTTAGTGTGTTCATTGGTCATTGTAAATTGACCTGTCAGGGTTAAATTAGGAATGTTGGGGGTTGCTGGGCAGTGTCACTCGAAGGGTCTATTCTGCGCTGTATCTCAAAGTAAAATAAAAATAAAATAGTGTGTGACACTTCTCTGCTTCTGAAAGCTCACTAAGGCAAGACAATGAGCTCAGAGGGACGGTGTGCTCACGGAGTGTAGTCACCCAGGCTGAACACAGCCCTTAACTCTCCTTTATCTAGCCTTTCTGTTTAGGCCTAGGGCCCAAGGTCACCAAGCATACCAAAACAAGATAAAAACGTAAACAAAGGATCCCAGGGCAGCTCTTACTATTGGGCAGTTAATTCTTTTAATTTTCGAGTATTATTGGCCTTTGACACATAGATTTAATTGGCTATTAGCACCAGAAATATAGAATCATAGGACCATAGGACCATAAGACGAAGGAGCAGAATTAGAATAATTGGCCGATCAATTCTGCTCCACCGTTTCATCAGGGCTGATTTATTATCTTTCTCAACCCCATTCTCCTGCCTTTTTTTCCATAACCTTTGTCTCCTTGTCTAATCAAGAATCTTTTAACCTCCGCTTAAAAAATATCCAATGACTTTGGCCTTCACAGCCGTCTGTGGCAATGAATTCCATAGGCTTACCACATTCTGGCAAAAGAAATTCCTCCTCATCTCTGTTCTAAGTGGATGTCCCTCTACTCTGAGGCTGTGCCCTCTAGTTCTAGAGTCCCCCACTGTAGGAAATATCCTCCCCACCCATCCATTCTATCTGGGCCTTTCAATATTTATTGAGATCTCCCACATCCTCTCTGGTGGCTCCTTGTGATCGAGATCTCTCCTGGTCATTTACAGAAATGTGGCACTCGTAAGTGCATAGAGTTATCAAGTCATAGAGCACTACAGTGCAAAAAGAGGCCCTTCGGCCCATCTGGTCCACAACAAACTATTAATCCAGTCCATGTTCAATAGGTACATTTAATGTCAGAGAAATGTATACAATACACATCCTGAAATACTTTTTCTTTGCAAACATCCATGAAAACAGAGGAGTGCCCCCAAAGAATGAATGACAGTTAATCAATTAGAACCCCAAAGCCCCCCCCCCAGCTCCCCCCTCCAACACACAAGCAGCAGCAAGGCAACTATCCCCCACCCCCACCAGCAAAAAAACATTGGCACCCTCCACTGAGCACTGAAATGTGCAACAAAGCATCAATAAAGACACAGACTTGCAGTACCCCAAAGACTACTCGTTCACCCGGTAATTCGACATACTGCAGGCTCTCTCTCTCCCTAATAAGGGGAAAAGAGGTGTCCTCATTTCACAGTGAGAAGGGAGACATAACAAACAACGCGCTGATTTATGATGTTATAAATCTGTTGTGTTGTTTTTTTCTGAGCTCTGTGCCCAGAGAGTCAGCTCCGGAAAGGCTCAGGTCTCTGGACACACAGCCCTTGGCAGTTAACCCGTTGCTTCCGATGTTCTGTGTTCTCTCATGACGCTTCAGTCAGGGTCAAACTGTTAATCTGCCTACTCCCATTGACCTACACCCAGACTATTGCTCTCCATACCCCTCCCATCCATGTACCTATCCAAATGTCTTTTAAATTCCTCTATAAATAGATATCCCTCTATTCTGATGCTGTGCCTTCTGTTCCTGGACTCCCCCACTATAGGAAACATCTTTTCCACATCCACTCTGTCTCGGCCTTTCAAATATGCATTGTGATTGGTACTTAAATATATAAATGATGGAATTCAGAAGAGCATAAAATTTCTATTAGGTCAATATCTGTACCTAACCAGTTAACTTCTGTATAGGCAATGGCAGTTCTCTGTTCAAACGTCAGTAAGGTTTGCTGACAGGATACAGGCTTCCCTCCTTGTGCACAAGTAAATAAGGTGTGATCGGGGAATGAGGGTGAGTTTTCAGAGACCAGTTAATCAGTGACGACAGCAGCGGCTCCCCTACCTGTGCCACTGGGATCCCTTTGGATCAAATAACCGATGGACCTTGATGCTTTTGTGATCCAAATGTTCTTCCAATGTCAACAATGAGGTATAAAACTTGTTGCTAAACAAGTATATTTATTGTTACAAGAACAAAGAAAAGACAAAGGAAAAAGCAGTCATGGTCATCTCATATTCAGACGAGAGATCACACGAATTCCAGTGATAACAATTAACCTATAAAATAGCCAGATTCAAAAGGCATTACACCTGCTACAGAAAACTAAGAAACTTTAGAACAACACAAAGGGAACTGTACTGTAATTGTTGGAAAATTCACTGGACAGTTATATGGTTGATTACCTGAAATGATAAGGAAGTTTAAATTGCAAAAAGAAAACAATTCCATACCCTAATCCAATGTAACTCACATCTGGTATGCAATGTTTAACACACAGTACAACTTAAGTGTAAAGACACGAGTGTCATTTTATTCACTAATTGAATATTACACCTCATACTCATTCCAGACACCATTCATGGTTATTTAAAAACGATGAGATGGCTATAAAGAGTACAATGTGGAATGTTATCAGGCGTAAAGCAGCATAATTTTAAGGTGATTGGAGGGTAGTATGGGGGTGCTGTCAGAGGTAAGTTTTTTATACAATTGAATGGTGGGTGCATGGAATGCGCTGCCAGGGGTGATGGTAGGTTAGGGACATTTAAGAGATTTTGAGATAGGCACAGCGACGACAGAAAAATGGAGGGCTATGTGGGAGCGGACGGTTAGATTGATCTTAAAGTAGGTTTAAAGTTCGGCACAGCATTGTGGGCAAAGAGGGCTTGTACTGTGCTGTAATGTTCTATGTTCTAACTTCTATCTTTTATGTTCAATGTCTGTGATCTGTATTCTGTGTTAAAGAAAGAACAAAAACAAGTGCAAAGATTTAACAAACTTTAAACTAAATTTTAAACACATGAGTTTCTACAGATGATGGAAATCTAGAGCAATCATAATTTTTCTCACGTGGTCCACACTCCTCTCCTATCAGATTCCTTCTTCTTCAGCCCTTTATCTCTTCAACCTATCACCTACCAGCTTCTAACTTCATCCTGACTTCCCCACCCACCTGGTCTCACCTGACACCTAACTTGTACTTCTTCCCCTCCCACTCCCACCTTCTTATCCTGGGTCCCTCTCCCTTCCTTTCCAATCCTGATGAAGGGTCTCGGTCCAAAATGTTGACTGTTTATTCTTCCCCATAGATGCTGCCTGATGTGCAGAGTTCCTCCAGCTTTTTGTGTGTGTTGCTCTGGATTTCCAGCATTTACACAATCTCTTGTGTTTAGAAGGAAAGCAGATGTTCATTGACCAGGTAAGATGCTTGTATTTATTGGAATTGGTGCAACAAACCTCTTGGTAGACTTCATTGGAGATGGATTATATCATTTTATGATGTTAATTGAACATAGTTAGGCACAAAAATGGAACAGAAAAACAGAGGGCTATGCTGGAGGAAAGGGTTAGATTTGTTGTTGAATGCTGTCAAGCCAGCATCAACTTATAGCGACCCTAACGATAATATAGTTGTCTCCATAGCGTTTTTGTGGCAAGATACAGAAATAGATAGTCAGGAATTTCTTCCACACAGAGAGTGCAACCACCCAGGTTGGAACCCGGCTGGATTCAAACTCAGGACCATCAGCCTCGGAGTCGAATGCTGATGCCACTACACCATCGGCCGGCCGTAGATTTATCTTAAGAGTAGGTTAAAAGGCTGGTGCAACAATGAAGGCCAAAGGGTCTGTACTGTGTGGTAATGCCCTAGGTTCTATATTCTGAGTAGATGGAAGAATAGGTCATTCATTCTTTCCAAGCCCATTTCACACAGAGTACTCATTCAGTTAGAACGTTCCATCTCCTGTCTTCTATGTCTATGTTCAAGATCATAAGACGTTAAAGGAACTGTAACAAGATTCAAAGGTCAAAGGTCAAAATTTGATATGTCGAAATAATACTTTAACAGTATTTGCAGAACCAGAAATCTATAGAGCCTATTTATTTCCAGCAGCTTTCCTTTTCCTGTGTCTCCCCTGTACAGCCATAGATTCTGAAGCATTCAAATTAGTTCCCTACACATTTAAAAACATAACCTTCACAGGACCACAAAAATGGGTTATAGTCAACATACAAGAGAAAGCTCTTTAACTCTCTAAATGTTTTTGCCCTGAGGAAACATTAAAAGTTAATCAGGCTCACGTGGGACATGCACCTCTAGGGTTAAGTGCATGTGACATTTCTGCTAATGAAGCAAAGCAGCCACAAACAATAGATATTGCTTGTGACTCGCAACAGACCTTCAGGTCGAATAAAGCTATAAACCTGCAATTATAAGCATCTATATTCACTTAATATGACAAGAAGAGGATGGTATTTTAGTATTGAGAATGGATTTTAGGAAATAGCTCCATCAAACCACCACATAGCTTGTTTTAACAAAATTATATACAGTTCTGGTCGCCACATTTATAGGAAGAATGTCAAGGCATTGTAATATCTCCAGCATATGTTGTTTTGCAGCAGCAGTATATCGTGATACATAATAATAAAAATATAAATTGCAATAAGAAATACATATAAATGATTAAATTAAATGAGTATGAAAAGTGAAAAAAATAGTGAGGTAGTGTTCATGGGTCCATTGCCCATTCAGCAATCTGATGGCAGATGGAAAGAAGCTGTTCCTGAAATAATGAGTGTGTTTCTTCAGGCTCTTGTACCTCGTCCTTGACAGTAGCAATGAATAGAGGGCATGCCCTTGGTGATGGGGTCTTTAATGAAGGACGAGGCCTTTTTGAGGCTTCTCCTTTTGCTCGCTGGAGAGGCTAGTGCCCGTAACATAGAGGGTGCCGCAGAGGATGATGCTTGGATTAGAGGGCATGTGCTATAGTAAGAGGTTGGACAAACTTGGGTTGTTTTCTCTGGTGAGGCAGAGGCTGAGAGGCGATATGTTAGAGGTTTATAAGATTTTGAGAGGCATGGATAGAGTAGACAGACAATAGCTTTTTCCCAGGGTTAAAATGTCTGATACTAGAGGGCATGTATTTAAGGTGAGAGGGGGTAATTTCAAAGTAGATGGGAGGGGCAGATACTTTTACACAGAGGGTGGTGTGTGTCTGGAATGCGCTGCCTGGGGTGGAGTTAGAAGCAGAAACACTGGTGACTTTCAAGAAACATTTAGATAGGCACATGAATGTGAGGAAAGTGGAAGGATATGGACATTATGTAGGCAGAAGAGATTAGTTTAGTTGGTCATTTGATCACTAATTTACTTGGTTCAGCACAACATTGTGGGCCGAAGAGCCTGTTCCTGATCTGTACTGTTTTGTGTTCTAAAATGGGGAGAAAGAGACCATTGCTTAGTCTCTCAAGTATTACAAAAATGATCTTTTCCTTTTTAAGACCATAAGACATTGAGCAGAATCAGGCCATTCAGCCCATCAAGTCTGCTCTGCCATTCCATTTCGGCTAATTTATTATCCCTCTCGACCCCATTCTCCTGACTTTTCCCTGTCAGCTTTGATGCCCTGACTAATCAAGAACATACCATGTGACTAATTAGCCTGCTAACCCAGACATCTTTAGAATGTAACAGGAAACTGGAGCACCCGGAGGAAACCCACACGGTCATGGGGAGGATGTACAAACTCCTTACAGACAGGTAGCTGCAAAGAGATGGTACTAACCACTTCACTGCAGTGCTATCTAGTTCTACAAAGTTGGGTGGCAGGGTGAAATGTGAGGAAGATGTTATGAGAATGCAGGGTGACTTGGACAGATTGGGTGAGTGGGCAGATGCATGGCAGATGCAGTTTAATGTGGATAAATGTGAGGTTATCCACTTTGGTGGCAAGAACAGGAAGGCAGATTACTATCTGAATGGTGTCAAGTTAGGAAAAGGGGAAGTACAGCAAGATCTAGGTGTCCTTGTTCTTCAGCCACTGAAAGTAAGCATGCAGGTACAGCAGGCAGTGAAGAAAGCTAATGGCATGCTGGCCTTCATAACAAGGGAAATTGAGTATAGGAGCAAAGAGCTCCTTCTGCAGTTGTACAAGTCCTTGGTATGACCACACCTGCAATATTGTGTACAGTTTTGGTCTCCAAATTTGAGGAAGGACATTCTTGCTATTGAGGGAGTGCAGCGTAGGTTCGCGAGGTTAATTCCCGGGATGGCAGGACTGTGATATGTTGAAAGATTGGAGCGACTGGGGTTGTATACACTGGAATTTAGAAGATGAGAGGGGATCTGATTGAAACTTATAAGATTATTAAGGGATTGGACACGCTAGAGGCAGGAACCATGTTCCCAATGTTGGGGGAGTCCAGAACCAGAGGCCACAGTTTAAGAATAAGGGGTAGGCCATTTAGAATGGAGTTGAGGAAAAACTTTTTCACACAGAGGGTTGTGGTTCTGTGGAATGCTTTGCCTCAGAAGGCAGTGGAGGCCAATTCTCTGGATTCTTTCAAAAAAGAGTTAGATAGAGCTCTTAAAGATAGCAGAGTGAAAGGATATGGGGAGAAGGCAGGAAAAGGGTACTGGTTGTGGATGATCAGCCATGATCATAGTGAATGGTGGTGCTGGCTTGAAGAGCTGAATGGCCTACTCCTGCACCTATTGTCTATTGTCTATTGTCACTCATTTTATTGTAGGATAAAAGATAAGAATAGAGTGGCCAGTTGGGATATAGTGCCAGCATACACTGTGTCTGAGTACTCTTTTCTAAATAAAGGAATATTGTGGTTTATCATCTCTCTTTCAGCTCCTTGAAGGAGATATCCACTTAATCACATTCCCATGCTATTTCTCCACAGAATTTTACATTTTTCTTTTTTCAAATATTTATTTGTTTTCCTTTTAAAATCTGATTTGACTTCTGTTCCCATCATAGGCCCCAAGAGGGCGTTGCAAATCCCAGTAACCGTCTGACTAGAAAAAAAGAAGTTCCGTTGAACTCTTTCCTCACTCTTTCAGCCTTTCTCAACCTTTTTGCCCTGGAGGAAGTCTTGAAATAATTCTCAGGTCTCAGGAAACTACTGCATAAAAATTATTATATCTGGAGCTCATGGTACATTAGTGTGATCAGTAAATTGTAGATATAATAATCGAAAAGTAATTGTCAATGCTCTTTTGAGTAGAGAATGAATTTTTAGCTTACTTGAAATTAATCTCTTTCTTTCCATTTCATAAATCTTTAAAATTCGTAAGATAAACATAATAAATTTCTCAGTTTGGGTCGAACTTGAGATAAGCTCACAGGGATTTTACCTTCAACTTAAATGAGACGATTTCTATCCATGCTCTTGATGTTTATTAAACAAGAAAAAGCTTCCTCACACATATAAGAAGTTAATAATGGCAGCAAAATGTGTATTGCTTTCTTACGAAGGGCAGGATACTCTTTCACAGAAATCCAGAACTTGTCCAGGGGCAGTGCATGCCCTTGGACATTCATCTTGAGTGTATAAACAGAGTACAACTCACAAAGTTCTTCCTCTTCTTTCAAACTTCTTCCTCTTCTCTCAAAGTCAAGTTCTCAGGCTGAGCAGAAGATTCAGAGACAGGGTCCCTCACCCAGTCATACACTTGCGTTGAAAGAGAGGAAAGATACTGCTCAGTTTTGTTCTGCAGTTCTTCCAGGTGGTTTTCAATAAGACTCGTTACTTTCTGGTATTCTTTCTCACACTCAAGCTCAAGCAGCAGTGGAAACATTTCAAGATTTCCTTTGGCAACATGATTTTTCCAAATATTCAATATCCTTTTAAATCCAAGAATCTTGTCACTTGAAGTCAAAATGTTTTCTCCAGGGCCTTGCAGAGACTTGTAAACTGGTTTATATGATGAAATCTGTCTGTTAAGTAAGCTTGTTTCTGCAGCCATTCTTCATCTTCAAAGCACTGAGCAAAATCTGGCCTACTATTTTCTTGAAAGTCCTCCTGCAATTCATATTTCAGCTCAAACACCCCGTTGACAGCTCTCTCTCTGCTGAGCACCGTATTTCTGTATGTGGCAGGAGATTGCTGTGCTCTTTGTCCAGGTTTTCACACTGTTTTTTAAACATTCTCTAGTGAACTGGTCTTCAAGCTACTAAGTAACTTGCTTCCTGAATCTTTTCACTGACTGTAACTTTATTTTCAAAAGCTTTAATTTGTTTGTTATGAGATTTCAGTATAGCTGTGATTTGCCATTAAGTGTCTTTTCAGTTTTGCTGGAGCCATTGCGACATTTGTAAGTTGTTTGCCACAGACTAGGCACAGTGGAGTAGGACAACCTGGATCACCAGTCCATGGAAAATCCATTGATAAGTAGCTTTCTTGGTAAAGATGGACTTCTTTGTGTCTGTTCTTGCACTGCTGCAGTGAAATGAGTCAGAAGATTGCGATCTTTCATCATTAACTTTATCAGAACTGTCTGTAAGCCTAGGCCTGGAATCCTCCTCTTCCATCTCACACCTCTTCTCAAAAATTGCCACACTGGACTGTCCTTAGAATGAAAACTTCCCTCCAATTTTCTACTACACCAGTAGCTTGTTCACTCCCATAAGTCAGTCTGCACCATGTAAGGCGAAGTCGGGGGAGGTAATTTGGAAGGGAGAGGCTGACGTCACAGCCCAAGTTGAGTGAGAACATTCAATGCTCAGAAAAGGCACTTCACTTTCCTCATCAGCCTACCATCCTCCCCTCCGTGCAGTACAATGCTCCCCTATCTTGTGTCAAAAGCTGAGAATGAACACGAACTACGCCCTGGCATACTGAGCTGAGATCTGTAACGCTGCTGCTCAGTTACTGCTCAGCACTGCGAGTGCTTTTTCAAAAAACGATGCTTATTATATTGTTTTTTAATCACAATCTCTCGCAGAACCCCGGATGAGAAACCCTGCTTTAGATGAAGATAAATTTGTGGCCTCTTGGTACCAAGTCAGAATCTGGTTTATTATCACTGATGTATGTCATGAAATTTGTTGCTTTGTGACAGGAGTATAGTGTAAGGACTATTCTATTATTACTCCAATATTCATATTAAACTATCTTATTTACTCCTACCTCAGGGAAACAAGTTTAATGACAACCATAGAAGAGTGTATTGGTAAATGCTGCAATTCACTTACTTCTGTGTTAATTAATGTATTTTTGGGGCAATTAAATCCAAGTTATTATATATCTAAAAGGAAAGTGAGTGAAAATTAAAGGAAATAAAAATATGAAGGTTATCAGGAAAATGGGAGTTTATGTGAGGAAGAGCTGAAGAAGGGGAGTAAATTATTCTCCTGGCCTGTGAGGACAAACATGATCGGGAAAAACAGCGAAGCATTGACTTGGTGCTAATTCACCAATCAGCAGGACATGAGGGAACAGGAAACTAGATCTGACAAGTCCTAATGAACAACAACTATCTGGAGACAAAATAGATACAAGCTTTCAATCTAGTGAAGCGACACTCCCATCAGGGAGGAAGCTACGTAGCATTCACGCCATGACTAACAGACTTAAAAACAGTTACTTTCCCCAAGCAGTAAGGCCGATCCACACCTCCTCCCACTAACCCACCCCTCCACATCCCCAACCACCACTACTTTATCATTTCCTGTAAGTCACCTTATGTATAGACACTCCTTGAACATACAATCAATCTATGTATACTGCATAAGCTATCTTTTGTATATATATGTATGTATTTTGTTTTTTATCATTATTGTGTTCTTTATCTTACTGTGTTTTTCGTGATGCATCACATTGGAGTAATAATTTATTTTGTTTCCATTTACATTTGTGTACTGTAAATGGTATTAAGCAGTCTTGAATCTTGAAATGCTGAATATCCCATTCTTTCTATGGATGCTGTCTGATGAGCAGAAGTCTATCAGTCACTCATTTATTGCTGTAATTAGCTGAACCATCTGACTGCCTGCAATTATACCTGCTGCCAAGCTATACAGATAAGAACTTTAGTGTTATAGTATCACTGCCGCGGAGTCCGGGCGCCCTCGCAGGCGGGCAGATGAAAGAAGACGGTAATCACGCACGTGAGAATGCACTCATTGTAGCCATTTGGGTTTCCTGGTAATTGTACTTAACTCCCTTTCTTTTGTTTCAGTCTACTCAAGTCCTTACCAAGGCGCAGCAACGACAACGCTCCCTGCTTTAGTTCTGGGAAAGAAGATTATTGATTTAGACAGGCACTGCAAAAGGAGCGGTATTAATTTAGTTCTGGGTTACTGCTTCTGAGCTGCGGTGATGGCATTAGTGTTTAGTTTGAGAGATTTTAGTTAGCAGCCCTGTTGGTGCAGCATTTATTATTTTCCTTTGTTCTGTACAGTTCTTATTAAAACTCAATGAACTGTTCATTCTGTGTCTGTGATTCTCCCTCTGCAGTTGGACCATCACCGAACTCCTGTCATATAGTCCCTGTTGCTGTTCAATGCCGATGCTTAGAATGTTGATTCTTTTATAATTGACCTGTAAGATTGAATTTTCAGTCTCTGCCAACCCTAATAACCCTATCTTCCTCCCCAGTCCCCACTGCATTTTTTTGTGGATGACTTTCTCTTCATTAGCTTTCAATGCAGCATTAACAATCTTTAATTATATATCTTTTGGCTAATTTTCATTAATACATTATAGCAAGGGACTAACTTTAAGGTAGAGTTAATGAATTAACATTCCCGATACAGAGCTATGCACGGCAAGGAACAGATTCGTGTACAGAGGTCAACAAATCCCTGGAGATATTCTATCCATTATTTTTAATGGATAGAGAATTAAATGAGGCGTTCTATGACTTCCATGTACATATTCCCAATATGTTCTCCTGTTGTGCTAAGTTACGCAGTAGGAGGGTTAATTCTTAAATCTGATATTCCAACTAGCGGTAAATTCAATGCTGCTTTGAATTCATCTTGTCGCCCTGCTTTTCGTATCAACTTTGTCATTCATCAGCACTATAGGAATATATGTTACAAAATATTTTCCAAGTAAAAGATTTTACCCAATACTTTAGAAATATATCCACAATTTCAGTGGATTTTTTTTCTGTCTGTTTTAAGGCAACAGGAAAAACTCCAGTGATGTCTTTTCTCTCTACATTCCTTACAGCTTGCTATCTGTTATATTATTGCAGATTTTCATGTAATTATATATTATGTAAAGTCTTTGAAGTATTTAATTAGAAGATAGGAAATATTGGCACAGGAATTTGTGGCGACGCTTACACATTCAAATACAAATTCAGTTTATTGTCATTTAACCATACAAGTGTGCACTGCCAAAGGAAACAACATTCCTCCGGATCAAGATACACAACGCAGTACATTTAACTCACACACAAAGCATAAAGTAATATTACCAGTAATATATAAACAAATAATAAATTGTGTTCCAGAAGATTGACATTCATCTTAAGGTACATTTATAACGTAAGTTAAAATACCTTTGAGTGTGTTGGTTATTAATGCAAACAATGCATTTCACTATGTTTCAATCTACAGTACATGTGATAAGTAAATTAGAATCTGAGTATGTGTTCAATCTAAGGTTACTATATATCATTTAAATTTAGAAACAAGAAAGTGCAAAAAGTAGTACCTACGGCCCAGTCCATCTCACATAAAGCCCTCCCCACCATTGTGCACATCTACATGGAGCCACAGGTTGAAAGAAAACAGCATCCATCATCAAGGACCCCCATCATCCAGGCCATGCTCTCTTCTCACTGCGCCATCAGGAAGGAGGTACAGGAGCCTCAGGACCCACACCACCAGGTTCAGGAACAGTTATTACCCCTCGACCATCAGGCTCTTGAACCAGAGGGGATAACTTCACTCACCCCATCACTCCCTTCAACACAGAACTGTTTCCACAACCTATGGACTCACTTTCAAGGACTCTTCAGTTCATGTTCTTGATATTTATTGCTTATTTATTTACTATTAATATTTTACTTTACTTGTTTCTTTGTACTTAGCCTGAACACCCATAAGAAAACAAATCTCAGGGTTGTAAATGCTGGTATATAAGTACCTTGAGAATAAATTTACTTTGAACTTTAAATTTTGAATGTCCCTTCATTTAGATATTGATCTGATGACTTCCACACAACTTGGCCAGACACTGCTTTGGCATTGAATGTGGCTTCTCTCAAAGTAACCATGAGTAATGAAGACCGGTGTGTATATTTCACAGGTTAAACTTAATTTACAAATTGAAATTACGTGATTATTACAATTAGTGGTTGTATTGAAAGGGGATGGAGAATATATTTGTTGTGAAACTCAGAGATCAGCATCTCTGAAGATCTCTCCTGGGCCTGACGTATTGATGCAATGGCGCAGAAGACAGACCAATGGTTATTTTTCACTAAGAGTTTGAGGAGATTTCTACAGAAGACTCCAGCAAATTTCTACAGACGTACTGTGGAGAGCATTCTGACTAGTTGCTTCACCGGCTGGTATGGAGGCTCCACTGCACAGGATCAGAGAAAGATGCAAAGGGTTGCAAACTCAGCCAGTTCCATTACAGCCTCTAGCCTCCCCACCATCGAGGACACCTTCAAAAGGTGATGCCTCAAAATTCAAGGTACATCTATGTCACCATATACAACCCTGAGATTCATTTTCTTGTGGGCATAGCCAATAAATTTGCAGAATAATAACCAAATAAGAATCAATGAAAGACCATCCAACTAGAGTGTTCCATCACAGTGCAGAGACAACAAAGTGTACAAGTAAAAAGAAGAAATAGTAATAAATATCAAGAACATCAGATAAAGAGTCCTTGAAAGTGAGTCCATTGGTTCTGGGAAAATCTCAATGATGAGGCAAGTGAAGCTGAATGGAGCTATCCCCTCTGGTTCAAGAGCCTGATGGCTAAGGGGTAATAATTGTCCCTGAACCCGGTGGTGTGAGTCCTGAGGCTCCTGTACTGTATTCCCGATGGTAACAGCAACAAGGGAGCATGTTCTGGGTGGTGGGGTCCCTGATGATGGACACACCTATAACCAAGAATGCAGCATCCATTATTAAGCACCCACACCACCCAGGATAAGCCCTCTTCTTAATGCTACCATCAGGGAGGAAATAAGGAGCCTGAAGACACACACTCATCGTTTTAGGAACAGCTTCTTCCACCTCCATCGTCAGATTTCTGAACGGTCCATGACTGACCTCTCTTTTTGCACTACATATTTACTTTATTATATCTCTCATTGTAGCTTATGAGAATTTTTAAATGTATTATACTGTGCTGTTTCTGCAAAGCAACAAATTTCAGGACGCATGTCAGCAACAATAAGCCTTCTTCAGATTCTGCTCCGCAACCCGGTTTTTTCTCAGGCTACTTCACCCAGTGCAATGCCAGGAAGAGTAGCTTTCAGAGAGAGCAGGCAGCAGATATCTCACAGGCGATGTGGCAGACATGCTCAAGACCAAATCATACATTCTGGATGTACAAGGAGTATTCATTGTGTCCATGAAACCAAGTAAGCTTAAAGCATTCCAATTAGAAATAAAAAAGATTGTTCCTTGGAGGGATGTAATGTCATTAAAGATAAAATTGCTTGAAAATATGTACCAGATCTGATTTAGCTGCAGGTATTTTATTACCAATTATAGTTCTGTTGATTTTTCTGTTTAGTATTTTGTATCTCACTTTTCCATATTTTGCTCTTTTTTTACAATTTTGGCTGCATGTGAAGAAATCAAAATAATATAATTTTCATGTCTGAGATTTCTAGTAAAATAAAAGGAGTTATTTCTTTTCCCAATGATCTTTACCGTGCATATTTTAAACTTTGCCCGACGATTGGTTTTTGCGCATTGATTCAATAAAACCTGATTCTGCAGCTTAGCAGGGCTCCTATCAGTATTCACAAAAGTTAAAGCTCAGGAATTTAAAGAGATTTGAAGAAAACGTAACTGCCTGATGGATAGTCCCAGGCCAGGCTGTGAAAGGAGGAGGGTTGGGCCTGGAGCTACCATCCCCATCCCACTAAAAACCCAGTGCTACTGAAATGCTGACAGAGACCCTAAAGACCTCATCCCTGGGGGAGGAAGGATCTTCACCTCAAAGATATATGAGGTAGTGTGGTGAGAGCCGCTAGTCTGTGGAGGCCCCAGGGCCAGTTAACCTTCTTCCATCCAGAACCAGTGACCCAGACTGACCCAGGACAGAGGGCTCTGGGGAGCTGCCGTTGGCGGCCAATGCCCCTGTAACGGTAACAGGCTAAACACTTGAGGCCGTCCGTTTGTTGAGATAGACCATGGATGTTGCATCCGAGTTGTCTACATGATACGCAAGCCAGGGCAGTACGATATGGGGAGCAAGCTGTTGCCCCTGCAGCAGGCTCACCCTCTCCACTCTGCTGATGAATCCAAAGGAATGGCAGAGACTGATATAGTTTGGCACCAATGTCATCACAGGAGTTGCCAGCCGGCATTGAAATCAACAGAGGACTGCCTCAGGGATTCCAGTTTGGATTTTCCTTGAGATTTACTCCCAACACCTTCCCCATGAGCGGGTATAGCTGCAACGGAGCGGAGGTTTGAGATCAGAGTTGGCTAGATGAGCTGCCAACCACCGCTGACAAGCCCCGTCTGTCTGAAGTGACTAGCTTTAAGACGCCGGTAATACAACTTGCCCCTTCTCCTGTCAGTAGAAATGGTTCTGCCGGCCTCAGTTGCTAAACCACACATAAAGGCCAGAAGCTGGATTTGGTTGTCAGAGGCTATTTGACACGGGAATATTTAATAGAAAGTGTGAGCTTATCCCGACTACCTCTCAGAACAATGACAGCTTTAAGGAATTTAACTAACTTTTTAAAAATCCTTTTTTCACAGATATGGCCAAGGATTAAAAAAAATTAACTTTCATTGTTGTTCGTGTTTGATAAAAATAAATCTTATTTCTAAAAACATCTAAATATGTATTGGAATGCTCTTTTGGATTGAAGCTGTTCTGTGCACTATTAGAAGCATATATGTTAACACTTCCATATTTAATTTCTATCCAAAATAAGGCACTAAACATTTTTTTTAAAGATGCATTAGTGTTAGAATAATTTAATTAATAACGTGGCAACATATTTATTTTTCTTTTCCATCGTAATCCACTCTTACCACACAACTTAATGACCCCGCAGTAACAGGCATGGTAATGTAGTGGTTAGCATAACGGTATTACAGCGTTGGCAACTGGGGTTCAATACCCACCTCTGTCCGTAAGGTATTTGTACGTTCTTCCTGTGACCATGTGGGTTTCCTCCAGAACCTCTGGTTTCCTCCCACATTCCAAAGTCATACAGGCTAAGGGCTATAAGGTTAATTGGTCACCCGGGTATAATTGGGCAAAGCAGGCTTGTTGGGGCTGAAGTGTCTGTTCCTGTGCAGTATCTTTAAATTAAGAAAAAAACATTAAAAAGCATAGTGTGTTGTAGTAGCATTTCAGTGGACATGCAAAAAAAAACTTATGACCTGTAGTTGAATTTTAAGTACAAAATTAACACTGTGGCTCTAACTTCTTTTGATCTACGTATGTTAAAGGGTGCAAAATAAAATTATGAATCCCTCATGATTCGCCAGCAATTGACATTTGCTGCATTATTGTTTATCCTTGTTTATCAACAGTAATGGTTAGGTCGAATGTTAATGCAGACGCCATCAATCTCCCACTGTTATTTAATGCTAAATTGCCTCAGGCAGTGACAGTTCAGTGGTGGGTCTATGGACCTCTTTTTTGATCATTATTTGCCTGTGTAATTGTGGTTGCCAACTGCTGAGTTGCATGAATACCTTCTTTTATGTGCTGAATGTGTATGATAGTCCATACCAATTATTTTTTTAACTTCCATTTCATAGTCACATATTAGGATGCGTTAAGTGAAAAAGGTTTGTTTTAATTACTCCAGTTCAAGCCTTTTATCAAGATTCAAACCAGGATGAGGGAACATATCACTCCCATCCTAGCTACTCTGCATTGGCTTCCTGTATCTTTCAGAATTGATTTTAAAGTTCTCTTACTTGTTTTTAAAGCTCTTAATGGTCTGAGACCGGAGTACATCACAGAATCGTTTTTGTTTTATAATCCT